>NC_140590.1:247847939-248594787 GCF_964204655.1 Triturus cristatus
TTCCTGGCGCATCCCTGCAAATTAGCAGGGAAGCGCCAGGAAAGATGAGTCACGCAAGTTTACCCTTGCGCCACCACAGATGCGCCGCATTTACAATGCAGCTCATCATGGCGCAAGGATAAACAGATGCGTGACGCATCTGATGGCATAAGGGCGGCGCATTGCTGGAGTCATGTCACAAGCACGACGCAACTCCAGCAATGCTCAGGGGCTGCCCATACCGAACATGCTGCGTCATGCCTTACACCTGCTTCAAGCAGGCGCAGGGTTTTGACGCAGCAGCGTCGGAAAAGTGACTCAGTGAATCTTGTAGATTTCACTGCGTCACTTTTCCGAGGCTTTTTCCGACGCATACAATAAACCTGACGCAGGTTTAATGTAGCGCAGGGCTTTACAACGTGACGCATCTCCCTAGATGCGTCACGTTGTAAATAAGGCGCAACATGCAGCATGGTTTACGCCGCCGCTGCATCACAGAAGTGATGCAACAGCAGCGTAAATGTCTCGCAAGGGGCTTGTAAATCTGCCCCCTGGTGTACTGCCGCGACAACCTGGCATTATATACGGAAGAACTTCCCACCACCTCTAGGCCCAAGGATATCTGAGAACCGTTATTGCTGTATTTACGATCCAAAGAACGGGATACGTCGCCTGCCCCTGATGTAAAACATTATTGTATATGATTACCCTTTATGTGCCTCTGCACTGCACTATGTGTCTAAATTATCTGAAAATGTATGTACTAATGTATTATATTGCCACGGGGTGTTTCTGTTGTCATGCAATTTGATGCAAATTTTGCTGCTGTATCCTGCATAAATGTTAATATGTTTTTTTAAAAAGTATCCACAAATGCACTACAGAATGTAGCCATAGAACATTAATTATCCCCTTGTGCACTGTTCTTGAATCAAGAAGTGAAGCCAGATTTCCAAAATGACCTCACTGATGACATCACAAAGGCATCACCCTCTAATGCTTTTGTCTGCAGACCATTCAGTGGAGGTGTTTCTTGGGTAAATGCACTTTTTCTGTTAGAGCAGCCGGTGGGGGGGGGGGTGAGGGGGGGTATGGATAGTGGTTGTTAAACTAAACCTTGAAGGGGAAGTAGAATGGAACGTGCCCTCACTGTAATGATCCAAATGACCTTGTTTGAAATGAAGGTGGCCATCAAGCTGCCTTCCTAATTACTTCTCTGGCTGCTTCAAGAGTCCTTATCGATCCCACATCTAATGGTGGGACAAGGGCAGCAATGCAAATGAGGCATTCCCTCACCACACATGCCATAGTGAGACAGGGGCAGTGCCACTCTTAAGGCATCCTCTCACCCCATGGTGAGAAACAGGAAGCTGTATGAATGAGGCATCCCCTCACTACACTCTCTATAGTGAGACACATGAACACTGCCAATGAGGCATCCCCTCAGCACACATTCCATTGTGAGACACAGGTATTGCCTCTCTTGAAGGATACCCCCACTGCACAGTTCATAGGGAGACACAGGAAGCACTATAAATGAGGCATCACCTCACCACACAATATATTCTGAGACACATGAACACTGCCAATGAGGCATCCCCTCACCACACATTCCTTAGTGAGACACAGGTAGCGCTGCTCTTGAAGGATACCCTCACTGTACACTTCATAGGGAGACACAGGAAGCCCTGTAAACGAGGCATCCCCTCACCACACATTCCATTGTGAGACACAGGTAGCGCTGCTCTTGAAGGATACCCCACTGTACACTTCATAGGGAGACACAGGAAGCCCTGTAAACGAGGCATCCCCTCACCACACATTCAATAGTGAGGCAGAAGCAGTGCTGCCCTTGAGGCATTCCCCATCACGAATTCCATAGTGAGAAACAGGGAGAACTGCAATTGAGGCATCCCCTCAACACAAGTTCCAGAATGAGGCGCAGGAACACTACAAATGAGCCATCCCCCAAATAAAACAGATGCAGCGCAGCTCTTGAGGCATTCCTCACAGGCATTCCTAAGTGAGACGCAGGAACTCTGCAAATCAGGCATCCCCTCACCACACATTCCAGAGTGAGGCAGAAGAAGCGCAGCTCTTGAGGCATTCTCTCACCATACGTGCCATAGTGAGACACATGCAAATAGAACAATTGATGGACAGAATGCAGAACAATGTCATACATTCACCCCAGTACAGAGATCTAGGCCTAAATCCATAGTTGTTTTGCTCACCATGCCATTCCAGTTTGAACCCAGCCATATGCAAATCAGTCTTGACCCTGTGCCCAATGGGAACAGTGCAGCCCGAACTGCCAGGCCAGGTCCTCTCTGGACTGAAAGCAAGCATCCTAGGACCGGTTTCGGGGTTTCACCCCTTATCAGCCAAGATAGCTTGCCTCCAGGGGCATGGAGAGCACGGGACCCACGTCTGGGCATACCCTTCCCACTCGGGGTGACAAATGCAAAAAGAACATTTGATGGACAGAATACAGAACAATGTCATACATTCAAACCAGTACAAAGATCTGGGCCTAAATCCATAGTTTTCGGCAGTGCTGCCCTTGAGGCATTCTTTTACCACAAACTCCATAGTGAGACCCAGGAACACTGCAAATGAAGCATCTCCTCACCACAAATCCCATAGTGAGACACAGGTAGTACTGCCGCTCGAGAAGGATACCCTCACTGTACAGTCAATAGGGAGACACAGTAAGCACTACAATTGAGACATCCCTTTACCACACATTACATAATGAGGCACAGGAACAATGCAAATGAGGCATCCTCTCACCACACATTCCATAGTGAGACAGAAGCAGTCCTGCTCTTGAGGCGTCCACTCACCGCACACTCCATAGTGAGACATAGGAAGCACTGGAATTGACGTGTCCTCTCATCACACATGTCATAGTGAGACACAGGCAGTGCTGCCCTTGAGACATCCCCTCAACACACATTCCATAGTGAGACACAGGAAGCACTACACATGAGGCATCCCCTCACCATACATTCCATAATGAGACACAGGAAGCACTGCAAATGAGGCATGCCCTCATCATACATTCAATAGTGAGACACAGGAAAACTGCGAAGGAGGGAGGTTTCACCTCACCAGACAGGAAATATCCATTACAACGCAGTCATTACATCGCACTGCTCCTACAACGCAGCTGTTACAACACAACTGCATTTACATTGCATGCCATTACAACCCATGCCATTACAACGCATGCCACTACAACGCATTCCATCACAATGCATACCATTAAAACACATGCCATTACAACGCATTATAAAGTAAGTAATAGAGTTTTTTTGTTTTAGGGTGAGTATGGGTTTTGGGGTAGATGAGAATCGTACTTTTTACCCATACACTTTCAAACACTTTCCCTACTGTTGCACTCACTGGAGTGGGAATAGTAATTTTTACCCCTACACTATCCAACACCTACCCTACTGTTGCACTCACTGGAGTAGGAATAGTAATTTTTACCCCTACAATATCCAACACTTACCCTACTGTTGCACTCACTGGATTGGAAATAGTACGTTTTACCCCTACACTATCCAACACATACCCTACTGTTCCCCTAAAAGTATTATGCGTTGTAATTGTATATGTTGTAATGTTATACTTTGTAATGGAATGCGTTGTAATGAGAGATTTAAACATGCGTTGTAATGGCATGTGTTGTAAAATCATGCGATGTAATGGTAGTTGCGATGTAAAAACTGCATTGTAAAAGCAGGCGTTGTAATTGTTTGTGTGGTAACTATATATATTCCACCACACATTCCATAGTGAGGCAGAAGTAGTGCTGCTCTTGAGACAACCCCTCACCTCACACTCCATAGTAAGCACTACAAATGAGGCATCCCCTCACTGCACATGTCATAGTTAGACAGAGACCCTGCTGCTCTTGAGGCATCAATTCACCACACACTGCATAGTAAAACACAGGAACACTTCAAACGAAGCATCCCGCCAACCACACATTCCATAGTGAGACAGACCAGTCCTTCTTTTGAGGTATCCACTCACTACACACTCATTGGTGAGACAGAGGCACTGAGTGCTGCTAGTGACACACAGCATTACCAGGCATGCCACAGAGAGACACAGGCAGCACTGAAATGAGGCATGTCCTCACCACACATTACGTAGCAAGACTTGACAGGCATCCAATCATTACATGCACCATACAGACAATGCTGCCCAGGAGGCATCCCCTCACCACTCTTATAGAAAATAAAGGCAATGCTACACAAGAGGCATCCACAATCAGCCATCTACTTTGAGGCCCTGCCTCGCTGAGCTCCACCTCTCCTTCTGCTTTCAAGCCCTCACAGTCTCACTTCAATCATGTGGTCTGTCCGTTGTGAGTGTATTTTTGTGCCTGCTTGTTACTGTGATTTGGTTTTGTGCCCATTGTCTTCCGTACTCGCTCTGTTATTTGTACCGTTTTGCATGTTTTTGTTTTGCTCTACCTATTCTTTTTGCCTTGACTTTTGTGTCTGTTTGTGTCTGTGCTTTGGCTGTTGTGCCCATTGTCTTGTGTGCTCACTCTGTCATTTGTACCTTTTTGCCTGTTTTTGTTTTGCTCTGCTCAGTCTTTCTGTCTTGACTTTTGTGCCCATTTGCTTTTTGTGCTTTTGTGCCCATTTTGTCTTTTGCCCAGTCTTTTGTGCCACCTTTTTGTGCTCGTTCTTCCATTTTTGTGCCTGTAAATGTGCTTTCCCGTTTCTCCCTTCACTTCTGGGTCCTCCCTCTCCTATCCCCTTTTGCGCTCTTACGGACTCCCTCCTCCACCTCTCCTTACCTGCTTCTCCCGCTGCTGTCCCACCCCTCCTTTACACAACCGCTCAATGCTCTGCCCCTCTTTCGGACCTACGTAATGGTGGACAAAGGCAAACCCATCTGCACCTGGACGACACCTAGCTCCATGAACCTTGGTCCATCTGTTCGCCATCGCTACACTTCAGCTGACCTGCTAGCACTCAACAATGGACGCCGACACAACTGCTGCCCCTGCACCACACTGCATCATCGCGTGCTAAGACCCTTCTTACGCGCTCACTGCCACTTCTCTTGCAGCATCCCTCCTACTCCACTCACCGCACACCACACATACTGCACCACACATTGCCTGCATGCTCCTTAACACCAGATCTCTTTGTAAACACACCAATGAAATTTGGGACCTCGACACGCACTCCCTGGGCATCCTCTTACTCACTGAAACTTGGCTCAACCCGTCATCCAAACCCACATTACAGTGGCCATCCCCCGGCTACAAGATTTTCCACCGCAACAGACTCCACAAATCTGGAGAAGGCCTCACAATCCGCAAAGATGCCATCACCTGCACTATGTCAACAGACGAGCCAAATATGCTCATGGAACACTTGCTCTTCCATCTGAATCTCCACCGCACCATGACCATCTCAGGCACTCTGGCCAACCGCCCGTCCAGACCCCGCACCACCTTCAGCAATCTCCTATCACCTTCATTTCCAATGACTTCCTCCTGTTTGGCGCCTCAAAATCCATCTTGAGGACCCCACGCGTTGTAATGCCAATGGCCTCCTAGAAAGCCTCAACAACATTGGACTCACGCGGCTCGTACAAGGCCTGACCCACATTACCGGACACACATTTGACCCAGTCTTCACAGCCAGCAACAAGATTACCTTCAGCCTCCTCACCCCACTCATAGGGAACAATCACTCCATAATACACTTCTACATCAGGGAACCCCACCCCAGCAAACCAAAACAAACTGTCATTTTTACCAAGGACTGGACCAACATAACAGAAGCAATCTGAACCCACATCCTCAGATCGATTCAGCCTATCCTCAAAGATGACTTACAGAATTACCTATCCGCCTTCAACAACTGGATCTCAAACTGCCCCAACACCCTGGATCCCCTAAAGAAGATGTGACATACCAGAACTCACGCTCAGGCCTGCTGGTGCACAGAAGACAGAAGAGACTCCAAGTGCTACTGCAAATAACTAGACAGAAGATGGAGACCATCAGTGACAGCACCTCCAGAGACACCTACAAATGTGCACTGAAAATATATCATGCTAAGCTCAAAGAAGCCAGAAAAGTGGTTCTCATTCTCAAGCTCAAATCCTGCTTCAACAACTCCCACAAAGAACTCTTCAACATCGTAAAAGAATTCAGCAACCCTACAGCAACCTTCAACAGCATCAGCCCCTCACAGATCCTCTGTGATGCCCTTTCTGACTTTTTCCACAACACGTTGCCTGACCAGGGGCGAGGCTGACCCAAGATGAGGAGCCAACCGTGAAGCAGACGGCCGGAAGACATGCAAGGTCTGCGCCTAGATGGAGGCGGGGCTCCCATGGCATCAAGGAGAGCCTCGCGTGCTAAGGAGAGTATCGGAGCCTTTGGGGCTCCATGTGGCTGCATCCTTCCTGATTCTCCCCCCTGCACAAGACAAGCCCTGGTGAGTGGGGCCTGGAGGAGAACACTGTTGGTGCCTGCGGGTGCCGATTTTACTGCAAGAGGAGTCCGGTGAGGGGAGCTTCAAAAGCACACTGTTGTCCTACGAGAAGGAGCCCCGGTGAGTGGGGGTCCCAAGGCACCCTGTTGGTGCCTACTTGTGCCAGTTGCATCAGAGAAGCCCCGGTGAGTGGGGCCCACAAGGCACTGTTGGTGCCTGGTACAATTCGTACAGCTGCACCGCCCTTATGGCGGGCAACTGCTACGTGGCGGTGGGGCATTTTTGTGTCAGTGAGAGACACGGGTGAGTTGCACCCTTGCCCCCATTTTTGGTTCCTGCCCATTGGGGCTCATACCCTCAGGCATCGGTAGCCTGGTGGCTCAGACAAAGCCATGTGCTCAGAGAGCCCTGACTTTTGGACAGAGGGTCTTATGGGACAGCCCACGACGGGCCCCGAGGAAGGCCAGTTGGCCTGGATGTCACCTTGTGTTCTGGTGGGGCGTCAGGCCCTATGGTGACGTGTGCACCTCATGAGTGTACTGTGGTGCATGGGTAATTTTGGAGGTTTACTTAAGATGTGATGCCTAATGTGTTTAGGCTACATGCAATGTTACCAGTAGTTACTGGTTGTTTCTATTTTCATTACTTGGATGTTCTAAATGTTTATGACAGTGGCCCGATTGTCCCTGTAATGTATATAATCTCCTGTAAATTAATACCTCATGCCAGGTGGCACAGGGGACATATGTGATTGCGTTCTAATGTGTTTTATGAGTAATACAGAGGTTTTTTTTTATATAACCTTGTGTGGAGTTTCTTTTGTGGTGTGCCTAGAGTGTCACTGCTCTGTGAGTGTGTTGCGCAAACGCTTTACTCATTGCCTCTGGGATAAGCCTGACTGCTCATGCCAAACTACCAAGGGGGTGAGCAAGGGTTATCTTCAGTGTGTAACTCACTTGCACTGACTAGAGTGGTGGTTTCTGCCTGGCTTAGGCGCGTGCCCTAGCCAACTAGGAATCTAATTTCTAACAGTGGCACAATCACTGCAGCAGGTCCACTAGAAGCATTTAATTTACAGGCCCTGGCCACTTATAGCACCACTTGTAAGTAAATTAAATATGCCAATTAGGTATGAATCAATTTTACTATGTTTTAAGGTGAGAGCACATGCACTTTATGGCTCGTTAGCAGTGGTAGAGTGTTCATAGTCCTAAGGCTTTCAAAAACGAGGTCAGAAAAAATGGAGGAGGAATGCAAAAGGTTGGAGGGAAGACCACTCAAAGGTTTACAGGTCTAACAGTCGCATCTCCAATCATATCACACAAAGACTCAGAACAATCCAAAACACCACACCAGAATCACCCTAGACATCCCAAGCAGTGTCCACACCACTCCCTACCTAACTGAACTCCACTGGTTAACCATGCAGAAATAAATGCTGCAAGTTTAAGCTGCTCATCCACAACACAAGACTGGCTTACCTCAATTACCGACTCCAACTCTACCATCCCACCAGACAACTACGCTTCACCTCTCTCTCCCTCACACAAATCCCAAACATCTGCAGAAGCAAGAAAAAAGGGCGGGCTTTCTCCTTCATTGCCACTAAAAACTGGAACAAACTTCCCCTACACATCAGAACTGCCACTCCGCTCCTCAGCTTCCTGAAAAAGCTGAAGACTTGGCTGTTCAACTAGGACCACAGCTGGACCACGCTCCTGTGCCTGGATAGCTTCATGGGTGATAAGTTGAACCACACAAATCCACCAAACATAACATAACAAAGCATAACTTAACATCCGAACACTACACATGCCATAGTGAAGCATAGGCAGGAATGCAAATGAGGCACACCATCACAACACTTGCCTTTATGAAACACAGTCTGCAAAACAAATAAGGCTACCATCCCCAACAAGTCAGCCATACAGGCAGTACTGAAAATGAGAAGTCCTATCACCACAGGTACCAGAGAGAGACAAAAGCACCCCTTTAAACAAGGCATCCTCTCACCACACAGTCCATAATGAAACACAAGGAACACTTCCTATGAGGTTCACCTTAACCATGTTTGCCACGGTGAGACACTGGCAACACTGCAAATGAAGGTCTGCACTGCAGATGAGACAGCCAGTCACCACTCATGCTGTAGTGAGACAGAGACATTGCTACAGAAGTGGGCTCCCAAATACTTACACTACATAGTAAGACATATGCAGCACTGCAAACAAAACCTGCCTTCCCCACATACACCATTGTGTGTTAAGGGAGAGCAGCCTGCAAGCCATCTCCTCGTCTTTTACCGTAGTGAGACATAGGCAATACTACACCATAGGCATCCCATTACTACACACACAACAGCAAGATTTAGGCATTGCTGACCTTGAGACACACCTTCATTACAAATGCCAGAGTAGGACACTTGCAGCATGACAAATAATGTGGACACTCACCCCACGTACCACAGAGAGCCACAAATGTTGAAAATGGGGCACTCCCTTAATGCACACACCATAGTGAGACACAGGCAGTGCTGCATATGAGGCATATGAGACATTGTAGTACCAAAATACTGTTGTCAGAATATTGTCTGACATAATGTTGCCCCATTGAAGTTGATGATGGAAAATTGACACCAATGAAAAAGGCTAGTTTTATCAATAATATTCATGACATATTTATGTGAGATAATATCTCTGTACAAGATATTCTGACATACAACCCACAAGCCAATGTCTCATCACACAGACCATCATAACATCTCTGGAAATGTGCCTTTACCTCACCACGAATATCATAGTAGGAGAGACTGCACTACAAATGAGGCACAGTGTAAGACATTGGGTTACTGGTTGAAAGGGTTGAAACCTTGCTCACGCAACATCCACAATCCTTGTCAAAGTAAAATAACAAGCAAACCCCAAATTAACCTGTGCGGAACTCTCTGGCAGCTTGGCACAAAGTAGTCCAGCTTAACACAAAGGCAATGTGTAAAGTATTTATGCAGCACTTCAAATGGTAATAAAGTGAATGCACAACAGAAGAAAAATCCCACACCCGATTAGAAAAATAAAGTAAGTTTAAATAAATAAAACAAGTCCAAAATGACAATAATCCAATCAGTAGAACTGGAGAAATGACATTTTAAAGATGTCAGTGAATACAGGGCCAAAAAGTGCAAAGCGCCAACTGTGGATATCTGGACGTGTTAGACTGGAACAAAGTCAAACATTGAAACTGACCGTGATTGAACATGGGCCTACTATAGGGACCCACTGTCTGCTGAACACAGTACCTTTATCCTGGTTGTGAAGAGATGCGTAGTCACGTGTAGAAGATGTGCTGCCTAGCAGGACTGATGCAAGGTGCTGGCGAGGAGTTGTGTCATGCAGCTGCATTTCCAGAGAGCTACAACGGCTGATGTGAGGTTCTTGCATTGAGATGCGTCACTAAGCAGCAGTTCTGATGAGCTGCAATTAGCAATGCAAAGCCCTTGTTTCGGGGAAGTCCACGCAGCAGCAGGGATACATCGGTTCTCCTGGGTGTTGCGCCACGCAGCAGCGGAGATGCGTTGGTTCTGCTGGGTCCACAGATCAGCTGGAAGAGTACCTTCAGGCCCACTTCCAAGAGTCCAGGACTAAAACGGCACCACTTGGCATGGCACGACTCACAAGTGGCAGAAAACAGGTGCAAGACAAGCGACAAGCCCTTGGCGTCACTCTGGTGGTCCTGGGTACAAGTTGCAGGTTCATCACTTCTCACCCAGGCAGGAGGACAGCAATCAGCAGAGCAGCATTCAACAGGTTAGTAGTCCAGAAGAGTGGCAGTCCTTCCAGCAGCACAGCAGTCCTCCTTCCTGGCATTCTTGCAAAGGTCCAGAGGTGTCCTGTAGAGTTGGTGTAAGAAATTGGGTCACTGATTGAGGGGGTGTAGCCCTCCCCAAGCAGTAACCACAATCCTTGTCATGGTGAGGCACAAGCAAATACCACGTTAACCTGTGCTCAACCCTCAGATAGATTGGCACAGAGCAGTAAGACTTAACTTAGAGGCAATGTGTATTTATGCAGCACCTCAAACAGTAATATAGTAAAGACAAAACACAAGAAAAAGCACATACCAATTTGGAAAAATAGACCAACATGTATAAATAATTTGACACCAAAATGACAACAATGCAATCAGTAGAACCGGAGTTATGCAGTTTTAAAGATTTAAGTCAAAATAGCGCTAATAAGCAAAAGCGCCACTCACAGCTATCTGGTCATGCAAAACCAGGAGAAAGTCACAAATTCTGGCCAACTGCGACAAAGTGCAGTTTGGATACAGGACCAGGTTAGTCCCTCTGAAAGGTTATCTTCTCAGCGTAGCGCGAAGAGTCCCGGTCGCGGTGGAGGGGGCCGTAAGGAGCAGGAAAGCATCTCAGATGGTCATCAATGTAGCTTGGTATCACAGATGGTCGTTGCTGTGTGAAGATCCTGTTGTAGTCACCAGCAGTTGAGCTGAAGTTTTGCGATGGTGCTCCCCATGAGTGTTTGATACTGTAGCGTGATGGGTCGAGTTGACAGAACTTCGCATTGAAGGGCAGTGTGAGCAACAAGCTATTTGAGCCAGCATGGCCTGTTCGCGGTTGTGAAGAGCCCAACAATCTCAATTCAGTTTGACTGAGGCCACACCAAGGGTCCATGACCTGAGGAGCACCACTGGGGTGTCAGAGACTGGCCCCAGCAGCTGGGTCTGGGTGCTGGTTCAGGTGGCCGGGAGCCTGCTATGTCCCTTTGGTTCCGAATAAGAGGCCAGCAGACTAGCCTTTGGAGTCATTCTGGGAGTCTTGGGTTCATTTGCAAGTCCAATCCCTCTGACTCAGGCAAGAGGACAGTAGGGCAGCAATCCAACAAAGTAGTATTTTCGCCAACAGGCAGTTGAGAAGATGAGTACACTGACCCGCCAAGACCTGAACTTTGGCCAAGGTAAGGCTGCTGACCCCGTGGAATGGAACTGACTGTGTCTAAAGTTGGCATTGCTTTCACTGTTACCATATTCTCTTGCTTTCAGGGTCGGGGATGGTGTTAAGGTCAAGAACTATGAGACAATATGTCCCTGAAAACTAGATACAAACCACATTGGAAAAATACAGTCAGTAAAATAAAGGACTGACTCTTAAGGGAGTATAAGGTCTTTAGTTTTAGAAAAACGGTAAAGGTTTATAAAATATTAAAAGTGTAATACAAAAGGGAAAATTAGTTGCGATGTATACATCATTCAGAGGACATTGAGAATCGGTTGTCGAGAAGGCTCTCACTATTAGGAATAAATGCAATAATGGGCAAAACGAGTAAAACTAGAGGCTCAGCAAAGAGTCTGGTTCACCCCCACATTTGAGGTTTCTATATCATTTTCTAGCGCAGATAGCAATGGAAAGTGTAATGCCAGCATGATGCAGGGAGAATGATCAACATTTCAACAAATCTCTGTTCTACTTTATTAATTTTCACAAACACCCTCCGCCCTAGCACTAACCCAGTAGATGAATATTGGTTCACCCCTTCTGACCTAATGTCATTGGAGGTGGCACACAGGAAGAGCTGGACAGATGCAAATATGCTTCCGCCCTGGCTTCTTCAAGAAAAATGAATCATTACAAAATATGCAGAGCATTGTTTGCTGCATGCAATGTCAAAGGAGAAATAAACACACAATGAATATTATGAAACAGCAGCAGCCATTTGCTCCAAGATTGAGGCGAGGCCTGGGTAAGCATAAGCCAAAGAGTTCATTTCTAAACAGCTCAGTATTTTCATTTCAATTACAAGAGATTTATATTAATATGCACATATCATTATAATAATTAATAACTTCCACAAAATGATCTATTCTGTCCTTACTCGTTGTGTTCTAAGAGGCCCTTACCAGGGAAGAAGAGACTGAGTGGAAAAGATAACGCAAATGGACCAACAGTGAATGTTAAAGAAAATGCAACTACCCATAGCAAGTGCTGTAAAGGAAATGTGTTTGCTTTTGCATTGCTTTCTATAGACCACTTATACTTAACATTGTCTACAGAAAGATTTAGCATCTGAGGAGTCGGGCGTTCGGGAACACATAGGTTCTGGGATAGACCAAAGTAAATATGGGGCATATCAACAACAACCGGCGATGATTATCGCTAAGCGCACTTAGCGCTAGGATAATTATCTCCGGCTAGCGTGGATTTTTATCGCTGAGATAGCGTGCTATTAGCAACGCTTATCTCAAAAGCGATAAAAATCCTCACGCTAAGTGGCTAACGTGAGATTATCGCTGGAAACCCAGCGATAATCTCACGTTAGGTTGTTGATAGGGACAGACAAACTTAGCCATGATATCCTCCTTCCATAGGATATCATGGCTAAGTCAGAAAAATACGTAAAAAAGCAGCGTTAACCGAGGTTAGCGCTGCTTTTTTTGTCTCTAACAGGGTTAGCGATATTCTTGATAATAGGAGAAATGTCGCTTAGTGACATTTCTCCTATTATTTTACTCTGGAACGCCTCCTTTGCATCTCATTAGAGATGCAAGGGGAAGCGTAGAGTAAAAGGGTGCTAACATGCCAATTTGCATGTTAGCACCCTGTTGTTGATAGGGTGCTAGTTTTATCTCTGCTTTTTTGGCTTTTAAAGCCAAAAAAGCAGAGATAAAGCCCTTGTTGATATGCCCCTTAGTTCCGTGCTAGTTGTGAGAAATGAAAAATATGTCCAAGAGCTCCAAATGAACAGTTCCACATTACACTCCTTGGCACTCATCTGGGACACCAGCATCATTCCCGAGAGCCATACTTTTCTAAGTGAGGAAAGGCTAATGTCTGAAGGCACAGAGTGGCTATTGCCAGTTAAATACACAACTTGTTGCTCTGATCACAATCTGCCCAGCATGTTGGCAGCCTGTTGAGAACACATGCTGGTCTTGCAGAAGGCCAACGCTGAACTGTGCGGCATGACTTTCTTAGAAGAGTGCAACCATATTTTGTGCGATAAAACATTGCTGTAGTGTCTCTTTGAATGAAAACCCTTCCTCTAAGAACTCGATAAAGGTTGATTTTCAGTTCTAAAATCATAGTTTGTTTGAGCATCTCAAGCTCCACCACCATAGCACATTTGCTGCGTTCTAAGAAGTCTGGTGTTTTACTCCATTTTGGGTCTGGAGTGGCGAACAGCACACCTTAATTCAGACTGTGTTCTTGAATAGATTCAGCCTGTGTTCTTGAATAGATTCAGACCGTGTTTTTGAATAGATTCAGCCTGTGTTCTTGAATAGATTCAGCCTGTGTTCTTGAATAGATTCAGACCGTGTTCTTGAATAGATTCAGACCGTGTTCTTCAATAGATTCAGCCTGTGTTCTTGAATAGGTTCAGACTGTGTTCTTCAATAGACTCGGACTGTGTTCTTGAATAGATTCGGACTGTGTTCTTGAATAGATTCAGACCGTGTTCTTAAATAGATTCAGACCGTGTTCTTGAATAGATTCAGCCTGTGTTCTTGAATAGATTCACACTGTGTTCTTGAATAGATTCAGACCGTGTTCTTAAATAGATTCAGACCGTGTTCTTGAATAGATTCAGACCGTGTTCTTGAATAGATTCAGACTGTGTTCTTGAATAGATTCAGACCGTGTTCTTAAATAGATTCGGACTGTGTTCTTGAATAGATTCAGACCGTGTTCTTGAATAGTTTCAGACTGTGTTCTTCAATAGATTCAGCCTGTGTTCTTGAATAGATTCACACTGTGTTCTTGAATAGATTCAGACCGTATTCTTAAATAGATTCAGACTGTGTTCTTGAATAGATTCAGACCGTGTTCTTGAATAGTTTCAGACTGTGTTCTTCAATAGATTCAGCCTGTGTTCTTGAATAGATTCACACTGTGTTCTTGAATAGATTCAGACCGTATTCTTAAATAGATTCAGACCGTGTTCTTGAATAGATTCAGACCGTGTTCTTGAATAGATTCAGACTGTGTTCTTGAATAGATTCAGACTGTGTTCTTGAATAGAGTCTTAGATTCAGACTGTGTTCTTGAATAGATTCAGACTGTGTTCTTGAATAGATTCAGACTGTGTTCTAGTGTTTACAGTAGAGATCGTTGTTCAGGCTGACTGGCAACTGAATTTCACAATATTCTGGTTGTTTTTGATTCATGACTTCTATACAGTCTATTCATGGGTACAGCTAAAAGGTACAAGTTCTGAAGCCCAGGAGAACTCTGGATCCACCATGAAGTTAACAAATTATTTTTCTGATAATGACTTCGATCCAAAGGGAAAGCTGTGCTTATTCAAGGGCTTCGAGTCACTACTACTAAGTTGAGGGTGTTGAGTTGATTTGAAATTTGGACTCTTCGTACTGACATAGTCCATGGTGAGTGTAACTAGTATCTTGCAGATTTGGCACGGGGAGTACAGTCAAAGTTAGATGCGAGTACAAATGTGCACAGCTGTAGGAAGCCATTGTCCAAACATGCCTTTATCCCTTGCAAGAATTCTCAATTAATTTTCCACCCATAGGACTCTGATTAACACAAAGCACCAGGTGTTCCTACCAGATTTGTTCTTCCAAAAGCAGTCTTTATGCAGGGACTGCATTGTTAGTGCAGGTTGTCATGTATTTGGGTGTACATACTTTTTCCTACAGTAAGAGTGACATATATTAACTTTAGTTTCCTAGAGAAACTCTGTTTAATCCCACGAAATGCAGTGTTGCTACAAGTCAGTGTGTGTGTGTAGCAAAGTCCCTATAACAAATTACCAACATCAAACTTGAGGGCTGTGTGACTACAGGTCAGTCAGTGGACTTTGAAGCTCTGATTGTGAGTGGATTGGAGGAAAGATGCATTTGGGGTTTAAAATTAATCAGGTGTGATAAACTGCACCTATTCTGAGTTTTTGTGGAATAACGTGAGGGTTTTAGTGCTTGCCGCACCATAAGTTGCATATCACCATAACCATCGTACTCTTTTCTCATTTTAAATTCCAGCTGCCTTGATCTTCTGAAATTTTGCGAAGTGTGAGGACTTTATTGCACGTAGGAATTACTGGGTGTGGTAAATTCATCATGTAAGTGTGGGAATTTTTTGACTTGCCAATAAAATTTTCGAATTTCGTACTTTAGGAAGTTTGCAAAAACTACCCTAAAATCTACATCTGTGTAATGAATGCAACTCATCAGTTAATGCTGATTGTGGAGATTAGGTTACGGGCCCACAGTAAGCTATTCGGTATTTCGCTAACATGTACTTGCTTCCATTGTGCAACTATGTAGCTTCCATGTACTTGGATCTGTGTGTCTGTTACTTTTCTCCTGAAAAAGCATATCCAATGCACTACCCTATTTCTCATCCTGTACCTCTATCAATATCTTTAATCTACATATACTTACCTTCTTTATGCATCTATATACTTCCAATGTACTTATGGATCTATATATTTATCACTTTCTTCTAATTTAGCATTTCCAATGCACGACCCTATTTCTCAGCCTATACTTCTCTCACTATACCTTCTAGCCCAACTTTTTGACTCATCTCAAACTTCTTTCTACTACTCTTTCCAATGCACAACCCTATTTCTCACACTACACATCTATCAATATATCCTCTACATCCTCTCTCTCATTTATCCCAAACCCCATACCACTAATATGATCCACAAAATAACCCTTTCTAGACTCTCCCCTACTCTACCCCTCCTTGCATCATCTGACACCTCTTTTACTATACCGATCCCCCAAAACAAACCTTTCTAAACTCTTCCCTCTGACTCTTGTACTCCAAAACCCCTTTTTACTCACCCAAAAGCCTCCTCCTACTGCTATGACCTCCCAAATATATATATATATATATCCAAATCCTTCTCTCTTCTATCCCTCCACTATCCTTTTCAATCAAAATAACAGACTTACATGTTCACTTCTCAAAATCCATATTCCACTATGCTAATTCACCACTAATCCTTTATGGGTTCCGGAGTAGCATGCTACTCGCCATTAAAGCGTTTCAATGCCCCATCAGGGTTACAAGTGCTATATAAATGCAAACCTTTTTCCCTTTTCTACCCCTCCCCAACCCTTCTCAATCCAAATAACTCATATCCACCACTCAAATTACTTTCATGTTTCACCATACTAATTCAACACTAATCCTTATGGGTTCCAGAGTAGCGTGCAACTCGCCAAAAAAGCGCTTCAAAACCCCATCAGGGGTAACAAGCGCTATATAAATACAAACCTCTTTCCCTCTTCTATCCCGCCGCCTACCCTTCTCTATCCAAATACCTGAATAACATATCCACCACTCAAATTTCTTCATATTTCACTATACTAATTTTCAACACTAATCCTTTATGGGTTCCGGAGTAGCGTGCTACTCGCCAGAAAAGCGCTTCAACACCCATCAGGAGTAACAGGTGCTCTATGAATGGAAACCTCTCTTCCCCTTCTATGCGGCCGCTATCCTTCTCACTCCAAATAACTGATTTATATAGGTCCCACTCAAATTACTTTCATTTTCACCATACAAATTAAAAACTAATTCTTTATGGGTTTCCGGAGTAGTGTGCTACTCGCCAAAAAAAAGCACTTCAACACCCCATCAGGGGTAACAAGCGCTATATAAATACAAACCTTTTTTCCTCTTCTTTCCTTCCGAATCCAAATAACTGACTTACCTATACAACACTTAAAATTACTTTCATATTTCACTATACTAATTCAACACTAATCCTCTATGGGTCCCGGAGTAGCGTGCTACTAGCCGAAAAAGCGCTTTGACGCCTCGCCAGGGGTAGTAAGAGCTATATAAATGCAAATACAATACAATACAATACAATACAATATAATTCCAGCAGGGCTGCAGTTAAGCAGAATGGCAGTCCTTTCAACAGCACAGCAGTCATTCTTCCTAGCAGAGTTGCCACCGGTCCAGAAGTGTACTGAAGAGCTGGTGTCTGAGGTCCAATATTTACACCAAGTGCCTCCTTTGAAGTGGGAGAAGTTTCTAGAGGTTTCCCTTTGACGTGCACAGGTTTCCTGCATCCCTTGCCCTAGCTCCAGACTAACTACAGGGGATTTTCAGCCCTTTGTGTGGAGGCAGGACAAAGCCTATTCAAGTATAAGTAGGTTGTGCCCAGCTCCGACTTGTCATTCTGCCAGTGATAGCCCATCCAGGCAAACTCAGGCTTTCTATTGTGTGTGGCAGTCTAGGAGGACTACACAAAGCCCAACTGTCAACTACATCCAGTCATGTGACCCAGAGACAGGCTGCAGGCACTAAATGGCTAAGGCAGGAAAAAGCAAACTTTCTAGCAGTGGTATTTTCAAAATTGTAATTTAAAATCGGACTTTACCATTAGAGAGGATGTTTCCAAAGACACCACACATGAACTGATTTCTGTTCTCATTTGGAAGTTACAGCTTATTCAATGTAATTTGGTAACTTCAATGTTATCCAATGGGAGAGGTAGGCCTTGCAGTAGAGAAAAAATTAATGCAAGAGTTTTTCACTATCAGGGCATCTAAAACTTAAAAGTACATGTCCATCTTTTTAAATACACTGCCCCCTGTTCTATGGGCTCTCTAGGGCCTACTGGAGGGGTGACTTATATGTATTAAAAAAGAAGGTTTGGGCCTGGAAAAAGGTTTATTTCAGCAGGTCGAATTGGCAATTTAAAACTGCACACACAGGCTGCAATGGCAGGCCTGAGATAGGTTTCAAAGGCTACTCAAGTGGGTGACACAATCAGTGCTGCAGGCCCACCAGTAGCATATAATTTACATGCCCTGGGCACATATAGTACCACTTTACTAGGGAATTACTAGTAAATTAAGTATGCCAACTTGGGATAAGCCATTTCTACCAGGTTTTAAGAAGGAAATGCAATCACTTTAGCACTAGTTATCAGTGGTAAAGTGTGCAGACTCAAAAAAGTAAACAAAGACAGGTTCAGAAAAAAATTGGATGAAGGCAAAATATTTGGGATGGCCCTACAGAGAGTACCAAGTCCAACAGCTGGTATCTGATGTCCAATAGTTATGCATGTTGCCTTAAAGTACAAGGAGCTTCTAGAGTAAATGGGACAGTACCCAGGTCCACCCTCCCATCCTGCTCGGTGATGGGCTATCCAGGCACACATAAGCTCTCTATAGTGTGTTGGTGTATGGAGGGAATACAAAAATTCCACCCGCCAATTACACCCAGTCATGTGATGCAGGAGCAGGCTACAGGCTCTAAATGGCTAGTGCAGGAAAAGGCCAACTTTCTAAAAGTTGTATTTTCAAACTTGTCATTGAAAATCCGACTTTACAATTAAAGAGAATTTTTCAGTACAATTGCAAAGGCACAAAATATGAACTGTCTATCTGCTCCCAATTGGAAGTTATAGCTATTTAATATAATAAGTTAACTCCAATTTTATCCTATTGCAGAGGCATACATTGCAGTAGTGAAATACGAATTAGAGAGTGCATATCCTACTTTTTGAAGACACTGCACCCTGCCCTCTGGGCTGTGTAGGGTCTATCCTAGGGGTGCCTAATATCTATTAAAAAGGAAGGTTTAAGCCTGAAATGAGGATTTACTTTGCCAGGATGAAAAGACAGTTTAAATTGCACACACAGGCTGCAGCGACAGACCTGAGACAGTTTTGTGAAGCTAATTAAGTGGGTGTGACATGAGTAGTATTTCCAACAAAACCTCCAAATATGCCAGTTGGTACACCCCAGAACTCAGGAACATCAAGCACAACTGCAATCAACTCGAGAAATGATGGCGCACCCCCAAGAACCGCGCCAACAGAGCAGCTCACAAAACAGTCCTTAGCCCCTATCACCGGCACATCAAAAATGCCAAGAAAGCAGCCATCACCACCCGCATCGACTCTGCGGCCAACCACACAAAGGAACTCTTCAAAATAGTCAAAGAATTCTCCAACCCAACAGCCATCGAGAACACTGTCCACCCCTCCTAAAAACCCTATGACTCCCTCTCAGACTATTGCCACATCAAGATCACCAACATCTACAACAATTTTAACCTCCAACCTGCCACCCTCAACTCCAACGACTTCAACCAACCAGCGAATATCAGCCAAACAATTACCACCTGGTCTCCACTCACTGTCCAGACCACCTCAGCCATCATGTGTTCCATTCACTCTGGGGTGCCCTCTGACCCCTGACCCCATCACCTCTACAACCTTGCAACAAGCCCATGCAGCACGCAACTCACCAACATCCTCAACTAATCCATCTCCACTGCAAACTTCCTGGACAGATGGAAACCTGCAGATGTTAGATCCCTCCTAAAGAAATCCTCCGCCAACCCCAGTGAGCTAAAAAATTATCGTCCGATCTCTCTGCTCCTGTACCCGGCCAAAGTACTCAAGAAAGCTATCAACCAACAGCTCACAGAATTCCTGGAACAAAACTACCTACTGGGTGCCTCACAAAAAGGATTTTGTGGCAACCACAGCGTTGAGACCCCGCTGATCGCTGCCACAGATCACATCAGAACATGCCTCAACCATGGAAAAACTGTGGCCCTTTTCCTCCTCGACCTCTCCACAGCATTTGACACTGTCTCCGAGAACACATTCATCAAAAGATTCCACATCATATGCATACAGCAGGACGCCCTCAAGTGGATCGCCTCCTTCCTTACAGGACGCACACAGAGCATCCTTGACAGACGACTGACCATAAAAGGACTAGCCAACACCGACACCTCCTCCTGCTTCCACACACTTCACATGCTCCGCAGAATCATCAGGTGGATCCCAACCAACACAAGAAAGACCGCCACTCAGGCCTACATCACCATCCGCCTTGACTACGGCAACGTCCTTTACTCCAGTATCTTCCACCAGCTTCTTAGAAGCCTTCTGACCATACAGAACACTGCAGCCAGACTCATCCTGGCCCTCCCCAAACAAACAACCTCAACTCCACCTGAGAGACCTCCACTGGCTCCCCATCCTGAAGAGATGCCAGTTCAAGATCCTCACACATGCCAACAAAGCCCTCCAGGACCCAGGACATACCTACATCAACTATTGACTGAACTTCCACTAGCCCTCTAGACGCCTGCACTTCTCTTCATTCGCCCTCACACAACTCCCACCCGCATACATCACAGCTCCAGGGGAAGCAGCTCCTTCTCCTACATGGCAGCCAAGATCTGGAATGCCTGTCCCGTTAGGTTCGCACAACCCCCTCACTGGCAGACTTCAGAAAGAGACTCAAGACCTGGCTCTTAGACCGAGGCACAGCACCTAGAAACCCCTAGGGGTGAAAGTGCTGACCTATACAAATGCTGCTTGATTGATTTAATTTACAGGCCCTGAATGCATGGAGTATCAACTTAATAGGGACTTACAGGTAAGTTAAATATATAACTGGGTATAAGTCAATGTTGACATGTTTTTAGGGAGTGAGCACACACACTGTAGCACTGGTTAGCATTGGTAAAGTGCACAGTCCGTATGCCAACATAATCAGATCAAAACAATATGGAGGAGTAAGACAAAACTTTAGGGTAAGACCACCCTAAAGCTGACACGTCTAACACACAGCAACACTGGGACACTGCATTACAAGCACAGCTTGCCCTAGCACTCTAGAATTCCTTTCACCCCTACCGAAAGGTGCCATCCACAGTAAAGAAAAAGCAGTTCCCTTTACCTAGTCCTTCATAGCTAACAGTATTGTGACATCATTCACCCGGTGGTCCCTCAAAGACTTGAAAGCAACAGGGCAGAGGATGGGACTCACGCCTTAATTGTCATCTGTGGTTTGAGATAGCCCACAACTCCTGAGGTCAAAAACCCTTCTGGTCTGCACTGTGGAAACTTCCAACTGCCTACTTGCCTGTCAGATGCTAAAGACAAATCCCCACCTTCCTCCTACATTCGGGCAGCCTTTTCCAACATCAAACACAAGGATAAGATTAGGACGGGCTGACCTACTCAGTCCACCTGACTGCCATCCAACCCCTAGACATGCCCAAAGCACTCCCCTGCAGCTGAAATATGGCAAAGGGTGAACTGCTAAATCATACATAAAATCAAACAATAGTGAGCATTGCAAAGGGTTTCCCTGAGAACGTGTCAAATAGTGCAGTTCAAGCAGCAACATATATGTGTCTTCTTCCATTTACGCACTTCTAACAGTGAGAAACCTGCAGCACTACAAATAAGGCTTACCGTCACATATAATTTACTTTGAGGCACACAAGCCTCAGGAGCGTGAGAACTGTTTCTCATAAGATGCTACTATGCCATAACATAACCATGTTGAACAACAACCATTGAAAATGCAAATGTAACAAGCGCCAGTGCTTTTCTGCAACCGGTGCTCAACTATGATGCAACCATTTCTTCTTCCAGTAGCTGGCCCTTTTTCCATTTTAACTCCAGAATTAGGGGCTCATTACAATGGCGGAGGGATTGACACCGCAGGCCGCGGTCCCTTCGCCATCTGCATGCCCATTTTCCCCCGCCAGATCAGGATGGCGGGGAGAATCGTTCCACAAGCACGGCGGGCGCAAAGCCTGCCCGCCACGCTTCCGCCACAGGCAATCGTAACGATTGCCTGGCAGAGCGGATAAGGCCGTGAATTTAGGGGCTGTGCCTCGAAGGCACTGCCAGCCCAATCACAATGCTATGGAAAGGCTGGCGAAGGCTGGCGGAGGGGGGCTCTTTACAGGCTCCCTGGGGTGTGGGAGGGGCCGTTGTGCACTGGGAGGTACCCATGGTACCCCCTCCATTTCCATGCACAAGGTGGCAGGCACTGCGCGGTGCCTGCCACATTGTGCAGGGAAATGTACAACATGGCCATTTGACATTGCGGCGGGTGCTGCAGCCAGCAGCACCGGCCGCAATGTTAAATTGCCAGATACGACCGCCGCAGTGGTGGTCGCATCATGATTAGACGTGCGGGACCGCCGCATGACAGGCAGGCGGTCCCGTTACCGCTAGGATGGCGGGCTGAGTCAAGTCTGCCCGCCATCCTAATGACCCCCTAAGTCCGGAAGGTCATATATATGGATAGTCCAAGTCTATGGGGCAGGTTTTTCAGCACAGGTTTTCAGCTATCAATGTTCATCATACATTTTGCATTTTTTTCTCGTTTTCTGCAGGTTTGCAATGTCCCCTGGCGCCCTTTCAGGATGCACACTGGCATCTTGTGTGCTGCAGGGAAGGGGAAATCCTGCCTACTTGGTATAATGGTGTCTATGCTATAGTAACTCATTTAGAGATTATCCTATGTGTAAATGAAATATTGTGTCAAATGAGCAGTATGTGGGCCACTGTACATGTAACATGACTCTTGAATTCAGAAAGAAATTGGGTTACTGTAAAAAAAAACTTGCAGCTCCGCATGAGAAATCCTCTGCCAACTCCACACTCTTAAATGTGGATAATTGTGCTAAGATACAAGTTCCGCGTTTTACTCCCCATTTGAGCAAGATCTTGATAAATTCAGATTATCGGCTGTGCTAATGCAATGCGTGCAGTCGTGGTCTGGTACTATAAGGCCTGACCTTACTGATAAGATGGTCACGCCGTTATGACCTCATCAGGGGGCTACTTTGCATTCGTTGCAATGGCCAAATTCGCAAACATTCAGCCTAACCAATACCAAATTCACGAACATCTGCCCTGGAGCACAGCTGGAAATGGCTGAAGGCGCTGTAAAAAAAATGAAATTCACCAAAGTTTCTCAGGCCCATCTAGAAGATGCTGAAGCGATTTGCTGGCTGGTGTTCATCTGAGATGCACAGGAGCATCTCATGACCTCGTGAATCAGTTTCCTTGGGCTTATTTCACAATGGTATTTTCATGTGTAAATGAGCTGACATGCACAACCTTTGTTACAAATGTAAAACTTGCAATCCACAAAAGTTGTTATCACAATTATAAAAAGATTTCCGAATTTCGTCTGTGAATTGGGTATCTTGCACTTACCTTCACTGTTCAACTGACCCTCTTAAACGAGGACCCCTGAAGACATCAGGACGTGGACGCCAGACGCACTCAGGGATATAGCCGGCTCCCTTTTTCGAGTGCAGGTTTTATGGATCAGGAAGGACATTAAAGTGCTTTAAGGCGCAGCAGATTACGTCACACAAGGTCTGATGTTCTGTTGAGCCGATGCCGGGCTGCACACTGGTTCACCAGTTCCAAACGCAGCAGCTCTGGCCTTTAGGCTACATCTCTCGAGGACGAGGCTGAAGGGAGGGGGGTCCCGACAGTAAAGATGCAGGCTTTGCGCACACGGTCAGCGATCAAGGTCAGAGATAATCGTGAGGGCCCCTCCCTTGAGGTCAGGGTGAGGGTGAAGGCCGGTGACGCCCTCAGCAGCGCCCCTGAGGGAAGGCCCTTCTTCCTCAGCACAAGGTGAGAGTTTATAATGCTAAGGCCTCCTCCTCTGTGCGGAGGCTTCTCTCTTAATTACCGTTAAAGCAGATGGATATTATCGATCCGGTGGCTAACAATAAGAAGCCCTTGTTCGAAGGCTGCAAAGAGACTTTTCAAAGGCGAGGCGCGCACGTGCCTCCTGACAGGGGCGTCTTTCCCGCTCAAAGCACGTCTTCTTTTACTCGAGTATTCTGAGCAGGCAGGTCCCTCTGAGGCGAGCGGCCGAGGCCAAAATACCTTCAATTTCCCGCCACTCCACGGCCTCCAAGTCAGGATGGACAGGGATAGGCACATTTACCTGTGTCCCCGCATTAACAGCATTATGCTTTGTTAAGAATAATTTTATGACAGAAATAAAAATAGATATAATTAGCAGGAAACGCGGCATTACCTAATTAATTTGTCAGAAATGCAGATGGCTAGATGTACGCCAGTGTTATAGGCACCAGTTGTCTCCTTATGTTATTTAGATTTACATAGGGTGTGAGAGCTGTTTTTTTTCCCGTTATCCTTAAAATGTATTAGAAACAGAGCTTATGCTAACATATACTGGGGCAGATTTATGAGGGACTTGCGCCCCTTTTACGTCGCCGTTGCTGCACTTTTGTGACGCAGCGGCGGCGTAAACCCTGCGCCATGTTGCGCCCCATTTACATCGTGACGCATCTACGGAGATGCGTCACGGTGTAAAGCCCTGCACCACATGAAACCTGCGTCAGGTTTCATGTGGGCGTTTCCACTCAGGGGGGGCGTTCCGTCGCAGGAACGCCCCTGAAAAGTGACTCAGTGAAATCTATAAGATTTCACTGAGTCACTTTCCCAACGCTGATGCGTCAAAACCCTGCGCCTGCTTGAAGCAGGCGTAAGGCTTGAAGCACCATGTTAGAGATAGGGTAGGCTGGAACAGTGCTGGAGGTGAGTCGCGCTTGCGACGCAACTTCTGCACTGTGCCAACCTTACGCCGGCAGATGCGTCACGTAGCGCAAGGGCAAACTTGCGTGACGCATCTTCCCTGGCGCATCCATGCTGATTTGCAGGGATGCGCCAGGGAACATAAATCTGCCCCACTGTGTTTACACCAGCCGCGGCCGTGCGGGTAAGAGCGGTGGGGTCAGGTGAGGGGGAATTTCGACGGAGGATGACGAGGGAAAATAAAATAAATAATACATTTTCCTTCGTCATCGTCTGTCGAAATCCCCCCTCACCTGGCCCCCACCACTCTTACCCGCCCAGGCCGCGGCTGGTGCAAACACAGTATATGTTACTATATGATGATTTACACTTCTCTCCATCTTCAAATCAGTAGCATAACATTAGGCCTGAAGCCCCCTTGGTGAGGGGAGACTCCAGGGGGTCCCGTCCGGCACTGTGTACAGGCGGTGGGACCCGGGCCTGAGAGCTCCTGACTAGGGTCTGAGCGTGGGGGACCCCCACCACATACTTTGCAGGGGGCCCCCTCATGTTTTGCTATGCCACTGCTTAAAATGATGTGCTAGTATACCATGAGATACCAGAGCTGCTGATCCTTGTTCTAAATAAAGAATTGAGAGCTTTATACTAATTATAGGTGAGCGTTCCCAGAGACTTCTTACCATACTGTACCTAACCAAGGACATCCCAACTGTCTCAGACTGTTGCTTGCAGCCGCGGCCGTTGCAGGTAAGAGCGTTGGGGCCGAGGTCGGGGGTATTCGATAGATGACCACGAAGGAATATTAAATAAGTAATTAATTTTTCCTCCTCCTCGTCTGTCGAAATCCTCTTCCCCCCGCCCCCCGCCCTCCGGCCCCACTGCTCTTACCTGCACGGGCTGCGGCTGCAATCAACAGTCTGAGACAGTTGGGATGTCCTTGGTTGCTTGCATAATGTATCAACTATTATGCTTGAATAAACTGTGAGACCGACTGAATTTAATATCATAGTATTGTGAGATAATCTTCAAATTCATTCTGTAGTAAAATGTTTCTTCTTTCTAGCTCCTCATTGGGGCATACCCATGTATAGTAATGAATGAAAACCTTTGTCTAAGGTCCAATAAAATGACTTGCCTTCCTCTGTAAACTGGAGCCCGTATTTTCCGTCCTTACAAGGTGAATCTATGCTGCATTTTCTGTAGAAATTGACTGAGTTCCCTGTAATTATGGTAGGCATGCTTTGCTGCTATATTTATCGAAAGTTTGATTACTGTTGTTTGCCTGTGAATCTGTTATATAAACCTTTAAACATTTGACCTGAGTCTATCATTCTTACTGAAAATGTTACAGTTCTGATTGTTGATTTTAGGTACATGTGAATTAGAGACTGGTCCAATCGGGGAGCACCAAAGTCCGTATCAGGACTACACTGCTCCTGGTCCTAGCCTTTGCTGTGCTCATGGTATGACTATGAAAGACTGATTTGTACACCAACAGATCTGGTAGCAGAGGTGATGATTCCGATGGGATCCAATCAGTAATAGACAAAAACCAATTGGCTATGGAACGGATCACTGTACCTTTATGCTGCGGCATGTTTCCCCCAGAGATCCAAATAGACTCAGCTCCAACCCGATCCTGGTTCCGGAAGACGAGGTGGCTGAGCATCAACAGGGATTTGAGCGCACATGAAGGATGAATGAAAAGGTTGCAGCGAGGCAGTGAATGCTGGGCATTTTACTGAGCGTATTGTGCTAGAATGCAGTGGACGGATTTTGGGAACAATTATTATGTGACTTTAGTCTTTTGATTTGTGGGGACAATAGTTATAGTGTTCTTGATGCTGTTCTTTGATTTTTTTTTAAAATTGACAAATGTGTGAGTTGCTATATATACAGCATACAGTTAGAAAGTGAGTTGTTCTGTGAGGTGCTTTCAGTTACACCAAGATAGGGAAATACCTTTTCCCTTGTATGGGTGTATTAACAGAACTCTCTAGTGGTTCATTGCTTGGTGCACGGGAGTCAATGCACTGAGCACAGTGACTTAACGCTGGTCGAGAGTCTAATGTTGTGTGAAAGCAAATAGTATTCTGGCTGTTGTACAGATTTCTGTTTAGATGAAGCAGACAAATAAAGAATTGTAGTGAAAAGTGGTTCAGGAGGTTCCAGCTGTATTATGTGCCATTTTGGTGCTGCGCAGAGACTGGCTGGTGAATGTCATAGACGCTCTGCGATAGGGTGACCTTTGATGGCGATGTGCTGGTATTCGTAAGCAGGTCATTATCCGATTAGGATGGAGAGAGTGAGATATTGGGACAGAGAGTGATTGTGAAAGTGTCCATATGGGAAATCCCTTTTTTTAAAAAGAGAAAGATATGAATAAGGAAGAAAACGTTCCACCAGAAGGCACACCAACTAAGGAGATGGTGGCAAAGAAATGGTTACACACCTGCATGTGGCTTAGCCAATGGCACAAATATACATCCAAAGATGAACAACTATGGTTTACACAGAGCAGGACTTTCTCTGAGCTTTACATGAGCAAAGAAGCAGCAAGAGTAGCGCAAGATGTAGAAGAATGTGAGGATGATGATGGACAAAAAGGAACTAAAATTGTTAAAACTGAGGGGACTGAAAACCCATGTAGGAGAGTTGATTGAGAACATTAGAGATTGGAGTGAGACCAAGAAGTTTAGAAAGCTATGGTCCGGGAAGGAAAGTGTTAAGACGAATCGGAAGAAAATGGTTGCTAAAGAGGATGATGGAGAGGCCGTGGGATCAGCAGTAAGGCAATACCCTCTGAGGGAAGTACAGGGGGAAGCATGTTCCATGGTCTTGGGCAGATCGCCTTCGCTTCACTATTTCCCTTGCAAAGCTATTAGAAAAACCCCGATAAATGGTATTCACAGATGAATGGATGATATTGTGACCATTTCAAAGGTCCTGCAAGAGGAATTGGCTGTGTTGTTTGAGGTGGCATCCCAACGGACCTATGGGCAGAATGTAAGTGAGCTATTAAATGGCCGACTCATGAGCCTCCTAGGGTAACAGGGATGAATGCACCCTCACCCCTGGTTAAGACTAATTACGATGAAGTCATAAAACAGCTAAAGACCAAGGTTCCCCAGAGAGAGATAAATTGGCCCAAGATTATCCAAACCTCTCAAGAACCTAAAGAGTCTGTGCACGCACACTTTGAGAGGTTAACGCAGGTGTACACGTATCATAGCAGATTAAACAACCTCCTTGCAGATAATGTGGGAGGGTTTCTCGTCTTCTTTGTGCAGGGATTGTGACCTGAAATTAGCAACCAGATTGTTCAGGGAGTTCTTTGCTGGCAGAGCAAGCCCCTTGATGAGATCATGTAATATGCAGATTAATGCAGTGACATGCAAGAAGCGAAGCATAAAGGACTAAAAGAGAAGCACATGATAGCCCAAACATAATTAGCACAGAATGGATGGATGAAGGGACTTAAAGTAACCCTTCAAGGCCCTGAAATTAACCCCAGTATCAGGTTGAACATGCAACGAGTTTCTATGACATTTGGAGAAAATACCCCAGGAATGGAACGAGATGAAGGTAACACATGAGGCGGGCCTTGATCGAAGCCCAAGCTGAGAATTTCGTGGCGCAGGAAGAGCTTCCCCTGATAACCAGACACCCTATGTTGACCCAAAAGGTCTCAAAATCAGCCCTGTCACAACATCTTCCTGGGCCTATACAGTTGAAAAGAGGGATCTCACACTTCCAACTGAACAATAGGATTCCACACAATCCATCAATGTCTCGTAGTGTTCTTCTCGATTCCCCTTCATGAAGAAAGGCAGTTTCTCTTCACGTATCGGTTCCCAGAGTAACTCTTGCATGGTGTCACGCTCTACTGGGGTATAAAGATAGTTAATACTATTTCAATCAGATACTTGAAAAGAACTTAGAATCTTTGCAGGTACCATGCAGTTCGACCATAATTGAGTACATCGATGATCTTTTCATTGCCACAATGGCAAAGAAGGTTGTACACAACAGACAATTGCTTAGCACAATCACATGGCTGAGAATGGGCATAAAGTTTCCCCTGAGAAGCTACAGCATTGTCAAAAATAATCCATGTACCTGGGATATCAGATATAAAAGGGAGTTAGGCGAGTGTCTCGTGGAATTATCGAGACAGTCCTTAAGATGAAGTTCCCATCTACACAGAAAGAAGCGTGAATGTTCTTTGGCATGGTTGGCTATTGCAGACAATGGATCCTGAACTTTTCCTTTGTGGCAAAGCCTTTACTGAGGCTGATGCACACTAATGTTAATGGCCCAGTACCAAAGGATGACAAAAGTATGGAAGCTTTACAGGAGCACAAAAATGTACTTTGAAGTGCACCCGCTCCTGGAATGCAAGACTATTCTGAAGAATTTGTGCTCTTTTGCCATGAGAGAGAGGGGTGTGCTTTATCCATGCTAACACATACCCATGTGTAGACCAAGCGTCTCATTTGGTACTCTTCAGCAACTCTTGACCCTGTAGCAACAGCATTGTCTGATTGTCTCAAAGGCGTTGCAGTGGCCTTAGCATTCAGCAAACTGAAGGGATAGTGATTGGTTACCCACTGATTGTAATGGCTCATCATTCGATTGAAATCATCATGACTCGTATCCGCACACAGCATTTGACAAATAGCCGCTTAACCTGCTATGAGAGAATTATTCTGGCTAACGAAAATTTCTTCATCAGGCGATGTAACACACTAAACTCTGCTTCCTGCTTCTCTGTAGCTAACTCCAAATGGAGATGATGAAGGTGACATTGACCATGATTGTGTTAGCGTTACTGAGTTGTGCACAAAACCAAAGCCCGACATACCGGATGTACCCCTTTCTGAATCCCACCATACCCGTTGATGGGTTCTATCTGAGAGACCAACGCCACATTTTAAGGGCTGCCTGTGCTGTATGCACACTCAGTGGGCTTGTGGAAGCAGCCTACCTGTGCCACGTAGCATCTGCACAAGTAGTCAAATTGGTTGCTCTTCCCAGAGCCAGCTGTACATCAGAAGGTTCATGAGATACCATTTATACTGACTGCCACTATGGGTTTGGAGTTGTGCACGGTTTTGGGCAGTTGTGGTCCCAGCAAGGTTTCATGACCTCTGCTGTTTCCCCCATTAGGAATGGACTGTATATCTTCAATCTATTAGAAGCTTTGCAATTAGCAAATTATTGCAGTAGTTAAATGTGCTGCACACAGGAGTGGCACTGACTTTGTCACCAAGGGCAACTGTTATGTGGATGAAATTGCCCGATACTGTGCTGCTAAGTCCAGCACTTTTCACATGGAAGAGCCATGCAATGCAGAGGGAGAGGCTGTGTAAAACACAATGCTAAATACTGTACATTCCTTCAATACTTTGCATACCTTCATACTGCCCTTCAGGTTGAAAAGGCTACATTTTAAAACATGGGATGTGCAAGGGATAGCAGTGACATTCAGGCGTCCAGTGATGGAAAGCGTGTCCTCCCTGACTCTATGTTGCCTGCTATGGTATCAATAAAGCAACCAATCAATCAATATTTGTATAGCATAGCACAGTCCCCCCATGGGATATCTGGGCACTGAGGGTGCAATGTCTCAGTCGAAAGCCAGGTCTTGAGTTTCTTCCTGAAGTCTGCCAACGAGGGAGCTGTTTGAAGATGGAGGGGCAGGTTGTTCCAGGACTTGGCAGCGATGCAGGAGAAGGCCGATGCGGGGAGTGTGCGCAAAGGCTAGTGAGTAGGAGTGCATGTGTCTTGCGGGAAGATGGAAGTTTAGTCGGTGGTTGATGTAGATCGGTCCTTGATCCTGTAGAGATTTGTAGGCATACGTGAGGATCTTGAACTGGCATCTCTTCGGGATAGGAAGACAGTGGAGGTTTCTGAGGTGGGGGATGTTGGGGGTCCATTTGGGAAGATCCAGGATGAGTCTGACTGCAGCATTCTGTATGGTTTAGAGTGTTCTGAGGAGGTGGGTGGAGATGGCGGTGTAGAGAGCATTGCCGTAGTCGAGGCAGCTGGTGACAAGGGCCCGGGTGATGGTCTTTCTGGTGTTGACTGGAATCCATTTGAAGATTCTGTGGAGCGTACAAAGGGTGTGGAAGCAGGTGGAGTCAATTGCACACGACACTTGCATGTTTCCACACACGTAGGAGGAGATGGGTTGTGGTCCACTTTTAAGCAGTATTGACACAATCCCCATTTTCGATCAATGGCAGAGATTTTATTTCAACAGTGTGTTACTTGTCAGAAGCAAAATATGGGAAAAAGGGTTGTAGTGACCATGAACCATATTGGAAAGTCTGATGGTTCCTTCAACCATCTCCAAATCGATTTTGTGGAAATTTCCCAGAGTAACCAATTGAGGTATATACTCATCTTTATGTGTTAATTTTTCCACTTTGTCGAGGCATATCCCACCAGGAGCTGTGACAGTCTGACAGTCACCAAACTACTGTTCTGGGAGTTGATACAATGATTTGGGAGGCCAGTTCACTCTGAATCATATCAAGGAACCCACTTTAAAAACAAGATAATTCAGTTGCTATGCACCGCACTAGGGATAGACCAAAGGTTGCATTGCAATTATAGATCTTAGGCTTCAGACATTGTAGAGAGACTGAATGGGATGATTAAAGCTAAATTGGCCAAAGCCTATGCCTCTATATCTCTTAAATTGTCTGATGCACTTCCCTTGGTGTTGATGAGTATTCAAAGTACTCCTTGGAAACAAACAGGATTACCTCTTCACAAGGTATTGATGGGAAGAGCCATTCAAATTCCTTCTGTTCCAATAGCTGTTCTCCTTTTTGGAATATCACAGATGATCTTGTTCTTGAGTGCTGCCAGGGATTGGCGGATGTGGTACGTTCTATCTCTCAACAGGTTGATGCTGCTACTTCAGCTGTCTGAAGAGCGTGACCTGAACCCTGGTGACTGAGTTCGCATAAAGAAACATGCTTGCAAGTCCTTTCTGGAGGAGCACTGGCAAGGCCACTCTCATGTGATCCTGGTTACCAACACAGCTGTCATTTATGCGGATCTGCCGAACTGGATTCCCGTCTCCCATACCAAGAGGGTAAAAAGAGAAATTGAAGAAGCAGAGCTAACATCCACTAATTGCTCGAGTCACCCTAGGTTCGAAGTTTCTGAGGCCTTGAAGAAGAAGAAGACCAATCTGAGGGCTCACAGTCTCCACCAGTAGAGCATCATTAGGAATGACACTCAGGTGAAGGCATCATCATCCCAGTGACCGCTGTGATACCAACCACTGGTTTGCGAAAACACATTCACCAAAACAGCAAAAACTGTGGCATGGCTCAAGGAAATTACACCTCTGAAAGAGAAAAATCGGCCTTATCGGAGCAAGAAATCACAAGCACCTCTAAGGATTGTGGTTTGACTGAGAAAGGCTGGCCAAAGACCACAACATATGGGAAAAGATTGTTGACAACTAAGAAAAGGCCAAAGACAATAAGGGAAGTTAGTGAGTTAGAAGAGCTAGAACCTGCTGAACAGCCTGACGCTATGGAGCAGAGCACATATTTGACTGCTTCCAGGCGACCCAAAAGATAGAGAATGATAAATCGAAAATACTAAGGTTCTGATTGGACATAACTTGCAATGATTGATCTCGAATCCAAAGAGTGCCTGATCAACATTGACGAACCTCCCTGAAGCAAAGCCAAGTCCACAAAGAACTAATTTGAGTAAATCGCTGCCGAATGTTGAAAATGACATTTTGAGAGCTAAAGCAATGACTAGAGGACATTAGAGCCTTAAGACCCCAGCTGATGCAGAATAAAAATCCCTGAAGCTTTCGAGATAGTGTAGTAATGATAGGGTGGAAGAGCAGAAGACAATAGCTTTATTTTGAGATCTATTTCCCTGATCTGATTTAAGCTGACATGGTGCTGCAACTCTCCAAATTCTTGAGTGGAGAGTGGTGGTACCATTTCTGTTTCTCTGATTGGGTGGTTGTTGGATGTCTAGCTGCTGGGTGATATCTCTCATACTCCAGTAAACACTACTGTTGGAAACGGGTAGCGTGGTGCAGAGCGGGTGGGCCAAACTCTGGAGGAAATGTACAAAGCATCCACGCAGTACATACAGGCGACACACAAGGCTCACTCCAAAAAGAGACGGTACACAGGTTTGTGAATGAATAACTTTTGTATTGTAAAAACACAAGGTATTTTCAGTAATCTCTATACTGCGCCAACCGGCGCCAAGGCAATATTTACATGGGAGAGTATATACATGGCAGGGCCAATCGGGCCCCTGCCAGAACCATTGTGACGTACAAGACAATAACGATAAGTTCATCAGCCTCAATCCTGCAATAAAAACATCAGGGCGTAACATTAGGCATTTGGCCGGAATACCTGTAATGGGAACATCATGGCATCAGTATAAGCGTAAATGACCTGAATAACCCCTGAGGCAGGAAAGCTGTAAGGGGAAAACATTAGGCATCCACCTGTGGGCATAAACATAGTAGACATGAACAATTCTCCTTAGGGTAAAGCGCTAGGCAACATCACATTAGGCATTAGCAGATGCATAAGGCACCTCCTGCGGTACCTGGGGCCTAATCATATGAGAATGGGGCATACACATGAGGCATTTCATCACTGCGCACATTAGAACAGAACATTGGCGTAATGGTGCATCTCTGGTCACCCTCAACATCCTGTAAGCATTAGGGGGAAAGAAACCATTGGCGTTATAACCATATGTCTTAGGCGCAAGCAACCTTAACAGTACACCTTATGTAAATACCCCTGGAACAGCTGCCCCGAAGTTGCAGATTAGCCTCTGGAGCTACTGCGCCTCGGGAGCCCCTACTCTGGGACTCTCAAATTACCCATGGTCAAAACATCGCAACTTTCCCCTGTCCGGTGGGGCAGTTGAGTACAGGAAGATGAGTATTGTCCCCTGGGAGCCCCCTCCGGGTCTCGGAACTGAAAAGGTGCGGCCACTGGGATGTCCAAAACAACGTCCTGCCCACCTTGCAACTGGCCCCTTCTGTGGGGCAGCTATGATGCCAAAACGAAACAAGGGCAGCTGTAGCCCCTCACTGGGCCCTAAAATCACCAATGCCCAAATACGTGGCAGCTGCCCGCTACCGGCAGTGCAGCTGGGTTCAGCAGGTTAGGCCAGGCAGGAAAAGGAACCGGCTCCGACGTTGGAGCAGCCCGCAGCGAGTACTGGCACCGGGGGGGCACCGACTGTACCCCGACACACCCCCCAACCACAGGACGACAGAGCCCCACTCACCGGGCTCCTCTTGCGGAATCAGGTCTCCCCCTTCCCGCTGCAGTCTGGGCGGCAGGCGCGGGGCTTCCCTTTCCCACACGGGAGCCTCGCCAGCGGCAGCACCTTCCGGGCGGCTCTCCCGCTGCAGGCAGCAACTCCTCTTCACCCGGGTCCTGCTCCTGGGGGCCCGAGACTTCGCAGACGGTACACGGGGGCCCTCCCTTCCGCCCTTTCCGGCGCGGCTCTCGCCTCCCGGTTGCTCGAGGCTTCCCCGAGGCCGCGGGCTTCTGGTGTGCACGCTTCGCCTTCTTCCTGCAACCGATGTTGCTAAGCGAACCCCTCGTGCCCGCACCCACTCTCAGCACGGCGAATCCTGACGGCGGTGATTTTGGCAGTGACACGCGGGGTGGGCTCCTGCTAATAAAATGTCTCTGAAGTCGGGTAGGCTCCTGCTGTAGTCGGCCAGATGTGGGGTAGGCTCCCGCAGTATTTTAACAGGTGCCGCTCTCCCCGTCAGCACGCGGGGTGGGCACCCGCTCTCCAACTCAGCAGGAAGGCGGGGTGGACTCCCGTATTTCCATAAACCACCAGTGGGGCGTAATAATGCGGGGTGGACACCCGCGAGGGCGGCAAAATGCGGGGTAGGCTCCCTCTATAATTTTCAGACAGCAGAGCGTCCTCACGCGGGGTAGGCTCCCGTTAATTTAAATAAGCACCAATACGGGGTAGTAAAAATATAGTGCTTAGGCCGAACAGCGCTGTAGGCCTCAGCTCCTCTTCCCCTGGCACCCTGAATATAGTGCTTACGATGGGCTCAGACCCACCAGGGACCTCAAGGACGACAGGTAGCGCTCCTCACCTCCTTCTGGGCACCAGGCGCTCGCAGGGCACTGTCAAGCAAGCGGAATAGGAGGGTAACACTCACAAGGTGCTCCTGGGCAGTCAGATAAAGCGCTCTTCCTCTCCAGGCGCAAACCAGTAGGAAGGGCACAGTCGCAGCGCTCACGAGGCGCTGGGTAGCAGAGCAGCAGGCACTACTGGGCAAGGTCAGCAGTCAGTGGGCACTCATCAGGACAGGGCTGTAGGTCCTGTGAACCATCATCCTCTGTAACGTGGCACTCCCCCTGATACAACAGCCTTCACTCCAGCAGCGGGGCTCTCCCTAGCCCTGTGGACAGCAGGGGGGTTACAGTTGGGCAGAGGGGCCAGCACACAGGCCCAGGTGGTGGTACCTCCTGGCAGTAGGTCCCTCTCTCTCAGGTCCACGCTCTGACTGAGCACATGGCAGCCCAGCTCCGCCTACCAGACAGTGCCAGAGGCTTCCAGAAGCGTCTGGGGAAACTGGTTCTAACTAGCTCAGGGGGAGGTGTCCAGCACCCTGCGTGCCAGGCTTCCCTCCAAAAGCTGGGGTTGCTGGGAAATAACAACTAGACTGGTAACCCAGCTCAGTCAGGCGGCACAACCACACAGCCATGGCATCCATTTTAAAAGTGACATCTGTAAATACTAAGTCAGTCTACGCCCACCATTGCAAAGCACGTCTTATGGCATCTCACACCACACATGGCCTATACATTTCTATACCATGGGGGAGATAAAGGTGCGTACATCAGTGCACAGCATTTAACATATGCATTTACATAACATGTGGTTTCCCATAAAAAGCGAAAAAATTCAGGGAAAAGGGCCAAGTCCAACAACTACAATTAAAATTGTTGTCAGAAAATTAGGTTTCTCATGTCCCACAAGAGGGTGTCTATAGCTTTAAGGTTTATTTCCAGATGGTAGACAAATATGTGAAAGTTATGCAGGTAGAAGATTGCTTTGTGTGTTCCTACTTACAAGCCTCTGCAGTTGAAGGGGCAGCATATTTTCATTTGCCCTGTCTTTTTCATTCTCTTAATCTGTCTTTCTAAATCTGTATTACCAGCAGAATTCTATAGAACTGTTCCATTAGGATTATGACAATCCTTTCGAAGAGGCACCAATTGTGACTGATGCAAATATGTATTTGTGGGCAACTAAACATGTCTCTCCTTATTTCAAAGCATTTGACTCAAGGCATCAGCATGGGTATAGGATGAAATTCTTTACTCCCTCAACTATCATGAGTGCTACAAACCAAAGCATGCATGATGAAAAGATGTAAGATTAGTAAAGATGAGAGAATTTTTGTAGATGAATTGAATGAGAGGATAAGAATAGATGAAGATAGAGGGTAAAAGAAAGTTGAGTCAGAACATTTTTTGGAAAGGCAAAGAGATTTTAAAGGAACCACCCCCAAGAATGAGCAATAACATTGCCAAAAAAGATTCATATGTGTGACAAGTCAACAAAAAGGAAATGAAACAGTTGAGGAATTGGGGTGCAGTGAATGTGAGCATAGTTACTTGGGTAAGGGCAGGACCTTTGCGAAATTAGAGGTGAATATTAAGGGCATCTACTAAGTGTGTGGTAAGTAAGCTTATTTCCAGGTGCCACACAACTGGGTATGTAGTTGTTACGCAGCTGAAGTTTTCGCAAGAATCTATCATACTAAAGAGCTAGATTTTCCTCTTGTCTGTTATATTATATGAAATAAGCAAAACTTAAAGCAGATCCTTATTGATGTCTTTGGAGGACTTATAACATCAATAGGAGTCACTTTAAATGATGTTAAGATTAGAAAGCTATCAACTTTAGTAGATAAACTTGCAACTAATAATGCAGGAGCTTTAACAGTTATAAATAAAGAATTGCTTGCTATGAGAGCCATTATCATGCAGAACCGCCTTGCGTTATATTTACTTCTTTGAGAAGGAAGGCAGAGTCTGCAAGGCCATTCATGCAGGGCGATGTTGTGCATACATCCCAAAAATGAATAACCAGCGTGATAGTTATATTACTAACATTACAAATATTACTCATGTACTTACTGAATTGGAAGAGATATGTGCTTGGGAAGGAATAGGCTCTATATTTAGGTCTATTAGGTGAGGCATTGCTAACATAGGAGAGTGGCTCTGTAATGTAGGCGGGGGAATACTGAAACTGCTTTTAACTCCTCTTTAGGTTTTACTAATCGGCGTTGCATCTGTGCTTCAGTTCCTAAAACTTTGCAAAGGAATTTCATGAAATGATGGGATGAACTGTGGGTATAAGAAACTGTCAGATGTAAAGGTCAAAGAGATGCAGAGGGATCTCTATATGACTCTAAAGGAATTAGTAGAATTTAAGGAAAAGAGCCCCCAAGTTGATGAATGCTGCGCTGTAATAATGTTGTAGAGAGATGATTTAACAATCATCAGGGGATTGTGAGAACCGTTCTTTTTACATCAGGCTTGAAATATATTAGAAACAGAGCTTAAGCTAACATAAACTGTGTTTACACTGTCCTCCATTTTAAAAAGATGAAGTTGTATGCCACGTGATACCTACCACAGCCGTTTCTTAGTCGAAATGAAGAATTCCGAGCTTTAAACTAATAATAGTTGAGCACCCCCAGAGATTTTTCACCATGCTGTACCTAACCACAGACAATGCAACTGTTTCAGACTGTCGCCTGCCCATTATATGAACTATTACACTTGAATACAGTGTGAGAACGACTGAATTTAATGTCATAGTATTATGAGGGAATCTTCTAATGTATTCTGTAATAAAATGTTTCTTCTTGCTAGCTCCTCATTGGCGCATTTCCTGGGAGACATGTGCTTGTGTAGTAATGTATGAAAACCTTTGTCTAAAGTCCTATAAAAGGACTTGTTTTCCTCTTTCCCCCCTTTACAGGGTGAATCTATGCTGCACTTTCCTTAGAACTTTACTGAGTTCTTTGTACTTACTATTTACATGCTTTGATTCTAAAGTTATTGATGGCTTAATACATGTATTTTGCCTATTTATCCATTATTTAAACCTTTAAACCTTTGACCAGAGTCTGTCATTCTTACTGAGAAAGTTACAGTTCTGATTATTGATTTTGCGCTCATGTGAATTAGAGACGAGTCGGATCGGGCGGCACCAAAGTCCATATCGAGACTACTCCACTCCCGGTCCTAGCCGTTGGCGAGATCATGGTATGATTCCAAAAGACTGGTTTGCACCACGACAAGGGCTCCCCTTATGTAGATGGCAGTGCAATAATTTCCACTTCAGATACCGTGCTATTAAAAAAACTTGTCCAAAACTGCAGCGAAATAGGTGAAAATCACAAAAATATTTTCCAGTTTCTGTCGGAAAAGGAGGCAAAATCTGAGAAAATGGCAGTAAAAAAATGATGTTAATCATTTTCAGCCCAATGCACAAAATAATAGGACAAGTACATCAAACTGGAAGTTCTGTATATATTTAGTATGTAGACCTTTCCTGAAAAAAATATTATTGTAGGTTTCTCTTCCCGCTCACGTATCTATACACCTTCCGATTGTGAGACGTTCCTAATTAAAGAGTTTCTGCAACCTCAAACACTTTTCTCAACACCCTTGCATGTTTGTAAACCCAACAGTACACAATTGCTTTCTGCCTGTCTGTCCATTGACCTTGTAATTGCTCCTTTCTTTCTGATGTTTCTACATGCTTTCTCTCTGCCTAGAAGTCAGACTAACATAGAATCTACAGAAAATCTAAAATAAACAAGCATTTGCAATGCAATAGGTCTCGCATTCACGCGAGTTTAAGCTATTGGCATTGTAAATGACACTGCCTTTTATTTAAGTTTTAAAAAAGAAAACAAAAATAAAAGGCATTGTTATTTGTAATGTGAGTAGCTCAAACTTGCGTAAATGCGAGACCTATTGCATTGCAAATGCTTGTTCTGCAAATGTAGAGGGGAGTAGAATTACGTGTTGTCAAGTAGAGTGGAAATATGCAGAGTGAAATTATGATGTGTGGGGTGAAATTATGTGGCATGAAAGTATGTTGAGTGGCTTGGAACTGTGTGGCATGGAGCTGAATTGTGAGATGTGGAATTCTTTGGCGTGGTGTGGCATAGACTGCAATTGTATGGAAATGAATTATGTTACCTGGAGTTAAATTATATGGCATGGTGTGGAATTAAGGGATGTGGTGTGGAATTAGTTGGCATGGCGTGGAGTCGGATTATATGGTGTGGTGTGGAATTGTGTGGAGTGGAATTGTGTGGCATGGAATTGTGTGGCATGGAATTGTGTTGAGAGGAATGGAAGTATGTGTCATGGAATGGAGTAGAAATATGTGGCATGGAATGAAATTATGTGGTGGACTTGAATTATGTGCCGCTAAGTGGAATTATGTTATTGAGTGGATTAATTAATAGTGGAGTGGAATTATGTGGCATGGAATTACGTTCCATGGAGTGTAATTATGTGGTATGGCATGGAATTAATTGGTGTGGATTTGTGTGGTGTGGCCTAGAATTGTGGGGTGTTGAGGGAAATTGTGAGACATGGAATTGTGTGGCGTGGTATGCAATTGTGTGACATGGAGTGCAATTCTGCGGAGAGGAAGTATGGGGGTGGAGTGGAATTATGTGATGTGGTATGGAATTATGTGGCATGCAATTGTGTGCCATGGAATGGAATTATGTGGTGTGGATTTATGAGAGGTGGAGAGCACTTTATGTGGCATGGAATTATGTGGAGTGGAATTATTTTGCATTCACTGAGATAGACATGTTACTGCGTGGCGTGAACTACAATTATGTGACGTGGTGTGCAATTGTGTGGAGAAGAATTCAGTGCCGTGAAGTGGAATTATGTGACATGGTGTGAAATCAAGTGGTGTGGCATAGAATTAGGTGGCAAGGAGTGGAATTATGCTCCGTGGAGTAGAATTATGAGATGTGACATGGAATGGTCTGGCATGGAATTGTCTGGTGTGGAATTGTGTGGTGTGAAATTATGTTGGTTTGGGGAGATTAAATTTAGGTGGTACAGTGTGGTACAATGTGGAATTATGTGGTATGGAGTGGAATTATGTCTCATGGAGTGGAATTATGTAGCATGATGTGGAGTCGTGATGTTGCATGGAGTGAAATTATGTGGGATGGAGCTGAATTGTGTGGCATGGAATTGTGGGGTGTTGACTAGTGGAATTATGTGGTGTAGTGTAGAATTAGGTGGCGTGAAATTATGTGGAGAAGAATTGTGTTGCATGGAATTGTTTGGCATGGTATTGTGCGGCATTGAGAGGATTGGAATTATGCGACATGGAGTGGAATGATGTGGCTTGGATTGGAAATATGAGGGTGGAGTGCACTTAGGTGGCATGGAGTTGAATTGTGTGGTTCAGAATTGTGTTCCATGGAGTGTAATTGTGTTGACTGGAGTGGAATTGTGCAACGTGGAATTGTGTGGCGTGAAATGCAATTGTGTGATGTGGAGTGCAATTGGGTGACATGGAGTGTCACTGAGTGGAGTGGAAATCATATAGCATGGAGTGGAATTATGTGACATGGTAATGAATTGTGTGGTGTTGAGTGGAATTACGTGCCGTGGAATTATGTGGCATGGAGGCGAATTATGTTGATTTGAATTGTGTGGCATGGCATTACATGCCATGGATTGGCTTTAAGTGGGGCAGAATTTTTTGGCATGGAATTGTGTGGTGTGAAATTGTATGGCGTGCAATTGTGTGCCATGGAGTGAAATTTTGAGTCATGGAATTGTGAGGAGTGCCACTGTGTGACATGGAGTGCAATTGTGTGGAGTGGGATTAAGTGATGTGGAGTGGAATTATGTGACGTGGTGTGGAATTATGTGGTGTGGAGTGAAAGTGTGTGGCATATAGTAGAATTATGTGGCATGGATTTATGTGATGTGCAATTGTGTCGCATGGCAAGGAATTGAGTTGAGTGGAAATATGTTGATCTGAATTATGTGGCATGAAAGGGAAGAGGCATTATGTGACACAGAGTGGAATTATGTTGTAGGGAGTGAAATTATGTGGCATAGTATGTGGCATGATGTGGAATTATATGTTGTGCACTGAAGTGGAATTATGTGGTATGGAGTAGAATTATGTGGCATGGAATTGTGTGAGTGGAAATTTGTGGTATGAGTGGAATTATGAGATGTGGAATTGTGTTGCATGGAACTGCGAGGCCTTGAGTGGTGTGGAATTATGTGGCATGGGGTGAAATGATGTGGTATGGAGTGGATTGAAAATAGGTGGAGTGGAATTATGTGACTTGGAGGGGTAATATATGGCATGAAATTATGTGGTGTGGAGTTGAATTACGTTGCGTGGAACTTGGTTGCGTGGGATTATGTGGTGTGGAGTCGAATTGTGAGACATGGAATTGTGCAGCATGGAGAGCAATTGTGTGGTATGAAGGGCAGATGTGTAACTTGGAGTGCAATTGTGTGATGTGGAATGCCATTGTGTGGAGTGGAGTCATGTAGGGAGGAGTGGAATTATGTTACACTTTGTTGAATTATGTGGTGTTCTGTCAAATGATGTGGCATGATGTGGAGTGGCATTATGTGATGTGGAGTAGAATTATGTGACATAGAATTGTGTAGCATGGCGTGGAATTGTGTTGCATTGATTGGTGTAAAATTATGTGGCATATAATAAAGCATAATTATGTATAGAGGTCCTTTAAGTGCCTGCTGCTTGTTTCCTCTGACAGATGGTCACTTGAGAGCAATGTATCGGAGTTTGGAGCTGATCAATAATGTGTCCACAGGACCCGATGTGTTCTCGGCTCAGAGGGGAAACAGCAATTAAGGAGGATGTCTCTGTCTCCCTTCACGCCCTGGGAGGAGGGAGTTGCGAGCAGAGCATCAAAGGGCTGGGTGAGAAGGGAGGGGGGAATGCAATGGTCAAAGCGGTGAAAGTGAAAGTAATCGAGCAGATCATCTAAGGACTGGGTGAGAAGGGAGGGGGGAATGCAATTAGCAGAGGAGCAGCTGTGCAAGTGCATGTGATCTCGTGCACTCAAGGTTTAGGCCAGCCAAAAGTGTTGGTAGCACTTTGAAAATCCCACATATAAAATGTCTCTTCGAGCCTTTGGCTCGCGAGACCTAAAAAGTACACATTTTGTGGTGAACTACGAAAGATATGCAGAGCTAAGGAATAAAAAGCATGTTTATGCTTAAAAAATCTTCACTACAGACTTGAAATTACCCTAGAGACGACTCACAAGTCCTGTTAGCTATATGTCTTTGCGGTGACATGGAAAATGGACCAACAAGAACTGGAACAGGAAATGGCTGCAACGTCAATCGACACTAGCCATGGAGAAGGATTGCCACTAATGGGTGCACAATGACACTAAAGAGTCTTGAACTGCAAAGAAACAAAAAATACGTGCAAATACATATGGCGCAGGAGCCTTTCCCATATAATAAAATGAGAAGTATGGAATGGTGAAAAAATAAAATCAGAATTTTGTGATTTTGATATTCCTTGGTATCCCTGCTGGACCTTCTGGTTCCAACGGCCTCTCAGCATATAGCTAGATTCCCTGTTGGACATTGCAGCTGTACTCTATTATTGGTTTTTAATTTCATTTGTAGGCCGATCTTCAGCACCCAAGCACTGTATACAAGACCTGTTGTAATCAAAGAAAACCACTTTTTTCCCACCTGCTACTTACCATTGGTTCTCTTCACTGTTGCTCTTCTTTGCTGCCTCCTAACTCGATCGCTTCGCCGACAATTCACTTCCGAGCAAGGCTGAGGCGCACCGGTAAAGTAAAGTTTCACTGCGCTTTCACTCCTTATCTGTTCTTTGGGAGAACTCGTTTTTTCAATATGTTTCCTGCCTCTTGCTCCTCGCACGCTCTACGGTCAACGTGGAGGTTTGTCCTGATATCAGAGCCGCATAGGAGACAACGTTTTTGGAAATCTGAAGCTCACCTCCAGAGGACTGCATAGAATTGTGCAGAAATATATTCCATGAGGAGTGTGAGGTTCCAGGCGTGGTTTCCCTTGAGCGTTTGTGAATACCCAAAAACGTGTATTTTTCTTGGCCTTCACAAATTCCTCTCCGACCCCTTTACACCTAGAAACATTCAAAGATTTACTCTAAGAATCAACTGGATAACTCCGCTTCCAAGGTAGGAAGAGGCATGGAACACTCCCCATGGAGACCAAAGTGCCTTTGACCATCCGGCTGAATTTGATGACACAGCAAAAGTCACATGACACTCCAAGCAGCACGCCTGGAAAGCTGCGACTGGTGTAGGTCTCCCTGAGGGCTAATGCCAATGTCTGTGAATTGCGAAAAGTTGTGTATTTACATCTGTGCTTAGGAGTAGTTCTATGTGCATCCACTTGCGCCGTTCTTTGTGAATCATGCGGTGCAGTGTGAGGTTCAGTGACTGTCGCTGTAGCAATAACATGCTGCAAGTGTGAAGTGTTTTAATAAAGTGTGGGTGCTGATTAGATGTCTTTAGAGACATTAGTTTTTCAGTAGAGTTTAGTGATCGCTTTTAATGATTACTTTTAAAATTAATAACCTTTATAAAATACCCGTATGTATTTCGCCTACAGTAAACTGTTGAAAGCAGGATTGTACACACAGCTGCTGATGCTGACACTAGCCACAAATTAATGATGTTTACACATTCATAGAGGCAGTGCTGATTGTTTACATAAGCACTGATATTGCTTGTGTGTACACAACAATGTGTTTTTAAACCAGGTAGCAATTGCTCATAAAATTGTGAGATTGGTGAAATCTATCAATGTATGTGACAATTTGAATAGTTACTGTGTTAGGAAGCGATTTTTAAATGTACGCTATTCCTGGGCAGTTAATGTAAATGTCAATTTGTTAATGATGTTTAACCAGATAGGAGCTATTTGCACATTCGTTACTGTATATAGCACTCGTTACAACGCATGCCATTACAACACAAGTCGTTACAACAATGCGCTGTTACATCGCATGCCATTACAAATCAAGTCGTTACAATGACTAACTGAAGGGGTGGCGCTGGAGTTTGGAATAGGATAATTTCCAATTCCAACTCCAACGTGTGCAACAGTAGGGAAGGTGTTGGGTTGAAAATCCAACAAATCAAACACCTTCTGCCCCCTACTGCAATTTTTGTAACGACTTGCGTTGTAATGGCATGCGATGTAACAACGTGTCGTTGTAACGACCTGCGTTGTAATGGCATGTGATGCAGGGATGCTGCTGGCGGCTCTTGACTCTCTGATGCTGCTACTTCAGCGAATATGTGGAGATTCATAGACGTGACGGTTCAGAAATGATCTATATTGCCATGAAGTTGGTATGTACTATTTTTGATTAACTCTGTTTTCCATTTCTGCTGCTATTTACACATAAATACGCGTATGAAACAATCTGCTTCCCTAAGGCGCTATTTTTTTACGAAAACTAAAAAAATGCAGAAAATGTCTATTTTGATTAGCAGTAAGCCTTCCAATTCAATGGCTGTGGAGATTCACAGAATTAGGTTTTAAACAAGCATTGCCAAAGCCATTATGTCTGGCATTGGACGATGACCTTTTCACTTGCAAATATCTATATTTTTTATGTAAAAGCACACATTGCACCGGCAGTCCTTGGCACTGCAGAGGACCACTTGTGCAGGTGTGCACAATGTGCAAGAGCAAAATACCATCACCCAATCTGACTTACCGATGGCTGTGGTGTAGTACATCTTTGGCCCACGCTGTCTGCTGTGGTGGGCAGAAGCGAAATGTGAATGACACTGCAGCAGACCAATAGGTGAAGAGGGCTGACTATGTATTAAAAGCAAAAGGTCTTGGTTAACACCAGACATAAAAAGATAAAGCTATCTCAACTGGCACCGTAGCCATTCCAACAGGTGTTCTACCATTAAATCGCCACCATTACTTCAGTGAGCAAATAACTAATGGAAAAGTAACTAAATATTTATAGTATAATAGAATGGGTATAATTACCATCTTTATTTCAAATAACATCATTTAAATTATGTAATATTAAACATTTAGCTTGTGCTAGGTTAGAGTTGGGATTATGGTACATTATTTTAATGTAATTAATATAATTTATAATATTTATTAGGGTTTCGGTTGTGGTTCACTGTTTTTCTTGAAATCTAAGTGAAAATGATTAATGTAATTTTAAGTAGATGTTTAGCCATGTTTGGTTCCATCATTACGTATGCGTTAGTAAAAGTCGACAAGGGTAACTCAGTTTAACAGAAACCTGGGTCTATTATACTATAGTGTACAAAATGGGTCCCCTAGGAATTAGTTAATCGCACTGCTTTTATTAGTCAACCTGTATTGATCCGATTGTAAAAAAAGTATTGATTTGTAGAAGCAGTCTATTTGTACAATCAATATAAAATATTTATTCGGATAGTTCTTATTTAAATAACAACAAAAGTGCTCAGTGCTTGTGATGAATACACAGTGCTAAGGTGGAAACCTAGTATAGGATAATCACAGCATTCTAAAAAACTTTAAAAAAATATTCTCCTTGGTTCAAATGTAACTTGCAATGATGTTTAAGTCCTATGGTAAACTAATGAGTCATCATCAGGATAGTTTCAAGATCGAAAATATCTGTTTCCATAAAGGGTCTAAAGGTCTCCAGCAAGGATAAATGAGTATATCCAATTGGTCAAATTCTGAAGGAAATTAAAAATAGACCCAAAAGCTCTATTGTAAACAGGGCTGTAAATCTTGCTCTTATCTTGTCACATTTGCGGTGCATTCAAATACTGTGGTCAAATTTGGCTGCAGCTGCCTCCACCCCCCTCCTGCTTTAGAAACACATGGCCTCTTTTACTGCCAGCCTTTCTCTTGTAAGCAAGGACTACAAGTACAAAGTGTGTGTTTATGCACCGGTTGCAGGTTTTCAAAACACATAAATAAAAGGCAGTCAATTACAATGCCAATAGCTCAATCTCTGACAAATGCCAGGCCTATTGCATTGAAAATGCTTGTTCTTTTGGCGTCTAGTGCTTTAATTACCTCCAAGTGCTCGAGTCACTGCGACTAAATGTTTCTAGGCTTCGTTGGTAAGTTAAGTGAGGTGATGCCACATCTTAAGAAAGGTGACCTGCAGCATACCTATGTAAGTCGCCCACCTAAGTATAAAACTGTCCTGCTGTGCCTTCTCCTGTGCAAGACTTTAATGGAGTTACAGTGTCTATAGAATGGCACCTGCCTCCACGTCCCTCCATGTGTACTACGAAAGCTAGTGAGCTTGGGTAATAATTACTGGGTTGAATAAAATATGATGGGAGTCTGACCCGCCAGGATTGAGAAAGGTCCTGAGGCCTACTCAGCTGCCCTTCACCCTTCCCACCAAGAGTGTGGTTGCCTCTGTTTACTCCTTTCCTAAGCAAAATTGTCCAGTCATGGACAGTGGTTTCTACCTCATCCCATCAGTCTGTGCCCAGCATCAGGATTTAATAACAATGAAAATAGTTGTCCAGAGTGTCTGCCTCCAGAGGAGGTCTTCCTCAGTGCACATAGGGATTGTAGTGAGGAAGTAGATGATGAGGTAATGGTGCACATTATCTTTAGTAAGCATTTTGATTTGACCAATAGAATGTCTGCCTAATTTCACTTCTTATTGTCCTCAAAGCTCAGTGACGCTCCCCCTTTCTGATGTTCAGATTATTGAGTCAAGTCCATAGATTCAATCATCATCCCTCACAGGCCGTTCTGGAAAAGTAATGAAGTAGGCCCCTGCTGCTACCAGAGAGGGGCAGCCCACCAGGGAACTATGGCAAGTGGCATCCTTACCAAGTCTGCCCTTGGCTAAATGCTGAGCCTCGGGTAGCTTTCATGTGTAAAACAAAAGCAGTAAGTGTCATGAAGAGAGAAAGGCTCCAGGTCACTATTATATGCAGTGGAGAAGTATTGCGAGTGACACCTCCTGTGGAGGAGGTGAGCGGACTCTGGCAGAACCGCAATGCCCACTAGATGGAACCATGCCTTTAACTCTGTGATTTGCTGGCTGGATCTGACAGTGACAGAAAAGAAGGTTGGATTTATAGAAGTCTTCTAAAAGGGATGAAGCTTTTCTAGGAGGAGCTTTTGGAGGGGTTCTTTCCTTAGGCCCTTGTCTCTCTTAGGCTGCCGCAACACTGCTGCAAGGTATTAGGGAAGGGAGTGGTCCTCTCAAAATGCAGGGTGGCACCTGTCACTGCACATCTCTCAGAGAATACTGACAGAACTGATCGACACCCATTCTCTTTTACCAGTGGCTGTTTCGTTTCCGGTTATTCCAGCATGTGTACTTTCATCTAACACACTAAAATCCCTTTACCCCTTTACTCCACCACTGGTTTGGGACCTCTGTAGTCTTGGAAGACCAGGAGTCACCACCTTGTCAGAGGGAGAAGCCATCTTCCCATAAGGACCCAGAGAAAGGTTCATTGTCTGCCTTGAACCATGAAGTGTCTTCCATTTGGAGTCAACAGTTGACTACTGAGATTAACACTTATTTTCCAGTTAGCTTCTTCCATGGTTAATAAGTATGTGTTTTGAGCCCTAAAATAATAACATCAAGTCATACTGCTAGCCCAGCGACTTTGACAATTGAGTCAGCCAGCTGTCACATTACTCATCCCGTTGCAATCCATGCATCACCTTCGGGAGGTGGCGGGGAGGGGTCTGTAGAGAGGTTTTGGGGGGTTGATTGAGGATCATTGCAAAACTTGCCCTCCTGGAACTGCAGGCTTACTAGCCTGCACAGAGGACTCATTTGAAGGACATATTTATATCTGGTGCTTCCTGGAGCACGTCCCTTTATGATGCAGATAGTATCACCATTCCTCTACTACTGCTGCGTTGAACCGCTTTCACCTATCGGTCTGTGAGTACTAAAGCATCAGGAAATTAAATAGGGTACCTCCAAACTTAGATAGCAGAAAGGGGATTCAAAGACAAAAAAGTTAAAGAAACCCTGTATACCCCAAACACACATACAAACACTGAATTAAATAGTGTGTTCTTTAACTAATTGTATTACACAGCTAAACTACAGTGAAGGTCTAAGGCCTCAGTGATAAATGAGCACTTTCAATAAATGTAAATCTATCTTTTATGTTTCAAAATCAATATTTACAAAAACATTTAGAGAAAATATTTTTAAATGTATTTTGCACTTACATCTGCAATAACATTTGATAATACCCTGATGAACCTCTCCCAACACTCACAATCATACACAATCACACACATTAAGAAGTGGATCTCTGGTCACACGTAGATCCTAAACCATGGGTTATCCATCTTTGAAAGATTTAAATAAAGAGGGACTTATTTACAAGATTTTGCAGTAGGGCAGCACCACAGCCCTTCCCGTTGTGCTGCCCTTGGGAAAAAGAAAAGGGCAGGAATGCGCCGTATCTATCAGATATGGTGCATTCCTGTCCTATTCCCTGGTGCTGGGGCACAATGGGCGCCAATGGAGGCACCTTTGCGCCATGGTGCAAGGGTGCCTGCTTTGCAGGGATGATTGTTTTGGTGCAGGAAGTCCTGCATGAAAATAATCACAAGAGGCTTTTTCCTCTTTCTATGTGTGCTGCAGAATGTATTTCTCCTCATTGTGCCTCCCTTACGCCACCCCTGGTGTAGGTTTTTGAAGCTGCCTCGGAGTTACGATTCCTCATAAATCTGGAGCAGTGTCAATAAACCATGGGTGTTGCTGGGAATGCCCCCAGCGACACCCATTGCACGCCCCTTTAAAGAAGAAAACTGCCTTCAACTGAAAAATAATTCCAAGGCCACATTAAGCGACGCAAAGTGGCTTAGTGCTGCATAGTATATATGGAGCAGGCCGCTGTGCCACTGGAGAGTCACAAAAAGTGATGCTCCAATGGTGCTGCCTCATTGTAAATAAAGCCCACAGTGGTCAAAGCCAGAGGACATGTTTAAAATATGTCATCACACATTTTGGTGGTTTAATGTTACTTAATGCCACCTTCATCACAACAAGCGACAACAATACGTTATGCTGAATATAGTAAGAGTTCATCATAGATCATATCATGTCTAATCAACCTATCAAAATAATACCAGTAGAGTGAAGCAAAATATTTCAGTTTTGGAAATTATCATAAGGTGGCATCATATATTACGGGGAACAGGGATGCCTTGTCTCATGGCCATCCAGTAAAGTATGCCAAGCCATAGAGGTCAATACCTTCCACATCACCAGGATGTGTTCTTCTCTTATGTCATCAGGTGTGCAACTCTGAGTCTGGTGATAAGTGCCAGATGGAGTACGACTTCAGTGAAGAGAAAGTATAAGAACACAAGAACCGAGGAGGAGCCTAGCGCGCAACCAAGATGGCCGCGTAGGTGCGAGGCTCCCGAGGACCTCCGCAACCTCCTACGATTATCCTGAAATTATCCTGCCCTGGATGAGGGGACTATGTTGGTGAACCTGAGCTGAGGTGGCACCCGTTTCCCGCTTCCGAATCGGACCTCGGACACCGGAGTGAGCACCGATTGAGGTTTGCGGCCTTCCCCTCGCCGGACCCCGGATTTGCGCTGTGGGGTGATCCAGTGACAAAGTGAACAACAGCGGCAGGCAGGGCCTGGCGACTCGCGTACCCCGCACTTTCGCTTTCGCTTTCGCACCACCTTGCCGTCTCTGCGAGGTTGGGTCGCGGAGCCCTTGGTGTTGGTGTGGTGTGGCCTTGCTGGGAGACCCTGCCTGCCTGCAGGCTGTGATCCACCCCGTGCTCTGAGGGGGCCCCCCCGGAGCTCGTGGCCCTGCTTTCCTGCCCTACACGACGTGGCTGGTGCGACTGGGAGACTGGTGGCCATGGCCACGAAACAAGATGGAGACCGGGCAAAGACCAAATCGACCCGGCGTGGCGCCGTCCATCAGGCCAACAGTATGGACCGCTATACCCTCCAGAAGGGATCTCCAGATGGACCGCGCAAGTCCCCTGAGAGCCCTCCTGATGCCCCAGACCTGCCCGCAGATCTGACTCTGCGAGATGTCATGGGCGCCATTGCCGAGATGAAGGCCTCGGTGGGCCAGCGGTTTGATACACTGGCGCAGAAGATTGACCCGGTCCTCGTGGATGTTGGCCTGGTGAGGGCCGATCTTTCCAAAACCAACGACCGAGTAGATTCTTTGGCCCACACTGCATCGGGCCTAACGACAGATGTGGCGGCCTTGCAAACAGAGGTGCGCTGGCTTAGTCAGGCGAGTGCGCTTATGGATCGACGCCTGGAGGACTCCGAGAGTCGGGCACGGAGGAACAACATCCGTATTATCGGGGTGCCTGAGGGACGCAAGGAGGCGGCGGCGGATCTCTTTGTGGAGGACCTGATTGCTACCCATCTCCAGCCACGGGGGCTGAGCAAATTCTTCACTGTGGAGAGGGCCCACAGGGTTCCCGGGGGAAGGCCGAAGGTCGGAGCCCCTCCGAGACCTCTCATCGCCCGGATTTTCAATTTTCGGGATAGAGACGCTATCCTGCAAACCTCCAGACTACATGGACCGGTCAAGCTTGACAATATGGAGGTTAATTTTTATCCTGATTTCACCCCAGCGGTCCAGAAGCAGAGACTGAGCTTCCTAGGCGTCAAACGCCGTCTTCGGGACCTAAACCTCAAATACGCCATGCTTTTCCCGGCCAAACTGCGTGTGGAGGTGGATGGTCGCACGCACTTCTTTGATCGTCCCGAAGCGGCCGGGGACTGGCTGGATACTCTGCCCGGGGATCGTGATCGGGGGGGCGGGGGGGCGGCGGGGGGAGACGGCACACTGGATCGGGACTGAGGGTCTAATATTGGGCCTCACTCTGGACGAAAATGATGCCACTTTCGATTCTGCGTCAGTTTTTGTAAGTTCCCCTCCTATGGAGGTTGTGTTGGGTCTATTGGGGGTTCTCCCTCCTCCTCTAGGGGGTTTAGTTAGTCTAACTATATATGGGGCGACAGGCACACTGCACGTTGGGGGGGCTGTTCGGGCTCATGCAGGGGTGCAGGGAGGGGGGAGTTCTGTTGGGGTGGGTGGGTAGGGATGGGGTGTTGTTCGTTTTTCTCACAAGGCAAACGTATTTTTGTGTTAGTTCTAAAGTGCTCTCCGGGGGACGAATGATGGCTTCTGTATATGATGGGGGGTAGGGAATTGACTTTGTTGTCTTGGAATGTGAATGGACTGGGGAACAGGATCAAACGTGGTGTGGTCCTGCAGTTTTTGAAGCGAATCTCGCCCGATGTAGTCTTTCTGCAGGAGACACACCTCATTGGCAACTCCTTCTGCGCCATGAATCGGCGTGGCTATCGCCTAGTGGCTCACTCGGGCTTCACGTCTGGCTCAAGGGGTGTGGGCATCATGGTGAAGAACTCGCTCCCGTTGGAGATTGATGTGGTGCTCCACGATGACAGGGGACGTTACACGGTCTTGGTGGGAAGACTGGAGGGCAAAGTGGTTGTCTTTGTGTCAGTATACATCCCACCGGGGCTGCAGTCGACCACCTTTGCGGACCTTGGGCGCCTTCTCCTTGGCCTTCCGGGGGGGCTTTAAGTTGTGGGGGGGGATTTTAATGCGGTGGTATCTGGGTCTGTGGATCGTCACCCCCCTAGGGACCTCCCCGGGCACAGGCGTGGCTACCCGGCCTCTTGGATACATTTGGATTAGTGGACTGCTGGCGTTTAAAACACCCCACGCAACTGCAGTACACTTTCCACTCGGGAGCCCATGGTAGTCTCTCACGACTAGACTATGTCCTTGTCCCGGCGGCCTATGTTGGGAGGGTGGGAGAGGTGCGCCATTTGCCGCGGGGTATTTCGGACCACTCCCCGCTCCTACTGCACTTTGATGTTTTTCCGAGGGGTGAGGGTAGGGTGGTCCCAATCAATCCTTGGTACCTGCGCCACCCCACCATTTGCGCTGAATTGATTAAATCCCTTCAGCGATATTTTGATGAGAATGTGGGGTCCGTGCCTTCGGCTGTACCGCTATGGGAGGCCTTCAAGACAGTACTCCGAGGGGAGGCCCTATCCCTTATTTCCCACGCCCGGAGGCGCGAGCGGGAGGAGGTGACCCGGATGGAGGCTGAAATAGCCGAGTTGGAGGGTGATTTAGAAGGTGGGGTGACGGATGCCGCATTACATGTCCTCCAACTCAAGCAGGCGGCCTATAGGGCCCTCGTCACGGAGGCGGCCAGGGGCCTCAGTAGAGAGCAACAGGGGCGACTGTATGATGTGGGTGATAAGGCTGGTAAACTTATAGCGTGGTTGGACAAAAAAGAGAGAGCGAATCGTGTGGTCCCGCTGATTGAGAAAACGGATGGTGTGTGTGTAACTGAGCCAGAAGAAATCGTCTCCTGCTTCGCGGATTATTTCCGTGGGGTGTATTCCCCGGTGTCTCCCTGCTCGGAAGAGGATTCCCGTGCCCTGCTCAGTGATATCGCGCTGCCGTCCCTTTCCGGGGATGACAGGGTGTCGTTGGACGCCGCTCCCACCTCCGACGAGATCGCCCTCGCCATACGCTCGGTCGCTTCCGGCAAGGCCATGGGTCCGAATGGTCTCCCTATCGAGTTGTACAAGTTGCGACCGGATACGCTGGCACCCCACCTCCGGGCTATGTTCCTGGCGGCACACTCGGTGGGCTCCCTCCCGCTGGACCAACGTCTGGCTACAATCGTGGTCATCCACAAGGAGGGGAGACCTCGGGACCGGGTTACATCCTATCGGCCCATTTCGCTACTGAATGCGGAGCCCAAGATTCTCGCCAAGGTACTGGCCAATCGGCTGGTCGGCGTGGTGGGCGATTTGGTTCATCAGGACCAATCTGGCTTTATTCCCCATCGCAACACAGCCCTTAATTTGCGGCGTTTGCACGGTGTGCTCGCACGTGCCCCGTTCATACGGGAGCCGGCCATTTTGGCGTCCTTAGACGCCACCATGGCGTTTGACACGCTTGAATGGCCATATATCTGGGCGATGCTTGCGAAGTTTGGATTTGGCCCAGGGTTCATCAGTTGGGTCAAATTGCTGTATTCGGGCCCATTGGCGCAGGTGGTGGTGAACGGAAGAGTGTCGGCTCCGTTCGAGCTGGGCCGGGGCACACGGCAGGGCTGCCCCTTATCGCCGCTCCTCTTTGCACTTGCCTTGGAGCCCCTGGCGGAGTGGCTGCGGTGGGAGCCTTCCATCCGTGGTCTCCGCTGGACCCCTGAGTATGAGGACCGCATATCCCTATACGCTGATGACATCCTCTTGTACCTAGCTTCCCCACGTAAATCACTCATAGTACTGGTTGATGTTTTGCATTCATTCGGTCGTAACTCCGGTCTGGTCATCAACTGGGCTAAATCATGTGTGTATGTTCTCTCCGGGGAGGCTCCTATCCTCCCGCGGGGCTGTCCTATCCAGGTCGCCCCGCAGGGATTTAGGTACCTGGGTGTCTTCATTGCTCTGGACCCGGAGGCTCGGTATGATCGGAACTTGCTTCCCCCCCTCCAGCGTCTGAAAGAGGATGTCGCGCGCTGGCGGCGTTTGCCGCTTTCGCCGCTCGGCCGGGCGGCATTGTTTAAAATGATGTCGCTGCCGCGTTTCCTGTACGCGTTGCAGAACACTATGGACCTCGTCCCAGCGCGCTACTTCCGCAAAGTGGAGAGTTTGCAGCGCCGCCTGTTCTGGGACGGGAGGCCACGTATTGCCCTGGCTAAGCTGACGCTCCCATGGTATGACGGGGGGATTGCCCTCCCGGATATTAAACGGTATTATTGGGCCTCCCAGCTAGCTGCGATTAATCAGGGCCTATATGGGCCCGCCTTAAATCCGGCGTTTGAAATGGATAGGATGCTACTTCCAGGTGGTGAGCATAATCGAGCGCTCTACTCTAGCGCGCCCGACGCTCATCTAACGGGCCCCACGCGTGTCATGGTGCGAGTGTGGCACGCGGCCAATGCAGCTATGGGGTGGAAGGACCGTTTGACCCGGGCGTCACCTCTATACGCGTCTGAGCGGTTGGGCTCCTTGTGGACCTCGAAGGGCTTTGAGAAGTGGGACTTAATAGGCATTAGCAAAGTGGGGGATCTCTGGACGAGGGGAGGATTTAAAACGTTCGAGATGCTGCAGACGGAATTTCAGTTGCAGGGCAGCGAGTACTTTCGGTATTTGCAGGTCCGGCATGCGCTGGGCTCCGTCTTTCCAGACGTTGCCTCCATCCCGGAGTGTTCCCCCCTGGAGGATAGAGTGCTGGATGGACACGTCCCTGACAGCACGATCGCACTGATCTACAAAAAACTGATCAACGACCGCTCAGACTTGTTGACTGCCCTTCGTGAGGCTTGGGTAGCCGATGGGCTGGAGCTGTACGACGAGGACTGGATCTCCGCGGTGGCCTCCCCGAAAGAGGTGGCCATACCGGCTCGCCTTCGTTTTCGTCCAGCTCAAGATACTCCACAGGGTCTACATGACGGGGCCAAAGCTCCTGCGTATGGGCTATGCTGAGGACGGTTTGTGTAAGCGTGGGTGTGGTGCACTGGGGACTTTTCTGCATATCTTGTGGGAGTGCCCGGAGGTGGAGGGGTTCTGGCGTGGTGTGCATGAGGTGCTGCGAGTGGTCACGCATGTGGCGCTGTTGCCCGAAGCGAGGAGATGCCTGTTGAATGTGTGGGAGCCTACCGATTACTCGGTGCCGCAGACGTGGTGGGTGACTCTGGGGTATATGGTTGCCAAGCGTGATATTGCCCAGCTGTGGGGATCCCAGAGGCCCCCGACTGTCTCGGCCTGGAATGAACATATGGATTGGTGCATGTTTCGGGAAAAGGTGGTGTATGTGGCGAGAGGTAAGCCTGCGACATGGGTGAAAGTGTGGGGCCCCTGGAACGCCTACCGCGGGGGAATCTGTGCTCCACCGTTATTGCCCGATCCGTCGCCGGCCCCGTCCCCTTAGTCAACTCATCCCCCCGGTACCTGGGCATTAGGTGTACCCAGCCCTAGTTCTGATCTCTCCCCCCTCTTGAGATTCCTATGGATGGCTAGGATCCCCCCTCTAGGGGAGCACGTGTTGCTATTTCCGATTGAGGATTGCCTTGTGGGTTTGTTTGTATTTGTCGTTCTTTAAGTTTAAAATGGAACCGTATAGTGGGGTCTGGATAGTGTGGCTCGCAACGATGTTACCTCCTGTGCATGCTCGGCCGCAGCACCATGTGTTTTATAACTGTATATCGTATGCTCCTTTCATTGCTAGCGGCCGGCCGGAAGGTTGTAGGCCCATACTTGTATATTTTTGAGTCTTGTAATAAACGGTTTCAAAAAAAAAAAAAACACAAGAACCAGGATTGTCCAGCTCAGTCCAATGTGACACGGAGTTCAATCTGATTGAAACATTGGCGAATGAGCGCTGAATGCAAGAACGAAAAAAGTACTGTGGCATCAGATGACAGCATCATATACAGGGCCGGCTTTAGCGCTGGTGGAGCACAGTGCAACAATTTTGTTTGGCGCCTCCACTTCACATGACCTCCTTCTGCATGACTTTCCTCACTAGCACTCTCCAGCAGTGCACCTCATCTCTCCATAGCCTCTCTTTGACAAACCTTTAATTTTTTATAATGCTACTCATAGTTCACTCGGACTTTGGGGCATATGTACAAAGAAGTGGCGGAGTGAGGAGTTAGCCATCCTGGCTTAACGCCTCTGCCACTTCAGAAACGCAGAGCTGCACCATGTGAAAGGGTGTCTGCACGCAGGGGAAGATTGTTTATGTTCAGTAAGGTCCCCCTTCCGGTACATAAACAATTTTTCAATGCCATTTTGTCACTTCTATGTGTGCTGCTTAATGCAGCACACATTGAAGTCACAAAATGTCTTTTTTTAAAGATTTTTCTTTTGCAGGAAGACATAAACAATCATAGGCAGGCGTACAATGTCCATTGGGTTCAAAGGGCTTCAGCCCCCCCTTTGCCCCTCTCCAGGTGTGTTAGCCCGGGCTGAGGCAGCTTCCCGGGCTGGCGACCGTCTTATTGCAGCCACGCCGAGTACTTCACAGGTCTTTAAAAGACCATTCACTTGTTCACGATTTATTTACACCCTCCTGCCCGAAATTTGGCTCTAGTTGCACCTGTGATCATAAGCAATTTGCTCTTTCTATGTGTGCTCACAAGGCAGCACACATGGAAAAAAGCAAAAACGAGGAGAAATAAAGTATTTCTCCTAGTTTTGCCTTTTAAGATCAGGTTGTCTCTGGCCTTAATTTTGGTGCTGCCTCCTATTTACGCTGTACTTGTAAATAGGGGGCAGCGTTAAAATCAATGGGTGTTGTGGTGGTATAGCCACCGCAACACTCATTGCCCTCCCCTTTCATGCTAAATACAGCATGAAAGGAGGCCTGATTTAATAGGCAGTGTTAAGCCACGTTAATTGGCTTAACACTGCCTTGTAAATAAGGCAAGGCCCCTATCGCCATCACAACATCACTGTGATGTTGTGATGGTGATACGGGCTTGTACATATGCCCCTTAGTTCTGTGATCTGCATAGTACATGTCCTTTGCAGTAGGCACATTAACCCTCTGCACTTCTTTATGATGAGCCAAAACTGCCTCTAGACTAAATTCCGATCTTTCACCAGTAGGAACATTAATCACCAGGGTTAGTATTACATTTTTATTGTTGCCTGAAAACTGCTGGATGCATATGGAAGTTCACGTGCCTTAAAGCAAAAGTATTTTTTAAACACATTGCCCCCCACCAAAGTCAGCGCCAAGTGTGGCTGCACCAGTCACACCTCCCTAAAGTTGGCCCTGATCATGCATGTCAAAATGCATCAACATACTGTAGCTTTGCAGAGTCCACTCAGTAGGTGGGTATGGGGCAGTCATGCCATAACCAGCTATTGGAAGAGTCTCAAATCTGGGTACAGACAAAGCCAAATGGGAAATATATATAGACGTGTCTAGACCTGATTTTTTCCCCAGGGAGTATGGAAATCCGTGTTTCTACATGGAGTATTTACTTACTGGTAGGGATGCCATGGAGTTCCTTGTACCCAGGACATCCCATTCCCAGTGCTGGGCTTTCATTTGACAAAATAAAGGGATCTGGTCGTAGTGTGGGTTGATTCAATCGATACAATTGAACCGACACACCTGATAACAATGATTTGCAATAGAAAATCTCACATCTCAAATCATGATGTCCTAACGACATGGATCTATGTGGCAACTCGAGAGGTTATTGGAGTAGCCTGTTTTATTATATATAATTGTTTATGGCTAGTTAAATAGTACAAGATAGAAGGGAAAGGAAGATTAGCCCTCCTCCTTGAAGATTCTTTAACAAAAGCCCTGAACAGCTGATGTCCAAGGGTTGTCTCTAAGTGTTGACTGCGACCACTCAGTGGGTTATCCACACCTACATAGGAACACCCTAGGCAGCGGATCTCTATCTATGAAACTCTTTTAAGACACCTTATTGCAGTATGTTACTTTCCAAACAGAAAGTGGAGAACTTCCACAGAGCGGGTGGCCAACAGGCCTCCTGCCACTCAGGTAGTCATGTAGGAGCCCCAGGCCGTGCAGAGCGCAGCAACGGCAGACCTTGAAGCGAGGGTTGTGCACCAACACACATGTAGACATGCTGCCACAATGCATCCGATATGGCCAGAATTGGCACCGCTGACAGTAGAACAGGAGCTTCCCACTAGAGCCGTCCAGATCTTGAAACCCGTGTCTGCGTCACTTAGTGCATGGTGCTGGACTGGCCCGGCAAATCCTTAGGTCATGAGAGCCTCCTAATCAAACACAGATCTAACAGCTAAAGGGAGACAAATGCTGAAACCCTCTGCCATTAGTAGAGCAGTGGCCACCAATGGTCAGATGGAATTCACCACATAGCCTCAGCACTGTCTGCCTCCACCATGGTTCCATGATGTCATTCTCGCCCTCTGCCAGCCCTACAGAGCCACACTTTATTGAGGAGCCCTATTTAATAATTCACCACAGAAGCTCTCCCTCCGTGGAAGATATATCTATAGCTGCTAATTTATGCCTCAGTTTCGTCATCAAGGCGGCTTGTGGACAGAAAGAGCTCCTGGTATCTGTCACATGTTTGGCCTGGGTCTGAGGTGGCACAGAGAAGACAAAGGGGCATATTATCAATAAACTGTGTTTTATATTATCGCCGCTTTAGCGGCAGAAAACTGCCGCTAAAGCGGCGATAATGGGTTTGATAATATGCCCTTGAGAATTCCCATAGAAGCCCATGTTCTGGTGTCAACATGGGCTTTTATTGGAATTCTCTGCGGCATATTATCAAGCCCATTATCGCCGCTTTAGCGGCTTTTTTCTGACGCTAAAGCGGCGATAATTTTAACGCCATGCTTGATAATATGCCCCAAAGTAATCCTAAAGAGAAAGAGAGCAGCTTCTCACGAGACGCAAGATCCAGAGAGCTTTACTTAACAGGAGCTCTGTCGTAATAGCCCATCTGGTAACCAGTAGGAGGTGTGGAAAGCAAACCAGCCGCATGCCGATTAAAAAGACAGAGTCACAAATAGCATGCCTAAAATGTTGTATCGAAATGTTCTATTTAAATGCCAGTCTCATCCAAGCAAGGTAGCGGCTAGAAGACTTTTGACAGCATTCATTACTAACTGCTGTGAGCCGATAAATGCCAAAACGCATGACAAAAAAAGCTCATAAGCTAAGGTGGCATATCATGACATAATTAATCTATGTGGCAACACAACACAAATAACACCCAAGGTAAAATAAAAACCAAAATAAAAACAAACTCTTTTTTGTGGTAAAATACCGTGGGATTTATAACATCTGTGAAAAGACTGGCTCTTCCTATATAATTAACCCATGAGATAAGGGTAGATGGGTCGGGAATGCCCCCTGCATGGTGTACAGTAGGCCTGGGCTAAATTTCCATTCCGCACGCGGAAATTGCGATAATTTGACATTTTCGCGTTCCGCGGAGAGCGTGAAAATGTCAAAATTTCCGCATTCCGCAGCTTAGCGATAATTTGTTTCTTGCTCGCGCTGTAAAATATTACATTCTCGCGCACGCGATCGCCTTACCTGAATCCCCGCGTTCGCCGACAAGTTTTCCCGATTCGGTCGCGTTCTCCACGAGATGTTGTATTGTTGGTAGCCATTTGCGCTGTCTCGCGACAGTTCCCGCCCACAGTAATGTCATTGGTCGCGCGATCACGTCTTTCTTCTCGCGATCATGCACCGCGAGAAAAGTGAAAACAAGATGGCCGCGCCCGCGAGCAACCGCATGGGTAAGTTGGCGAGCCGCGACCACGCAGAAAATACCGCGAACGGGCGGGAAAAAAACTTCCGCATCTTCGCGATATTTGCGCGTGTTTGCGGAGATTTTTAACTTTTTCGCGATAATTTGCGAAACTCACTTTCGCAAATTCCGCCCACCCCTAGTGTACAGTGACCCTCCGCCTTGAGTGCCTGAGTGCAAGTATCTGGTATCCGGGTTTTTAGGTCTCGCCTAGCCAGCGCGCATGCGCTGCTGTAGGAGATGACCTTTTGGAATTGGCCAGCTCTTTTCAGCAGCTCATGCATGCCTGGCATCCACCTTGCGGGAGCGAGCAGCGGCGCGCAGGGTGCCATTTGTTGCTCTTTCACTTTCGCAGCCGCACGGCTGCACTTGTTGGTTTTAGGCAGTGCACCAACAAAGGGTTTCTGCCCATTGTTTTAAAATCTTGTCACTATGTGTTACCTCAAATCTGAACTACCTTTAATATGTGAAAAATACATGCAACTTTATAATTGGTAAACAACATTTTCACATTACTATTTATGATAAAGTTGAACGTAATTGTTTTTGTATACCACACAATAAAAAAGGCATCTTCGGAGCTCTAATGAAAATAGAACATTGGTCACAAAGTTCAGAGTTCCCGGGTGGAAGCTGTACTAATGCCCTGCGGTGCGCACAAATGACTGCACCACTGATACTTGCATTTGACTTGATACTTCGTGAACGATATTCATTTGGATAGATCGATATGTAAAGAATGATAGCATCAGAGTGCAGACGTTGGTTAAAACAATCTTTGCATTTCTCATTCACTGTTATTTTGCATGGCAGGTATATACTGGCTCAATATTTATAAATACATACATTATTTTCTTAAAATAAGCTCATACCTCACCTCTAATGTAAGTGCTGGTTTGCAGTGGCAGACAAGAAAACTGACTGACATGAATATGTAGTTGATATATGAACACGTGCATTACTACTACACATGCCTGTGTAATACATATTTAGTGACGTTTATACCTTCGCTGTGAACGGAAAATAAGAGTTGTGAGTAACCGCTCTTCCTGTGATGAGGTCTTGTTTCCTACTGCGCGAGTTCAATGTAAAGTTGGTTTTTGGTGCAATGAAAAATTAATACATTTGTTGTTTACGGATCTTGTTCTGGGGAAGTATAGTGGGGTCGTTGTCGGTCTTTTGAATTGGAAATCGTGTCCACGGGTCAGGGCAACCTGCGTTCCAGTGAGGCATCTGGCCTCAATGTACCTCATATGACCTGGCATGTCCCTTGCCCATAACTTTGTAAACTTCGCTCCGATGTATGTAATGTGCTTTTTCAGCACATTACATACATCGGACCACATTGAACGTTGTTAAACGTAATGATTTGAGCAAATGCTTTTAAGTAGGAACATATGCAAGCATCATTTTCTCTTTTTATGAAATGAGACACTTGCAGGTCTACAAGCATTGCCTCTCAAAAGAAGCTTATACAAAAATATTGTACTTTGAAATATAAAAAATATTAAAGCAAACACATCAGCATGTCTATTCTGTTGAAAAAACTCAATAAGTGGAACATGATAAAATAAATGGTGAATTATTTAAAAAAAGAAAGAGAATGTGCCATCACAAACACTCTCTCCCCCAACTCAACAACATAGGTTCTAAAAAAATATGCTGATTTGCACTCTGACTTATACAGAAAAATATAACCGAAAATCCTGTAAAAAATGTCCACTGTTTTATTTTATAGTGTTTAGTTGAAAGCAACGTAGTTTGTATATCATTTTAGAACTGATTGAATATTTTTTGCAATTTAAATTTTTATGTTAATTTAGTGAGTTGGGCTATGACATTGTTCTTCCCAAGTTCCTACCAAATTAACCTATCAAATTAAATGTTTTTTGGCTGTTTTAATAATACTGCTGTGTTTTTGACTTGTTTAACATAAATTTTTAATCAAGCATCCGCAGGAAAGCATTACTTTCAGACTCTGTGCATGCATGCGCTGTATGTCATGTACTAGTCGTGCCTGTAAGTCCACAGTGTTCTAGAACTTCCCATGAGTGAGCATCACTCATGGCAGAACAAGCATTGGCATAGCCAATAGGTCTTGCCTTTGGGACCTTATAAGTATTTAGCTATGCAGCACAATATCCTTGGTGCAACAACATCAACTGTTGCATGGCTAAACACTTATAAGATCCCAAAGGCGAGACCTATTGGCTTAGCCAATGGTTGTTGAATTTTGGCCCTAGCCTCACTCTAATCTAGTATGTGCAGAGGCCTAGGCCCGTCCTTTGACGTGAGTGAGGTCTTGGACTGTGCTGTTATTTGAGGAGGCCCACAAAGGAAGACACTTACTGGCAGTGAAGTACAGTCCCTGTCATGGGTTTAGCATGTAGAACGGTGGTGGCAGTGTAGGGTGTTTTATGAATCCTTACTTGTGACCAGACCTTTTTAACTGTGGCACTGGAGTAGATGCCTACTAGTATCACTCATTTATAGTTCCACTTCTGTGCGCTAGCTCAGGTCCTACTGCCAGCATCCCAAGTTTACGGTATGTATGCATCTGTATGTGGCTGTGTGTGGCACATGCATGATGTGAACGTGTGAGCTAGAGCAATGGAGGCCTATGAGTTCCCTTCTGCAAGACTCAGGCCTGTTCATGTGCACAGGGTGGAGATGTGGTTGTTTTCCGAGACAGTGGTGGCCCATTGCTCGTATGCCTGAAGCTGGAAGGAAGAGACCTATCTTCTCAAGTGAGCACAAGTGAGATAAAGATACTTTTGAAGTTCAATTAGGCCCTTAGCTAAAAAGAGTTACTGATTAGTCTTTCAGTAACACTGCCATTTGGTGGGTGGTCATAGTAAAGTGTGGGACTGCTCTATTGTTAAAGTGAAAGAGAGCCTTTAAGATAGGCCAGCCTTTATACTCCTGCATGATCACTGATCAGGGCGACTGTTGATATCCAGGCACAGAAAGCTAATTCCTTTTTGTGCCTTTGTTGAGGGTGCTCCAGAATGGAAACTACCCTCCTGGGAGGAGCATCACTCTCACAAAGGCTGTGTCTGGAAAGAAGACTAATAAGGATGCTTGAAAGAAGAACCACCCAAAACCACTTCTGAAAGTACAGGCAGAGAATTCACATCTCCTGTCTCTTTTGACTTCATAAAAGTAGGAGCCACTGACTCACATGTTGTTACAGTCCCAAGTTCTCTATGACCAAGGAAGGTAGTACTGCACAGAACACTCAGAGAACCACTGTGCAACTGTTAGAAATGGGATTTTTGGTCGGCTAGGGCATGTGCCAAAGTCGGGCAGAAACCACCACTCTAGTCAGGCTAAGGAAGATACACTCCTAAAATGACCCCTACTCAGCCCCTTGGTAGCTTGGCACAAGCAGTCAGGCTTATCTTAAAGGCAGTGTGTAAAGCATTTGCACATAACCAACAGTAATACAGCGTAAGAACTACAAAAGGACACCACACCAGTTTAGAAAAATATCCAATATTTTTATATATTTATGACAAGACCAAAAACGATAAAAATCCATAAAACAGTACTTAAAAATCTTCAATTATCAAAATATGCTTGAAAAATATTTCCTTGATGTTGATAGCTCCGTCCGGGGCTATCACGGCACCATAGGCAAACAAATCCAAACAGTTCTGGCAGACCACGGTGTCAAGGGCCAGCTACGGTGTCGGGAAGACCCGCAAACAGTACCTTTTAGAAATGCAGGGCGTCGGCGACCTCTTGTTGAGCTTACGAAAGCATGGCGTCCGCAGGTGTCGGGTCCGGAGGCCGGTGCAGGAGTCGCGGGCCCTTGAAGTCACGCGCGTTGCAGGTCAAACTCCCCTCTGTTGAAGTCAGGAGCGCTGGCGTCGGCAGGTGTTGGGTGCTGCGGAGCGTAGTGCAGTGGTGCGGTGTGCGGTGCCCTCAGGTCGCAGTGCGAGCAGCGGCTCGGTGGCGGCATCAGATGGTGGCGTCTGTGAGACTAAGGTCGCAGTGCTAGGTGAAGGCAGTGCTCGTCGCGGTGCTGGCAGGTCATGGTGCAAGCAGCGGTAGCGTTGTGGCTGAAGGGCTATCGTCAGCTGACGAACTGGAGTCGATGGCTCTGGCGTCAGTAGGCCAAGGCTGCGGTGCGGGATGAGGGCAGTGCGTCGTGTAACTTTACGAGCGGTGCCCTCGAACCACGGTGCAAGCAGTGACATAGATTTTGGCGTGGAGCGGCATCAACAGGGATACCAAGGCATCATCGTGAAGCGAGGCGGTGCGGAGTGCGGTGCCCACAGGTTGTGGTGTGAGCAGCAGAATGGTGGCGGCATCAGCAGGCATCGTCGGTGTGACCAGGGTCGCAGTGCAGCATTGCGGCGGTGCCCTCTGTGGTGCCTACAGGACACAGAGTCAGCAGCGGCATCGTAGACGGCGTTGGTGTGCTTTTTCCTCTGTTGCAGCACAAAACACACAGTCCCCAGTGCTGAGAGCAGAAGAGCTTGAAGTCTTTGCTGTTCCTGAGACTTCTTAAACAGGGGGCAAGCTCTACCTCAAGCTCTTGGAAAAAATCACAAAAATAGATTGCAGAAAGTTCAGTCCAGTCCTTTCACTGCCCAAGACAGATGCAGCCACTGCAGGCCAACACAGCAAAGCACTCGGCAAAGTGGTAGTTCCTCCTCACAGCCTCCCCAGCTCTTCTTCTTGGCAGTCTTCTTGGTCCAAAAGTGTTCTAAAAGTCAGGGGTAAGGGCCCCAATATTTATATCCCAAAATATTTTGATCTCTTAGGCAGAGAGTGTCTGTGCCCAGTCAGAACCAGTTCTGCCTTGTCTGGTGTGACTTCCTGGCAGGAGGTGGAGACGGCATGGTCGGAGGCAGACCAGGCCATTTGAGATGCAAGGAAATCTCCTCCCCTTCCCCAATTGCAGTCCAGGTCTATTCAGCCCTTTCCTGACCCACCTAGACTATCTGGAGCCACTCCTGTTCCCCAGCCTTCTGTCATCCAAAACCCAGACAGGCAATCCACATTCCAGAAGAGGCACATGGGATGACTGAGCAAGAAAATACCTACTTTCTAAAAGTGATATTTTCAAACACAGAATGTAAAAACCACCTTCACTAAACGATGCATCTTTAGATTCTGAGTCCAGGCATACTAAACTTTATTTTCCCACCTAATTCCCTGGGCCAGTTATGTTTATAAGATGTTATAAACAAACTCCCCATTCTGTCCTATGGGGAACAGGTAGCCTTGCAATAGCGAAAAACGAAATTGGCCGTAGTTCACTATCAGGACATTCCACACACACCAGGGCATGTCCTACCTTTCACATATACTGCACTCGGCCCACAGGGGTACCTTGGGCCTACCTTAGGGGTGGCTGACATGTAAGAAAAGGGAAGGTGAGGGACTGGTAAGTGTGTGCACTAACCAAGTCGACATGGCAGTTACAAACTGCGCGCAGACTCCGCAATGGCGGGTCTGAGTTACCTTTTACGAGCTGTTCGTGTGGGTGGCACAATCTCGTGCTGCAGCCCACCAACAGCATTTTCTTCACAGGCCCTGGCACACGCAGTGCACCTCACTAGGGACTGACACATAAATCAAACAGGCCAATCATGGAAACACCAATCCATAACACATTTTACCACAGGAGCACTTGCACTTTACCATTGATTAGCAGTGAGAAAAGTGCGCAGAAACACTAAGCCAGCACAAACAGAGTCAGAACCGGGAGGTCAGAAAGCAAAAAACTCAGGGGAAACATGCCAAAAGATGCCAAGTCTAACAGCAACCAGCACTGGTGTCTGTCTAGCAGCCTCTGATGAAAAGTGCCTGTAAGCCAATCTGTCTGCTGAGATAGGAAAGGAGGCTGCCAACCCTTCAGGAGGGGTGGCTGTCCGAGTAGAGCCAGAAGCAGCCTGATCCCCAGTGATGTGTGGTTCTCCCTGAGCAGGAAGCCTGTGGAGAGCTATCAGTGTGCCCGAGGAGCGTGGGTGTAGTCTCTCCGTGTGAATGGTTCCACCAGGGAACAGCAACAAGAATATGTGTCTAAGAGGGCTGTGCCACTGCATCAAAGAATCTGTGCTCAGGTGGACTGTGTAGCTGCATAGAAGAACTGTGTTCGAGTGAACCACAGTGGCAGCCGGCACGTATCGGGGTGGAAGGGCAGGGGCAGGGTTTGGGTGGAATGTAACACAAAATCTTTTGAATGAAAACGTACTTATTGCTGCTTCTCTCCGTCTCGCCTCCACATCGGACTCAGGCTGGCACAAGAAGCAGGATGCACCAAGGAAGCACCCAGGCTCCACTGACCAATCACAAAGCTGCCATGCAGCGTTGTGATTAGTCTAAGCACTGTGGTCCGGTGCTCAAACAGGGACTAGGGGCCTGGGCATGTTCTCCACCCAGGCTATAATGCAGCCTGCGTGGAGAACATGCAAAGTGCGCATGACTGTTTAGCCTGCCCGAGAGGGCCAGCCAAACAGTCATGCACACTTGGAGTGGGCAAACCACTCCTCCGCTGTCCTGCTCGGACAGGAGATCAGCCCCACCCACCCCTGCCGCAAAGCAGAGGAACAAATAAAATGATAATAACATTTAGTTATTATCATTTTATTTTTCCTTTAGTTACACTGCTTAAAAGCCGTACGGAGACGCTCCTCCGCCTCAGCAGAGGAGCTGCCACTGGTGAACCGTGTTGATGTATTGAAGAACTGTACCCAAGAGGACTGTGCCATTGCATTGATAAAATGTGCCTGAGGCAGACTGCACTGCATTATGGACTGCTCCAGAGGTGGACTGCTCCAGAGGTGGACTGTGCCACTGTGGCCTCTGATGTTCGAGGTCCAATCCCTGTATCAGTCGTCAACAGCTGGACGCCTCTGTCGTTTAATGAAGCCCCTTTAAGGACTCTAGGGGTTAGCCTCCGCTGCTGAGGCCTCTGCCAAAGCACAGAAAGAACCTCCTGCCAACACCTCTCCTCCTGGAAAAGGAAGCCAGAAGGACACAAGCTGTAGGTCTGAGCCAGTTCTCCGGAAGGACTAAAACAACTCCACTGTGGCAAGAACTGCAACATGGGGCCCTTTTAAGATAACTGAATGCACAAGCTATCCAAAGGGGCAATCTGCACCTGAGCATTGACACCTGCCCTAGAGAGCTCTAAACCAGAAAGGGGGGACCTGCCTCATGACACAACTGGCAGAGGGGGAGAGGAGGACCAGAAGGTAAACCTGTCCTTAATTCAGATGATAAATTGGAATGTGGGATGAAAGTAATCCCTCTGGTAATACTGCCATGAAATAAAGTTGCTTGAACTTCCCCTGCAGCACAGTGCACTGTTATTTGGTGAATAACAAATGTGTTGAGAAGAAATTCTACAAACTGGACAATTGCTCTCATCACATCAATTAGCCCTTTGAGGTAAAATATCATAAAATATATAACGTTGGTTGAGAGGGGAATGATGTGACTTAAATAACCTGTGTGGCACGATAATATATCACGATATGAATAACTGAAAGAGGCTGAGATACACTGTTCAGAAAGTGAACTAATCATTAATGAAATACGACAAAGTGAATGGTCAAGCCAAAATAAAGAGTTTGAGCAGAACACACCTGCAAGAAAAAAGATGCAAACAGCTGCATCTTACATCTTCTTTAGCCTAAAGATCTCCAACAATGGCTCATAGGCTGAACAACTAGATGATGCCATCAGAGGGGCAGCCAAGAATGTCTCTGGGGACAAAGAGCTCTGCCAACAGTAAGAGCCACAACAAACTAACCCATCTGGAAGGGCCATGAGTGCCAAAGTCGGGGGGATACATGCGTACAGAGCAGAAATACAGTGGGAAAAGACTGGATAGGGCAAGCACAAAGGTAGAACTGGAAATAAATCCTTCAAGCCCCCAGTGGCGAAGCAAGGGGGGCGGGGGCGGTCCGCCCCGGCCGGCACGAGTTTTAGGGGCGGCGGTGAGTTTGCCACGGGGGCGGCAAATGCAGAAAATGTTAACCAAACACACCCGCCCCCCCACTTCCCCTCCCCCCAATCTCACTCTTCGGCGCAGCCACGCGGCGGCAACAGTAGGGACCACCAGAGGCCTAGCTACGCCATTGCAAGCACTTGGAATAAGCCATCTTGTTGGCTGGCATGCATGGCCCATGCATACTTCAGGATACCTAAGAGCCTTTATGTATGCAACCAAGTGAACTGGAATGAAAGAAACGGAAAAACCAGACCGCACCAAAAGCATGAAGCAGAAATCGATTCCTTTCCAGACGCCTTCCAGCCCTGAAAGGACATCCCTCTCCACATTATCAACCAGGGTCTAAACAAACATGTATCGCGAGATGATAATTCTTCTAAGTCTCCTATTTCATTTTGAGGCACTGCCCATAATTGTACAGAAAAGGTCATTTAAAGAATTCAATGTTTGAAGTAACCGGGGTTTCGGAGTGAAAACGACCTGCAATAAGGAAAATTCAGAGAATGGTGGCCAAAGAGGGCCCGATGGGCCCTATTTTCGAGGCCTACTATCTAGTGGCCGATTGCAGCAGCAGATGAGATGGAAAGATGACAGTGAAGCCAGAGAAAGGAAAGTAAACAAAGCCAGACTAAAGAACAAAACACTGCATGAGGCATGACTAGGGGACAGGGACATCCTCTGACCCAAGGCAGAGACATTTAAAAAGACTGAAGAACACTGCTGCATACACCCCCGCCACCCCACTGTGGTGCCTCCCAAGACTGCAGGAAGCCACAAGAACTTGTGGTAAGCAGCCTGAGGCTGGATTTAGGAAGATGGGAGATCTACCTGAAAACGGTGAAAAAATGAACATCAAACATAGAAAGAGAGGCACATGGTGCCGTGGCAGGTCCATTCATGACCCGCGGAGCACGGATTGAGGATGCGAGGTGGACATGGAGAAGAGGGGCGGATTCTGATGGAACCACCCAGATCTGAGGTACTACACCTCCTGCCAGCACTTGGTCAAGGTAGGTGTGCCATAACAATATTATACAACTCCATAGTTCACGGTTTCTACTGAAAAGAGCACACTAATAGCAAAATGGGAGGGAAAGCTAGTTAGGGAAGTCTGTGACACCGAGTGGACAAAAAGTCCTGGATGCATGAAAAATGCATATGTAAATCCATGCTTCGCGTTTACTTAATGCATATTTACACCAGACATCATTTTCCCCAAAGAGGACATGGACACCACTGCCCCAGGAGACGGGACTGAAGAGCACAGGCCCTCTGCTAGAGGCCATGTTCCGGGAAACCTCTCCGGGACAAGTGCCTGTTTTTTTTTTACTTTGATTGATATGCCAGTCATCATCGTTTTGTATTGACCCGCTTTGGACTCAATCTGATTCATCAGCAGTTAGCTATGCCCAGCGGGAGTTCGTTTGATTCTATTTCTGTACCATGTAGATGTGATTGCGTTTCGACTCAGGACACCGTGCGCTTTGTAATGTTCTGTTCCTTTTACAAAAGTTTGCTGAATTCTTGTATTCTCCCTTCCTTGGCTGGCCCACATTTTAATCATGTACGAGGCGGCCCGCTCTGTTTTATGGACTGTTAATGTCTGATGCGCATACTTGTTCTCCTATAGCTTGCTTCTTTTATCAGGAGCTGTCAGATTAAGGAAATCGTTACGATGTGATAGTTGCATGGTATTTATTGCCGATGGTTTTAATTTGCTAATGTCGAATAAAGAATGTGGACTACGGCCAAAGATGGGACATGCCAGAGACGGGTCTCTACCCTACGTTGTGGGATGCGTTGTGATAGCACACAACAGACAGACGTCCCAACAGCGTGATTGCAAGGACACAACCCAAGCAAAGGAAGGCCACCTGCAAATGTACCAAGGTAGCCTTCTTATTGGCCAAACGCCGAATAGTCATGCACCGGAAGCAAGCTAGGAGCCCGCCTTCAAGACACGGGTGATACAACTGAAGAGGGGAGAAGAGACTGAAGCAATGGGCCACCATAGAGAATAAACTGGATGCGGTGTCCAGGGGCGTAGCTTCAGGGGGTTGTTTGTGGTGTTACAACCCCCCCCAATGAATGTATGTTCTGATGAATAGTTGGGTATATGTGGTTTCAGTCGGGTACGGACAGCTGTCTGTCGGATTTCACCAGGAAGTTTTACATTACACAGACAAAAACACACAATACACTCTCTCCCTGTTTTGAAAGTCCTCGAAAATGTTGGTTATTTTACAAAATATTGTTTTCTCTCACTTAGTAATCCTACCAATCCGCATTCGTCTCCCTTTCCATTGCCCCATAGGCCCCTCTCATGCACCCTGCTTGTCCTATAATGCATTATAACATTATATACCAGTGTGGCTTGTTGTGGAAATCTAAAACTCAACCCCCCACACACTTACTGACCAAGCTACGCCCCTGGCGGTGTCACATAATGGGGCATATGTACAAGCCCCTATCGCCACCACAACGTCACTTTTAACGACGTTGTTGTGACGATAGGGGCTTCGGCCCCCTTTCATGCTATGGTTAGCGTGAAAGGGGGGGCAGTGGGTGTTGCGGTGGGCGTTCCACCGCAACACCCATTGTTTTTGATACTGCCCCCTATGTACAAGGGCAGCGTACATTGGAGGCAGCGCCAAAATTAAGACCAGTAAAGCCTATGACTGGTAAACCATCCTACAAACCTACCAGGGAAAACAGCAGAACCCAATAGAAATACCAATTAACATGAATACATGCTGTATAAAGATGTAGATCCCACTAATACAGTGAGGCAGGACATACATGACACATAATAAACACAAATAGGGTGAGGTCATGTCAAATGTTTCAGAAGAATAGGCGTGGCCTGACTAAACACTCAAAGATAGATCTGTCTACCGATCGGTTACTTAACACAGATTTTAAAAAAAGTGAGAGAAGAGACTGAGTAACGTGTGTGTTTATTGATGTTTAAGTTAAAACATGTTAATATGAACAAAGTGAAAAGAAAAAAACGAACCTATTGTGCTATTGTCTGTAAGACGCCTAAGTGAATGTAACTAGGAACCACTGAATGTGCGTGATTTTGACCTGACACAGAAAGGGTACTGAATAAAAACACACAAACCTGTGAAGGTAGAACAATGCACAAGAAGCCCTGGACAAACTGAAAGGAATCTCCTGCAGAAAGATGATTCTTTTCACTATGATGGAAACGCCAGCCCATACATGCAAAGCATGCGGTCTCAGGCACACCCAGGGCCAGTTTATGGAGCAAGAAGCCCCTTCTAGGCATTGAAACAAAAGGACATGGGGCATCCCCACGAGAAGGGGGTGTGTCTGCTTCATGGACGTTCCAGGACGTTTGGACCACATCATCTTCCTATTCCCGCTCCCTAACGAAATCTAGCAACAGGACCGGCCCGACCCATGAGAGCCTCCCACAGAGTGGGCTGGGTGACCAGGTGACTCCATGTTGCAGGGACGCCGCGTTTCCTTCGCTGGCCTCCTATCATATTTCATCCAATAGAATCATGGGAATGCTTGGAGCAGTGCTTTGATCTTCACTGTTGCAGTGAGTATGCCAGCTGTGAAGGGGAATTTATTTATGATTGTGAATATGCGATCCAGTATTCCTACAGTAGTGGCCGGTGTCAGAGGAGAGTGGCGGGCGGGAGGAGACAACCATAATGAAGAAAAGGGGGGGACCGTAACTTACATCACCGGACCTCTGCTCCTCTCGTGGCTCCACCGCGGGCACAGGCCCCCGGTCTCCCCTGCGGCTGAAGCTGCTCTTATCCATGAGAGCAGCTTCAGGATTGGCCTGAGCGCCCTCGGTTTGTGCTCCCCGGGAGACTCGGAGCCTGTGGCTGCTGTCTTCAACCTGGCAACGCAGCTCGGGTTGGAGACAGCCTCAGTGCGCATGTCGGCTTGGCCGGCCTGAGGTGGCCGGCCATGCTCACTAACAGCAGTGCATAACACTCAGTCGGTGCCTGTCATCATCTGGCTCCCCACAAAGACTCGTCTAGGAAACCCAGGTTTATTATCGTGTAAAAAAAAAAGAAATGTCTGCTACTGGCGGGGGTGACACGTTCCTCCAACATAGCCAAGGATCCGCCACTGTATTTATTATTTATAGCTAAAATTTCAAGCACTATGTGCCTATGTCTTATTTTATGATTGTACATAAGTCCACTAAACATTCACCAACTCATCCCTACTTACCAGTCCTGCCTACAATGGGAGAACCAGGCTGGTTAGACAGCGCGTAAACTATTCTTGCAAGCCAAAAAATTTCAGCTCCAAACATGGAGCTTTATCAGTGCTTCTTTAAGTGTGTTTTTGTTCTTATGAGGTTGGCAGACAGCTGTTCTGAGTGCCCCTGTCCCTGAAAGTTTAATATACAGGTCAATATTGTATTGCATCACAAGGGCTTGAATTAGCTGAAAATAGAACTAAATTCAAAGTAGTTCTGAAGAAGGGACTCCAAAATATGCCTTGTACAGAGTCTCAAAGTCCTTAAAATGGCGCTATCTTTGCAGAAGGGCCATTGAGGCTGTCCTCATAGGCTCACACATGGTCATCTTTGTTGATGGGCAAGAGGCTTTGAGGCTGAATCATGAGCTGCCTTGTAGATGGACGAGTGAGACTATGCACATGGGCTCACACTCAATCCCTACAGGCTCACACCTGAGCCGCTTCTAGGCAAGCATGTGATGCTGGCGGCTGCGCTGCACCACTCGTAGAACTGCAGAGAGAGAAGAGATGCTTCATAGTTCGTCGGCTAGTGCTGCAAAGCGGCGAGGTATCTATCTCCACACCTTCACCTGCCAGCTTTTATGAAGCATTATACAGTTACAGAGCAGAGACGTCTCGGTGCCTGTGAGCTCAGAGGTAGCACTTTAAAAAATGCAGATGGGGGAGCCTCTGCAAAAACCGTAGGATCTGATGCAGCACTTATGAAAGTGCAGGAAGGGCTCCCTGCTGTCTGCACTGTTAGATATGAACAAGCATTGGCATAGCCAAAAGGTCTCGCTTTTGGGACCTTATAACTGTTTAGTTATCCAGCACAATATCCTTGATGCAACAACATCAACTGTTGCATGGCTAAACACTTATAAGGTCCCAAAGGCGAGACCTTTTGGCTATGCCAATGCTTGTTTAATAAATATTTCGGAAAGTGTACATAAATGTGGAAATAGGAGGTGTAATAGAAGATGACTCTGTAGTTGATACATAACACTAACAATGGAAATAGGCAACAATTTAACAATAATTCAATATGACCAATATGTTCTTGAGGCGAAGCTGTGAGCCTGACGTGGAGCGATCAACAAGATGTAAGCCTGACTTAGGGTGATTACTAAGATGCCCATTTAAAGTGTTAATTCGCCACGGCAAGAGTAATTGTGTTGGTGGATTAGAGACTTCTGGGATTGGGCAGGACCACACATTGTTGGATACTAAGATGCCCTAATGTTGCTGGCAGCTACTGTAAGGCTTGGAGTTGGTCCATGAAGGTATACAACTGATGATAAGTTAAGTGTTGCAGCCTTTGCCCTTGATATGACTGTACTGGAGTGTTTTTATCCTGTTGGTCTGTAGGTGTATTAGTATAAGCGGTTCCAAGCAGGGCTACTCCTGCATAGACAACATATCAGTAAGAGTCATGTTACTCCTACGTGCTGCATGTTCCTACAGTCCATTGAAAGACTTGGCAGTCGATCTCAGCCGCTTCAGATAGAAAAGTGCTAGAATGCTCTCCCCCTGCTCAATGTCTCCTGCCTTGGAAGCATTTCTGAACGTCACTAGGGTGATTTTATATGTCACTTTATTTTTTTTACAGAATCTTATATAGCACGAACTTGACCTGAATCGGGTATCAGAGCTCTTACATAGCACCAGTTGCATTACATGAGGACACATTCATTTTATTTTTGTTAGGCACGGGGAGATTAAGTGATTTGCCCAGAATCACAGGATGCTCAGCGTCATTGCCCCAGATTCGAGGACGGACGCCCTAGCCGTTAGGCCAACTCCACTCCCCACTCGTTTTGGGACTTCAGCCAGCTGCACAGTTTAACCTTTCAATAAATTTAATAATTTCATCTTGTGTGAGGTGGTAGTTGGGGGATGAGAGATGGCATTGTCACCACTGGACGACGAAATCTTACACAACCTTGGGTGGTGGGACCCTTCAGCTTGTTGCGGTACTAGTTTGAAAAGCTGAGGCTCCACTGATGAATCAAAGAAAGCAGGTGGGGCAGTCACGGCAGAGAAATGCTTATTGGTGCTAGCAAAGACAAAGATGACTGAAAAGAGCAAGTTGACAAACACTGTATGAGAACTGAAAAATTTCTGGTTTCAATTCTTTGTGAATTTGGGCCAAGTTATACAATAGAGTTTCAAGGCTGGTGCAAACTCCATGGTAAAAAAAAGACTCACCACACAGACCCTAGGTGCTGAACACATGCCCCCGCCTATAAACCTCAGGCTCAGGAGCCATCGATCAGATCTCGCCAGGGAGGGTGCACTGTCAGGCCTGGCGGAAGTGGTATTTTAATGTATGTGGACGCATGGCAGGCTACGAGCGGACCTTCCCCGCACCTGCTCAACAAATTGGAGGAGCGAGGCGGACGGATGATGGGAAGTAAACGCGAGCAGCTCACATATAAATCCACACAAATAAAATGCGAATACTTTCATCAGCGATGGAGACCGTCAGTCTGCCTTGAAGGCTCGCGTTGTGGTACCTCGCATGCGTATCCCCCTGAGCAGGCTCTGCGTAGAACCACTCCGGATCTTGTTTCAGCTTGAGGAACGCAGCCAAAAAGGTCATATTCACAAGACAGCAGTGGCCTAGTATTTGTAGCTTGTATTACATCATCTCATGATTAAAGGATAGACGTTTAACTTTCGGGTGTAACGTAAGAAACGTTTTATCTTTACTCTGGCTGCTTAAGGAAGAGCAGTTTATGCAAAAAAAGCCGTAGGCTACCCTCTCCGTGCGTCGTGATCAATCACACACGCGGGACCGCCTAATGGCCGAATAATTGCTGTTTGCAAGCCTCCTTCATAATGTGCAAAACCAGTCACACGTCACTTGGGCTGCTTAAGAAGTCTAGCTACGGGTGATTTGTAACCAGCAACACACGGAATGCATTGTCCCGCAAGCGAGAGCTAGCACCAGGCCATATGTATTGAATTATCGCGCCTGTGTCTGGGCACGATAATTCAAAACATATGGCGCCGTGCGGGTAACTGCAAGCAATAGGCCACACATGCACGAGCATGTGTGTGGTGAGCTTTTTGAAGCCCTTACAATAAGTCTCGCAGAGCAGCACAGGCGCGCTGCTAGGCGATACCTAAAAATGTGAATTAAACAGAAAAGCATTTAACTACACATTAACTGAAATAAAGGAAACCATGCACAGATGGTGTGCTGCAGCACTTTTTTCATGTACACTTCTATGTTCAGTGGAGTAGCAAGTGGGGATAGGGGTGTGGTACGCCCCTAGCGGCACAAGTTTTGAGGTCAGAGACCTACCCCCGTCTCCTACCTGCCATCTCGGGGAAGCAACGCCCCGCTCCTCACTGCACCAGTCGCGGCGACAACCCAACCGCTCATCAATGTGGCAGCCGCAGGTCGGCAAATGCAGGGACCGGCACAGGAGGTCTAAGGTCTAGCTACACCACTGTTTATGTTTAAAGACATCCTGCAATAAACGTGTACAAATATGGTAAAAACTCTTCTAAATAAAAAAAAGGTATTCCTGCAACATGCAGAAGAGTTTCACTACAGTATAGCGCATTATAGCACTGCATTGAGAGGCACTCATTAAAAGTTATTGTTTTCAAACACTGACTAAGAAACATTCATGCCTCCTTCTGCCCTGATGATAATGCCGTTTGTAAACCAAGAAGCAAGTCAGTTGTCAAGTGCACACTCTGTGTGGCCTAAGTTGCTGTTACATGTGGAACAGTATTATAGTCTCCTAAATTAAACACAAGAGAGGGTTTTGTACAGCAGACAGCCTCAACTCAAGTATTTCAATGAGCTCTAATATGTGATAATTAAGAAAAAGGAAGCAAAGTGAAATAAAACAATTGCCTAGGATCACACAATTTGTTCAAATGGGGAAGCTGGGAATGATTCTTTGGTTTTACATTCGGCAATTGAGCAACTAGATTGGTATCTCTTTTCCTCTCTCGTTTTACAATAAAAGTGAATGCTTTGCCTTTAATTCTTGATGCAAGAGGTTAGAGCATAGGTGACAGACAGAAGACACATGAAGGTGTGCCTGAGCCAGAGACAGGCATCTGGATTGAGCTTGGTTCTTACCTTCGTGGGTTGGTTCAACCCGTCACATAATTTCAATTAAGAGGACAAAGGCATAGGAAGGGCATGAGTTGGCCATTGTCAAACAATTTGGAGGGACAGGAGCACCAACACCACAGTGCAGGATTCTTTGCTTTAAGGTCCATAACTTTCTTACAACACCATATTTAATAAGTGGACTATGAGATTGGGTGTTCTCTCCACCATGGGGTTAAATCAAATGATTATGGGGTTACAGCCCTGTTTTCGTATAAAATACTTACTAACAGTGTTTAGTTTGACTTAAGTTCTTCTCTTCCTATCATTGTACAAAAAAGGAGCAGAAATATGTGCTCAAATCGTGATTGCCCAAAAGCACACAATTTGTCACAAGGAAAGGCCGTGAATAATAATTAAAAAAATCCTTTCTGTTTTCATAGTTTGCATCTTGCTCTTTACACAAGTATTGGATTGTGAGTGGTTCTGATGGTGAAACTCTGGGATTACTCTAGCCAAACAAATGAAACAGTGTTGTGGAACTTGCCCTCTTCAAACTACAAGCATATTTTGGCACAGTGGTAAAGCCAGGATTAAACGTTACGCCTTCTAGGGCCACAACTACACCTCTCGCACTGTACCATATCTAGAGGTGGAGGTTCAGTGTTAGTGTCTTCCCACCTCAGTAAATTGCACACCTAGTTCAGGAGTAATTGTCAAGGATTTTTGTTTTTTAATAGCACTAACTACCTTTACTGAGCCTGGTTCTAAGCACTCCTAAAGCTTAAAACAAGAAACTAAGGGCCACATGTACAAAGAAGTGGCAGAGTGAGGCGTTAGCCGTCATGGCTTAATGCCTCACTCCACCACTTCAGAAACGCAAGGCTGCACCATATTTACAAGGATATAGTGCAGTCTTACGTTTCCCCCTGTGCTGGCGCTACACTTAGCAGTGTAGCACCAACACAGGCACCCTTGCACCATAGTGTAAGGGTGTCTGCGTGCAGGGGCAGATTGTTTATGTGTAGGAAGGTGTCCCTTCCTTTAATATGATGGCATTGCCATCATATTAAAAAAGAGTGTTTTAAATGCCATATTGTTCCCAATATCCTACCTGATAGTGAACATTTTTCCTTCGCTTTTGCGTTCTCACCCACCCTCTCGGGTATTCTTATTTGTCACCCCCCTGGAGCCCATGGACAACTTTTTAAACATCTACCAGAAATCGTATCTGCACTTTGATGATCCCTTGTACCCAGTGGTGTCTGATCTAGTCCAGAATCTTCTAGCTATACAGATGAAGCAAAATGTAACTTGCCCCACTCATGAGAAAGGTCACCTATTAGATCCTCTTTTCCAATAATAGTGAACTTTCAGTAGGAATCCCAATTCCAGTGCCTTGGTCAGACCATTTTCTGACCCCCCTCTCCTGGGACATCCCGAGAACCCCCCACCCCCTGCTAATGGCATGACTAGCAGCTGGAAACGTTCCTGGTCTAACCTCTTGTTAGACTCTTGGACTTCAGCTCTCAAAAATATCATCCCTACTCTAGACTCCAATCCCGTCGCTGCAAATTATAAATTTAATTACTGAATTGATTCCTCCTTGGACCTAGTCATCCCTAAGAAATGCATTCATAAAATTTAGGAATAACCCCTCTCCGTGGTACTCCCCCAAGCTGCGTGAGCACAAACAAACTTGTAAGAGATTAGAGAGGAAACGGAGAAGGGATTATGATGCAACAAGTAAACAGAAATATAGGGACTCCATAAAAGTCTATCAATCAGAAGTAAAAGCTGCACAGGCATCTTACTATGAGGATAGAATTAACTCAGTCTCAAACTCCCCCGCCTGTCAAGGATGCTCCCCATGAGGGGTTCCCTGCCCGCTGCAATGAATTGGCAGAGTTCTTTTATAATAAAATTCAGGATATTTACAATTCCTTCCCCCCGCCCCTCCTAATAACTTCGCTTTTAAGGAGGCCTCCGTGTCGGGTGAGCACTCCCTCAAGGAAATCCCCTCGATGGATCTGGACACTTTAGAAAACATTTCTGCCTAAGTAAAATCCGGCTCTCCCAGTGACCCGGCGTCCCCTGAATTTCTGAATAAGGCTGGGGAAGTAGTCCTCCCGGTGATACTGAAGTTGATTCATTCTTCTATCTCGACCGGACTAGTGCCGCCACTGTGGAAACACACTAGGGTGAAGGCACTACTGAAGAAGCCCAATCTTAATCCTGATATCCTTGGGAGCTACAGCCCCATTTCCCTTCTCCCTGGGATCAGTGAAATACTAGAAAAGCAAGTAAATTCGGTCATCTCTACTTTCCTGGAATCTCACACTGTATTGCACACCTCGCAAACTGGATTCCGCCCCCAACATGGGACAGAAACTGCTTTATTGGCAGTGGTAGAAAAGACCAAAAAGATCACTGACCAAGGAGGATAGACAGCCAACATCCTTTTGGACCTCAGTGCTGCCTTCGACATGGTCAACTATGACATCTTGATAAGCAGTTTGAGGAATGCTGGATTATTGGGTGGTGTTATCACCTGGCTACAGTCCTACTTGGAGGATAGGACCTTCTAGGTCTTTGAAGGAGATAACATCTCAAAACGTATCTCACTCAGTTGCGTCGTCCCTCAGGGTTCATCCCTGAGCCCGACACTGTTTAATGTGTATATGAGCCTCCTGGCACAGATTGTCGTTACTTTTGGTAATGAAATAGTTACATACACCGATGACACCCAATTAGTTGTGGCCTTAAATCATCCGAGTTACCCCTCGCCCTGCCTAGGTCCCTGCCTGGAAAGAGTAGCTAAATGGATGGAATCCTCCTATCTTAAACTTAATGGAGAAAAGACAGCACTTATGCTTCTGGGTAATTCACCAATTTTTGACATTGGATCAGTATGGCCAAGCTGTCTCCCCCCCCCCCACCCAAAAATCAGGTTAAAAGTTTGGGCATGTGAGTGGATCGGTCACTTAAATTTGATCATCAAGCGACGAAACTGGCCACTTCCTGCTACGGCATTCTACGAATGCTCTGCAAAGTCCTCCCGCTCCACCTCTTTTCGGCAAGGAGACTCATGGTCCAGGCTCTGATCCTTTCCCGTCTCGATTACAGAAATGCTCTGTATTTAGGGGCAACCACAGTCAAATTGCAAGTCACTCAGAATTGTGCAGCACGTATGCGCCTTAAGATTTCCCAACAGTCACTCCGCATGACCTGCTCTAACGACCTTGCACTGACTTCAGATTATGGAAAGAATAAAATTCAAGTCCTTATGTATTGCCCATAAGTCCTTCTGGAAAAATACCCCTCCATCATCCTGTCCATCATCTCCCCTTATCGTCCGAATAGATGCCTACGATCAACCAACATCTAACTAGCCTCGGTTCCCAAAGTTAAAAGGATGAGAAGTGGTTGTCGGTCCTTCCATTATAATGCTGCCAAGCTGTGGAATGCTCTCCCCCTCCATCTACGCTCAGAACCCAATCTCCTGTCCTTCCGTAAACTTCTGACAACATGGCTCTTTCAAAACCCCACCTATTAAGCTGCTGTGATCTGTCTGGTGCCTTCGCTAGCACTGGGATGCCTATGGGTAGCCATGTGCTCTATAAATATTCATAACATAACATAACATAAATGCCATTTTGTCACTTCTATGTGTGCTGCTTATTGCAGCACACATGGAAGTTACAAAATGTAATGTTTTTTTCAAGATTGTTTATGTGCAGGAAGGGTCACCTTCCTACACATAAACAATCCAAGGCATTTTGCTTTTTCCATGTGTGCTGCACAACGCAGCACACATGGAAAAAGCAAAAACGAGGAGAAAGAAAGCATTTCTCCTCCTTTCTCCAAGTTAGGACCAGGTTTTTCCTGGTCTTAATTTTGGCACTATTATGGAAAAATGGCAGCACCGGGCACAGTGTAGTTAACTCTAGAAGGGCAAGTAAACGCAAGACATACATAAACAAAATGACATGATAAAAACAAGACAACTATCTAAAAATGTAGACTGTTTTATTTCATTCTTTTTCTTTTTCTTTGATATTATTTGATATTATTTTTTAATAGAAAATATTTTTTATATATAACGTGTACAAAGATAATCCCAATCTTGTAGGTTGAACCACATGTATGTTTTCCTTTAAACAATCAATACAATGGACATCATGATTTTATATTCCTGATTACACAATTCCTGAATTTTATAACACTGATAAATCAATTATTTCAATTACATCCCTTTCCTATATGTATCAATTTGAGCTTTTGTCCATATTTAACAACTATACAGAGACTGGCGGCTTTGTGGAAAAACCTTAATTTTGGCACTACCTCCGATTTACGCTACCCTTGTAAATAGGGGGCAGCATCAAAGTCAATAGGTTTTGCGGTGAAACGCCCACCGCAACACCCACTGCCCCCCCCTTTCACACTAAGCATAGCCTGAAAAGGGGCCATATTTACAGGGCAGCGTTAAGCCACAAAAGTGGCTTAACGCTGCCATGTGAATAAGGCAAAGCTTCTATCGCCACAGAAAAGTCACAAAAAGTGACTTTCCCATGGTGATAGGGGCTTGTACAAATGTATAAGGAGACTGTGAGGCTGAAGGCTGTATTTCATTCCAGTTCAATGATCAAGTTAATTCCTCTGTCTCGCCAACGTTAGTGATAACAAGCAGAGTTAGCAACAGTAAACAATAACAATCTTACTCCAGGGTATGGTAGAGGGATAGCAACTTAGATACAGCATAATATATTATTGTCAAATCTATGTCGATTCTTGAAACTAGGAACTTAAATCAGTGTCCAGTTTTGAATGAAACTCTCAAAATACCTCAATGACACACAGTCCACACCATGTACAAGCATTGCTCCCCGTACTCCTCCTTGCAACATTCCCTCTCAGCCCCCACCGAATCCAACCCTGCTGGCATCAATGCAGCCCTCAATCACACCACAGACCATACGTTTAGGCCCCAGTGAACATGATTGCGAGTACGCATGTGCCAGATCTAATCAGCACTTATAGAACTGTTGAGGGAAGAGGTCTGTGCAGTTCCTGCTGGATCTTGTGCAACACTTATAAAACTGCAGAGAGGAGAGGTCTCTGCACAACCTGCTGCATTTAGTGCAACACTTATAAAAGTACAGAGAGGAGACGTCTCTGCACGACCTGCTGTATCTAGTACAGGGTAGAGGTCTCTGCATTGCCTGCCAGCTCCGGTGCAGCACCCATAGAACTGTAGAGGGAAGAAGTCTGTGCAGGTCCTGCTGGATCTTGTGCAGCACTTATAAAAGTGCAGTGGGGGAAGGGGGTGCAGGCTCTGCTAGCTACAGTGCAGCACCTATTGAACTATATAGGGGAAAGGACTGTGCAGGGCCTGCCAGCTCTGTGCCAAATCAGGGGCAGCACCTATAAAACGGTAGAGGGGAGAGGTCTCTGCATGACCTGATGCATCTAGTGAAGCACTTATAAATGTACAAAGGGACAGGTCTCTGCATTGCCTGCCAGCTCTGGTGCAGCACATATAGAACTGCAGGTTTCTGTGCATGGACTGCCAGTTCTGGGGCTGCACCTATAAAACTGTAGAGGAGAGAGGTCTCTGCGCGACCTGCTGCATCTAGCGCAGCATGTATAAAAGTACAGAGGAGAGAGGTCTATGCATTGACTTCCAGCTACGGTGCAGCACTTAAAGAACTGCAGATAGGAAAGGTCTGTGCATGGCCTACCAGCTCTGGTGTGGCACCTATAGAACTGTGGAGGGAGGAGGTCTGTTCAGGTCCTGCTGGATCGCCTGCAGCACTTATAAAACTGTAGAGGGAGAGGACTGTGCATGGCCTGCCACCTCCGGTGCAGCACCTATAGAACTGTGAAGGGGAGAGGTCTGTGCATCCTTCCAGCTCTGTGGCAGCACCTACACAACTGTAGAGGGAAGAGTCTGTGCATGGTCTGCTAGCTCTTGTGTAGCACCTTTAGAACTGTAGAGATGAGAGGCCTGTGCATCGTGTACTAGCTCTTGTGCAGCACCTATAGAACTGTAGAGGGGAGAGGTCTGTGCATGGTCTGCTAGATCTTGTGCAGCACCTATACAACTGTAGAGGGGAGAGGTCTGTGCATGGTGTGCTAGCTCTTGTGCAGCACCTATAGAACTGTAGAGGTGAGAGGTATGTGCATGGTCTGCTAGCTCTTGTGCAGCACCGATACAACTGTAGAGGGGAGAGGTCTGTGCATGGTCTGCTAGCTCTTGTGCAGCACCTATACAACTGTAGAGGTGAGAGGTCTGTGCATGGTCTGCTAGCTCTTGTGCAGCACCTATACAACTGTAGAGGGAAGAGGTCTGTGCATGGTCTGCTAGCTCTTCTGCAGCACCTATACAACTGTAGAGGTGAGAGGTCTGTGCATGGCCTGCCAGCTCTGGTCTGGCACCTATACAAATGTAGAGGGGAGAGGTCTGTACCTGGTCTGACAGCTCTTGTGCAGCACCTATACAACTGTAGAGGGGAGAGGTCTGTGCATGGTCTGCTAGCTCTTGTGCAGCACCTATACAACTGTAGAGGGGAGAGGTCTGTGCATGGTCTGCTAGCTCTTCTGCAGAACCTATACAACTGTAGAGGGGAGAGGTCTGTGCAGGGCCTGCCAGCTCCGGTCTGACACCTATACAAATGTAGAGGGGAGAGGTCTGTACCTGGTCTGACAGCTCTTGTGCAGCACCTGTACAACTGTAGAGGAGAGAGGTCTGTGCAGGGCCTGCCAGCTTCGGTGCAGCACAAATTGAACTGTAGAGGGAAGAGGTCTGTGCAGGTCCTGCTGGATCTTGTGCAGCACTTATAAAAGTGCAGTGGGGGGAGGCAGGTGCAGGCTCTGCCAGCTCCAGTACAGCACCTATTGAACTATATAGGGGAAAGGACTGCGCAGGGCCTGCCAGCTCTGTGCCAACTCAGGGGCAGCACCTATAAAACAGTAGAGGGGAGAGGTCTCTGCATGACCGGCTGCATCTAGTGCAGCACTTATAAATGTACAGAGGGACAAGTCTCTGCATTGCTTGCCAGCTCAAGTGCAGCACACACAGAACTGTAGATTTCTGTGCATTGCCTGCCAGCTATGGTGCAGAACATATAGAACTGTAGGTTTCTGTGCATGGACTGCGAGTTCTGGGGCTGCACCTATAAAACTGTAGAGGAGAGAGGTCTCTGCACGAGCTGCTGCATCTAGTGCAGCACGTATAAAAGTACAGAGGAGAGAGGTCTATGCATTGACTGCCAGCTACGGTGCAGCACTTATAGAACTGCAGATAGGAGAGGTCTGTGCATGGCCTACCAGCTCTGGTGTGGCACCTATAGAACTGTGGAGGGAGGAGATCTGTTCAGGTCCTGCTGGATTGTCTGCAGCACTTACAAAACTATAGAGGGAGAGGTGTGGCTCACTAGTTAGAGGTGGCAGACCTGTAAGCAGAGAATCGGCCAGGGACCAGGGTTCAATTCCTGACGCGGCAGGGTCGTGGACCAGGGTCAAAACGGACTCGATAATTCTCGCCTCGGTACCTACTCTAACCAGGAACACACTCGGCAACTCTGGGCATTAAGCTTGCCTCATCTCTACAACGGCCCCCCACAGACGCCGGGGATGCCTGGTTTCACCTTGGAGATACCCAGAAAGGGACCATCTCACAGGGATAGCCAGGACGGGTTCCCCAGCGGTCTACAGCGCTGGGACGCCCCGTTGCTGGGGTAGCTGTGCGCTTTACAAGTCTGCAACATTTACATTTACAACATTTGACTGTGCATGGCCTGCCACCTCCGGTGCAGCACCTATACAACTGTAGAGGGAAGAGGTCTGTGCAGGGCCTGCCAGCTCCGGTCTGGCACCTATAAAATGTAGAGGGGAGAGGTCTGTAGCTGGTCTGACAGCTCTTGTGCAGCACCTGTACAACTGTAGAGGAGAGAGGTCTGTGCAGGGCCTGCCAGCTTCGGTGCAGCACAAATAGAACTGTAGAGGGGAGAGGTCTGTGCATGGTGTGCAAGCTCTTGTGCAGCACCTATAGAACTGTAGAGGTAAGAGGTATGTGCATGGTCTGCTAGCTCTTGTGCAGCACCCATACAACTGTTGAGGGGAGAGGTCTGTGCATGGTCTGCGAGCTCTTGTGCAGCACCTATACAAGTGTAGAGGGGAGAGGTCTGTGCAGGGCCTGCCAGCTCCGGTCTGGCACCTATAAAATGTAGAGGGGAGAGGTCTGTACCTGGTCTGACAGCTCTTGTGCAGCACCTGTACAACTGTAGAGGAGAGAGGTCTGTGCAGGGCCTGCCAGCCTTCGGTGCAGCACAAATAGAACTGTAGAGGGAAGAGGTCTGTGCAGGTCCTGCTGGATCTTGTGCAGCACTTATAAAAGTGCAGTGGGGGGAGGTAGGTGCAGGATCTGCCAGCTCCAGTGCAGCACCTATTGAACTATATAGGGGAAAGGACTGTGCAGGGCCTTCCAACTCTGTGCCAACTCAGGGGCAGCACCTATAAAATGGTAGAAGGGAGAGGTCTCTGTATGACCTGCTGCATCTAGTGAAGCACTTATAAATGTACAAAGGGACAGGTCTCTGCATTGCCTGCCAGCTCTAGTGCAGCACACACAGAACTGTAGATTTATGTGCATTGCCTGCCAGCTCTGGTGCAGAACATATAGAACTGTAGGTTTCTGTGCATGGACTGCCAGTTCTGGGGCTGCACCTATAAAACTGTGAAGGGGAGAGGTCTGTGCATCCTTCCAGCTCTGTGGCAGCACCTACACAACTGTAGAGGGAAGAGTCTGTGCATGGTCTGCTAGCTCTTGTGCAGCACCTATACAACTGTGAAGGGGAGAGGTCTGTGCATCCTTGCAGCTCTGTGGCAGCACCTATACAACTGTAGCGGGGAGAGGTCTGAGCATGGTCTGCTAGCTCTTGTGCAGCACCTAAAGAACTGTAAAGGTGAGAGGTCTGTGCATAGTCTGCTAGCTCTTGTGCAGCACCTATAGAACTGTAGAGGGGAGAGGTCTCTGCAGGGCCTGCCAGCTCCGGTGCAGCAGCTATACAACTGTAGAGGGAGAAGTCTGCTCATCTCCTGCCAGTTCCGGTGCAGCACCTATACAAATGTAGAGGGGAGAGGTCTGTGCCTGGTCTGACAGCTCTTGTGCAGCACCTGTACAACTGTAGAGGAGAGAGGTCTGTGCCTGGTCTGACAGCTCTTGTGCAGCACCTCTACAACTGTAGAGGAGAGAGGTCTGTGCAGGGCCTGCCAGCTCCGGTGCAGCACAAATAGAACTGTAGAGGGAAGAGGCCTGTGCATGGCCTGCCAGCTCTAGTTCGGCACCTATACAACTGTAGAGGGGAGAGGTCTGTGCAGGGCCTGCAAGCTCTTGTGCAGCACCTATACAACTGTAGAGGGAGAGGTCTGCACATGGCCTGCCAGCTCCAGTGCCGCACCTATAGAACTGTAGAGATGAGAGGTCTGTGCATGGCCTGCCAGCTCTAGTTCGGCACCTATACAACTGTAGAGGGGAGAGGTCTGTGCAGGGCCTGCAAGCTCTTGTGCAGCACCTATACAACTGTAGAGGTGAGAGGACTGTGCATGGTCTGCTAGCTCTTGTGCAGCACCTATAGAACTGTAGAGGTGAGAGGTCTGTGCGTGGACTGCCAGCCCTAGGGCTGCACCTATACAACTGTAGAGGGAGAGGTCTGTGAATGACCTTCCAGCCCTAGGGCTGCACCTATACAACTGTAGAGGGAGAGGTCTGTGCATGGCCTGCCAGCTCCGGTGCGGCACCTATAGAACTGAAGAGATGAGAGGTCTATGCATGGCCTGCCAGCTCCTGTGCGGCACCTATACAACTGTAGAGGGAGAGGTCTGTGTATGGCCTGCCAGTTTCGGTGCAGCACCTATACAACTGTAGAGAGAGAGGTCTGTGCATGGCCTGCCAGCTCTGGTGCAGCACCTATTGAACTGTAGAGAGGAGAGGTCTGTGCATGGCCTGCCAGCTCTGGTGCGGCACCTATAGAACTGTAGAGGGAGAGGTCTGTGCATGGCCTGCCAGCTCTGGTGCGGCACCTATAGAATTGTAGAGAGGAGAGGTCTGTGCATGGCCTACTAGCTCTTGTACAGCACCTATACAACCATAGAGGGGAGAGGTCTGTGCATGACCTGCCAGCTCCGGTGCGGCCCCACTAGAACTGTAGAGGGAGAGGTCTGTGCATGGCCTGCCAGCTCTAGTGCGGCACCTACAGAACTGTAGAGGGAGAGGTCTGTGCATGGCCTGCCAGCTCCGGTGCGGCACGTATAGTACTGTAGAGGGGAGAGGTCTGTGCATGGCCTGCCAGCTCTAGTGCGGCATTTATAGAACTGTAGAGGGAGAGGTCTGTGCATGGGCTGCCATCTCCGGTGCGGCACCTATAGAACTGTAGAGGGAGAGGTCTGTGCATGGCCTGCCAGCTCCGGTGCGGCACCTATAGAACTGTAGAGGGAGAGTTCTGTGCATGGCCTGCCTACTCTTGTACAGCACCTATACAACTGTAGAGGGAGAGGTCTGTGCATGGCCTGCCAGCTCCGGCGCGGCACCTATAGAACTGTAGAGGGAGAGGTCTGTGCATGGCCTGCCAGCTCTGGTGCAGCACATATAGAACTGTAGGTTTTTGTGCATGGACTGCCAGTTCTCGGGCTGCACCTATACAACTGTAGAGGTGAGAGGTCTGTGCATGGCCTGCTAGCTCTAGTGCAGCATGTATACTACTGTAGAGGAGAGAGGTCTGTGCGTGGACTGCCAGACCTAGGGCTGCACCTATACAACTGTAGAGGGAGATGTCTGTGCATGGCCTGCCAGCTCCGGTGCGGCACCTATAGAACTGTAGAGAGGAGAGGTCTTTGCATGGCCTGCCAGCTCCTGTGCGGCACCTATACAATTATAGAGGGAGAGGTCTGTGTATGGCCTGCCAGGTTTGGTGCAGCACCTATACAACTGTAGAGAGAGAGGTCTGTGCATGGCCTGCCAGCTCTGGTGCAGCACCTATTGAACTGTAGAGAGGAGAGTTCTGTGCATGGCCTGCCAGCTCCGGTGCGGCACCTATAGAACTGTAGAGGGAGAGGTCTGTGCATGGCCTGCCAGCTCTGGTGCGGCACCTATAGAATTGTAGAGAGGAGAGGTCTGTGCATGGCCTACTAGCTCTTGTACAGCACCTATACAACCATAGAGGGGAGAGGTCTGTGCATGGCCTGCCAGCTCCAGTGCGGCACCTATAGAACTGTAAAGGGAGAGGTCTGTGAATGACCTGCCAGCTCCGGTGCGGCCCCAATAGAACTGTAGAGGGAGAGGTCTGTGCATGGCCTGCCAGCTCTAGTGCGGCACCTATAGAACTGTAGAGGGTGAGGTCTGTGCATGGCCTGCCAGCTCTAGTGCGGCACCTATAGAACTGTAGAGGGAGAGGTCTGTGCATGGCCTGCCAGCTCTAGTGCGGCACCTATAGAACTGTAGAGGGAGAGGTCTGTGCATGGCCTGCCAGCTCTAGTGCGGCACTTATTGAACTGAAGAGGGAGAGGTCTGTACATGGCCTGCCAGCTCCTGGCAGCACCTATAAAAGTTCAAGATTGACGGGTTGCTGAGGGAGATGTACCATCATGCCTCTTCCCTCCGCTGTCTCTTACACATATATATGCATTACCAGGGAACATATAAAGCCTATCCTCAACAAATGCAACTTAAATACATTTTTCTGTCTGTATATTGTTAAAAAGAAGGCAGAATAAGAATAGTCAATGTCACCGAAGGTATACCTTGCTATACTTGTTTCACACTGATATTTGTAGGGCTTTTGTGGGAAGCTGTGCCAGAAGCATCCTTCCCCTCCCCTCTGTTGCCCAGTCCATTTCTATAAATTTGTACATAGGAACTTGATTGAGGTGGTCCACACTCCTGGATTGAGAGTCCACACAAACTATCACATTTGTCTGATAGTGATGTCCATGGACAGAACTGTCAAATGAAAAGTTTCAAGTTTCACATCTGGGTATACCAACACATTACAACAAGGTACCTTATTGTTTTCAAAATTGTAACAAATAAAAATGTTAAATATAGGTGCAAAAAACTATAGTATTTATGGATATTAGTAACACGATATATTAAAATGCATTTTGAATATCAGATCTGCTATTTGTTAACACCATACAGGACCCACTTGCTAATTGCGAAGCTTTCATACACATTACGAAAGAGGTTATCTATTAATCTTAAGCGTTATTGCTATGATAGAGAAAACATTCACTACAAATGAAAATCGATAGCCACAATATGTAATTTGTTTATATTATCTGTTTATCCACTCTAATAGTCCACCCACACTACCTTCGGAAGTGCTGTGAATTCACTGTGTCCTCTTCCACAAAATGATAAAGAAATCAAGGTAAAAAAACTAAGTAGAAGCAACATCAAGGCTGACGTGAGGCAAATGAATGTCAGATCAAGTAGGAGCTTAATTTTAAAAATTCTCGGTTGCTGTTGGACTTGATTATTTGCCTTTACAAATACTCATAGGTATGTTTAGGAAGATGGTCCCTGCAGCAGCAATTTGAACCACCTGCATTCTCTGAATGACCCATTTTGGAGAACCCATATATAAGGAGTTCCCGTAGTCCAGACAGGAAAGAACAAGTGACTGGACTACAGTTCCCGAGATTGTGGAGGAAGTAGATCTAGAATTTTACGTAAGGTTCTCGCATGGCAATGCAGGATATGGTCAAATTCCTTGACAATGGCCGCAAGCGGTTGCACATAGATATTGAAAAGTGTGGGGCTCAGTCCAGATCCCTACGGGACCCCATATTTCAATGGGATGAAATTCGAATAGCAGGGGGGGTTCCCAGATCTGAAAGGACCTTTCTGCTGACAAAGAAGAGAGACATTTTAGTCTATCATTTCTTATTCTTATTTCCCTCAACCTGAGTGCAAGTGACTCAGGATGATCGACCATGTCGAACGCTGCACTCAAGTCAAGGAGTGTGATGGCCGCAGACCCACCCTTGTCCAGTAACATTTTATCCTCCTCCGTTACTGCAAGTAGCGCGGATTTCGTGCTATGTTTTGGACGGAAGCCAGTCTGAGTAGAATTATGGAGGAGGTTCTCTTCTAGCAATAGTAAGAGATGCTGATTAATATGTTTTTCTAGACCTTTCCATATAACTGGAAGCAAGGATATGGGTCGATAGTTCCCTGGACATGCAGGTTTTTTTTTAACAACAGCTTGACTACAGCATGTTTTGAGTCTCGGGGGACAATTCCTGTAGAGATTGATAAATTAAGAAGATCTAGGAGAATAGGGAAGATTTCTCGTTCCCCTTGTAAGAGAATTTGGGGTGGGACCGAGTTTAGGGCAGATCCCCATTTTACTTTGCCAAATAGCACTGAGTGCATGTTTAGTGATCAGGGGAAAATTAGAGAGAGAGGGACCCTCCACAGCTCCACAGGCCTGGTGTTTATCTCTGACATAGCAGATAAGGCTTCTTTTGTCTTTTGTCGTTCACCATAACTTGCTGATACTTTATCTTGGAAGTATCCTGACCATTCGGTTGCAACGAACTGCAGATAGGAAAGGCAAATACATTCCTGCTTTACGGGTGGTAAGGGTTTTAAAAATCCGAAATAGCTCCCAGCGGCAATTGGCTGCCTTAACCATTGAGGTTTCATAATATAATGTCTGCTCCTTTCTAATTTCCTGGTAATACTGTCGCATGGCTAGCTGGTATGCGATTTTTGGATTTTTATTATACTGTTGTCTCTACTGTCTTTCCAATTTGTCCAGCCTTTTTTAAGGGAGATGAGATATGCATTATAGTGGTCTAGTTGTTCACCGCCAACCATCCCCAAGACCCCACCCGGAAAACGACACACACTTTGTATCACCTTCTGGCCAGGCATGGCCAGAGGGCATAAATAAACAGGCCAGGGTCACTCGGGACTTCCGGCCCACACTAACCAGTCATACGTGTGAGTGTCCAGTCAATCCAGTGCGCCCACAGTAATTGCCTGGCCCCCGACACTGGCGACAAGGGTGGGATGCAGAGAGCCCGCCGAGCACCTACACCGGTGTGAACTGTCCGGCCCGGCCCGTCGGCCTGCTGAAGAGATCGGCGGAGACACCGTCCCGTCTTGTTGGCGCATCAGCGCGAAGACCCTGGAAGGATCAGTGCGGCAGAGCAGAGGACGAAAGCCACTGTCGGTGGCTTGAGGTACCCCCACTCCGTGCCCAAAATAGAGTCAGCACCCCAGCGCAAAGTGAAACGCGCTGGTGCTCCCGGCAGAAAGTCCGGTAGAGCCCCCGCGAGACGGCGGAGTCCGCGTATGCGCAGTGAAGGGCACAAGAGAGTCAGACTGCAGGCTAGGAGGCCCGCACTAGAAACGAAGAGCGCACATCCGCGACAGCACCCTGCCCCAAGCAGCACCAAGGGCCCATAAAGCCTTAGCAAACACAATTGAGGACACATGTAAAACAGCAAGTATTGGCACCAACCCCATCAAGCATTGGCAAATACAACACCCCGAATAAGCAAGCATTGGCAAGGGCTGTTTGAGTAATCCCCAGCAAAGAGAGGCCACACAACAACAGGCACTGGCACAATCCACCGCCCCAGAAGTAACAAACACTGGCAAAGTTTGCTGCGGGGAGCACACGAGAGCGCAAGTCACAGACGTCCCTAAAGCAGGAAGACACACTCTGCCATGACTGACCAAGCAGCGGCAGCATCACAACCCAGTAGCCCCTGCAGGTCCAACAGCACATGTGCACTCTCAAGTTAGTGCACTCCCCCATTCAGTGAACTGATCAATCCTGCCACTGCATCCGCCAGGTGGACCGTGTGGGTCGGCCGCCTAGACAACTACTTTATCGCCACCAGAGAAACAGACGGCGCAGTCAAAAGATCGCTGCTGTTACACTTCGCAGGAGATGAAATCTATAAACTGTTCGCACATCTGCCTAACACGGGACCCCCCACGGACTACGACGCGACAGTCAGAGCGCTCAACGCTCACTTCGACCCTCAACTCAACCCGGATTACGAGCGTTTTAAGCTGCGTCAAACCCGTCAGAGGGAGGGCGAATCCATGGATGCCTTCCATGCACGCCTGAGAGAGCTAGCAAGCACGTGCACTGAAGATGATCAAGCCAAAGAAGTACGGGCGCAACTCATCCAGGGGTGTCGAAACAAAACCCTGAGGACACTTATCCTCAGACAACCCCGGATCACTTTAAAAGACATGCTGGTGCTAGCACGATCACACGACCTGTCCGAAGTCAGATCCACAGCCATGGAAGCAGCACTTACCACCACTACTGATCAAACCGTGAAAGTTAAGACGGAGCGAGTAGACGCAGCCCGCACACCAGCTTGCGGCAGTCGACGGCGGTGGCCCACCAGAAGATCGCGACAGCAACAATGCGTATATTGTGGCAGAGAGGAACACGCTCCAAAAGACTGCCCAGCGAAGGGTAAGACCTGCTCGAAGTGTGGATCCCCAATCACTTTTCGAGCATATGCCGCGGAGGAACGCGGAGTAGAGGAATCCTGGAATGAAGGCCACTAGCTAGATCGGTGAGACACCTGTCGCTAGATGAGCCTGACACAGCTCGGATGCCGAAGACACCCTCCCAGTATAGATCATACCTCGAAGACCCTTCCACCGAGGATGAAGAAGAATGCTTCCTTATATCATTCGCAAGTAACCTCAGACAAAGATGGCGTCCTCAGCCAACGTGTGCCATTGAAATCACGGGGTCCCCCGTCACAGCCCTCATCAACACCGGGGCATCGGTAAATGTCATGGGAAGTCAACACTACAAAAAACTAAACCCTAAGCCAGCGCTCACGCCTTCCAAAGTAAGAATCCTCACATATGGCAGCCAAACGCCACTTCCCCTCAAAGGAAAGATGACTGTCCAAGTTAAATCAGAAAGCCACGAAGTCACGACAACATTTCATCTAGTCGACAGGGAAGCAGACATCCTCGTGGGAAGCCACACTGCGGAGGACCTAAGCCTGCTGACATTTGCAAACTCTGTGAAGACCCTACAGACGGAAGACATTCTACAATTATTCCCACAACTGTTCAAAGGCTTGGGGAGCGTGAAGCGACCACCTGTACGGCTACACATCGACAGGTCAGTAAAGCCCGTTGCTCTGCGACACCGGCGGATCCCGTTTTACTTGCGACCGCTAGTAGAACAAGAGCTACTAAAATTAGAGCAACAAGGAGTAATAGAGAAAGTAACGGGTCCGACTCCATGGGTGTCCCCCGTGGTTATAGCGGAAAAGCCGAAACAGCCCGGACAGATCAGGCTCTGCATAGACATGCAAATGCCCAACCAGGCGATACGAAGAGAAAGACATCTTACACCTAGGTGGACGACATCCTGGCGGACCTTAATGGGTCCAGGTGGTTCTCCAAGCTGGACCTCAATGCGGGGTACCACCAGTTGAGATTAACTGAAGAAAGCAGGTATATCACCACCTTCTCGACGCACCTGGGGCTTAGGCACTACAAGAGGCTGAACTTTGGAATATCGTCAGCTGCCGAGATATTCCAAAACGCAGGTAGAGAGATTTTGTCTGGACTTCAAGGAGTATTAAATGTCAGCGATGACATTCTAAAACATTCAGCGACACTTGAGGACCATCACCGCCGGCTCTGCGCCACTCTCCAACGCCTCGCTGAACACGGAGTGACCCTCCATAAAGAGAAGTGTCAATTTTTCAAGAAATCTATCGAATTCTTTGGGTACGTCCAGCCACGCCCCGTATAGAGCATGCTACCGGGGTGGTGACGTGGGGCGGGGGAGGGGCAGGGTGGGGGTTTGCAAAAAATAAAATGAATTTCGTTGTGCACGCTGCATTGCCAAATGCGATGCAGTGCGCACAACAAATTTTTGTTTTTTTTTCTTTTCGTAACTTACTTGAAATCGGCCGTATGCCGCATTTTGCAACCCCCCACCTTGCCCCTCCCCCGCCCCACGTCACCGCCATGGTAGCACACCCTATACGGGCCGTGGCTGGGTACGTCTTCAGCCAGGACGGTGTGAAAATGGACCCCTGAAAATCACAAGCCATCCAGCTTGCCCCGGCTCCTCTGACAGCATCGGAAGTGCGGAGTTTCTTGGCCATGGCGACGTGTTGTGGGAGGTTCATACCCAACCTCGCGACCATCGCGGAGCCATTGCGTAACCTGACAAAGAAGGATGCCAGGTGGATATGGGGCCAGGCCGAAGAAGATGCCTTCCGCAAAGTGAAGTCAGCCCTGCTGGAGAAAACAACCATGGCCTACTTCGACACCTCACGGTCAACAGAACTTATAGTTGACGCCAGCCCCGTGGGGCTGGGAGCCTTACTAATGCAGGAAACCGAACCAGGAACATGGGTCCCGCTGGCCTTCGCAAGCAAATCGCTAACTGCAACAAAGACCCGATATTCGCAAATTGAACGCGAAGCACTCGCCATCAAGTGGGCCTGCAATCGCTTTCATCTGTATATCAGTGGGCACCCGTTCCGGGTGATAACTGACCATCAACTGCTCCTCCCGCTATTTAAAGGAACTGCACCTCATCCGCCACCCAGAATCGAGAGATGGGCGATCCAACTCCAACACTACCAACTAGAACTGGTCTACCGGCCGGGTGCCAAAAACCCAACTGACTTTTTGTCGCGCCATCCAGCCACTCTCGCAGAACAAGCCTCTGATCAAGAGAAGCAGACTGAAGATTTCATCAATATGGTCGCTCAGGGGGCATGCCCAAAAGCCCTCACTGTCGCGGAAATCGAAACACACACGCAAGGAGACACAGTTCTGGGTAAAGTGTTAGAAGCGCTGCAGAAGGGCTCGTGGGCTGGGTTTCTCCACGACATCAATGGATGGAACAAATCCGACCGGTCCCGCCTAGGGAAAGCCTGGAGAGTCCATGAAGAGCTGAGCGCAACCACAACCGGCTTAGTATTGAGAGGCTCACGCATCGTCATACCCCTGAGCCTTCAAGAACGAGTAACAGCATTGGCTCATGAAGGTCACCAAGGCACCAAAAGAATGAAAACCAGGATAAGGGAAAACGTGTGGTTCCCTGGTCTAGAAGAAACCGTAGACGACTTTGTGCGTGAGTGGCGAGCGTGTCAACTCACTGGCAGCCCGGAATCACCAGCTCCTGTGATAACAGAGGACCATAGCCCTAGTCATTTGTGAGCCTTGACTTCGGGAGTTTTCCAGATGGACGAGTCACTGCCGTTCTAGTCGATGGCTACACAAAATATCCGGTCGTGGAAGTACTGCCCTCCACCGCATTCAACCATCTCCTACCAATGCTGGAGAAAACATTTGCACTATTTGGATTGCCACACGTAATTAAGACAGACAATGGACCACCGTTTCAGGGGGGCGAATTCAAGGAATTCCTATCCCGGCTGGGAATAAGGCACCACCGCATCACTCCACAATGGCCCCAAGCCAACGGTGAGGCTGAACGATTCATGCGGACCCTGAACAAAATCTTATGTATAACAGTAGCCGAACAGTCAGACCCGGAGGTCGCACTACAATAATTTCTGCGGGAGTACCGAAGCACCCCTCACTACACCACCCAGAGATCCCCGTGGTCACTCATGCTCTCTGGACACCGGCGGGACACCATCCTGGTAGCCGAGAGCTGGGAGCTGGGAGCCAGAACCATATGACCACGCGAGTGCTCAAGCCCGGAGGTCAGCGACCAATGAGAAGGCAAGTCCGCGGCGGAGAGCACGGGCCCGGCCAGTGGTGCCAGGCTGTGTCGTTCTAGTGAGAAGCCTACACAGCGGTGGGAAATTCCGAACGCCTTACGAATCAGGACTGTGGCTCATCAAGGCAGTCAGAGGGACTGCTGTCACCGCTGAAAAGAATGGAGAAGTGATCGAAACGTCTCATGGTTCAAGAGAGTCCCCACTCTGGGAAGTGAAAGACCAAGAACCGGAACAACCTGCAGTGGGGAAGGCCTGGTTGAAGACATGATTCCGAGTGCTGCTGATGACCTGGCTCCAAACCTAGCGTCGCCAGCGACACCTTGTGACACTGGACCAAGAGAGTTGCCCAGCACAGTAGGGGTCCCCAGCCCGAGGGGTGGCACCTGTCAACACCGGTATGACCTGAGGCCTAACCCAAAGCCAAATCAAGACTTGCTGACTTTGTGTGTTAACTGTTGTTGTATGTTATTTCATTTTGAACCAACTTGTGATGGGATGTAGGGGTCTAGTTGTTCACCGCCAACCATCCCCAAGACTCCACCCGGAACCAGACACACACTTTGTATCACCTTCTGGCCAGGCGTGGCCAGAGGGCATAAATAAATGGGCCGGGGTCGCTCGGGACTTCCGGCCCACACTAAACAGCCATACGTGTGCGTGTCCAGTCATTCCAGTGCGCCCACAGCAATTACCTGGCCCCCGACATGCATTAAACCATGGTACCGATGTTTCTTTCTTTCCCTTTATTTAAAATGGTAATGGGGATATTAGGGCTGGAAAGATGGAGAGGTAGCAATGGAAAGATGCTTAGTGATTTTCACAGAGCAGCACTCTGTGAGATGGGGAGAGTGCTTGCTTTCACAATGATTTTTGGAATGTATGTCTGAAAACGAGAGGCAAAGTTATTCTTCAAACAATGAAGGGTGTGGCGTTTCTTGAGTTTTATTTGATTCGACAGACCCTGACTGCTAGGTTTCTATCACTTAATTTGTGATTGTATTTATATAGTGCTTACTACCCAGGGCGAGGTGTTGAAGCACTTTACGGTGAGTAGCGTGCTACTCTGGTATCCAAAGTTAGTTGTTAATCCAGTGGGATTGTTGGTTATTGCCATCAAGCATTGGCAAACACAATTGAGGACACATGTAAAACAGCAAGTATTGGCACCAAACCCATCAAGCATTGGCAAATACAACACCCCGAATAAGCAAGCATTGGCAAGGGCTGTTTGAGTAATCCCCAGCAAAGAGAGGCCACACAACAACAGGCACTGGCACAATCCACCGCCCCAGAAGTAACAAACACTGGCAAAGTTTGCTGCAGGTGCAGGGAGCACATGAGAGCGCAAGTCACAGACGCCCCTAAACTAAAACAGGAAGACTGTCGTGACACACTCCATCATGACTGACCAAGCAGCGGCAGCGGCAGCACCACAACCAGTAGCCCCTGCAGGTCCAATGGCACATGTGCACTCTCAAGTCAGTGCACTTCCCCCATTCAGTTAGTCATGTGTGCTCGAGGGGAAAAAAATCCATGCGTTTGCTCCAGTTTATTTGTAGCAGATTAAAAATAATACCAGTCAGCTGGGATCTTTAGTGGGGCTATGTGGTTTCAAGCAAATAGTTGGTGTGATAAGTAGACTGGCGGAGTTTAGGTCTTGTTGGGTTGCAGGGAAAGGGTTTTAAAGAAGGAGAGGATGTGATCTATGAAATTAGGTGAGATCCACTTGCAGAATTACAATAAGAAAGATTAAGGCAGACAGGGATGAGACTGAGAGGGTTTATACTCCTAAATTGAAGGCATGCAGAGGTTGGTAGGTAAGGAGAGGGTCACTCTGAGGAAAGAAAGGAGAGGAATTAATCAGAAGTAAGTAAAGGTCAATTGTGCATGAAAGGTTGAGGGGTGTATAGTGTGAGAAGGTTTTCTGACATAGCTAACAAATTGAGGATGTAAGCTGTAGAAATAAATATTATATATTGTGCTCCATGTCCAGAACAGACAGTTTAAACCTATGATTCTGAGTGTATGGCTCATATAAACGTTAAGAACCCGAGCCTGCAGTCTGCCAATCCTAGGGCAACCCTTTTAAATATAGCCTGGAGCATCCAAAGCTTGGGACAGGGTTTGTACACTGCACAAGGGAAATTGGCGTATGCACCTTCTTTAGTGTAAGTCTCACTTAATGATCTTCCTTTACTGCATTAAAGGTTTTTCACTCATTCTGTAAAAATTAGTTATTTGGAAGTGGCTGAGAGCATCTCGCCAATGTGCAGTCAAATTTGTACCATGTTTTGTTACCAAATCCAATTCTAGCTTATTTGTATAGCACAGAGGAGCAACTGCAGATTTGAAATGTACCTGGCACCACCATCTCAAGTGTCTTTTCTTCATGCTTGTGTATGTGGTCACTGCGGTCCATGCATTGTATCTATTTGTGCAACAGAGTAATGGAGGGCTGTGGTTCCCATTTTGGAATCACACCCCTTCTCACCCATCAAGCCCTCTTCAGCCTGTTCCTATACACAAGATGGGGGTGAGCTTGTTTCCCAGACATTGAAGTGTATTGCTGACACTCCTGAAGTAGGAGGGAGGAGATATCAACTCTGAAGTAGGGGCAGAGGAGAAAGGGCTTCTAAAGAAATTCGATGAGGTCCTTTTGCTAATAAGGGCTGCTGATAAGTCTTCCTGTAGCACAAACACTTGTTAAAAAATGGTGCTGAGGGTGGACTGCTGTCTCTATTCTTCAGAGTGAGGCGCATCATTCAAGTGAGGGCAGCCTTTTGTCTCTCTTCCTGATCGTGGTCTGTGTGATAGTTGATAGCCACAAGCGGAAAGTTCACACTGATTTGTGTTGCTGCTGTGGGTACTTCAGGCTGAGGGCTAACCTGTTGTGCGGAGTGGCACTCTGCACAAAGGCTGTGGCTACAGAACAGACTGGGAAGGCACCTGAAAACGAAAACCACCCAAGCTGTGTATCTAAGATATAATCAAGGTTTTCTGTGCACATAATTTATCGACCCAGGAAGGACCAGTTGGGGTTTGTTTTGAACCTGAGACCAAACACAAGTTTTTGGTGTGGCTGAATTAATCCACGGAGCTACCAGATTCAGCTTGGAGCGAATAACACTCGAGCGGCAGAGGCATTACTACCTGTTTTTTCATTTCATGCCATTCCCTCCATTGAAAAGACACCTATTCATTAGTTTTGATTCTGTGAAATACATTCATGAAAGTCCTTCACAAAATCAGATGGGAGAAACCAATCTAAACAGAGATAAAACCACACATTCCCGCGGGCATTGGACACATTTCCTCGGTGTTCTAGTATCAACAGCGCGATATGTAAGTGGTTGGTGCAGTGAAAGGGAACATAGCACCTCCACGCCCACAGATAAGGCAGACCACATGTACTCACCTCCACAAGAATGTGCAGGGTGACTTCCAAAGCTGGCAGACTACTTCTGTCGCCTCTTCCAGCAGTGCCCGGCCCATGTGCATGGATAGCACAGACAGCCACATAAAGCACTGGTAAAGCCTTTCCAGCTACAACTTATGCCGGGCAAGGTGCAGCCTTGGTATCGCCCATTGCTGGTCTAAGTAGTGAGGTTTGCGGGCACATTTCCGGATATGCAGCTGGTGCAAATGCAAACACAAAAGGGCAATCTGAATATGAGCACAAACACCAACATGAGCCTTCTGTAACCAACCACTGAAACACACACTCCACAGGACAGCATTAGAGGGGCAGTCTATGAAGGTACGCACTGCTGAGGCACATGTAGACTGCAAGAGCAAGTACTGCAAATGTACACTGTATACTCTTGTGTGCACACAGACCTAGCATGAACAAGCAGCCTGAATACATGGAATCAGCCCTAGCAGCATGTGTGCTGGGAACACGTGCACACAGTCTAAGATGAGCTGTCTGCACATACAAGGTGTAGGGGCAGCAGGAATATTAGATGTAGTCCAGGTACATGAGACATAGGAGTAGCCTTCAGAAAGGATCTATAGGTGCAGCTTGCTCTCAGATCTACATGCGTGCACAGCCACAGTCTTCAAACACTAACCTGCAAGGCACGTTAAAGCGAGCAGCTACATAATATATAAAGGCTCAGGGCACTACATGAAACAGCACTAACTAATACCAAAATGCACTAAAAATGCACTCCCTGACAATACCAGCCACTGTGTCACCTAATGACAAAATGGGGGCTGATGAATAAAATGGCCGAATATATTGGGGCTACAAAGTAGCCCAAACAATCACAAAGCCCGTTCGCAGTCGGTCTGCACCAACTCCCCCAATCTCCCAGGGGATTGGGGGGGGGGGGGAAATCTCCCTTCGGTCAGCGGCCTCCAACACCCCTTTGTGCTCTTGGAGACCTGAAAACCATGGTGAACAGTGTGGGACACATGGACCTCTGAGCAGCGCCTGCAACCAGGAAGATCCTCGCAAGCAGCACAATGCAGCTACGGGACAGAGGCTGTGGGGAAGAGTGTTCCCCTTCAGCTTCCTCCATCTCTGAACTCACTCAAAAAAAGTTTCTCGTGTGTTGTCAGGTGAGACCATGGTGGCAGTAGGGGGCTTCCGTGACACCTTCCACAGACATCTCCCTGTTGCTGACTCAGGTTAGCACATAGCAGCCCATTCCGCACGCCGTACATCACAAAGGTCCTTGAGGAAGAGCCGCTTGTGGTTAGTGTGGCCAGCAGATCATGGGATGAGGTGTTTTTCTAACATTTGTAAGGTTTATAAAGCGCTTGAGAACACTGTAGCTCCACCATTAAGATTTTAATAATGCAGGTGACAAGAGAAGCCTCTACATTGGCTTGTGTGAAGAAGTACAGGGAGTAGTGAGGTTCTGATATAAACATCTTTATTCAGGCTTCAGATACAGCAAGGTCCCATCCACAGGACACCCAACAGCAACTGGCACTGAGCACTTGGCAACCAGTACCAAGTACTCTACATTCAAGATTTACAATGAGTGAGTATTTCCCAAGAAGACAGCTTGCTGATACATAGAAATACATAAGGCAAATACCACAGCTTGTCTGTGGCATCTTTGTGGTCTCTCTCAAGCATTGTGGTCGCTGTTCAGTTCAGATGTTTCCATTCTCTGAGGATAGTTAAGGTAATTTAATTCTTTGGATAAACCCACTGTTGTTTTCACGTGGAGTCAAGTGAAAGGCATCTTATTGTGCTGTGGGTTCAGGAGCTAGTGACTTGGTTACATGTAAGAATAAGATAACACGTTTTAATGTGGTTGTAGGGGAAAATAGGAAGCGGCCACAGTGAGACTTGCTGCTCCCTTTTAATTCTTGGAGATAAGAAGTATTTGAAGCTACTTCCTGCATTTACAGTGTTTGCCATGTGCACTCGCATTAGGCGGGGTGCCCTCGGTAAGAATGCTCTGGGCCTTTTCTTCTAACTTGGTTCTGGTCAATTTACCTTTATAGTAGCCTAAGAGGAAAGGGGTTAACAACAATTCATAACTCCATATACAGTGTGACCATTAGGACCACCAATAGAAGGTCAGAGTCAGTAACTTGAAGTTAAAAGATTTAGAATAAACTGAAAGTCAAACTGATATAAATCAGTCTCACGAACATGCTATAGAAATACAAACATTTTAAAGGTAGACCAAAACATCTCACAATGTTGGTTCTCAACAGCAAATAACAAATAAGAATCTCAGTAGCAGCAATAAAAAAATGTGGGAAAGTACTTGGTGGTGATGGAGCAGGTAAAACAAAATTTCGTATACCTCCTCTAATTTGCATGAAATTAATTACGTAATCATTCTAAAATTAATTTAAAATAACATGTTTGCAGTGGAAGTGTTATTAATCAACCTTTACACCTTGATAAATATAAATACACATGGGACTAAACTGCTAATTGCATGGCAGAACAATTAATTAATTAACTATGGTACACAGACTAATCTTAGATTGTGGTGAAATAGTAAAATTGCATGATTTATGTTGCTTTCTAATCGTTTGTGCTTTTAAAGTTATCAAGTGGTGAGTATTATTGCTTTAAATGATGCTACAGCTAGGAAAATACTAATATATATTGCGATTAGTATGGGTTTGAACATCAGAACTTTCATTTCTGTATTGTAATTGCTGTTATGTCTATTTCTGCTTAAGTTGACATTCGGGCCTATTAGGCCGCATTACCCAAGATGGCGTTCTCTGAAGCAGATGCTACCGTGAGCACGTGATGATTACTGCGCATGCCCAGATGGCTCTTGAAATCACGAGGTGGCTTGAACTGCTGACATCGTGTTCCCTGCCAAGGACGAAAGTCGGGAACTTGACTGCAAGCCAGAAGATGACCAAATGAAAAGTCAAGGAAGAGACAAAGAGAGGACCTATCAGTAGGACCCTTTTACCTTGGAAAAAGATACAATTACTGTTTTCCCCGCCTGGGAACTAAACAGACAGTGACAATTTGAGAACTTTGTGAAAAGTCACTATGGAGAACCAGTTTACACTGGGAAAAATTCAATAAACTGCAGATAACCCCCGAACTGTCCAATCAGAACATTTAGTCTGCCCCTAAAATTGCTATATCTAAAATGAAGTAAGGCCGAAAAGGGTATAAAAACCCTCTCATCAATCATTACGTATGTGTAGAGGGAGTGGGAGTTGGAGTTAGAAGGGCTGGTTTCAGCAGCGTTCGTTCGTTGGGTCTTGGTTGTGGCTGCATATATCTTTGGGTTATTTCTTTGTTTTTTCCCTAAATTCTATGCTATCAGTCTGAGTGTGGAATTGGTCCATGCTCCGGATTGATGTTCGGACTTTGCTGAAATTCTGAACTTTACTACGCTGTATCCTGTATTTCGCATGATGGTTTGATCCTTTGGTGAGGATTGGACTACCTGTTCGAGGGAGCCTTCATTTGAGAATGCAGATAACTCCCTGTTTGATCTGAACCTCTCGTCATCTTTCAATTGGTAATGATTCAATGTACTTTTCTGAAAATCTAATGTCTAAGAGTAATTTCTGAATGTTCATATTTTTCTCTTTAATACATTTTTTTATCAAATAACAAGCTTTAGAAAATAAAAGACAATTTAGGAGTTTAATTAACGGTATGATAAACAAAATTGAAATAATAAATGAGTTTGTAGTTCTTAAATTAATTACAGATAATAACAAATGTTTTCTAGGCGTTAATTGTGTTTTTGCTGGTTGTAATTCACCATCAACCAGTCCATCTAATTGGTCCATCAACCAAATAGTGGAGTGCTTTGATTTTAGAGTCAGGATTCTGAAGCTGTATATAGAATGTGTATATTATGTAAAGCAAACTAATCCTGATAGGTAATGAGGTGCCCACATGCTCAGCGCCTTTTTCTCCTGTGTACAGATTCGAGTGAGATTGATTGAATGATGAGCGTGTTGGTGTTATGGGCCCCATCAATGAATGAGTGTATGAATGAGCTGTTGTGAAAAAGAATCTGTGACGTAAGGAGAATATGTCAATTTTGTCCTCCGCGCTGGATCAGTTTTCTTGGTAGCAGATTGATGGTTATTATTGTATCGGTTTGGTGATTATCAATTTATGTTTAACACTTTATGTTGAGTATTGTTTATGTTAAGTGTAGTTGGAAAATGTGATGCTTCCGGGAAGTAGGAAGTGGATTTATATGGCAAGAGAAGTCACATGGAATTGAACATTGTCTGGTTTCAAGAATTGTGATAACACGGAAATGTGTTATGTTAAGGAAATCTCTGTATGAATGTGTGTGAGTGGAATAGTAATAGGTTCTCGTGTGAAACTCTGGCCTTAATTCTCAAGAGCATTGGAGTCTCCACATGTGTTTTATCCCCCAGAGAAACAGGTTTGCCTTTTGCTTGATAGAAGGGTGAGGTAGAGGGAAGTGCTACTTTATCGGCGAAAGGAAAAAATTCTGTAGTAGGGTAGAGGTAAGCGCTGCCTTCTGGAAAGACAGAATTCTTGTGTAAATGAACAAAGCTATCTCTTTGGTTGAGCGAAACAGGCAATGGAGATGTTTTATGTTGTTACTAACAGATTTTGATTAAAGAAAACGTAAGAAAAGTTTGCCGAAAAAATTTTGTAAAGGAGGGGTCAGCAGGAGTAGTGGGAAAGGCTGACATCAGAAAGACCGCACTGGTATTGGTCAGCGGTAGAAAGACGAAGCTTCCACTGATTGGTGCGTTAGTGTGAGACGCGCTGGGATTGGAGAATTACAAAAGTGACGTAGACGCTCCGGATTGGTGCATTAGTGTGAGTAGCGCTAGGATTGGTCAGAATACGGAGAAGCTGTAAAGAGGTGATTTGCGGAAGTTGATTAAGAACTATTGAAAATAAAAATTATGTACTACGATCCACCTGAGAAAGAGAAAAAGTTTGGTTTGGAAAAATCAAAGACCTATTTAAAAAGGATAAGCCGATTGTAACTAGGGAAGGAAAGATACTTCCACCACCGAAAACGCCTGCATAATTTATGGTGGCGAAATATGGTTATCATACATGTATTTGGTTGGAGAATTGGGCAAAGTAAACCAAAGATGATGGAGTGTTAGTGTTTCTGGAAAATAGTTCATTTAGTCTGGCAGTACTACGAAATTTGAGAGATAGATAGATGAGATTGGAAGCAAAACCCAGACCCACCCAATTCGAGGCTTTGACTGAATAGGAAGAAGAGATGTATGAAAGGGAAAGACATCGGAGTGGGAGAAGGTATAATTATGTATTTGGTAGACATTATAGACAAGAATGCCATGATGACAGAATGAGAAGATGGCGAAATGCAAGCATGACTGATGGTATGTTTCCTTTGAGAAATGCTGGAGAGATGAGTGGTAAAAAATGTACAGAAAAGAGAAATAACACAGAGAGTCAGAAGGTTACAGATATGTAATGAGTGAATCAGAGGATGAAGTGCTGGAGAATATGTTTTATATAAAAAAAAAACTCCATATCAGTAGGATTCTGCGTTGGTGACACCAAGTGCACCACCACAGAAGGCCTTAACGAATAAAACTTTTGAAAAAATGCTGAATAATTGTGGGAAAAAGAATCCATTTAAAGATTCAGAAATGTCCCAGACAGTAAGAACTGAAAATGAAAAATCTGCAGAATTAGCTAGAACTACACTGGAATTAACTGAAAAGATTAGAGAATTAACAAAGAATATGGAAGCAGTGACTGTGCCTGTAACTATAGGACCAGTGATACCTGTTTTTGATAAACAAAAAGATAGTGAGCATTGTTTAACAGTCCCTTATAATTGTGATCAGCAAGAGGAGAAAGAAAGGAGTAGTTCAGGAGAAAGTGAATGGAAGGTTACTGCAGGAATATCAGGATTAAGTACCCCTAAAAATGTAACTGTAAATCAAAGTCGAGCAAGTAAGACACCTATGGCAACAGAATCAGCAACGGAAACCACAGAGGGAATAGCAGATAAAATGAGAATAGCGACAACCCCTGTAGGACCAACATTTGAAGAAATAAGTGATTGGTTAAGAAGTTTACAGAAAAAGGACACAGAACCACAACCTTTAGATGTGGCAAAATTAAAAGTGACTTTAGAAGAGTTAATTGTAGGAACCATTCCAACTGATAAATTAAAAGCATATCAAGATGAGGAATTAATGTTTTTGTGTAAAAGCATAACTTGGAGAGCAAAGACTTTGCATGAAAAACTAGAAGAGACAGCGGGTGAAATGGGAATAGATTTTGAGAAAATAAGGTCATTAAAGAAGCCATACAGAGTAGATTTTACATCAAGGCCCGGAGGCCAACATTATGCATGCTCCCTTTTATTGCTCCCCAAACAGCAGCAACAAAAAAAACACTAGAATTTAGAATCTTAATCACTTCTAGAACACTGAACATGCATATACACTTAGAACTGGCAGCCATCTTCCTCTTTTGTTGCTGCTCAGACAGAGATAAGTAACGTTTTTAAACTGTTAAATTTCTGATTAAGAGTAGATATTTATAAAATGTCATTTTAAGCTTGAAACGATTTGGCATTTATGTAGTATGAAGAAGAGTGGACTGTAAGTACGTTATTTATTTAAAGAATGTTAATTTATTTAAAGGGTATAAATTTAGAGGCTTAAGGTAGTGTGAAAAATGGCAAGCATTCAATATTCAAGAAAAGAGTAATGTCAGATCTTTTTGTGTTGGCGCGGTTGAAGTTACTGATTATGCAGCGTATATTTAAATAAGGAAGATTCAGCTTTAATGTTTACCGGGTGTGACGGTTGATCGATTTGTGTCTTGTGCGAGGCATGGAATCCTTCGGGGCTCGAGATGTGGTGTTGTCTTAGGAAGGTTTGGCGCATGAGGAGGTCGCGCTTAGTGGCAGAAGGATTAATGATCTAAGCTGATGCCGTACATCCTGAGTGCGGCGGAGATCATTTAACGCTAAGCACGAGAGGAATGTGAGTGAAGGAATTTGGAGCATTTAGGACGCCGTACGCACGCAGCGGTGGCCAAATGATAGGGAAACCTTCTATTTGTTAAAGTGGATTTAAATCGGCCATATTTTGGGACAAAGACGAAGCCTGGCAGAACGGGAGTCAGTTTCTGAGGTCGTGGGAGTGTTTTTTCAGAGGGATTGTGTCAGTTTTACATAAGAAAGTGTTTAAAAGGATAGAATTATTTGAGTTATATAAGGAGAAATTTAGTTTGAATAAGATTAAGATTAATTTAGTTTAAGGAGGAGCATTGGAGATAGGTGATTAGTTTTAAAAAAAAACAAATTTAAAATGAAGAGGCATTATGGAAGGTGTTGAGGGAAGTTTTGAAGAAAGAATGAAATCCTATATGGAAAAAATGTTTGGGGAGATGTCTGCATCTCTGGATAAAAAAATAGAAAATAGTTTGGAGAAAACTATGCATAGGAAACAAAGTTCTGGCGAAGAAGAGAACTTCTTTACCAATGAGGAGGTTGATGTGGTTGCAGGAGGTTCTAACCAAGGGAGAAAAAGAGCTCAGAAAAGAAAGATGGTGGAATCAGTTAAAAAGGGAAAAGAACATAAGGTTCTGAAGGGATCCGCTATAAAGGCAAAAGAGGGCGCATAAAATGAAGCGTACAACAGTGGCTTGTGATTCCAGTTCGTCAAGTGGGGATGTTGAACTTACATGTAGTTCAAGTATTGATGATTTGATGTGGAGGAGATTCCACAAAAAAGGAGAACGTTGAGAGAGAGAGAGATAAAGATTGAAGAAAATGATATTATTGATCCCCAAGGGGAAGAAATGTTTGACCCACTTATGATTCAACATCCTCTTTCTCCGCAATGGGCTCCTGTGGAGCACGCAGCTAAGTATGTAAGATTTTGGATAAGGAGGGAAATACCTAAGGATGTCAGGACTAGGATGAGGAGCAAATGTCCAAGGCCTAGTCTTGAGAGCAAGGTGGCTAGAGCTAGACCAAAAAATGATGGTTTGCATTAATAAGTCAGGAAAAGACCCAAGGAAAGGTCTTGAAAAAGGTTTGAAAGGGTGTCAGGATAGACTCATGGATGTTTTGGGTCCACTGACCAAAATATTTGACATGTGCGAAGAAGCACATACAAACAATACTGGTATTGATGTGGCAGAAATGCGTCAATGGGTCCAAAGGGCTATATGTCTTTTGGGAAATTCAAATACTGCCCTTTGCATAGAAAGGAGAAAGAGTATTCTCTTTAAAATAGATCCGAAATTGGCAGACCTGGCAAATAAGGAACCAGGGGAAAGAAGTGATGGTTTACTATTCGGAGAAGATTTTGTAAAGGATATGTCTAGATATGTTAGTACTTTTAGCTCTCTGGAGAAAGCGCAAAAGGATATAAGGAGAGTTTTTGCCGTGGCTGGGCGAATTCGGGGTCGGTTCCCCGACCGCGGACAGGGTGTTTCCAGAGGAAATTTTGGAAGAGGAGGCAGACCCTATGGGACAGGTTTTAGATCCAGTTTCTACGGATCGAGATGGGGGCAGGGAAGTTTCTTCCCGCAGAGACAAAGAAGCAGGGCCAGAGGAATGCGTTCGGAGAGGCGTACAAGGGGTGCCTCAGGTAAGCTGTTTTCAAGATCATATTTCTATCCAAATAAAGTTGGGTGGCAGACTAGCCCTATTTGTTTCGCGATGGAAAGAAATTACTCAGGATCCTTGGGTTTTGGAAACAGTGTCAGGTTACAGGATAGATTTCATTCAAACTCCAGTGCAGGAGAGGATCCCGAATATTTTGAGATTCTCAGAGGAGATGGAGAATATGGTGGCGAAGGAAATAGAGGCCTTAGAGGGAAAAGGTGCTATTGAAAGAGCAAAAAAAATAAAAGGAGGATTCATAAGCAATATATTTCTGGTGGAGAAGAAGGAGAAAGGAATGTGTCCAGTAATCAATCTGAGAGAGTTGAACGATTGGGTTACTCACAATCATTTCAAAATGGAGGGGATCCATATGTTAAGGGATCTGTTAAGGAAGGGAGATTGGTTAACACGATTGGATTTGAAGGATGCTATTTTGATGTGCAAAGAACAGAGGGATTTTCTGCAGTTCAGATGGAAAGGAATGTTATGGAGGTTCAGGAGTCTCCTGTTCGGGTTGACATTGGCCCCATGGTGTTTTACAAAGGTGATGCGACCGGTGGCAGCTTGGTTGAGATCAAGGGGGGTACGTTTGATTATCTATCTGCACGATGTGTTGATCATGGTGGAGAACAAGGATTTAGCGTTAGAGCAGATGGAGTTTGCAGTAGGGGTAATAGAGGATTTAGGCTTTGTGGTGAACAAAGAGAAATCATGGGTGGTGCCTCAGCAGGAGATACAGTTTTTAGGCTTTCAGATTCAGATGTTGGAATGTGTGTTGAGATTGCCTATGATGAAGGTGAGGAAATTAAAAATGAAGGTGAAAAGAGCGAGTTGTTCAGAATGGATTACATTGAGACAATTAGCACGCTTACTGGGTCTGTTATCAGCATCAATACAAGCGATATTTCCAGCTTCGCTTCATTACAGAGCGTTACAGAGATTGAAAGGGTATCATTTGAGAAGAGGGGCGAAGTATTCTCAAAAGATTTCGCTGAATCAAGATTCAAAGGAGGAGTTGAATTGGTGGATGATGAATCTGGATGCATGGGACGGAAGAGCGAATTTTGGGGAGGTACCAGAGGTAGAGATAGAGTCGGATGCGAGTCTTCACGGATGAGGAGCACGATGTGGTATGGTGTCAACAGGGGGAAAATGGTCGAAGATGGAGATAGAGATGCACATAAATTGTCTGGAGCTTCTATGGAGCTTCTAGCAGGGTCTTTTGCAGTGAAGAGTTTCCTGAGGGATCAGGTGAAGTGTTGTGTTCTTTTAAAGATGGACAATTTGTCAGTAGTGAGGTACGTGAACAAGTTAGGGGGTCCTCCATCGAAGGGTTTGGTGGAGTTAGCGAAAGAATTTTGGAATTTTTGCTTAAAGAAGGAGATTGTGGTTCAGGCTCAGTATATTCTGGGTCAGAGAAACGTAGAAGTGGATTGGTTTTCAAGGTATCTCAAAGATGTGAGCAATTGGAGATTAAATAGAGAGGTTTTTATGAGGTTGGAGAAGAGATGGGGTCCATTTCAGGTAGATCTATTTGCGGACAGACTGAATTGTCAGTTGAACTTTTTTTACAGTTGGAGACCGGATCCGGAGGCGAAGGGGATAGATGCTTTTCTCCAGAGTTGGAGTGTAGGAAATAATTATACATTTCCCCCATTCTCTTTGATTCAGAGGGCGTTATTGAAAGTAAGGAGGGAGAAGGCGGAGTTTGGTGATGATAACACCTTTCTGGAGAGCTCAAGTGAGGTTTCCGGATATGATGGATATGGTGATAGAGGATCCGGTGTTCTTACCGAACATAAGAGAGATTATTCTGGATTCGGAGGGAAATGTTCACGAATTAGTTGTGACAAGTCAATTAAGGTTGGTGACATGGCTGATTTCAGGACAATATGGCAGGTGCATTGATTATCAAAAGAGGCTGAGGATCTTATCGCAGAATCATGGTCCAAGGGAACAACCAAGGTATATAGATCAGCATGGAGAAGATGCTCTGGTTGGTGTGTTGAGAGGAATTGGGATTCCTTATCAGCTCCTGTAGTTGAGGTGGTTAATTATTTGTCTGAGTTGTATAAGAATGGTTTAGCCTACAATACTGTGAATATAAGCAGATCTGCAATTTCTGCAGGGCATATTTTGGTAGATGGTTTGCCAGTAGGACAACATGTGTTGGTTAGAATGTTGGTAAAGAGTGTGAGGATGGTGTTACCGCCTAAGGCTAAGTACGGTGTGCTTTGGGATGTTTCTTTGGTTCTGAGAGAAATAGATAGTTGGGGTGGTAATACTACTTTGGATATTAAGTTTTTGTCTTGGAAGATGGCTATGCTTCTTTGTTTGGTTTCTTGTAGACGTGTGTCTGATATAAGGGTTTTAGAAGTGGATTCTAGGTGTTATCAACCAGAGGGTGTATGCTTCGAGATAAGGAAAAGAACGAAGCCCATGTCTAGGACAATTTTTTATCCTCATTTGGAGGGCAGTGTTAATTTGTGTGTGGTGAGTTGTCTGAGAGAATATGAAAGAAGGTCTACTGGATTGAGGTAGGATGGTTGTTCTCAGCTTTTAATCTCTTATAAGAAGCCTTTTAGACCTGTGTCGACTCCTACATTGGCTAGGTGGGTGAGAGAAGTGATGATGAAGGTAGGAGTGGATGTGAGTGTCTTTGGAGCACATTCTGTTAGAGGATCGATGGCAAGCAAAGCATTTATGAGAGGTTTTAGTTTAGGGGGAATTATGAAGGCAGCTGATTGGAGTAATGAATCAACATGTAAGAGGTTTTATTTTAAGCCAGTGGAGAATGTGTTAGAGTTTTGGATGAACTTTGAACATGCATAATGTTGGCCTCCGGGCCTTGATGTAAAATGCCGAATTCCACATTTAGAAATGGGTAGAAAATCATGATTTTAATAAAGGCGCGTAGGCTAATATTATCCCTCCACTGTTCCCTTCCAGTTTAATAATTGTTTGTTTTTTGCTATGCAGGATAAAGAAGAAGATTTTGTTCAAAGGAGAAGTTTGGAAAATCTGGAAGATTCTGCATCGACGGGAGTTAGGCAGATGGATATTTGTTTTTTTATTTCAGGAAGAGACTTTGTGTTTTTTGTTCGCAGCACCCAAAAGATGAAGATGGCTGCCAGTTCTAAGTGTATATGCATGTTTAGTGTTCTAGAAGTTATTAGGATTCTAAATTCTAGTGTTTTTTTTGTTGCTGCTGTTTGGGGAGCAATTAAAGGGAGCATGCATAATATTAGCCTCCGTGCCTTTATTAAAATCATGATTTTCTACCCATTTCTAAATGTGGAAAATCTGCATTTTACTGAAAAAGACATTGAAAATTTGAATACGACAGTTAGGTTAACCCAAATTAAAGAATTATTCGCATTGTTAAGAAAATGGGGTGATGTGGATCGATGGAAAAGTAGATGGTTTAGAAGGAGAGAGGAGACTACAGACAAGGCCTCTCTAGCTTTCCCAATGAGAGAAAAAGAGCCAGTGGTAACAGAATGTCCCATGAGAGAAATTCCTGGAGGAGATTATGTACATGTTCCATGGACTAGACAGGATATTTTGTCGTTTACAAATGATTTTCCGAGGTTGAGGGAAAAACCAGTTAAATGGTACAGACAGGTAGATAGGTTTGTCAAACTTTCAAAGGTATTGTGGATAGATCTGAATGGTCTTTTTAATATAATTGTGCCTGCAGATTTAAGGACAGAATGTAAGATTACAATAGATTGGCCAACACAAGAGTATCCTAGGGATCCTAAGACGGGAGGCCCAGATCCAGACGTAATAAAAAAATATGATCAGGTAATTACTTTTTTGAAAAATAAAGTACCTCCGAAAGAAACCGATTGGGTAAAGTTTGACAGAACTCACCAGGAGGCTAAGGAATCAGTGCATGCATATTACGAAAGGTTACTGTTGGCTTTTAAACAATACAGTGGAGACGAGAAATTAAGTGAAAAGGATTTGAGTCATTTTGTTTACAGATTTGTTTATGGTTTAAGGCCTGAAGTTAGTGAAATAATTAAACAGCATACAGTAGATTGGCAAAACAAAATGATAGATGAAGTGTTACGACATGCAAAGTATTTTAGTGATGAAATTGAAGCCAAACAGCGTGTGGGCACAGGTTAAGGTGGAGGAGCGACAAGAAGCCCAGTTAATCGAGAAGCCAATGGAATAGGGCAAGCAAGACCAAAGCCTAATATTGGAAAAGGAAAAGGACAGATTAGCAGAGATGAAGCTAAAAGAAATGGCCATGTCATATTTGCAGAAAATTAGGGCATTGGAAATCCGAGTGTAAATTACCACCGAAAGCTAATGGTGATAATTCATCATTAAATCCACAGGTGCAGAATGAGGAGGGTTGCCAACCGCCACGACAGCAGCAGGTTGTTACCCAACAGTGTCAGGGGCCAAAACCACCTTTTCCACAGAACGTAAATCCTCAAAGATACAGTAATGAGACAGGAATCTACAACAAAGAACTGGTAACAAAGCTACCACGCGCTGGTGCCGTTTCGCAGTATTGGCTGCAACGCGTGGAAAGTGAGTCAGAAGAGAGTTATTGACGGTGCCTAGGAGAGGAAGAGGAGTGCATACTTGGCGCAACTCTAGAGGTAGACCAGACGGGACCCTTTGTGGATGGAAAGGTGAATGAAGTAAACATTACTTTCCTAGTGGATACTGGGGCTACTCGTTCAACTGTTAGATCAGCTGAAGTGAAAAATCTTCCTCTCTCGGGAGAGACAATCCAAGTGGTTGGAGTTTCTAATAAACAGATAAAAGCTTATCTTACTGATCCGGTAAAAGTTAGAAGAGGGAAGTTTGCTGATATGCATCGTTTTGTCGTGTGTGACACTAGTCCTGTAAATCTGTTAGGAAGGGACTTACTTTGCAAGATGAACTGCACCATCTTTTGTACACCTGATAGTATAGCCTTTGAAACTCCAGATGATGATGTACTGTATAGAATGACAATGGCAACCCTAGAACCAGAAATTACTGAAGCATTTGTTGTATTTGATCCAGAGGGATTACCTCAGGAGTTAAAAGAAACAGTGAAAACAGAAGTGTGGGATAACTGTAAAAGAAGGAGTAAATTTCCCGAACATTACTCAGTATAAATTAACACCAGAAATAATTGCAGGGGTAACGCCTGTAATAGACAGAATGATTGAACAAGGAATTCTGAGAAAGATAATGAGCAGTCCATGTAACTCTCCGATCATGGGTTTGAAAAAGCCAAATGGGACATTTAGAATAGTACAGGATTTGAGAAAGGTGAAAAGAATTGTTGTTCCTTGCTGTCCCATTGTGCCAAACCCTTCCTTAATTCTATATCAGATCCCCCATGATGCAGAAGGGTACACAGTCATTGATTTGTGTCATGCTTTCTTTTCTATTCCATTGCACCCTGATAGCCAACACATTTTTGTGTTCCGGTTCGGCGAGCGTATTTTGGCATGGTGCCGTATCCCACAAGGGTATACAGAGAGTCCTTCAATATTTAATCAGATTTTAATGAAGTCGCTGGAAGATTTAAAAATGCCAGAAAGTTCAGTGCTCGTTCAATATATCGATGACCTACTAGTGGCATCGAAGACGCGAGAAGCATGTGTGGTTCACACAGTTGCATTGTTAAATCATTTGGCAGATGGAGGACTTAAAGTATCGTAATACACTAACTATACAGAACTGAATGGTCTTGTATATTTGAAGGGCCAAGAGGAAAAAGAGGAAGTACACCCTCCTGATTCTAAGTCATTTACACTTTACAGTACTCCACTGTTATTCTTATCATGATATTTATTATAAGAAAGAGAAGGAATAAGAGACAAATATTTTAGAGGATCCCTGTGTGAAGCATCACTAGTGAAAGTGGAATGGAAAAAACCTTGAAAGGTTCAAGCTGATGGACTCCGCGCCACTTAGGTATTTGGAGAGGTGAGACCGGTAAAACCGGATACGACCGTTAAGGTGAGAGTCCACGCGGACCATTACCATCCCTAGAACGGGATGGAGTAACTTAACTTTCAAAAAGATTGATGTTACACAAAGGAGCAGCTACCTGCCATTTATTTTAAATAGGATAGTGTAATTCCCAGTTCCTGTATATACCAGGGGATGACACAGCCCTGAAGAAAGTCCCAGCACCAAAATCTTTGGGCACACGAGGACTGAAACATGTTGGCCCTAGGACCATAATTCTCCATATGACTCTACTGTCCTAAAATTTTAACATTCCTGTTGTACCCAAGAATAAAGGGAAACTGGGGTCCAACAGTGAATTTTTAATCTTTATCCCCTGGTCTGCTATATGATCTAAGTGCTCCCTGGAATATTGGTTGAGCCCACCTTGACTTATAGGGGTCGCGGTGTCCCGATGATGAAGCATGACACCACTAGGGTGTGTGAGGGAAAATAAATAAAAACAAGGTTTTTTCCATTCCACTTTCACTAGTGATAGCTTCACTTATTTGTCTCGTATTCCTCCTATTTCTTATAATAAATATCATGGTAAGTATAACAGTGGAGTACTGTAAAGTGTAAAGGACTTAAAGTATCACCATCAAAATTGCAGTTTTGTCAGAAAGAAGTACAATACTTAGGTCATAAGATTGAAAAGGGCCTGAGGAAAGTATCAATGGACAGAATTAAAATCATTAAAGGAATGAGAGCCCCAATGACACAGAGAGAAGTCAGAATGTTTCTTGGAATGGTGTGATACTGTCGTCAGTGGATCAGCAATTTCTCGTTGATTGCAAAACCATTAGTACGTTTGACAAAGAGTGATGTGAGAGATCCACTTGAGCTGAATAAGGAAGAGGTGAAATATTTTAAACAATTGCGAGACAGCTTATGTGTAGCACCGGCTCTTTGAATGCCCGATTATGAAAAGGAATTTGAGCTTTATTGCAATGAGAGAGATGGATGTGCTCTTTCCGTGTTGGTACAGAGACATGGAAGATTGAGACGACCGATTGCTTATTTTTCAGCTGTACTAGATCCAGTAGCTGTAGCATTGCCTGGATGTTTGAAAGCAGTAGCTGCCACATGCAAAAGTTTGGAACAGAGTGAAGGAATTGTAATGGGATACCCTGTGAGAGTATTTGTTCCCCATGATGTGGCGATCCTTTTGACAAGAAGTAAAACACAGTTCATGACGCATAGTCATCTAACTAAATATGAAAAGGTGATTTTGGGTGCTACAAATGTGAGTCTTGTAAGATGCACTAATGTGAACCCATCGACATTGCTGCCTGATGCTGTGAATGCAGAAGTGAAAGATGATGTTGATCATGATTGTTTGGAAGTGCTCGATTTTTGCACCAAACCGCGTCCAGTTATAAAAGACGTGCCTTTGAAAGAGAGTGACTATGTGATGTTTGTGGATGGGTCATGCCTAAGAACTGGAGAAGGGATTTTGAGTGCTGCATATGCTGTGTGCACCGTAGTGACTGTGTTGGAAGCATCTTGTTTGAGAGGAGTACGATCTGTTCAAGTTGCTGAGTTGTTTGCACTGATTAGAGCATGCAAGTTGGGAAAGAATTTGCGAGTCACTGTGGTTACTGACAGCCAGTATGAGTTTGGAGTGGTGCATGATTTTGGGCAAATTTGGTCCCAAAGAGCTTTCTTGACGTTGAGTGGAACTCCAATCAGAAATGCAGAAATAGTTGGAAAATTGCTTGAGGCGATACAGCTGCCTAAACAGATTGCTGTTATAAAATGCAGCGCACACAGGAAAGGAACAGATTACGTGTCAGCAGGCAATGAATTTGCCAATGACTTAGCTCAATACTGTGCATGAAATCAGACTGCATTAAACTGTACCAGGGAAAAGGAAATGGATTTATGTCCCTTGCTTTTTACTAACACCGTAAGTACATGGGATGGAGTTAGACAGTTACAGGAAGAAGCAGGGGAAGCGGAGAAGAAACAGTGGATAAAATCAGGATGTACACAACAAGAAGTAGACAGAGTTTGGGTTTACAGAGATGGAAGACCAGTAATGCCTAATAGCATGATCTCTACCATGGCACGGATGTACCATGGGCAGGCCCACATAGGCAGAGATGCCATGATTAGACTTTTTAAACAAACCTGGTATAATGCAAAGTTTCGGCTTATAGCTGAGAGCCTTTGTCAGAGATGTCTCATATGCCAGCAATTTAACCTAGGAAGGAAAACTGTGGTGAGCTTGAGAACCATAGGACGGGAGGGAGGTCCTTTCACTCGTATTCAGCTTGATTTCATTGAAATGCCCTCATGCAACAGGTTACGATATGTATTGGTGATTGTTTGTCTGTTTTCTTGTTGGATTGAGGCTTACCCGACCAGAAGGAATGAAAGAGTTACTGTAGCGAAACTCCTACTGAGAGAGTTAATTCCTAGATTTGGTTTTACAGTAACGATTGAAACAGATAGAGGGACACATTTCCAGAATGAAATTATAAAATTGATTTGTGAAGCATTAAATGTACAATAAAAATTGCATTGTGCCTACCGACCAGAAGCTTCTGGAGTGGTAGAACAGATGAATGGCACCATAAAGGACCGATTGGGAAAAATGTGTTTGGACACGGGTATCAAATGGCCAGATGTCTTGCCTCTTGTTCTGATGAGCATTAAATCTATTCCTGATAGGACGACTGGTCTGAGCCCCCATGAAATTATCATGGGTAGAGCAATGAGACATGTTTTCATTCCTGTCAACAAACTGCTGCCTATATCTGATGACTTTGTCTTGGATTATTGCAAAGGATTGGCTGATATGGTATATTCTGTGTTTCATCAGGTTGGACCAGATGCGACCACTCTTGAAAAGAAGCCAGCTCATGACTTGAGTCCTGGAGATTGGGTCCGCACAAAAGTCCACCGAAGAAGAAATTGTCTGGTTCCACACTGGGAAAGACCATGTCAAGTGATTCTGACAACAACTGCTGTGAAGTGTGCAGGAGTGAAGAACTGGATTCATGCCAGTCACCCTCTTTGAGTCCCAAATCCGGAAGACCAATCTGAAGAAGAACATCGAGAAGTATCAGACACCAGTTCAGAATCAAAATCAGAAGAAACATGAACAAGACAGGAACCAGAAGCAGGTGAACGAGGTCCAAGTATAATTGCTGGACAGGAAAATGTACCACTAAGAAGACGCCTTGACATTTTTGATACTATCTCTGAGTCTGAGACAGAACAAGTAGGAATACAAGAAAGAACAAATTATGAAACTGGAAAAACTGAACAAGCAATCTTTGGCAAAGAAATCCCGAGTACAAGCATAAGGGAAATTCCACCCGAGGTTATAGAAAAAGAAGGTGAGGAATTAGATACAGAGAGTGAGGGTGAAGTAATTGCCGAAGAACCTCAAAGAGGTTTAGGGACACAACACACACAGGTAGAAAAAGGGTCAGATAGTCAGCAGGAAGTTTGTGTGGAAGAAACACGAGGAGGGATAGATTCAGATAGTGAACCTGAAATATTGAGGATAAAATCAAAAGAAGGTGAAGTTCAGAAGGAGACAGAATCAGAAGAAAGTGAAGCAGAAATAAAGGTGGAAGAATTTTGAGGAAAAGGGCTTGGAAAACCGAGCGGGAAAGGAAAGGATCTAAATTGAAAAGGCCTTTGAAAGAAAATATTTGGCCCAACAAAATCAAGAGGTTGAGATACCGACTGACTAGAATAAAGCATGATAATGCTGAACAAGTGAATGAAGTGTCTAGTCAAGAGAAACAAAAAGACATGGATCAGACGCACTTGCAAAGCACAAAGAGGATAAAGAGACCAAATCCGAAGTACAAGTCACCGGAGTGGACATATGTGGCACTTCCGGATATTCAAGAGGAAGCTGATAGCCAAGAAAGCCTAAGAGTGACTGTGCAGGAGGCGGACAAGAAAGAAGAAGATTCGGAAATCCTGAGAGTTATCTTGCCTGACACAAGAGAAGAAACGGATGATCAGGAAATTCTGAACAAAGACTGTGAACCTAAGGATAAGGACGATTCATACATGGATTGAGTGACAAAAGAAATTGGAGAGAATTAAAAGCACGGACCAGACACATGACCAGAAAAGAATCAAGTAAGCAACTAAAGCCTTAGTTTTAGACAAAGATAAACTGTTGAAGAAAGAGGCTAAGTCAAATGACACTGAACATTACCAAAATGGCAAACAATGAAAATAGAAATCCAACATGTGGATTTCTCCAGAGATGGTGTAAAATGTGTTTTTGTTGTACAGGATTATTTATGCTTGTTTGGATTATATTAGCAATAACAATGTCATTTAGAGTAACATTTGAAAATATAGGTGGTCACACTATAAATGGAACCAATAATGAAAACAGTCATGTCACAAAACTGGTAGATAGAAAATAATTTCACAAAGATAAGTCTATAAATGATTTTTCTAAGAATGTTTTTTCAAAGTTATTGTATGAGTATGTAAAAACCATGGACGTTAGAGATTGCTATGTATGAATGCAGTTACCTGCATCTGTATCAGAAGGTGTCACTTATCATCACCTTCCTTTGACATATGGGATAACTTGTAGTGTCTTAGCCAGTTTGTTTTATAAAACAGGAAAATTAGAATACTATTACACTGATATAGATAATATTTTCTCACAGATTCCTGTAGTTCCTGAACTAAACAAGGTGATTCCTGGTAAAACTCTTGGTGAATTTTTTCTGGAAGCAAGAGAATTAACTTTAGAACAAGTGTTTAATAATAACCTTACTTGTAGTTTAAGAAAATAAGAGAAAACTTTACTGAACATGGTAAAGGAGAGTAGAGTTAAAATGCAAAAGAAGGGGTCTGGGGAAAAGATGGAAACAATATTTTGGGATGTTGGGAAGGTTAAATCATTTAAAGGGAGAAACAAACCCGGCAATGACTTTGGATTTGCCCCAGAAAGGGAAGTTATGCTTAAGTAGAGATAATACTGTATACGATAATAATTTTGTAGGTGCAAGTGAGTACCATGACTTATACAAAATCATGGGAGAATGGGGATTTAAGGGAGGAAAAGATCCGGTATTCCCTGGAATATATTACATCTGTGGGAACAGAGCTTGTTATAGGTTGCCGTACCATTGGTACGGGACTTGTTACGTAGGCCTGGTCTTTCCGAAAAATTTTCATGTGGAAAGGGGAGATGGCGGATTGCACGAAATAGGTAGACAGCTAACACGTAGGAGAAGCGAGAGTTGATCAGAAATTATTGGTGAAATCTTTGGAGCACTGATACCAGCAGTTGGAATATTTCTGAATGCACATAAAGTTAGAAAATTGTCTACAGTTGTGGATCGTTTAGCAACAAGCACAGCTGGAGGGTTCTTAATGGTAAATACCGAAATGGCTGCTATGAGAGCTATGGTAATGCAAAATTGACTTGCCCTTGACATTATATTGGCAAAAGAGGGAGGAGTCTGTGGAATGCTGAAGGTACAACATTGCTGTACTTAGATCCCTAACGAAAGTCAGAACATAAAGAAGTATATTAAGAATATAACTAAATTGCATGAAGAAATTGTTCCAATAGAGGTTGAAGGTGTATGGGAGAAACTTGGTAAGGGTTTTTCCACCATTAAGAATTTATTAAGAACATTAGGTAGCTCCTTTGTGGGAAAAATACTGATACCTGTGACTTTAGTGATTATTTTATTGCTAATATTAAGATTAGTATGTTTGTGCATAAAAAGAAGAAAATTACAAAATAAGATAAAAAGAGAAAACAAGAAAAATAAAGAGAAAGAAATAAGAGAAAGAGAGATAGAAGAAATAGAATTAGAAGAATTTCAAGAAAATATGTACAAGAAAACAAAAGAGAACCGTATGGAGAACACTATGATTTAAACTAACAAATGCAAGTGGAACTGAATAAAACCATTTCCGTAGATAAATTTAGTGAAATTAGTGAGTAGTGGTGACGTTTAAAATCACCAAAGGGGGGATTGATGGAGCAGGTAAAACAAAATTTTGAATACCTCCTCTAATTTGCATGAAATTAATTACATAATCATTCTAAAATTAATTTAAAATAACATGTTTGCATTGCAAGTGTTATTAATCAACCTTTACACCTTGATAAATATAAATACACATGGGACTAAACTGCTAATTGCATGGCAGAACAATTAATTAATTAACTATGGTACGCAGACTAACCTTAGATTGTGGTGAAATAGTAAAATTGCTTGATTTATGTTGCTTTCTGATCGTTTGTGCTTTAAAGTTATCAGGTGGTAAGTATTATTGCTTTAAATGTTGCTACAGTTAGGAAAATTCTAATATATGTTGGGATTAGTATGGGTTTGAACATCAGAACTTTCATCTCTATATTGTAATTGCTGTTATGTCTATTTCTGCTTAAGTTGACATTCGGGCCTATTAGGCCGTATTACCCAAGATGGCGTTCTCTGAAGCAGATGCTACCCTGAGCATGTGATGACTTCTGCGCATGCCCAGGTGGCTCTTGAAATCACGAGGTAGCTTGAACTCCTGACATCATGTTCTCTGCCAAGGACGAAAGTCGGGAACTTGACTGCAAGCCAGAAGATGACCAAATGAAAAGTCAAGGAAGAGACAAAGAGTGGCCCTATCAGTAGGACCCTTTTATCTTGTAAAAAGATACAACTACTGTTTTCCCCGCCTGGGAACTAAACAGACAGTGACAATTTGAGAACTTTGTGAAAAGTCACTATGGAGAACCAGTTTACACTGGGACAAATTCAATAATCTGCAGATAACCCTGAACTGTCCAATCAGAACATTTGGTCTGCCCCTAAAATTGCTATATCTAAAATGAAGTAAGGCCGAAAAGGGTATAAAAACCCTCTCATCAATCATTACGTGTGTGTAGAGGGAGTGGGAGTTGGAGTTAGAAGGGTTGGTTGCAGCAGCGTTCGTTCGTTGGTTCGTTTGTTGGGTCTCGGTTGTGGCTGCATATATCTTTGGGTTATTTATTTGTGTTTCCCTAAATTTTATTCTATCAGTCTGAGTGTGGAATTGGTCCATGCTCCAGATTGATGTTCGGACTTTGCTGAAATTCTGAACTTTATTACGCGGTATCCTGTATTTCGCACGATGGTTTGATCCTTTGGTGAGGACTGGACTACCTGTTCGAGGAAGCCTTCATTTGAGAATGCAGCTAACTCCCTGTTTGATCTAAACCACTCGTCATCTTTCAATTGGTAATGATTCAATGTACTATTCTGAAAATCTATGTCTAAGAGTCATTTCTGAATGTTCATATTTTTCTCTTTAATAAATTTAATGATCAAATAACAAGCTTTAGAAAATAAATGACAATTTAAGAGTTTAATTAATGGCAAGATAAACAAAATTGAAATAATTAGAAATGAGTTTGTGGTTCTTAAATTAATTACAGAAAATAACAAAAGTTTCCTAAGCTTTAATTGTGTTGGCTGGTTCTAATTCACCATCAACCAGTCCAACTAATTGGTCCATCGACCAAATAGTGGAGTGCCTTGATGTTAAAGTCAGGATTCTTTAGCTGTATATAGAATGTGTATATAATGTAAAGCAAATTAATCCTGATAGGTAATAAGGTACCCACATGTCCAGCGTCTTTTTCTCCTGTGTACAGATTCGAGTGAGATTGATTGAATGACGAGCGTGTTGGTGTTATGGGCCCTACCAATGAATGAGTGTATGAATGAGCTGTTGTGAAAAAGAATCTGTGATGTAACGAGAATATGTAAATTTTGTCCTCCCCGCTGGATCAGTGGCTAGATGAAGAATGTCGGTCCTTCTCTCATACATGGAAAAGCTTGGAGCATCTAGCAAATCCTACACTAACCTAAGGATAGGGGAAGCCCTATAGAATCAGGAAATCAAGAAAGATGTCTGCATTAGAACCTCTGTAGAAGGTCTCAGGTAAGGAATCTTGTATAGCATGAAGCTACATAATCAAAGAAGTGAAGAGAGGTCTGTACCTCTCCAAGTCTGAAGGGAATCTAACTAAACCCAAGATGGGCTCACTAATTAAAATGCACAAAGAACATTCAAGAAGGACATGATCTCATAAACTTCTTGAAAGGAAGACACCGGTAAGGGGAACACCCAGTTTATTCTTCCAACAGGCAACACCGAGACTCCTGCAGCAACTGCCGGCCAGACAACCCTGCATGGCCTCCACATTCTAACATTCCAACATGTTGACTCGAAGTGAGCCCACTTAACACAAACCCCACACATTTCCATATCTTTCAATTCCCAGGAAAGAAGTGGCACCTTGAAGATCACTCCCATCATCCATTCTCTGCTTCCAAGGAGTCCTTGGGTCACTCCCTTCATCCGATAACACCAACTGGTAAGAGTAACACTCCCTTTGTTCTACATTAACATGGTTTGAACTTTCTAGTCCTTCTTCACCTCACTATCTCATAAATACAATGTGCCTTTCACTAACTAATAAATGCCTTTGATTTGAACCTGCAAAGAAGAGAATATGCAGAAAAACAACTTTCACATTAGTATTAAAAACCATGACTGTAAGCTTAAAGCCCACTTATCATGCTAACTTAACATTTCCTTTTTAAATGCTTTTTAATTCTGCAGCCTACATATAATCCCAATAAATGAAGTCTTTAATATAAAATCAATCCATCTCACATAGTACTCTAATATGGTGCACTATAATTGATAAATGTATTATTGAACAAATAAGTAATTCATTTCACTGATCCCTGGCATATGCAATACATTAAATGCATTTTAGCACATCACCTTACAATCTAAACCTATAGAAACATTCCTGAAAAGGAAAACGTTAGTATTCACACATATATAAAACACACAATAAATGATCAAGTTCACCATATTTCATTAGTAAATTGTCATCACACAAGTACACAAGACCAAATGTAAATAAATGCGGCCTAGCTAAACGTAGTAGGATGGAGCTAAAAAATGATGCTGCTCTGTTGGTATGTTGACTTGCAGAGTAATAATATCACATAGGTGAAGCAACTTATATTTTAGATATGGGGTTGTAAAGAAGGTATTTGTGAAATCTATAAAAGAGCTCCAAATGGCTACCTTAATGGGGGCTCATGCCATGCATTATGCTACTTGTGAACACAATGTCACGAAGGAAAGAATGACAGAGATATCTGTTATCATTAACATTCATCTAGGCATATTTTAAGAAGATGGTCAAAATCCATCATGACACTGGCATCTAGAGCCATGTTATTAGCAAGGATATTGACCTGGAAAGCAATTTTGAATGAAGTGCAAACTGCAGTGCTGAAATGGTACACTTCAGAAGAAATGCAGTACAATTTCCAATTTATGATGTGCTACCTTCTAAGAGATATTTGTTTTCCATTCCAGATCAATTTTAACAAACTGAACATTGTCTGTCACAACAGTGCCAATTTTATCTGCCAAGCTGTGGAAATTGTTTGATGTCAATCCATGAAATCTCCGCCAGAAGGACAGCACACAATTAGTGTAGTGAAGAGCGTGCAGTCTACAGAGGAAAGAAAATTAGAGCACCAGAAAGACTTCAGAAGGTGCCTACACTGCTCATTTTTGCTCTTAATTTGTTAGCCACTTCTTTGCAAGACGCTCCTGCGTGTAGTCTTAATGAGAAGATAAGTGACTGCAAACTTATCAAATCTTAGCTAACGCTATTCTGGCGATGGTAATGAAGTCGAAATCAACAAATGATATCTTAATAAAATACACAGTGCTAGTAATAAATATGAGTATGACTTGTCAACTAAAATTAGTGACAATCAAGAAACAATGTGAGCAGTACTCCTGATAAGGAGACGAGAGTTGCTGGTCGTGACATTAACCCGCATGTCTCGATTCATATCATCCAGCCGCAATAAATCGCGACTCACATATTTCTTGTTGAAAACTTGTATTTGTTATGGAGGACCTGTGCTCGAGACACATTTTCAATTTTCTTAGATGTTGGATTCCCAGACTGCAGTTGGTGTGTTGCCATATTAACTGCCTCAGTCTCAGAGGTAAAAGAATGTATCTATTGTTATAAAGAACTTAAAACAGTATCTTTCTGCATATTTATCATCAAATGACTATGTACAATAATCCCTGAGACATTATTTGATGACCAGACACCAACGTTGAGCCACTGGGTTTGTATTCTTTATCCTTGTTAAATATAAAGTGCAGGAGCGGCCGGTGCAGGTTAGAGCGGAGGGGCCGGGTGGGGAGGGGACTCGACATACGACTATAAGGGGAAAATAAATAATACATTTTCCCTCGTCATCATGTGTCGAATACCCACTCCCGCCCCACCGCACTTACTTGCACGGGCGCGCAAGCATCCCAGACTAGTGTGTGCTGCATCCAGTCAGCATGTCAAACACTGATAGGGTTTGACAAAGTAAGAAAACTTAAGGGCAAGAAAGGCAGCCTCAACATGGTCCTTATGATAAATTGTTTATTGAAAACCTAGGCGATGACAATGGCTCCGCTCAAAAGATCAACACACTCAGTCATTCCAAGTACCGCGCATCAGGCGTTAGACTAACGCATTTCAGTATGGTGCTCGGCATCACCGCACTGAAATACTTGTTCATGCATATCTGATGCATTCCGCATTATGTGTCTGAAGCTCTGTCTGTGTGTGGCAGCTGGCAGCGCGTCACCTGTGGTCTGCACGCGATGCTTCCGCAGGCTTGGGGCGCTCGCAGCTGAGCTATGCAATGGGCCGCTGGCAGGCTCACTGCTCTGCAACAATGTATCTCTGGAAAGACCTCCTGCTAACATCGTCAGTCTTGGGGATATGTCCTTTATATTGGATGAACTACGGTGCAGGTTTTGTCACCGTCGAATAAGTGGCCAACAGAATCTATCCTTTTTGTCAGTCATATCAAGCGATTTCTGGCGCCATCTCTATCACGCAGCTCGTCCAGTGAATATTTGGACCGGTGCCCTCTAGACTACTGTGGAATATACATGTCCATTGAACAATGGTTATTATTTTAGTGTTGATAAAAACGATGTGTCGCGTTGATGGTATTTCTTTCACGTTCATCTGCAGTGCTTGATGGCTGTTGGCACAAAAATATAATCCAACCGAATGTCCTTGTGCTCTACATCAAATGAAATGCTGCTTTTTGCATTTGTAATTAAAGACGTGTTAGATGTTTTCTGTGTCTATCATTCACTAGTGTCCAAATTTCAGCAGATCAAGAATGTGACAAGTGGGGCTCATTTTGCACAGGTGTAACTTGGGAAGTTAAAAAACATGTTGTGTTTTCTCTGTCTGTTATTGTATAAAATCGGCTTTCCATGCTAAGTGAAAGAGATGCCACAGCCTTGGCATAGGCAGTGACTGTTCCCGCAAAGTCCTAATGTTCCTCATAATAACAATTTGTAAAGCGCGAACATATCACCCCTTAAGGGTTTCAAGGCACTTGGGGGGCCGTCGAGGAGATTAAGTCAGCTACTGCCCAGAGTCACATGATGCTGAGCTGAGCTGCAAGCCCCAGAGTCAGCCACTCTGGCCGCTGCACCACACCTCTCTTATTTAGGTATGATTTCTGCGAAGGAAAACTGGCTACTCCTGACAACTCCTGAAGGAAGACTGGCTACTCCTGACAACTGACCAATACAGTCACACAAGTTTAAAAAACAGAATATAAAAGTTCCAATCTGAACTTGTAAATAAGATAAGCATTTAACAATATTGAAGGGAATTTGAAGCAGAAGGTGATAGCAAAAAGCAATTATAAGATTTCCTTGGGAAACGCCATCTTTGAAGAAAGGAATCTACATGTGGGGGTCTTGTTTCTCCACCTCTGTGCAGCAATCCATACCTTTGTTGGCACTGAAAGAAAACAATTACTGTAGAAGGTTGTTTGGGAAAGGCCACATTTTAAGGACAGATGCTTTTGTAAAGCCAGTGGACTGGCCGCCTGGAGCAGCCAATGTTCTCGTTAAAGTTCCATTTCAGGTGCAAAAAAAAATCTGAAGTTACAACTGTTTCCTAGGATTCCTCTGAGCAGCACTGACTCCAGGTGTCCACATGACCTCCTAGGCTCCCCCACACACAGGAAGCGGTCACAGGTCCATGCAGGTGAATAGTTCAGTAATAACTGGCCTGCTTGTCTTTGCCCAGGTAGCTTCATCCTTCCTGTCTGCAGTCCGTTTGCACTCTCCATCTGCACACAGGACAGGCAAGTTCCACTGGCAGGACCTGGACCACCATGAGTTCACCGGGGCCTTCCCTGCTCCTAAGAGTAGCTTCCAGTCTAAGGAGGCAGCTCAGAGGTGTGGATGAGTCTCATTCCATTTCCTGTCAGATCTGTAGGAGATCTCCAAGGACGAGGGCGCATTGTCTTCTTTGGGTCCAGTCAGATCACTGCTGAGACTGGGCCTAGTGCAATAAAGTACACAACCTGTGATTGGTGAAGACCCCTATGTGAACCAGACAAACTTTCTCATGCTGCTTCCATCCATGATTTTAGCAAAGGGATCTAGTTCCTGTTTTAGAAACATGTTTTCTAGCCAAAGCTATCTGAGTCACTCCCACACTTTGGAAAAGTGATATGGCAGCAGACTGTTCCACCTTTCTTCATCTCTCCTTCTCCCTAAATCACTCCCATGGCCAGGCCAGTCACACTGACAGAGGATCAAGTAACCTCTCCACATCCCTGGGCTCCATCCGTCCTTCAGCCGGTCATTCATTCATTGATTCATTGATTCATTCATTCATTCATTCATTCATTCATTCATTCATGTATTTGCTGTAAGTGGCTACACTTTCTTGAGGTGTTTTGGGGAATGTTTTCCTCCTTACCTGAGTTACCTGTGCAGCCTTGCCTTTGAAGGTATCCACTTGGCCTCCTCAGCCTCAGGGAGATTTTACTTGGTGAGTGACAAAGAGGTACGACCAGGAGGAGGTCAGTCATGGCACATAACCCACCGCTTAACGCCACCCCAAAGTGGAGAGCGCCTGCCCTGTATAGAGCTTTTTATTGTAACTTCTGTCTGCGCCCTCTCATGCCTGCCCCACCCCCCACCGTCCTACTGCTCTCATTGTAAACCCCTGGGCGACACCCTGCTGCCCCGGGGCTTCAGCATGATTCCCAGAGGTAACCCAATCCCAGAGTGACAGCATCCTCTCTGTGAATGCATGACCATCACAACTGAGAAACAATTGACACATACATTTCCGTAGCATAAATGAGGGGATGGGGCTTTCATGCACCATTCTTTTTTGTGATTTGGAAAGGATAGCAAAGTCATTTTTAATGAGTAAGAAAGAGTTTTCTGACCACGGCAGGACTGGCCAACCGGGCCCCAGGCGTTTCGGTGGGCTGGCGGGGCTGGGGCCGCTTTCACCACTGTGTGGGCAAGTATTGTTGCTGAAGACCTGCGGACCACGTTCCTACTTGAAGCAGCAATAAATAAGCAATGCAAAAACAAAGGGTCATATTATCAAGCGGCAGCGATAATGATCGCTGGCCGCTCTTAGCGTGAGGATTTTTATCGCCGGCTATCGCTGGAAATTATCGCCAAGCTAGCGCTGTATCAACAACGCAGAGCGCAATGGCGATAATTATTCCAGTGATAGCGGTGTTTTCCATGGACCATCGCTGGTTTTTCAGCGATGTTCCATGGAAAATGGCGATATCCTTGGTGATAGGGCCTGTGGTCTTAGCCACACAATCCACTCCCCATGTTAGGTATGCCTTAGTCAGGAATTTAACAGACATTAAATTCCTGCGTTAAGGCATACTTACCGTGATTTTAAATATCGCTAACCCTCGTTGTCAATATGACGAAGCTGGGTTAGCGATATTTTCCCAAGGGAGTCTTGTTAGGCACGCCTCCTTTGCATCTCATTAGCGATGCGATGGGAGGCGTGCTGACAAGGGGCGCTAATGCAAGGATACACGCGCTAGCCTGTCCTTGTTAATAATGCGATAATTTTATTGCCGCTTTTCGCCCGAAAACGGGCTCCAAGGCAGCGATAATATTATCGCCGCCCCTTGTTGATATGCCCCAAATGTTTTTTAAGCGCTCCAAGTAGGAGGGTAGCTGGCAGGTCTGCAGCCATCACTATAGTGAAACCGGCCCCACCCTGCCAGCCCACCGAAGTGCCAGGTAGCCAGTCCGGCCCGAAGCTCTTATAAGGTCACAACCCCTGTAATTTTGCGAATTGCAGGGTTTACAACAAAAATACTTTGAATATCTGTCCTTGTACCTCTGTATCGGCCCCATGAGCCCTCTTTCCATAGAGATGTAAAGTGTTGCTTCTCTCTGCAGACCCCTCAAGCATCCATCACTTGAGGTGTACAGGTTGGGATCTCGATCACGTTCAGCCTCTGAGTTACACAGACTGTTACCAATGTGGCTCCACTCCTCACCATCCCACCGTATACAAAGACTGGCTATCATTCTGCCAGTCTGCGGAGACCCTCCTTGAAGAGAGGCATAAAGCTCCGTATACGAGCCACAGATCACTTCGAAATGCATGAAATCCTCTTTTGGTCTCACAAGCTCCTGTGCTATCAATCCATGAATTGAGAGACTTTGCTCTGCATCAAGGGAGGCGCTTTACATTCCTGTGATAATCCTAAGAACTTTCACGCATGAGAGGCTGAGTCCCTGAGCCTGTCTGTTCAAGAGGGAGATCAGCTGCATCCCTCGACAATCACATCACCCTTCAAGCCCTAAGTGTGAAAGTTGGAAACCCCACAAGCAGCAGCTAAGGGGGAGGAGTGTTGCACCACTGCGTTAAAGCAGTGAAAAGGAAAAAATGAATTGATAATAACGGAACGTTATTGTCATTTTATTTTTCAGATTGCAGGTGCCGCCAGGTTAGGGCAGGGCAGGGATGGGCACCCATGACCCAGGGGGAGGAGGAGTGGCAGCTGCTGCAACTTAAGTGCACATGACTGTTTGGCTGGCCGTCTCGGGCCGGCCAAACAGTCATGCGCTCTTTGCATGTTCTCCACCCAGTCTGCATTACAGCCTGGGTAGAGAACATGCCCAGGTTCCCACTCCCTCTCTGAGTGCCGAACCACGGTGCCCAGACCCATCACGATGCAGCTATCAGCAGCGTCGTGATTGGCTAGGGGAATCTGGAAACCTGGGTGCTTCCTGTTCCCTGCAGAGGAGAGACGGCCGCTGCCGACTAGCAGGTAAGTTTTCTTTTTTTTTCATAACACCTCACCTTCCCCTGCCCCCCCGCCAGCATCCCCTACCAGCGTCCCCTATCCACAAGCAATCAAACCTTTCAAGTGAAGGGCAGCATCGCCAAATGCGATGCAGCGCGCGCAACAACATTTGTTTTCTTTATTTTTTTTGTAACTTACCTGCAATCGGCCGTATGCCGCATTTTGCAACCCCCACCCTGCCCCTCCTCTGCCCTACGTCACCGCCCCAGTAACACGCCCTATACGGCCCATCGCTGGTAAGGTCATATACCTGCTACAGTCCTTGAGGGTATGCAGCCCTGATGCAGGTTCCTGTATTCCTGTAACAATCTCTTGAGCCACCCTTGCCTTAAATTAAGGCTCTTTATCACCTTGACAATCTTTTGTTCATGGAGCTGAGCTACTGAGTCCAGAGTGAAAGGGTGTGTACCTGTAATAATCTCTACTAAAGGCATGAACCCCCTCCTAAAAGATTCTATACCAGTATAATAATAACTTCAGTCACACAACTGCCTGCGTATGTTTCTGTGCAATTTTTCAGTTCCTTACACCATCCTTTTTTTAGGTCGAGCCTTGCAGCACATGTGCGGCTGCGAGGCATGTAGTATTGGAGTATGGCTTTAAAGCCCCTCCCACTCTCCAACCATATTTGTCATTGGCTTGTGTCATTGTCCTTCGTAAACGCTGGCTTCCGAGCCGTTATTAGTCTTGTTAGTCCCTCCTTGATACCGCCTTGTCTGCTTTTGTAATCTCTCATGGTAACTGGCCCTTTTACATCTGTTGCGACACGGTACGTCTTACTTTGTCTGTAAACACAATTTTCTTTAATGGGTTTCTCCTACTGAAGTCACGAGGTGTTTTCCTCACCATGTGTGCTTCCACTTTCAAGCAGCCCCATACAATGGGGGCTGCTTCTTTGCAGTGAAATAGGTCTCGCATTTAGAAGAATTTGAGCTATTGGCATTGAAAATGACACTAGCTTAAACTCTCTTCAATGCCAGACCTATTGCATTGCAAATGCTTGTTTTTCCAGTTAGAAAGGACAAAGGAACGCTTGCTTTTTGCTAGGCAGACTGCATACGGTAGTTATGTAATGTAATATAACCAGGTGGTAGCGTTGCTTCGGAGACTAGACCGCACATAATAAAGCAGCTTTACACTGCCCTCTCGCCAAAGCCTCCCTGGTAACACAGATGTTTGAGGCACCGGGTTATATAGGTTGTACTTTCAGCACTGCCTGTAAAATAAACTGAGGGGCAGATTTACAGCCTGTTGCGCCACCAGTGCGTCACTTTTCGTGACACACCGGAGGCACATTTTACTGGCCCATATTTAGAAGGACAGGAAAAGCCACCCTGCGTCACTTTTCCTGTCCTTGTAAATACGGCCCCTTTACACGCAACACTTTGCGTGAAAGGAGCGTTCCATGGATGTTGCTGTTGGTGTTCCCACTCAACACCCATGGAACCTGACACATTGCCAGATTTATGAAGAATCGTTAACCTGGAAATGCGTTAGAATGCTACGGCACACTAGGGGTGGCGTAGCAAGGCACAACGAGGAGGAATGTTTTTATTTCAATGCATGCTGCTATTCTACAGCATGCATTGAAAGAGGAAAATGCCTGTAGTGATTGTTTTTGTGCAGGAAGGTGCAACAATCTCCCCATGATGCAGGCATCATTGCACCATGGTGTAAGGGTGCCTGCGCCGGCGCATGGCTGCAGTTTGTGCGCCAGCGCAGGGGGAAGCACAGGAATGCAACATAATATTGTAAATATGTCGCATTCCTGTGCTTTGAAAGTGCTGCAGCGTGGCGCAGCCAAAGGGCTTGCAGTGCTGCGCTGCGGCACTTTCTTGTAGATCTGCCCCTGAGTGTTTTATGGTAGCTATGTGGGGTAGTGCACACGCTGCTGAAATCAGACTGCATGGCACCGGTTAGAGTCATGGTGGGTCTGGCTCAACCTTCCATTCTTGAGCCGCACCGAGGGGGCAGTAACGTTGCTGCTTTATGAAGTCCCGGACTTGGCTGCACGTGTCTTTCGGAAGCATATTATTATTATTAAGTGATCCACTAATGCCAGTTTTGCCCACACCTGTGTTTTGAGAAGTGTTTTTGGGCATGAGTAGCGTGCCTGCAATGTGAGCGCCCTGTTTATTAAAGAGTTTGCTTGTCACAGCGCGCATGGTGCACCTCGCTTTGACCTACCTTCTGCGATTTGTCAGAGCAAATCAACACCTTGTTCCACGCTCTTCCTGCTGAAACGCTGCTTGTGTCACTGATGTCTCATACTTTAGGCGTCTACCTTTCTGTCCCATTAGCTTCTCCCTCTGTGTGGCGCAGCAGCCAGGACGGCTGACTCTGGAACCCGGGAGCTCAGAGTTTGATCCCCGGCGGCAGATCAGCCCAGCACCATGTGACTCTGGACAATAACTTGCTTAATCTTCCCGACAGCCCCAAGCGCCTTGACGCCCTCTGGTAATTGCGCTTTACAAATACCAGACATTTACTTCGTTTCCTCTTCTTCCTGCCGCACTTCCCATTTTTTCCATCCGCCTTCAGTTTTTCACCTGGGTTCACCTTGTGCCTCTCCTCCATTAACCCCCTCAGATTCTCTCTCTGTCCCCCCTCGCACCCTCGTCCCTACGTCATCTCTCAAGTCTAAACCCGTCCAATGTATCTCCCTCTGGGCGATACGTCCGTCCGCCCACACAGAGACATCTTAAGGATTTTGGGGGCCCTGGGCCAAACATATTTTGGGGGCCCCTGTGCAGAACAGCTTTGAATTTATGATACAAATTGAGCCCCTGTTTCCCACGCAGTTTCCGCTTCCTCAGCTGCGTTAGCGATCTAGTTTGCATCATGGGCATTAGGCTATATTTTCCCCGATGTAAACAGATGCGCGCAGCTGACAGCGGTAGGATTTAGTGTTCCCTGCCCTGCTACTAGGTTTTTAATGCTTTTTAACTTGTATATATGTGGCTGAATTACTCTGTGCTTTTTAACAATTTCTCCTACCTATGCGCACTTGCACTTTACTTGATTCTGCTTGCCTACACCTCCTTAGCTGCTCCGATTCACATCTCGCTTTTCCTCCAGTCCTTGTCCGCCGCGGCTGATACACCGATTGAGCGGAGGGCTGGGGCTACTATTGGGCCCCTCACTTCCGCCGTCACAGTTTCCGCTTCCTCAGCTGCATTAGCGATCCAGTTTGCATCATAGGCATTAGCCTAAATGTTCCCGATGCACACAGACGCCCGTCAGCATCCTGGAGGCGTCCGGCGCCAGCCATGCTGCCCAGTTCCCCCCCAGTGAGTTTCTTCCACTATATTACATTAGGGAAAAACCGCTTGGCCTTAGGCGGCTACCATTATGTCAGTGTACAGCGGCTGATCCGAGCTTGGAGGTAGACTTTCAACGCAATAAGTGCAACTGGTCTCCTCCAGCCAAGGAAACGTGTACCCAAGATCCTCCCACGCAACAATAAGTGTAAAAACAATAAGAAAACAGAGGACTTAAAGGCCACACTTTTAAATTGTCGCTCCATGCAAATGCATGAACCACACATTTATGACCTACTTTTAGATGAACAGCCTTATCTCTTATTTCTCACTGAGACCTGGCTGTCTGAAGCCACCAACCCTACTATCACCTCCGCCATCCCTACGGGTTATAAAATCCTTAGAAGGGAACGACCGAGTGGGAAGGGGGGCGGTGTCCCCATAATTTACAATAAAGAACTAGACTGCTCTCCCATCCCGATGGAAAACATTGAGGGCGCAGAGTCCTTAGGCTTCCGCTCAACCTTATCCCCCCATCATAGCATAGCTGGTTTTCTGATTTACAGACCTCCCAGTGCAATTGGAAATGTTATTACTATGCTTAATACATCCACCACCTCCCTGGCCTTAAAATACAACAACTGCCTTGTTGTGGGAGATCTCAATATACATATGGATAATAGAAAAGACCCTCAAACAATTTCCCTTATTGGAGACGCTGCAGGCCTGCAACATGTTTCCATGTATTTCTTCAGCCACCCATGAGAAGGTCCATACCCTCGACCACATTTTTCACAACTTTGACAGATCAGTAAGCTTACTTCTTCTCATTACCTGGTCTGACCACCACCTATTAAAATTCATCATTCCCAACTCTGCCACTGCCCCTCGGGCTAACGCAGGGCAGAGGGTCCCTAATTACAGGACATTCCATAAAATATCCATCCCAATGTTAGCAGACGCCCTCAGTTATTCCTCACCGGAGCTGTCTGGCTGCCCCGACTCGGACACCCTCTCAATAGATTCATGGCTCCGAACCAACATCGGTGCAGCGGTATCGGTGGTTTCCCACTCCTCAAAGAGGTGGGCCGCACCAGCTCCATAGTTTTACGGTTCCCTTAGATGTAGCAAAAACAATTGTAGAAAAATGGAACGGAAATGGCGTAAATCCTATGCACCTTAGGACAGGAAGGTGTATAAAGACACCTTAAAAGCTCATTACATTCTCGTGAAGGCAGCCAAGAAAAACTTCTTTCAAACCAAGATAGAAAATGCCCAAAATAAGAGTAAGGAAATCTTTAGCATAGTTAAATCCTTTACCGCCCCGAAAGCCGGGACAAAGGAAGGGCCATGCACAGAAGAATGGTCTAAGCAAATAGCTCAATTCTTCCACAAAAAGCTCTCTCGTGATCAAACAAGCATTCACTAACATCTCAGAGGAAGAACTGACCTTCTACCTTAGTTCTAATAACAAATTTCACCTCTTGGATCCTCCATCTTTACTAGCTTTCCCTGAGTTTCAGCTTGAAGAATCACTGACCCTTCTCCAAAGCATTAAGTCTGGCTCTCCTATCGACCCATGTCCAGCGAATATCCTGAACCTATTAGCTCCCACCATGAACCCCATGGTAAACCAGCTCTTTAATGCTTCCCTCTCCTCAGGGAACATGCTGAAATTATGGAAGAATGCTAAGATTCTTATACTGATAAAAAAGGCTAACGCCAAACTGACGGACCCTGACAACTACAGGCCAATCTCCCTTCTTCCTGCTCTCTCCAAAGTATTAGAAAAGCATGTAAACAAGGTCCTCCAAAAACACATTGAAGATGGGAAGCTCCTTCCTGAGTCCCAATCCGGTTTTAGGGCTATTTACAGTACGGAGTCCGCTTTGCTGGAAGTGACTGAATTTCTCAAGGGTAAGCTGGACCAGGGAGGCAAGGCTGTTCTGATACTGCTCGATCTGTCGGCGGCCTTCAATACAGTCCCACATGAGAGGCTCCTGGAGAGACTTGCTAGCATCGGCCTGGGGGGACCGCCTTAACATGGATGTCATCCTTCTTGGCAAATAGATCTCAGGACATCTGGCTCCCCCCTTTCTTATCCCCGGTTCCGGTCATGAATGTAGGTGTCTCTCAGGGCTCCATTCTCAGTCCTACCCTTTTTAATATATATCTATCCCCCTTGAGTTTCTGGTAGAGGAAGAGGGCGTCAAAATAGTTTCCTGTGCTGATGACACTCAGCTGAGTTTTACATGTGAAAAAGGAACCAACTTTGACGGGCAATGATTAGGACTTTCCTCACAAAGGTTTTTAAATGGCTTAAGATCAATCAGCTGAAGTGCAATCCTGACAAAACTGAAGTTGTTTTCTTTGGTAATCCAGAAACACTCTTGGTGACAAAAAGATCAGCCACCCCCGCCCGCAGAAAAGGAGAAAGTCAAAAACTTGCGCTTGCTTTGGCATGCTCCGGATGCCAACAAAATTCCTGCCACTGTTACCGCTTGAGAGTAGAAAGATTGTGGAGCAGGCTCTGATTACATCAAAGCTTGACTATGTCATCAGCTTGTACCTCGGTCTTCCCAAATCCATAATCCAGCGCCTACAAGTGGTACAAAATGCGGCAGCCAGAGCCATCCTGAGACCTAAACCCAGATCTAGTATGACCCCTATTCTTAAGTCTCTACACTGGCTCCGCATAAAGAACAGATCGACTTCATAGCGATGACCATCTTCTTTAAAGCTTTCCATGGCTTAAGAGCCAGCTAACTAAATAAGCGCGCTAATCGCTACACAACATCTAGACCCCTAAGATCTTCCAATGCCAACCTGGCCATCGTGCCTAAAATATGCCATGCCTGCACTGGAGGCAGATTCCTCGCCTTTCTAGGCGCAAAATTGTGGAAAAGACTCCCTGAGTTTCTGAGACTAACCACAGACCTACTCTCTTTCAGGAAGAACTTAAAAACCTGGCTTTTTAATAACTGATGGGTCTTTCATGAATGTTTTCCTCCTACTGTCACTTTTTGTGATGCACCGGCAGCGTAAAAAATGTGCATGTTGCACACTATTTACAAAGTAACGCATCTAGGCAGATGCGTCACTTTGTAAACCCCTGCACCGCATTATACCTGCGCCAGGTATAATGTATGCAGGGTGGGTGTTACCCTGCAAGAAGCCTTGCAGAAGTGGCGCATTGAAATCTATGAGAACTCAGTGCGCCGCTTCTTGGACCCCATTGCGTCAATATCTTACCCCTGCCTCACGGCAGGTGTAAGATATTTCTCTGCAAAATGGCTGTACTAGACTCTCACACACCAGCTACATAAAAAATAAAGTAAAGGAAAACAGTATTTAAAACAATCTGTTTAGGAAATTTGCAAGGTCATGAGGGCAAAAGTCTGGAGAATGGAGATGACTGCCAGGGGGCCCCCTGAAAGGCTGGGGCCTGGGGCCAGAGCCCACTTGGCCCATGCATTAAAACGTCTCTGCGCCCACAAACGACGCTCAAGAGTGCAAAGAGATGCAGCACCAACAGCTGTGATTGTTTTCGTCGGGTCGAAGTCGAATCGATCACGATTAACAGACTTTCTCTTGAAAATGCTTTGTCTTACGTTGCACGGCCTATCCTCATCACGGTGCTCTGCTTTGTTTATTTTTAGGTTTAACGTGTACAGAAAACATATACTATACATTATCCGAGGGGCTTTGGCTTCGCCTACTTCAGACGGTGGCATCTTTGCCTGAGAAACCTTCACATCGGCGTTTTAAGACATTGTCAATTGCATCTTCGATCAACCCACAGGAAGATGTTAGTTTCATCTCCTCCTCATGGATGCTTGGGGGTGGTTTCTTGCCTCCATTAGAAATTTATGAGGTGCTATTTTATGTCAATTTGCTTTTTTTAAACTTAAAAAAAACATTTTCACTTTTAGGCAAATTTTGTGTATTGGCGAGGGTCCAGCAGTTCCTCCGTCAATACAGTTTTACAAAAACAGGGGTGAAACAAAACGAGCGCTGGCAAAGCCAAAACGACTGTTCACCAATGCCAGGCCTATTGGGTTTGCTACTGTTTGTTTAGATTGTTTTGCCCTATAACAGGCTTTTTATTACTCTGGTATGTGCTTGAGTGCAGGTATCAAGCCTATTGTCAGAGTTACTGCTTGCTCTCTCCTATGGCTTCCACTCCTCACCCTTTTTCTTTCCCACCAACTCCAAGTCTTTCTGTGCTTTTGAACTTCTAATTTTCGCTGCTGTTCTGTTGCTCCCCGGCAACCCCTTATTTGGGAGTCTGGTCCAGTCGCAGTAAAAAGGGAAAGATGGCTTCTATTTTCATTTTCAAGTTTCAACCCTATTAATGAAAAAATAAATATTTTGTTTTGCATTTAGTTTATAGTTGGAGTAGCTAGCAGGTTTTACCTTTCATGAATTATTATTTTTTAATAAAATATAAAGAACCCAAATCTACTTTAAAAAAAAAAAAAAAAAAAGAAATTCGCAATATGTAAAAAAAAAAATAGATTTATAATTCAACAGGATGATAATATGTGAGCCTTCAGTCACTAACTTTGTATACACCAAGCTGTTGGTCAGCACTATACAGATCAGTGGCTTCGTTCTCTTACGTATAGTCAATTTCTCTGATCTCCAAAGCTTGAATGTAACTAGTCGAGACACCTCCCTTTATAAAGGAACCAGTCTTGTAAAATCTTACACTGTGCTTCTATTAAGGGCAGGGAGGGGACTTATGATCCTAAAATCCTACAAATAAGGCAAATCTGGGCCAAAATAAACTATTGTCTTGGATTGAGTAAGGAATTTAAGACCAACTTTAGATCAACATTTCCTCCAGTGAATGATGAGCAGCTTTAGAAAACGGACAAGTTTCAGCTCATACGGCGTTTGTCATTCATTATTTTAGCGGCAGGCACCAGGTTCTGTGTGGTTTTGGTAAGACAAGCTGTCGTAGTCACACGCATACTTGGTCCTTGCATTGGTTTTCAGATGAATATTTAAATCTGGCGATGTGTTGGCAATAAGATAGCCAGCTCCCTGTAGAGTTGAGTGTTTTGGTGCTAGTCCTGAGTCTCCCTGGGAAAACAAATCAACATCTTATCTGTAGAAGACATTTGTGTTGAAGAAACACCACAATCCCCAGTTGGGTGAATCAGTCAGTGTTTTCTGTCCTCCTGGGCAGTGAGGCTGCGTTGGAAGCCTTGCTCTTGGGATCCAGATAACCAGCCGAAGAAGGTCCATAACAGCAGAAGCTTGTTGGTGAACGGAACACCTATTCTTTCCAACTGATTTTGTGGAAAAACTAAGGAGCTAGCGAATCGGCTGCTAATGCGTGTAAGAAATTACATTATTAGTTGAGGGAGGTAGGTACCCACCTCAAGTGATACCCGCAATCCTTGTCGGGGTGAGCCTCTAAAATCACTAAATAAGCATGAGCTGTGTTCCCTGGTAGCTATGGCACAGAGCCCACAGGCTTGACTTAGAGCAGAGGCTTTCAAACTTTTTGTTGCCGAGACCACATTGTCAAATATTTTAGGAGTAAAGACCCCCCCCCCCCAGCCTGACAACAATTTCTAGAGCCTGGTACTCATGGACAACCATAAACACCCCCAATTCCCGCACAAAATAATTTTTACAGTGGGGAAATAATATTAAACAGTGTTTTGCAAACCAAAGGTCAGTGAGCGTGGGGGCGTGGTCAAAGGTGTAGCTAAAAACAAAGGTCCGAAAAAAGAGAGTTGCCCGGGCTATACCAAAAGGGACCGGGTATTATAAACACTGAACAATAAAGATATCCCTTTTGTGTTATTCAACACTACTCAAATGAGTTTGTATACATATTGTACATATCTTCATAAAATCAAGCACAGATATTTAGAGGATGATATTTTTTACAATAATTCTTTCAAACATTATTCAAAACACTTGTATATGCTTCTCAGTACATATCATAATCTACACAACATAATGTTTATTAAAACCACAATCACTGTGTCCTTTTTTTTGTGGCAATATCTGTGCTTGATTTTATGAACATATGTACAATGATATATAATGAAATTTTTTTTTTAAATTGATACAATTACCATTTTTAATTTTGAATAAGATGCAAATAATAAAACAACAAGAATATTAGTTCAGTCTATGTGCCGTGATACTTGAATTTTATGCTTTCTTCTTTTTTTCTTTGGTTCATTGTAGTATGTATACAAACTCATTTGAGTAGTGTTGAATAACACAAAAGGGATATCTTTATTGTTGAGGGCTAAAAAAAAAGGGCCTCATTTATGAGGAATTGGCTTAGGGCAGTGCTGCAAGTCTTCTTGCTGCGCTGCCCTACGCCAATGTGAAAGGCAGGAATGCACCATATTTATGAAATACGATGCATTCCTGTCCACCCCCCTTGCTCTGGCGCACAAATTGCTGCCTAGCACCAACATAGGCAGGATTGTTTTTGTGCAGGAATGGGCACCTTCTCTCACAACAACAATCATCAGAGATGTTTTCTTCCTTCTATGTGAGCTGCAGAATGCAGCACACATGGAAAGAGGAAAAAATGAGGAAAAATGTTTTCACTGGGGAGTCGTATGTTTTTGGTGCTGCCCCAGGTCTAAGTGATTTTGTAAATATGGCGCAGCATCAAAATCCATGGGTGTTGCGTGGGGTTCAGGGAAGACCTGGCTTGGCAGTTCGGGCTGGACTGTTTGCATGAGGCACAGGGTCAAGACTGATTTGCAGATAGCTGGGTCTGAACTGAGGTGGCAAAGTGAGATAAAGAATGATGGGAGAGGATGTGGTCTATCGGCTAAACTGCAGACTTTGGTGCCGGAAATCAGGGTTCGAGCCTTGAGGTCGCGTCCACATCCTGTGATTCTGGGCAAATCACTTAATCTCCCCATGCCTGAATGTGTAATGTAAATACGGTGCTCATGTAAAGCGCTCCAATACCTTCGGGTCGAGTTCGCGCTATATAAATATGCAACAAAAAATAAATAAATGATGATGATGGATTCAACCCCGATCCGTGACTGGGGTGAGTGTCTGAAAAGTTTCAACACTCTGTCCATCATCTCCTTGTTTGCCCTAAGTTGGCAGGGTATGCCCAGACGTGAGTCCCTTGCTAACTTTGTCACTGGATTCAAGCTAGCCTGGATGATGAAGGGTGTTACCCAGAAACCGGTCCCAGGATTCTTGTTTCCGGTTCAGGGAGGACCTGGCTTGGCAGTTCGGGCTGGACTGTTCCCATGAGGCACAGGGTCAAGACTGATTTGCATATAGCAGGGTCTGAACTGAGGTGGTGAAGTGAGCTAAAGAATGATGATGTATTCAACCCAGACTGGGGGTGAGTGTCTGAAAAGTTTCAGCACTCCGTCCATCATCTCCTTGTGTTTGCTTTGTTGTGTGGGAACCTCCACGCAGCACCCATGGAACACCTTCTTGAAGCAGAGTTAGGTGAGGCAGCGACTTGCCCTGCTTTGTATTACTGAATATCAAAGTGCAGAGCGACTTTACACTGCCTCATAGGTAGCGTAAAAAAAACTGATGCACTGGCGGCGCAAGCCTCTCATAAATAAGCACCAAATATTCCGTATGTTTTTAGGTCTTTCACCATCAGGTACCTACATATAAAATAATGGGCAGCGTAAATGAAAAATAAATGTAAAAAGTTGTTACTTAGGGCCTCATGTAGGTAGCGGCCGATTTTCGGTAAATATGCCGTTACCGACCGGTATTCAGACAAGTGAGATGTAGGAGTCCAAAAACGACTTTTCGGTAAATATGAGGCGGTAAATACCGATTCATATTTACCGAATTCCAAAATACCGATTCAGAGTTACCGAATACATAATTAACGAATCGGTAAATATGAAGTGGTAAATATGAAGTGGTAAAAATGAAAATGACATGTAGGAGCACTCGGTAATTAAGAAATCCAAGAAAATCGGTAAATTAGAGTCGGTAATTAACACGGATTGAAAGCAGGTGGTAACCATCAACAGTGCAGATAAGCAATCCCAAAATGCAACAGCGTGGACAACATGCCCGCTATGTACGTCATTGCAAGGCGCCTACATCTACAGGCAGCAGGACTGAGGGTTTGGCGACGGGAGGAACGCATGTACAGACAGCGCATCACACTAGTCCAGCTGACTGATGCAGTGATACATGAGAGGTACAGGCTACACCCCGAAACCATCATGGACTCAATCAGGGACCTGCACCCACTCCTGGACCAGCCAATAAGAAGGGCGCACGCCATACCCCCACATGTGCAGGTGCTCTGCAGCCCACATCTGTTGGCATCCGGCAGTTATCAGGTGGTGACAGCTGCGGTGGGTGGTGTATCCCAGAGTTGCCCGTACCGTTCCCTCAGGAATTTCCTGGATGCCATGATGCAGAGAATGCACCACTACATCAGCTTCCACAACACACAGGCTGCACTGCAGTAAACAAAAACAGACATTTCTCACATGGCACAGTTCCCCCATTTTATTGGCTGCATTGATGGTACACACATCCCAATCTGTCCACCAGCTGACACAGAGCACATCTACAGGATCAGGAAGTCCACCCACTCCATCAATGTGCATACCGAATTGAATGATTTTGGGAATGGTCCTGTGGGTGTCAGAACCCAAAGGTGGGCGTATGCTACTTACAACGAAGTCTGCAAGTTGTCGCACAGTGAGGCGGCTTCCAGATTGAGAGCTATTGACCAAGCAAACATGGAGAAGGCTTTTGCCGTCATAGATAATAGCTTTAGCACTCTCACTTCTAGGATTCATACATGAGACAATAGGCACATGCAAGTACACGGCGCATGCAATGTACAAGCCCCGATTTTGGCGTGCGTCCTACGAGGTATCCCAGTGCCTGTGATTACACCTTCTTTCACTCTGCTTGCAAACGGTATTTATTTAATTTTGATTAATGAAGCTTGCTGCGGGATGTGAGTGGGAATCCCGTACATAACTGTCTCGCATGAAGTTGTCTGCTGCAATACTGTTCTTTTTCCACCCCCGCATGTGCGGCGGGATGTTTCCATCTGGCCTTCGATTCCAACCTTGAAAGCAGAGTTCAACAAGTTGAGCAGAATAGAGCGCCATTGTCCCACAAAGAGGTGCCTTTGACTTCCTCTCGTGAAACATTTGTCCTTCACGTTGCTAATACGCGCACTGAGGTGCAGGCGCCTCTGAACACTGACCTCCCCCTGCATTTCAGCTCTTTGATCCAAACTATTATCAATGCCTCGTCCACGACCAGCCTGGCTCATTTTTTTTAACATGTGGGCTCAGGGCCCCGTGACCTCTTTCCTAACTATTTTTGGTGTAATTCCGGCATTTGTTCATTCACTTTTCTCGAGCATCTTTGGAGGTGTTCCGCTGCTTCTGGCGCTAGTGGCAGGTGTGCTGCTTTACCTTTTCGTACTCCGGAATGGCTGCTCCTTCTGTGCCACACGAGCACCTATCCCGTCTGCATCTTCTTCGTGATAGGATGCTTGACTTCTATGGTACTTTGCCATTGGCGACTGTGAGCCTGGCTTATGGATTATCCTTCAGGTATTCCTACTTCACCTGCGTACAACCTGTATTACACTGCCTGGATTGTCCCTTTGAATGGCCTCTGGATTTGTGCTTGACCAACATGGTGTCTCCGGTGCCGGATTTCGATCGACTGATGAGGCCCTTAGTGTCTCACGAGTTGTCCTGTTCTGGTGTCCGGATCATGGCGTGTGGTGCGGCGCATGGTATCCTGGGTAATTGGGACATCTCAGCGGCAGCCTACGACTTCTTGTCCATGAGCTATTTGGAGGAACATTCCGGGTGCCCTCTGATTGTGCTAGAGGCTCCGTTGGTTGGAGAACACGTATGTTCCTTTTCTTTACTTAATTGGATGGCTGAGACTTTTAGTGGCCCTGCAAACGATTTTTTGTTGGAAGCCGTGGCCACATATGCTGCCTATACATTCATGGATTAACTGGATTGTCGTCCATTGCGCCTGCGCTACTGGACAGCACCCTGGCGCAACATTTATTTCTCTTATTTCTCGTTTTTCTCTTCCTGATGGTCGGCTTGAGTTTTTTACTATACTTGCATTGTGTTTTTGGGAATTTTATGCTGCAATGAATTGGACTTTAGGACTTTGGCGCTGCATTGGTTACGCCTTGTTCTGCTCTGACGAAACTGAACTCTGCGTTCTCTCTTTTCTTGCCTATTACATGTTGCTTCGCTCAAGGGGGCGTGTAGTGAGTTCTCCCTGAATCCGTACATACATTGTTCAGTTAGCATAACCACGTTGAATATTATGTAGCCATCTTTTTGTCTTTGCACACGACACTGCGTTTACATGTTCTTTCTTGAATAAACTGCTGACTCGAGACTTCCTTCAGACGAGTGCATTCTGTTGTTCCCATCCCAAGCTCTGCGCAGCGACCTTGGTCTGTACATGCTGTGACACACAGTCTGGAATTTTACACGATGCATGTTTTCCACTCTAGGTTGTTCGACCCACTATTTAGCCATGACACACGCGCAGCTGCAATTACCTGAAAGTTGGTGCTTTTCATATCACAGACATCATGTTTATTGTTCAGACCGAAGACGTGCCTTCCTGCGAGACGGCTCCTGATGCTCCTGTGATGTGATTTCACTGAGCTGATTTTTGAGGTATGGGGTCCCCTATTCAAGCCTGAGAGACCTTCTATTATAACATGATTATGATATTGGCTACTTGGTTAAGGGAAGGTGGTAGTATCCTCGGTATTTTCCGATTCGCTAAATACCACCTCGGTATTTACCGATTCGGTAAATACCACCTCGGTATTTACCGATTCGGTGAATTCCGATTCGTGATTACCGAATGTTACCGAATCGGTAACTGTTACCGAATTTTTACCTACATATAACTTACCTATTCTAATTTACTGATTCGGTACGGCTCGGTATTTAAGAACCTGTAAAATTTATTTACCTACATGAGGCCCTTAGTGTGAAATACACTGTAGTGCATTATGAAACCTCTATTAGTTAATCCACTTCAGAGGTCTGTGTGTAACCAGAGAGAGATAGAATTAAATCTTGGTTGGTGCAGTGGAGAATAGTGTATTTTTAGTGTTACAAGGTCACAGGTTACAGAAAGCACTATGAGTATGTAAGTTATTATTTTATATTTGCATTGCATTACAAATAGTAAAATAAAGAGTGATACAAAATAGATTTTATTAATACCAGGGAGTATATAATGCATTTTTTTTTTACCTAACTGTCCCTTCAACACCTCCTTAGGGGTACTATGGGCTGCTGTGTAAGTACAATTAGAAGCAAACACTTCAATTGTTAACTCTTTGCCCTGCCACTTGAAAGAAAAAAAAATCTTTGTCATCGCAAAGCTTGGAGTGATTCACCGGGTCACAAACACCCTTTACACTTACCAATTAACTAATGGGACACATTTGCATTTCTTTCAGGTGAGCAGGCACCCTGGCACGAAAGCTTTTCACAGCACAGAAGACTCAGCTGAAACATTTTAAATGATAGAAATGAGCTGTGCCAGGACGACTGTGTTTTCCAAAATTAAAGCAAATCTTTAAGAATCCAGGCAAAGTGACGCTGGGGAATGCGCACCCCCTTCCCAGAACTCCACAGCCCCCGTGGAGATTGAAGACGTCTGACTTAGAGGCAAGGTGTAAAGTATTTATGCAGTACTAGAACAGTAATGCAGTCTAAATGCAAAACAATTACAATCCCCAAACGCATTACAAAAATCCAATATGGAGAACTGGAAGTATGAATTTTTAAAAGTTTTAAGTGGAAATACCGCCAAGAAGTACAAAGTGCCAATAATGTTCTATGGTCATGGTAGCCCAAGACATAGGAAAAAGCACTTTACCACTGGTTAGCAGAGGTAAAGTGTATAAAGGTCTATGGCCAACATAAACAGTCAAGGCAAAAATCTGGGGAATACCACACAAGAGATTGTCATTTTCAACAGAGCGCCAAACCTCGAATCACTTTGGTCCTAATGGAAGCTAAACCGTCCGGTTTCACCAGGTTCGTTGTAGATCACTGGGTGATCATTTAGTAACTTTCCTTTAAGTGACTGTATATGAGAGTGTAGTGTTATTTGAAACTCAACCACTAAAGCAGCATTGCTGTATGAACCTATCCCTAGTTTTAACAGTATTTTAGTTTTCTCCCCAAGTTCTTTCTCCTTTGGTTATGACCCCATCAACTCATGCCCTCTTTCCTTACTTATGGCAGCCACTTGATTTTAGTAACCCGTGATTTTTATTGCAGATTATTGGCCTGGAATTCACGTAGTTTATTTTCATCTGTGTTTGACGTATGCCCTCTCGCGTCCCGTCCGAAGCCTTCTAACACACCTCACTCTGGTCCCAAGAGAGGCCAGCCATTTTTTAGATCTAGCTTGGGAAGCGCATATGCTGCTATGAAGAATGCAGTAGTGGAGTATGGCTTTGCAGCCCGCCCATATATTTAATTGGCTTGTGTCATTGTCCTTCATAAACTCTGGCTTCCGAGTCGTTATTAGGCTTGTTCGCCCCTCCATGGTACCGCCTTGTCTGCATTTGTCAACTCCCATAATGACTGGACCTTTTACTGGTGTTGTTACATGGTCTGCTTTATAAGTCGGTAAGCACTATTTTCTTTAATGCTCTTACCCTATTCCACCCACGATATCACATCACCCACCTGCTTTTATTTTATTAATAATGTATTTATTCAAATTACAGCATGGTCCACTTTGACTATACTGTCCGCACTTATTTAATTATTTAATATACGTCGTGGTCCGCTTTCACTTTAGCTGCCATGCTTATTTAATTATTTAATATGAGCGCGGTCCGCTTTCACTTTAGCGGCCGCTCTTATTTAATTATTTAATTATCAGCGCGGACCACCTACACTTTAGCGGCTATGCTACAGAAGCTTTTGAAATTCATTATTTTTTTTATCACTTTGGGTGATAGCACCATACACGCTTTCACTTTAATGCTGGCCGCACCCTTTGTTTAGACGCTGCTCTCTGTAACCTGAATATGAGAGCAGCGTCTAAAAAAGGGGCGTGGCCACCATTAAAGTGCTCTTGCATTTGCGAGAGTTTGAGCACTTGGCATTAAAAATAACAATGCCTTTTATATATGTGTTGCTTTTTAAAAAACATAAATTAAAGGCGCTGTCATTTACAATGCCAATAGCTTAAATGCTTGCACATGCAAGACCTATTGCATTGAAAATGCTTGTTGAAGTAGGGGTCTGCCCCTCTGAATCAATACACAGAACCTTCAAATCCTAGAAGGAAAATCCTCTTATCTGTTGACAAGTCATGATTTTTATGTACTAATATAGTTTTCCATAGCACAACCAGGGCCTTCAAAGCACGTGAACAAAGTAGTATATATCAGAGAGAGCGCATCTATATGCATATCTTGTGTGCAAACAATCATCAGGGAGTTTAACATCAAGACCTGACCATCAATTCATGAATCAAGTTTCCGGGTTTCATATCGCTTGGTAAGTGGTCAGATTCATGGTCATAAAGAACGCGTACATCGAATTCAGGAGGTAAAACAGAGGAAAAGGCAAAGAGAGGTGATGGGTGGTTGGTTGAGAGGGGCCAGAGATGGAGTTTGCTTTTAAGCTAAATTTTGTTCCAGATTGGGAGAAGGGCTGCTATGATGTAGGGCACCAATTCTCACTTAGAAGACAACAGGCCCCCAGTGGAATGGTCTGTACCTCTTGGGACAGTTCTAGTGTTCCTGCGCTCTGGGGACATTCCCAAGCTGATTGGTCTGTATTACTCCTTTGTGGAGGGATCAAGGCTAGTTTACAAATGGTCAATTTCCTTTGCAATGGCATAAATGATAAAACATGTTGGAATGAAATGTAGCATAAAAATATGCAGTCCTTAGGAATTGTTGGCATTCCATCTGTTCATTCTTGAGTCTCTATGTTTTTAAGGGCACCCCAGACCTGGGTACTTTGTACTTGCTTGAGACCACAAATGCATTGCACACAAGCTCTAAGGAGCCCACTACAACTTGTAGTGATCAGTCAATAAGGACAACAGCTGATAAGATGTCGTGGAAATCCAGATCACACATTGGAAATGGAATTATAGTGGAAGGTGAATTTCTTTTGTATTACAAAGCAGAATTAAGTTGCTACAAAATTGATGATTATTTTCTGTACAACAATCAAGGCCAAGCAGATAACAATAAAGATCCAAATGAGAGATCTGGAGTTATTGAGACACTAAACTGGGTCTGAATTATAAAACAAATCAACAGATCCAAAGAGGATACAAGAACCAGGTCTCTTGAAACAGTATGGACCATTGTGAGAAAAGTATATTTATACTAAAATACGTCTAAGATAAAATAAGCCTGTTTCTAAATGTTTATATGATTACAATAGAAAATGATATGAGTGAAATGATTATGCTAAAGCTTATTGTAAATACCAGGAGAGTACTAAGACACATGCTTTAGAGTAGTGCAGGGCAATTAATGATGGCTCTATCCCAGTTGCTTCAGAGAAAATAGTCTCTAGAAGTTATTTTTGATAAGTACAGATGTGGTTCATTTTAGAGAGATACATATTCAAAACAGGACGAACAAGGCACAGAAGTGGTTCATGCCAGGAGCACTTGTATCTGTTATCAGACAATATAATTTATTTGGGAATCTCTGTTAAGCATATTCAATTTTCAAGGACCCACAAGTCTGCTGAACACTTTTCATCAGCTAAACCCAGAACTTGACTGCTAAACCTATGATTGACATCTTAGGTCATTCTAGGAAAGCTAACTTTGTTCGAAACCCTGTAACATCCATAGGTGCTGTAGCTATCCCGCCCCCTCATCCTCTGGCCCTGGGCGGATAAGAAACCCCCCCATGACTCTGTAGTCTGACCACATTTATTTCTGGGTACTGAGGGCCATACTCACTGACACGTTCTGCACACATGGATCTCTGCTTCTTCTCAGTGGGGCTCCACGAATCCACGATCAGATACCAGGGGCATGAAGAAGCCTGGGTGGAAATTAAAGATGCATGGAGGAGCAGCCGCAGGCCAACATCCATCACTGGCTCACGAAATCTACTGTTAGACAATGAGGAAACCTCTCCAGCTCTGAGCTGGTCTAACTTCCGCTCTTGATGTAACATCGGCATACTGTGTTTGCTCTGCAGAATGTTTCTCTGTGAAATATTCCTGCCTTCAGACTGGAGCCACTGAAGTTTTTCAGGCTGCCACTAGCACTCGTGAGGCATACCATGCAAGAGACATGACCACAGACCACGCCCCATGTCTAGAGTGTAGCCACTGTAGCCATGCCACATCATGACCAGAGAGGGAGGGGGGATTGTGATTGTATGTCTAACCAAAACTGGGGAAATTCAAGTTAGGGTTTGAATTGTAACCACAATATCATATCAACTCATTTTTACAGAAAGTCCTCTGGGATATTAGAACTGTGTAAATACATGAGTTTTCAAACCTTGAAATTAACCACTTCAAGGAAAGCCTGATTTGCGGACATTTCACACTGACTCACACTCGACACTGGTGTTTGACCTTGCAGCTTTCTTTATTGGGGTGTCTCTAGTACCGCCCCCTCTTCTTCCAAACCTAAAGACAGGCCTTTCCCCATCTACAACCGCAGCGCTGTTTAATTAGGCGCTGGAGTGCAGGCGCTGGAGTGCAGGTGCCGAAATGTCCGTCGCCAGAAACAACGCGGCCCAAACTCCGCGTACCGGAAAGATTTGCGGACATTTCACTGTGTGACAAACACGGATACACTTTTCATGAGCTGAACCTCACTAAGACAACATTTCTTTCTTATTGTTAGTGGCTGCCAGGAAGAACAGGCACAACCGTGGCCAACGCAATGAACCCGAATGACTTCCCTCCACGACTCCTCAAACTCGCGAAGTCTGGACTCACAAGTAGGCCTGGGCTAAAATTTCATTCCGGTCGCGGATATTGCGATAATTTGACATTTTTGCGTTCCGCGGAAAGCGCGAAAATGTCAAAATTTCCGCAGTCCGCAGCTTAGCGATAATTTGTTTCTTGCTCGCGCTGTAAAATAATACATTCTCGCGTGCGCGATCGCTTTACCTGAATCCCCGCGTTCGCCGACAAGTTTTCCCGATCCGGTCGCGTTCTCCATGAGATGTTGTATTGTTTTTAGCCATTTGCGCTGTCTTGCAACAGTTCGCACCCGCAGTGACGTCAAGCGTCGCGCGATCACGTCTTTCTTCTCGCGATCATGCACCGCGAGACAACTGAAAACAAGATGGCCGCGCCCGCGAGCAACCACATGGGTAAGTTGGCGAGCCGCAACCATGCAGAAAATCTCGCGAACGGGCGGGAAAAAAACTTCCGCATCTTCGCGATATTTCCACGTGTTTGCGGAGATTTTTAACATTTTCGCTGTAATTTGCGAAAGTGAATTTCGCAAATTCCGCCCACCCCTACTCACAAGACACGTGGAAGGATGACTGGCCAGATGCTGGTGATCTGTTGGTAGAAGCCCTTCCTCCATCAATAATAATGATGTTAATATAATAATGATAACTTATTTTAAGGCAGCACTTCACACCACATGTTGCTATCTCTAAGCACTCTAAGTAACGTGTTACTGTTACCCAATTTAACAATTCTCAAGTCCACCACATCACTCGGATGGAAGGTCGTGTCAGCCTGGCCTAGATTCAGAATCACGGTCATGATTTGCTGAAACTGATCTAGGATTTCATAGTTTAAAACATGCTTTTTGCAGTCAGTTTCTGAGCACTACATAAGCTGCTTCAAAGACAGCATAAAGCTGACATTTCTCACAAGCATTGCATCAAATCGAGCCAACCTTGGCATGCAAAATGTGCTGATTATCTGACCCAGTTAAGCAAAAACACTTTGACTTGGTTGGCATTTATAAATAATTCAATCAGCACAGTTCAGTTTTTGATCAATAAATCACATTAACTAATGTGTTTCAGAACCCTTGACAATTTCATATCCTTAATATGGTAGTTGGAACCGACTGTAAGTTTAATTTCTATTTTAATAAATGTATCATAACTTTTGGTTGATGTGGTGTTTGCTACAGATGTTTTTGCCTTTTGGTAACACTGCAAATAGAGGGGCATATTTATATGAAAATGGCACAGCGCGGTGCCACAAGCAATTTTGCGGTGCCGAGCTTGTCATTTTCAAAACACAGGGATGCGCAGTATTAACAAGAATACGGCGCATCCCTGTGCTCAGCCCTATGCCGGCGCAAAAAAAGCTGCCTAGCACCAACTCAGGCACCCTTGCACCATGGTGCAAGGGTGCCAGCGTTGCAGGGATGATTGTGTTTGAGGAGGAAGGAACACCTTCCGGCACAAAAACAATAATTAATGGCGTTTTATGCAGAATGCAGCACACATAGAAAGAGCAAAAAAAGAGTAGAAATAAAAGTATTTCTCCTCGTTGTGTCACATTAACGCCTTTGTTTGAAAGCCATGGGTGTTGCAGGGAACGCCCACAGCAACACCCATTCCACACCCCTTTGCTGCAGAAAACTGTGTTGCAGAGGGCCATATTTACAAGGCTGTGTTAAGCAAAGTGGCTTTTTTCTTCTTCAGATTTCCTCTTGTATAACTTCTTTTTTTTACGACTTTATTTTCAATTTTTCTCTCACAGCAATAAAATAAAGTGAGTGGTACACTGTTTGAGAACATATCACGTAGCAATTATCACATGAATACAGTATAGCATATAGGACTTAGACACAACGGCAGGCATGATATCTACAGCAATTTTGCAGTTTGTCACCCTACCCTCAGGTTGCCCAATGTTTTCTCTTCGGACCACAACGGACCGTCGCTACACCACCCCTGCTTTTTGTCATTCAGTATATTCAGAACCCGCAATGTAATATTAAGCTAATAACGTGGATGCGTGTCTAATAAGGAGGCGCATGGTTTCAATCTATGCCTTATATGGGCCCCAAATGTCCTTAGGACGTGACGAACTAGGCATAAGGTTAGCGTAGATCTTGCAGTTAACGTTGTAGTAAGCCAAGCTTCATCGCCACCCTTTAAGGTTGGCGCAGTTCGCTGGCCCCATAATAGTGCTATTTCCCGCTTAGCTAGCAGAAACCCAAGGACTGCAAATCTCCTGATCTTTTTAGGGAAGTTAACAGTGTACCCCAGGAGTGCTATCTCTGGCGTGGGGAAAAGCGTCATGGCACCCAGTATTTTATGTATTTGGGGCAAGTCCATGTAAGATGTGCAAAGTCCGCATAGGGAGCTGAGCACTTCAGGCAATTGTGGGGTCTGGCGGGGTCTATTTTGTGTGCCATGGCTGGGGTGTGGTAAAGTCGGCAGAGGAATTTAAAGTGTATACGTTTGTGTCTACTATTAAGGGAGATTTCCCTTGTTACCCCCAGCACGTTGTCCGTTGTTGGGCCGTGAACCGACGGCCGAGGTCATGTTCCCATGCAGTGCGTACCCCATCGTCCCTCACCGGTCTCAGACTAGAACACGACTTGTATAATTTGGAAACGAGGTGAGCACCCACCTCACTCTCGATAATCAATGTAAGTGGTGCAAAAGGTTCAGGTGCAATGGTGTAAGTAGTCAACGTGGCTCGTAGAGCCGAACAAATTAGTTGCAAAACGAAGTTATCCATAAAGGAGCTGTCATGAAACCGGGTGTCGTCAGCCACTGAAAAAACATGGTTGGTTGGGTATAAGTCGCCTACCTTCGTAATGCTGAATTTGGCTAATGAGCGCTGCACAAGCGTTTCTCCTGTAATAGGCAACCAGTGAAGGTTGGGGAGAGGTAGAGCAGGAGAATATAACGTGGTGGCATCTAAAAATCTCCATAGCCTGTCCCACGTCCAACTAATAGTGGAGACTGTATGTTTTGTGGGTCTCTATGAATGCCCTTCAGTAGCACAGTGGACAATTTTCCGGGAAGCACAAGGTCTGCCTCTGGTCTCAGAAATGGAATTCTCGCATCCGGATGAAACCATGCATATGCACTCTGGGCCACTAAATATTATAATTGGAGTTTGGGAACTCCATATTCCCCCCATCACACGGGAGAGTAAGAATTTGCCAGCGGATGCAAGCCCGTTTCCCCCCATACCAATCGAATGAGGTGCGCACATAGTGTTAAAAAAAAATTCTGAGTGAGGGGTATGGGGATATTATTAAAAAGATACCAAAATTTGGGGAGCACTATCATATTGAGTATAGCGACCCTGCCGGCCATAGATAATGGTAGACATATCCAGCGGTCAACCTGCGCTTCTAAAGTGCTATCAGCATGTCCATAGTTTAAGCTGATGATGCTTGCAGTGTCTAAGTGCACGTGGATGCCTAAATATTTGACTGAATCATGGCACCATTCAAGGGGGAACTCACACTCCCATGGAGTTGTACTAGATGTTAACGGAAAGATAACTGATTTGTGCCAACTAATGCCCAGTTCAGAAAAGCGGCCGAATCTAAGTATTTTTCTGATGATTGGTTCAAGATTTACTTGTGGGTGTCGTACATAAAGAATGGTGTCATCAGCATGAAGTGAAACTAATAGGGGTCCAGTGTTAAATTGTAATCCCCTGTGTAGATGCCGCTCCTGGAAATGCCAGATCAGTGGATCCATAGCCAATATAAATAGAAGAGGGGAAAGCGGGCATCCCTGCCGAGTGCCACGTGTCAACAAAAAGGGTTGGGATAGTGTGCCATTTAAACGGAGGCTCGCCGGGGGTCTGCTTTATAATAGAGCAGTAGTGGCCACAAAGCCTGCCGGCATTCCCATTCAGCGCATGACCGAAAGGAAAAAAGGCCATTAGAAGGAATCAAAGGCCTTCTCAGCAGCAAGTAGCACAGCCGCGGCCGGGTCTTTCGGGTCTATTCTATGGATGACAGCGAATAGGGTCCTAAGATTCAGCGAAGTGTAACGGTGTGGTACGAAGCCGGACTGTGCTTGGGAAATAATACATTCCATTAATTGAGATAGCCGGCTGGCGAGTACCTTAGCCAAAATTTTATAATCCAGATATAAGAGCGAGAGGGGCCTATAGGAGCTACATAGGGATGGTTCTTTGCCCTGTTTGTGGAGCAGAATGATGACTACTTCTCTGAGTGTGGGGTGTAGAATTTGCCTCTCAAGCACTTCTGCGTAAACTTCTATTAACTGCGGCCCAAGGATATCTTTGTAAGCCTTATAGAAGTCTCCGATAAACCCATCCAGTCCAGGGGCTGAAGAGCCCCGGAGTGCCTCTATCGCACCAAGAACCTCTAATTCAGATATAGGCTCCGCTAAGAAATCTAGCATGCATTTTTCCAAATAAACTAGCGCGATTTCAGATAAATAATCTTCCGGGTCGTTGAGGTCACTCCCTATTTTAGAACTGTATAAGGTTTTAAAATAATACAAAAAGGTGTCACCAATCTCTGGAGTGGAGCTGATTATAAGGTGTGTGCAGCTCAGTGATGTAGGCCCTGCTGTATGGGGGCGGAGCATTTGCGCCAACACTCTACCAGGTCTCTCGCCCTCTCCCTATCTTCTGGCGGATTGGTATTTGCCCAGGTATAATAATTCCTGGTCTGTGGGCTCGCGAAATTCAACTAAAAGGGCTAACCGTCGTCACTTCAATTTCTGCAGTGGCATTATGTAGCATCTCAACTTCTAAAGCCAGTATGTCTCTTTCGATACATGTGAGTGTTGTACCAAGTCTTTCAACACGCCAGAGCGCTTGGCAATGCAGACGCCCCTTAGGTATGCCTTGAAAACCTCCCACAATACCGCCCAGGTGTCAACCGACCCGGTGTTAATGGCGAAATAGTCCTCTATGGCCTCACGAACCTCAGCATTAAAAACCTCATCTTGTAGGGCGCTACTCGGGAACTGCCACTGCCGCTCAAAGCCTTCAGGGCGAGGGACATTTAGATGGCGTATCAACGGGGAATGATCCGATTATGTACGTGGTAGTGTCTCCATGGCCCGGAACCAGCCAGCGATCCCCAGGGAGACCAGCCAGTAATCAATCCTAGTTCATGTGTTATGGTAGCCCGAGTAATGAGTATATTGAGTGCAAGCGGGGTTGTGCCTTCGACAAATATCTAACAGTGAGTGCTGCCTACAAATATCAAGTAAAGCGCGGCGTGCACCTGGCTTGGAGTCAGAGGAGGAGGATGTGCCATCCAATTTTGGATCCAGTAGCAAATTGAAGTCTCCCCCTATTATAATTAGGCTAGGTTCTAGTTTCACTAAATGTGTATGTAAGGAGTGAAAAAAATCTGGAGAGTCTATGTTCGGGCCATAGATATATATCAAAGCCATATAATGACCCATGAGTGTGCCTGTGACAATGATGGAGCGGCCCTCACTGTCCTCCACTACAGTGCCGAGGCTGAAATGGATTCTCTTGTGAATAAGGAGGGCCACGCCCCTAGCGTAACCGCTATAGTTAGCAAAGTATCTGTGTGCTCCCCAACTAGCTAAAATGCGGGCCGCGTCTGTTTTGGGTAAATGTGTTTCCTGTAAGCAGGCAATGTCAACATTATGTTGCATTAAATAATTGAGCACCTGTCGCCGCTTGTGGTTGTTATTGAGGCCCCGTACATTCCAGGACATTAGAGACAACCCAGAGGGTCCTGTAGTATTACCCAGTTGTGCCATAATAAGAGTACGTTGAGGAAGTCGTGAAGTAATTGCTAACTAAGAAAGTACATTATGACAGTGACCATTGCCGTGCATAATGGAAAAGCGTAAACCATGCAAAGTTCCCTCCCACCTCCCTCCACCTAGCCTCACCCCAACCCAAGTAAAGCAATACCATAAAGTAACATTCAACTTGAAGTACCAAATGACTTTACGAATGAATGAAGAACCCCAAAAAGGGCACTTCCACAAAAACTGAAACAAGCACAAGGTGTACACCTTGAGGGGTGGCAACGCCACGTCGGCCGGAAAACAACTGAAAACAGTACAGAAATATAGTATGCACTATCCCATGTCTATTACATAATCAAGATGCAGAGAATATGTCGCCATGTTAACCAGTACCCGAATTCGAAAAGAGTTCAACACTGGCATTGGAGCCGCTGTGCGGTGGGGAGGGTCCTCTACTTCCTGCCCTCACCCCATAATTGTTCTGCTTGTAGGTGTGGCAGAACTCCTGTGCCTCTGTAGGATTGTCAAATATGCGGGAGCGGCCCCCAACATCCACTTTTAATCTGGCAGGGTCTAGCATTCCATATTTCAATCCTAAATTCCTGAGGGTGGCCTTTACCCCATTAAACTTGCGGCAGGCATCTTGTACCATTACTGTAAAGTCCGGAAAAAAGAAAAGCTTGGAGCCCTGCCAGAAGGTGTCCCTTCGTTCCCTGGCCAGACGGAGCACGGAATCTCTGGCTCAAAAATTCATGACTCTCGCAATGATGGGTCTTGGTGGGAGGCCAGGGTTGGGCCGGGAACCGAGGGACCGGTGTACGCATTCAATGACAAATTCCGCAGTGAAAGCCTCTCTACCAAATAAGTCAGATAGTAGTTGCTCCATGAATAGGTCCATTCTACCTGTGGCAGCAGTCTCCGGCACACCTAAAATGCGAATGTTGTTGCGCCTGCTTCGCGCTTCAAGGTCTTTGTTTTTAATGGCGACTTCTTTCAGGATGCGTTCCACCCATTCCAGGCACTTCTGTGACTGTGCCGTGCTGTCTTTGATGTCTGAGATGCGGGCTTCTGTAACATCTAGGCGTCGATCACGTGCTTGGACTTTGGCGCCCATGTCCGCCAGGCTTTTGTCTCATGCGTCAAATCAACCATCTTGGTCCTTGAATACCGTCTTCATTTCCTGAAACATAGCTGCAGACAAGAAAGGGAGGTCGTCTACACTGTCTGCGCTCTGTGCTTTCTCCGCCATGGTGGAGGTCTCCTCAGTCATTCCGTCCACAAGTTTTCCGAAGGGCAAAGTTCTCTGTTTAGGGTCTTTGCGGCCCATGCCGCAGCGCAGAGGCGCAATGGAGCTGCAGAGAGAAAATGAGCCCAAGCGTAATCAGCGGCTCCAGAGAACCACAGAGAGGCAAGCAGGTTGTGCAACGTGGTGGATAAAGGGGATAGAGGAGTCAATGATGCAGTTCATAGCTGGTGTAATAGAAAGGAGAGAGCACAATGTTCAGTGCGTAGCTAATTTGGTGTCACTGGAAACCCACGGCATGGGTTGCTAGTATGTACGTCTCCCCTATTGTTGCTGTGTTTTATCACTCTCGCTGAAAGGGCTCAGATGTAGGGGAGAGCAAAGCCCAAGGCGTGAATAGTTAGGGATCCACCATATATCGGTGTGCGTCAGCAGCGGTGTGTAGGCTGCAAGGCCTCTTTCCACGGTATGGAGGGAAAGGGGGCATAGAATGCAAGTGGGCCACCGCAGCAAGGAAAGTGGAATGTCCGCTGTAATATGCCCTCAGAGCGATAAGATCGTGTGGTCGTGATCAGCTCGCTGCCACTTGGCCGGGGGCAGAATCTAGCAGGCGTTGGTCATTCACGCCTCCAGGGTCCAAAGGTGGAGGCTCCCATGTCGGTGTGCAGGCCGTGGGGCGGAGGGGGGGGGAAGGGGCCGCGTAGCTCAGCGGCAGGCCGCAGCGCGTTCGGGGTCGGCACCAGGAGGGCTACCCCCCCCACCGTCTCCTATGCCGCCACACCTAGTATTTTATGTCGAGAGGCACACAGTGGGCCCTGTCCCCAATGAGGCCTCCTAGTAATGGCGGGTGCGTTGAATGCGGAGCGGGCGCGGCCGACCAAGCCGCCTTCAGAGCCCATGTGAGGCGTATCGGGGGGGAATCACCGCCACTAGTCCACGAACAGCCTTACCGCCACAGCCCCAGGCTCCCGCTCACCTCCAGACCGGGCAGTTCGTCGTCCCTCCAGTGGCATCGGCAGGATCCGGGTCGCCTTCAGTGCGCCATCGCCGGATTCAGGGAACTGAAGCTCCTCCGATCCTCAGATGCAGCAGGTTGGAATCGGGGTCGCTTCAGGGGCACGGCACAGCACCGCCGGTTAAAGAGCGATGTCATTGAGGCTTTAAGGAGTTAATGCAGGCTATGTTGTGCCAGCCGACGGAGCTTCAGCAGCAAGCGGCCATCTTGGATGTTGTGTGGCCACGCCCCCCCAAGCCATACAAAGTGGCTTAGCAGGGCCTTGTAAATATGGGCTTGCATAGAAGGACACCGAAGCGAAAGAAAAGTGACTCTCCAGTGTCGTCTATGAGCCAACTGAGTGATACTCATTATAAACATTTCTTTTGTTTAGTTTCTTTTAGTTTTCAATACTATGAATAGCCTCACAGTACTAGAAGATACAACATCCAATGGAGCTCTTTATTTATTTCCTTTCACACAACAAACACTGCCCTTTTTGCACAACAGAATGAAAAATATGTGCAGTTCACCAGTGCCCCTCAGGGGTATGGGTGTCACCCTGAATGTGACCTGTGTACATAAATGTAGGAATTGTATTTATCCCTCCAGATTTTGTAGTGGGGTGCCCGGGGGACAGATGTGGATGGGGACAAAATAATGTTAACGCTCACCTCCAGGCTGATGGATACTCTGCCTGACTTTGATCTCTCCTCAACCTTAAAGGGACCCACACACACAGCAGGCCACACACTAGATGCCATTTTTTCTAACATCTCACTTGTACTAGTCACACCATTAAAAGTTCCTTGGTCCGACAATTTCATTCTACCCTTTCCCTGGCTATGGTCCCCCTCCTAAATGTTTAGGAAGAATGGGACCCATCCACAAGAATCGAGGAATAGCGCAGGGCGACATTCCCCTACTGAAAACACACTCACTGCCAACAAACTAACATTAAAGGGCAACATTTGGCTTAATGATGTTAGTGTGAACAGTTGGCTCTTGGAGGCCGCCTCTATAGATGCCCCTGTGGCAAACGATAAGACTCACAGAACTAATCCATCAGCCCCCTGGTTCACTGGTGACTCGAACGTGCATGGCGAAAACATTACAATACTCTCGATAAAAGTAGATACGAAGTGGCTATCAGCACTTACCATGCTAACCTGAAATTGCTCTAAGATCATTGAGAAAGCCAACCCTAATCCTAAGGACATTTTCTAAATTGTCTCTAATTCCACTGATCCTAAAAGCACTGCTCCCCACCTTGAGACTTGTGCCTCCTCATGTGCCTAATTGAGCACCTTCTTTGAAGCCAAAATCCCCAAAATTCATGACAACCTCGCAAAAATACAAGCCAATGAACAATCAGTTGAGGCAGACCACCTTCTACCACAGGCTCAGGACAAACTAGAGATGCCTACCCCTCCAAAGATGGAAGAGCTGGACAGCCTCTCGGCCAAAGGTAAATCAGGCTCACTGGTGGACCCTCTCCCCCCAAGTCATGAGACTATTAGGGGATTGCCTATGTCTCACTTTTCACAATCTCTTCACCACCTCCTTGTGCTCTGGGGTAGTACCCTTTTCCTTGAAACAGGCCAACATCATCCTCCTTTTGCAAAAAACAAATGGGGACCTCAAAAGCCTTTCAAATTCCAGACCAATTTCCCTGCAACCCAGAACCTCTAAGATCATCGAATAAATCGTCAATGGTCAACTAACTCACTTCCTGGAAAACTGCAATCTGTTACATCCTTCACAATGGGGTTTCAGGGCTCGCTACAGAACTGATACGGCACTTATGGAAATCACAGATTTCATTAAATTCATGCTAGATGCAAGCCATAACGCTGCACTAATTTTATTAGACTTCTCTGCGGCGTTTCACACAATTTCACACGAAATCCTGTTACGACAACTCACTTACATTGTGGTGGAAGGGAAGGCCTTGGCAACCAGAAACAAGCAATCTGGCTCAGACCTAACTTCTCAGAAGCTAAAATGCTTAAGCACAGAGTGCCTCAGGGCTCAGCCCTGATCCCCACACTTTTTAATGTATATATGACACCACTGGCTTACCTAATTGAGTCCTTCGGAATTCAGGTAGTCTCCTATACCAATGACATACAACTCCTGCTGACCTATAACAACCATGAGGCAGAAGCCAAAGTCAAATTTGCGGCATGTATGACCACTGTGATGGGTTGGTTGAAGGCCAACTCCCTGCAATGCAACCCTGATAAAACAAAGGTTCTGCTATTTAGGAACAACCTACTATTCGACTGGTCAGTGGCCAGTCAGCTGCATTCCACCTCCCACCCCCGGCTGCACTGGCTACAAACCTAGGGGTTCTCATTGACTTAAAGCTATCCCTCAAACACCAGATCTCTGCTGTGGTAAAAACAGCCTGCTGGATCCTTAGGATGCTAAGGAAGTTCCTCAAACTGCTGCCACGGGAAGCCCAGAAGACAGTGGTGCAGGCCTTCATCCTGACTAGACTTGACTATGTCAACTTCCTCAATCTGGGTATCCCAGATTACCTTATGCAGTGGCTACAAAAGGATTCAAAACATGGCAGTTTGTCTTCTGTTCAATCTCCCGATACCGGAGCCAGCTACACTGGCTCTCAGTGAGGGCAAGAGTCTCCTTTAAAGCACTGACAAATGCACATTTAGGGGCATTTTATCAAGGGCCCTATCTCTGCTTTTTTGGCTTTAAAAGCCAGAAAAGCGGAGATAATATGTTCGCCCTATTCACAATGCAGTGCTAACATGCATAAGCGCATGTTAGCAGCCGTTCTAAAACGCCTCACCTCGCATCGCTAATGAGATGCAAAGTAGGCGTTTCTTTCCAAAACAACACAGAAAATATCACTAACTGCACTACTCTGTAGTACCAAGCCGGCCCAGGACACCCACAGCGATATAAAAATCTGCGTTAACCGCAGTTATCGCCGTAAGCTAATGTCTGCAAAATTTCTGACTTAGCTATATTTATAAAGGGAGGTGGATTCTAAGGCAAAGTCCACATCTCCCTATTACTAAGGATTCCTTATCGCTGCAGTTGTATTGCTGGATTTCCAGCGATGTTCCCTCATTTCGCCACTATCGCCGGATTTTATATCGCCGTGGAGATAAGCGTTGATAATAACACGTAAATCCAGAGATAGCCGGCGTTAAACAAAATCGCGCTAAGCGCGCTCTGTGATATTTATTGCAGTTTGTTGTTAATATGCCCCTCAGCCTTTTATGAGACCGGCCCAAGTTACCTTCTTAACAGGATGACTCCCTACGTCCCCAAAAGAGCCCACGGTTACAGTCTGTCCATTTACTATCCATTCCATTCACCAATAGAAAGAGAAGGGGTGGTTCTGCTTGCTCTGTGATGGCAGCAAAACTGTGAAGCGAGCTTCCCTTGGCCCCCAGGTGCATTCCAGATAAAAGAAATATTCTGTAAACAATTGAAAACTGATCTGCTTAAGATAAGATGCCTCCAACGCTCCCTACTAGTTCTGCCTAGCGCTGGGACACTTTCACAGTATCGGTGCGCTCTTTTTCTTATTTTTATTCCACGGTTCGCAGGGCCATCGGCACACAAAAGTGCTACCTATAATGGCCCTGCTCTTAACCTGCTGACTTGCCTCCAGTATTCGTGATCAGTCTGATGGTCACATGAAGCTGTCGTCAGAGGCCCAGTGGTACTGGAAGAATTTTCAAAGGAAGGTGCGGTCATCAAAGTTACATCACTGAAGTCATAAGGGCACACAATTCACGTTGACACACAGTTTTATTGATAAAACTATATAGCGCACAAACTATAAAGTGGGGATTTGAGGTGCAGCATAGATTACCATTTCCATAACAAGTAGAGTGTCTTGATTGTTTAGATCCTATTCAAATATTTGTTTTCTTCACGCTCTAGAGTTTTACAAAATTGTGCCCTATTTGTGCTGGTCGATTTTTAAATAGTTGTACAGTTCATTTACTGATATTTAAAATGTTCTTGTGTGTTAGAAAAAACTGACACCCTACAGCCTTTCCTTTCACTCACAGTACCCCAGCAAGATTTTCAGTTAGTACACTTTCCAAAATCCTTTCACTTTGCAGTCAGAGGGAAAAAAGTAAACACCAATCCCAATCTTAAAAGTATATGAGCCGCAACTTGTAAGAAGACAATACTCTCGATAAAAGTAGATACGAAGTGGCTATCAGCACTTACCATGCTAACCTGAAATTGCTCTAAGATCATTGAGAAAGCCAACCCTAATCCTAAGGACATTTTCTAAATTGTCTCTAATTCCACTGATCCTAAAAGCACTGCTCCCCACCTTGAGACTTGTGCCTCCTCATGTGCCTAATTGAGCACCTTCTTTGAAGCCAAAATTCCCAAAATTCATGACAACCTCGCAAAAATACAAGCCAATGAACAATCAGTTGAGGCAGACCACCTTCTACCACAGGCTCAGGACAAACTAGAGATGCCTACCCCTCCAAAGATGGAAGAGCTGGACAGCCTCTCGGCCAAAGGTAAATCAGGCTCACTGGTGGACCCTCTCCCCCCAAGTCATGAGACTATTAGGGGATTGCCTATGTCTCACTTTTCACAATCTCTTCACCACCTCCTTGTGCTCTGGGGTAGTACCCTTTTCCTTGAAACAGGCCAACATCATCCTCCTTTTGCAAAAAACAAATGGGGACCTCAAAAGCCTTTCAAATTCCAGACCAATTTCCCTGCAACCCAGAACCTCTAAGATCATCGAATAAATCGTCAATGGTCAACTAACTCACTTCCTGGAAAACTGCAATCTGTTACATCCTTCACAATGGGGTTTCAGGGCTCGCTACAGAACTGATACGGCACTTATGGAAATCACAGATTTCATTAAATTCATGCTAGATGCAAGCCATAACGCTGCACTAATTTTATTAGACTTCTCTGCGGCGTTTCACACAATTTCACACGAAATCCTGTTACGACAACTCACTTACATTGTGGTGGAAGGGAAGGCCTTGGCAACCAGAAACAAGCAATCTGGCTCAGACCTAACTTCTCAGAAGCTAAAATGCTTAAGCACAGAGTGCCTCAGGGCTCAGCCCTGATCCCCACACTTTTTAATGTATATATGACACCACTGGCTTACCTAATTGAGTCCTTCGGAATTCAGGTAGTCTCCTATACCAATGACATACAACTCCTGCTGACCTATAACAACCATGAGGCAGAAGCCAAAGTCAAATTTGCGGCATGTATGACCACTGTGATGGGTTGGTTGAAGGCCAACTCCCTGCAATGCAACCCTGATAAAACAAAGGTTCTGCTATTTAGGAACAACCTACTATTCGACTGGTCAGTGGCCAGTCAGCTGCATTCCACCTCCCACCCCCGGCTGCACTGGCTACAAACCTAGGGGTTCTCATTGACTTAAAGCTATCCCTCAAACACCAGATCTCTGCTGTGGTAAAAACAGCCTGCTGGATCCTTAGGATGCTAAGGAAGTTCCTCAAACTGCTGCCACGGGAAGCCCAGAAGACAGTGGTGCAGGCCTTCATCCTGACTAGACTTGACTATGTCAACTTCCTCAATCTGGGTATCCCAGATTACCTTATGCAGTGGCTACAAAAGGATTCAAAACATGGCAGTTTGTCTTCTGTTCAATCTCCCTATACCGGAGCCAGCTACACTGGCTCTCAGTGAGGGCAAGAGTCTCCTTTAAAGCACTGACAATTGCACATTTAGGGGCATTTTATCAAGGGCCCTATCTCTGCTTTTTTGGCTTTAAAAGCCAGAAAAGCGGAGATAATATGTTCGCCCTATTTACAATGCAGTGCTAACATGCATAAGCGCATGTTAGCAGCCGTTCTAAAACGCCTCACCTCGCATCGCTAATGAGATGCAAAGTAGGCGTTTCTTTCCAAAACAACACAGAAAATATCACTAACTGCACTACTCTGTAGTACCAAGCCGGCCCAGCACACCCATAGCGATATAAAAATCCGCGTTAACCGCAGTTATCGCCGTAAGCTAATGTCTGCAAAATTTCTGACTTAGCTATATTTATAAAGGGAGGTGGATTCTAAGGCAAAGTCCACATCTCCCTATTACTAAGGATTCCTTATCGCTGCAGTTGTATTGCTGGATTTCCAGCGATGTTCCCTCATTTCGCCACTATCGCCGGATTTTATATCGCCGTGGAGATAAGCGTTGATAATAACACGTAAATCCAGAGATAGCCGGCGTTAAACAAAATCGCGCTAAGCGCGCTCTGTGATATTTATTGCAGTTTGTTGTTAATATGCCCCTCAGCCTTTTATGAGACCGGCCCAAGTTACCTTCTTAACAGGATGACTCCCTACGTCCCCAAAAGAGCCCACGGTTACAGTCTGTCCATTTACTATCCATTCCATTCACCAATAGAAAGAGAAGGGGTGGTTCTGCTTGCTCTGTGATGGCAGCAAAACTGTGAAGCGAGCTTCCCTTGGCCCCCAGGTGCATTCCAGATAAAAGAAATATTCTGTAAACAATTGAAAACTGATCTGCTTAAGATAAGATGCCTCCAACGCTCCCTACTAGTTCTGCCTAGCGCTGGGACACTTTCACAGTATCGGTGCGCTCTTTTTCTTATTTTTATTCCACGGTTCGCAGGGCCATCGGCACACAAAAGTGCTACCTATAATGGCCCTGCTCTTAACCTGCTGACTTGCCTCCAGTATTCGTGATCAGTCTGATGGTCACATGAAGCTGACGTCAGAGGCCCAGTGGTACTGGAAGAATTTTCAAAGGAAGGTGCGGTCATCAAAGTTACATCACTGAAGTCATAAGGGCACACAATTCACGTTGACACACAGTTTTATTGATAAAACTATATAGCGCACAAACTATAAAGTGTGGATTTGAGGTGCAGCATGGATTACCATTTCCATAACAAGTAGAGTGTCTTGATTGTTTAGATCCTATTCAAATATTTGTTTTCTTCACGCTCTAGAGTTTTACAAAATTGTGCCCTATTTGTGCTGGTCGATTTTTAAATAGTTGTACAGTTCATTTACTGATATTTAAAATGTTCTTGTGTGTTAGAAAAAACTGACACCCTACAGCCTTTCCTTTCACTCACAGTACCCCAGCAAGATTTTCAGTTAGTACACTTTCCAAAATCCTTTCACTTTGCAGTCAGAGGGAAAAAAGTAAACACCAATCCCAATCTTAAAAGTATATGAGCCGCAACTTGTAAGAAGACAATACTCTCGATAAAAGTAGATACGAAGTGGCTATCAGCACTTACCATGCTAACCTGAAATTGCTCTAAGATCATTGAGAAAGCCAACCCTAATCCTAAGGACATTTTCTAAATTGTCTCTAATTCCACTGATCCTAAAAGCACTGCTCCCCACCTTGAGACTTGTGCCTCCTCATGTGCCTAATTGAGCACCTTCTTTGAAGCCAAAATCCCCAAAATTCATGACAACCTCGCAAAAATACAAGCCAATGAACAATCAGTTGAGGCAGACCACCTTCTACCACAGGCTCAGGACAAACTAGAGATGCCTACCCCTCCAAAGATGGAAGAGCTGGACAGCCTCTCGGCCAAAGGTAAATCAGGCTCACTGGTGGACCCTCTCCCCCCAAGTCATGAGACTATTAGGGGATTGCCTATGTCTCACTTTTCACAATCTCTTCACCACCTCCTTGTGCTCTGGGGTAGTACCCTTTTCCTTGAAACAGGCCAACATCATCCTCCTTTTGCAAAAAACAAATGGGGACCTCAAAAGCCTTTCAAATTCCAGACCAATTTCCCTGCAACCCAGAACCTCTAAGATCATCGAATAAATCGTCAATGGTCAACTAACTCACTTCCTGGAAAACTGCAATCTGTTACATCCTTCACAATGGGGTTTCAGGGCTCGCTACAGAACTGATACGGCACTTATGGAAATCACAGATTTCATTAAATTCATGCTAGATGCAAGCCATAACGCTGCACTAATTTTATTAGACTTCTCTGCGGCGTTTCACACAATTTCACACGAAATCCTGTTACGACAACTCACTTACATTGTGGTGGAAGGGAAGGCCTTGGCAACCAGAAACAAGCAATCTGGCTCAGACCTAACTTCTCAGAAGCTAAAATGCTTAAGCACAGAGTGCCTCAGGGCTCAGCCCTGATCCCCACACTTTTTAATGTATATATGACACCACTGGCTTACCTAATTGAGTCCTTCGGAATTCAGGTAGTCTCCTATACCAATGACATACAACTCCTGCTGACCTATAACAACCATGAGGCAGAAGCCAAAGTCAAATTTGCGGCATGTATGACCACTGTGATGGGTTGGTTGAAGGCCAACTCCCTGCAATGCAACCCTGATAAAACAAAGGTTCTGCTATTTAGGAACAACCTACTATTCGACTGGTCAGTGGCCAGTCAGCTGCATTCCACCTCCCACCCCCGGCTGCACTGGCTACAAACCTAGGGGTTCTCATTGACTTAAAGCTATCCCTCAAACACCAGATCTCTGCTGTGGTAAAAACAGCCTGCTGGATCCTTAGGATGCTAAGGAAGTTCCTCAAACTGCTGCCACGGGAAGCCCAGAAGACAGTGGTGCAGGCCTTCATCCTGACTAGACTTGACTATGTCAACTTCCTCAATCTGGGTATCCCAGATTACCTTATGCAGTGGCTACAAAAGGATTCAAAACATGGCAGTTTGTCTTCTGTTCAATCTCCCTATACCGGAGCCAGCTACACTGGCTCTCAGTGAGGGCAAGAGTCTCCTTTAAAGCACTGACAATTGCACATTTAGGGGCATTTTATCAAGGGCCCTATCTCTGCTTTTTTGGCTTTAAAAGCCAGAAAAGCGGAGATAATATGTTCGCCCTATTCACAATGCAGTGCTAACATGCATAAGCGCATGTTAGCAGCCGTTCTAAAACGCCTCACCTCGCATCGCTAATGAGATGCAAAGTAGGCGTTTCTTTCCAAAACAACACAGAAAATATCACTAACTGCACTACTCTGTAGTACCAAGCCGGCCCAGGACACCCATAGCGATATAAAAATCCGCATTAACCGCAGTTATCGCCGTAAGCTAATGTCTGCAAAATTTCTGACTTAGCTATATTTATAAAGGGAGGTGGATTCTAAGGCAAAGTCCACATCTCCCTATTACTAAGGATTCCTTATCGCTGCAGTTGTATTGCTGGATTTCCAGCGATGTTCCCTCATTTCGCCACTATCGCCGGATTTTATATCGCCGTGGAGATAAGCGTTGATAATAACACGTAAATCCAGAGATAGCCGGCGTTAAACAAAATCGCGCTAAGCGCGCTCTGTGATATTTATTGCAGTTTGTTGTTAATATGCCCCTCAGCCTTTTATGAGACCGGCCCAAGTTACCTTCTTAACAGGATGACTCCCTACGTCCCCAAAAGAGCCCACGGTTACAGTCTGTCCATTTACTATCCATTCCATTCACCAATAGAAAGAGAAGGGGTGGTTCTGCTTGCTCTGTGATGGCAGCAAAACTGTGAAGCGAGCTTCCCTTGGCCCCCAGGTGCATTCCAGATAAAAGAAATATTCTGTAAACAATTGAAAACTGATCTGCTTAAGATAAGATGCCTCCAACGCTCCCTACTAGTTCTGCCTAGCGCTGGGACACTTTCACAGTATCGGTGCGCTCTTTTTCTTATTTTTATTCCACGATTCGCAGGGCCATCGGCACACAAAAGTGCTACCTATAATGGCCCTGCTCTTAACCTGCTGACTTGCCTCCAGTATTCGTGATCAGTCTGATGGTCACATGAAGCTGACGTCAGAGGCCCAGTGGTACTGGAAGAATTTTCAAAGGAAGGTGCGGTCATCAAAGTTACATCACTGAAGTCATAAGGGCACACAATTCACGTTGACACACAGTTTTATTGATAAAACTATATAGCGCACAAACTATAAAGTGTGGATTTGAGGTGCAGCATAGATTACCATTTCCATAACAAGTAGAGTGTCTTGATTGTTTAGATCCTATTCAAATATTTGTTTTCTTCACGCTCTAGAGTTTTACAAAATTGTGCCCTATTTGTGCTGGTCGATTTTTAAATAGTTGTACAGTTCATTTACTGATATTTAAAATGTTCTTGTGTGTTAGAAAAAACTGACACCCTACAGCCTTTCCTTTCACTCACAGTACCCCAGCAAGATTTTCAGTTAGTACACTTTCCAAAATCCTTTCACTTTGCAGTCAGAGGGAAAAAAGTAAACACCAATCCCAATCTTAAAAGTATATGAGCCGCAACTTGTAAGAAGACAGAGCCTGACCGTTGATTCCTGTCTTTGAACGCACAGCAAATGTGACAGGATAAAAACAAAATGTAAAGTCATCTTTATTACTCATTCACCTTCTGAACTCCATCATGGTTATCTTGCGGGTGCTGCAGCACACCCAGCACCCCAACTTTCAGCACCTATGCAGAGGTCCCCCCTTCCTTTTGCCCATTGCCCTTTTATTTGGGCTCCAATGCTCTAGAGTTCCTCCTGACTTTGCTGCCCCATACAACTGAACAGTGTCCTGTGAACAGCTGCCCGCAGCCTGCACCCGTGGGGGCAAAGGAAGAGGAGGAGAAACCTGCTCTGCTGGTTGCAGCCTGCTCATCACAAGTGATAAGGACCAGATCCTTAACGCACCACCTGAGGCCTGGCAGGTCCACGCTCGGGTTCACCAAGGACCCCATCTGCTTCCTTACAGTCCAGCCCTGCAGGGCAATGAGGAGGATCTGAAAAGGGGACAGAGTCAAGCTCAGCCCGACACCTGCAGCTTTCCACTGCCAGGTATGAGATTGGAGTGAACCTAAGTCAGGGATGCTGTCCCGGTTTAGATTTCAGCCATTTTACTTCATCATGCATTTTAGGAAGAGTATTTGCTTTTTAAAGATGATGTGTTTCAGTATTTTTTTTTTATTACTCTGCTTCTCATGCTTGATATATGTTGTTCCTTCAGCATTGTTCTGGCTCCGACATGATAAGTTAGCAAGATTTTGTGCTCAAAATGTATACAATTAGTTTCTGTATCTGAGCCCATTTAAATATGCCTTTGTGTTGTATAGAAGACAACAGATAAAATGATTTTTTTTCAAGCTGAACCCTACCAACCTCACTGCTCCATATACATTTCTCCAATAAAATATCTAATTGCAATTTGGGTTTCACAGAATTGCACTGCATGTTTATATTGAAGTAGGGCATATCAAACTCCAACTTTGCCCATCATCCCTCTCTGACATTTGACAATTGTTTAGTGCTACTCATCCCATTATCAGGTGTCAGAGCACTTCAGCAGCGGCCGCTGCAGGTAAGAACGGTGAGGCGGCGAGGCCAGCTGGGGGGCGGGGGGGATTTCGAGAGACAACCACAAGGGAAAATGAAATAAATAATTAATTTTCCCTCGTAGTCGTCTCTTGAAATCCCCCTCCCCCCCACCCCCCCCAGTCGCCACCTGCGCCCCACTGCTCCTACCTGCAGTGGCTGTGGCTGGAGCACTTCACATCACACACATATATTACACAGAAACTATAAGTCATGCAAGTATGTGAATCAATGTACATGAAATGCTACAAGTGATAAAAAGGGCTATATGGTGTAAGAGTCACGTATCATCCTTAAAGGTTGACACTGTATGTGCAGTGTGCTTGGTCTGGAAAAAACACAAAGATCAACATTCTTACTCCCTTTAAACTGTATTTCTTTGTCTTCAAAATACAAAGTACTGAATGATACCCTATGGTTTGTGAAGCTATATGGGTGACTTAATGAGAGCTGCTCACACTCCCGAGCTATTGTCATATCTATTTGGACAAACTATTGACTAGCCACTCCCCAGTGTACTTTATCCTTGAACAAAATGTAAAGTGTCATGATAAAATACTTTCAAAGAAATGTGCTTGCAAACAGAACACTTTCTGAGTACGTTATCATGTATGTGCAAAGCATGCAAAAAGTCATGGCCTAATAAGATGCCACGTTTAAACATGAACTTCCAGTCCTGGTCTTGCGAGAGACCTTGTGTGAGCACGGGAGCGGGAGAGCAGCGGTAACCGGCAGCGGAGCAGAGCCGTGGGGGTCTCAGAACCGTGCTCCGGGAATCGGGAGCTGAACTGGGAGCCGCATTAAGAGCCGCAGGAGGCTGCAGGAAGCCCCGGTGAGCCGCGCGGTGCTGCGGCGGGGCCAGGGCATCGCGAACCGCGAGCATCAGGAGCCGCGGGAGAGCGGTGAGAGCTTGGGAGAGGATCAGGTCCTGGAGAGAGCTCAGACCCGACAGACCCGACAAACCCGGAACCTGCCAGAGCAATACCCAGCCCGGCCCAGCCCTGCATAACAGTTCAGCGGCACAGCAATCAGCGGGGAGTGGGGCTACAGCATAAAGCATAGAGCACAAAGCACCAGGTGTGTCCAGTGGGTGAGTGAGAAAATCTGTGAAGCCTGAACGCTCACCCCCCCTTACATCCCTTTTACATTCCCTCGCATTCTCATACCCTCATCACATCCCCTATGCTGCCCGGACCTTGCTCAGCCCCACTAAACTTTGCTGAGTAAAGTGGAAGGGATGTTTTCTCATTACTGGGAGCACACAGGACACAGGAGCACAGTGGTGGTGGTTCGTGACTGGGGATTCGGTGCGAGCTGCGTGGCAAAGCAGTAAGTGGGGGTGTCCGCATGCACGTACAAAAGGACAAAAGGGTTAAAGGCAGCGCAATTGCGGAGAAGGCCGCCAGAGCAAAGGCATCCCACTTTTTGGCCCAGCCCAACTAACCAGCCTAACCATGTGGCGAGGAGAGAGGCCTAGGCAGCGCACGCAGAAGAGTGATCATATGAACCAGCCCTAAAAACTAAGGGAGAGAGATTTTTTAAGAATCCCAAAACCCAGCAAGCACCTCAAATTTCTTCTCCTGGTGCAGGGAGGATAATGCTTAAGGGGAAATCGATTAAATCAAAGAGGATGGACACTGTCTTTGACAAAGAAACACACAAGGGCCAAGCAACTAGGATCACAAGGAGTACGGCTCAGAACTCCAGACTAGAGTCGCACACCGGGATCCCCTTTTTACAATCCTTTCAACAAGGCCTCATCACCCATTATTTACAGACGCCGGGTAGCCTGCCACCCTCCGGCATGTCTGCCAGGGGGTCGAAGAGACGGAAGGGACTGAAGAGCTCCCAGCAAGCAACCCTCAAGCACTCCGACCCAGCCAGGCATGCAGCAAGCAGCTCGACATCAAAGAACCCCCACTCGGGGGAGGCTATCTCCTGCCCAATGAAGGGGGCCAGGACTGGGACATATCGGGACAGGGAGATCAAAACTCGCCCCTGACCAGCGGGTGCAAAGCACAAGACACAGAGGAAAATAATACAATATATAAAGAAAGGATTGGTGATTTCGACTCCGACTCCGAGAGGCTCACTACAGTCGCTGGGATAGGAATGAAGTCCATAGATTTGATACACAGCCTTTCACCAATTAAAGTTTTGATCCATCGGCCCCAGGAGGAAGACATGTCGGAAGCCATGGATGGTAAAGATCTAACGCATATCAGTCCACGTGACAGCTCACGACCAAGCTCAATGGTTTCATCATCTGAGCGCCGACATCTCAACTCACCAAAGAGAGGAGATTTCACACACTCCTTCTTACATAAGTTAGAGCACACAATCGAAAGGACCTTGGACCTCACCCCCCTCCTTATCGGGAGAGGGGAAGCGGCAGAAAACCAGGGCAACAATCAAGCAGGGATGTTTGTATCGACAGACCAGAAGGATCAAGACGAGCAAGAAGATTCCTCTCTTCTGACATCGATCAGAGAAGCTCAGAAGTCAATAGCTAAGGCCCTGATATGGCAAGCAAAATGGAGATTCAAGTAGACCTCCTATAATCAATAGCCCAGTGCCTAGAGAAGCAGGGCTGCAAATTGGACGAAATGGAGCTAACAATCAAACACAATCAGATAATGATAGCCCAGACAAGCTCAAGCACCTCCATAATAGAAAAGTGGGCCGAATTGCCAGAAATATTGGGAGACATAGTGGCACTAACCAAGTGCAGTGGTGAATCGTTAAAAAAAAAAGGAATAATGGAATTATCGGACAAGGGCAACCCCAAAGTGACCTCCAAGGGTGAACACGGCAGAGCAAGGGAAATGGAAACAAAAGCCTTAGAGAATGAGATGAACAGCCAAGAGATTCTGGCATCCCCGACAAAGAGTGACACCGAGGAAGTTCTGGCAAGTTCGGTTACAAAGGAAGCCGAAGAGCAGAAAAAGATCATGGAGGGGGAAACAGAAGCCAGAACAGAAGCACCCCTGACAAGGAGGGCAAAGAAAAAGCTGAAAAAACAGCTGAAGAGATCAGAAATGAAAAGAAGATCCATCCTGCTGGCAATGCTGAACAGCCACAGACCTGAGGAGAAAAGCACCTCACTTCCACTCTACCCGATTTTCAATCTCAAACAAAAGATAAAGTGCCAGCGCCTGCCGGCAGACACAGGAAAAGCTGAAGAAAGAGAAAGGGATGATGTAATACAACGTGGCGGGGCTCAAGCAATCCAGGCTGACCAGGCGGGCCTATCACACTCAGCAGTGTTAGCACCAACGGCCATCCAGGCGATAACAAACAGGGTCAGCATGAGTAAGGAGGACGCCGCCACACAAATCAGGCTCTATGACCTATTGGAACTGGAGGGCCACAAAGGCCCTATGGAGTACACTACATCCCCACCGATGGAGCAAATGCACATGGCTAGTACGCTGGAAATTAACAACAGGACGGAAAAGGAACAACATTTGCGAACCTGTATCAAACCCCCTCACAGTCTGAGATCAAACAGCAAGTGCAATGGGGGGGTTACACAGCCAATAAATTCTGTGGAACCACCTACAATACACAAAGTAGTGCTTACCCCCAGGTACCACATGGAAGGGCCTCACAACATCCTAAACAGAACTAATATCCTCCGACTCTTTGGCCATGTCAAATCACTGTCTCAGATTACATCGGAAAATATAGAGTGGGTAAAGTTCAGAAGGTCACAGGGAGACAGCCATGGCGATTCAACCGTCCTGGGCTTTTGTGAGTGATCCCTCCAACAGGCAGTCCTTGGCGACGCCCAACAACTCGCAAATTGGGGCATAGAAGCAACAGAACCCATCCAATCTAATTATCCCTTTGTCCTCATACCTCAAAAAGAGAAGTCGGACCTACATCAATCCTGAAAGGGACGACACACAACAGGAAACGAGGAGAACATACAAATGATCGCTCAAAAAATCCAATGAACGTTTCTATATTTCAAAGTGACAACCTGCAAAGAGTGCTAACGGGCCAACCGAAACAGGCCACAAGAGGCGACAGCTGGCAACAGCACCCCTAGCCAAAATCAAGCGCTCGCTAGAGAAGGAAGGGCAACCGTGGAGCAGGAAGATCAATACCAAGGCCAAAACTCGGACCTCCACCAAGAACTAACACTCATATCATGGAACATCACAGGGCTAAACAAAAAAGTAGGGATCAAGGAAGTACAGGACTACTTTGCAAAAGGGAACATTATTTGCTGTCAAGAAACTCGGTCAATGACATCAACACCCATAGCGGGATTTCAGGAACACCGCATTAATGCGACAAAAAGAAACATCTTCGGTCGTCCATCGTAGGGTCTCTCTATCTTCATAAGCCATGCGAGAAAACTCAAGTCCACAGAAATAAGAGTAAACTCCCCTGATCTGCAAACAATGACAATTGCTGGACTACGGGAGGGCCACTTGCCCTTTAATCTGCTGCTCATGAACTGTTACATCAACGCGTCACTGACCACTGCCAGCATGGAATCTCTCACCAACACGCTGGAAGATATATTGAAAAAATACGAGCACTACAACGTAATCATGGCAGGAGATTTTAATTTGAGAGGTTTGGAAAGTGCCCCGGGAAAACAAATTAAAGGGCACAAGGCAAGCCCACTGCTTTGTCTTCTTAAAAATGTCAAACTCTACTCTACCCACTTCCTGATATAACTACGATCATCCTCGTGGTGCTCCAAACCATCGTTTCGGAATATATCCACCATAGACTACATCTTAATCAATGAAAAAAACCAGCGGACAGGCTGGAAGAATTCCAGGTCGATGATAGAGGAGAAAGTGACCACAGGCCTCTATGCGCAAGATTTAACTTAGGAACGGAAGCAACAGAGCTTCTGAAAATGTTGGGAGAAACCACAGGGGATGAACATTTCAGAGCCATTAGAAGAATAAAATGGACAACCTCTCTCGAAGGAATAATGCAGGAGTGGGCATCAATGTGGCAGGCCCGTGGTCCATGGGAGACCGAATCAGAGGTGACCAGTCTCTGGGAAGAACTGACAGAAGACCTATGGCGTAAGCTGGGCAAAAATCATTGCAAGAAAACTTTCTGCCTCAAGGGCAATTCTTTAAAGAACCCACAGCCACCGAAGTGCCTGACGCAATCTAAAGGAGCACTAATGAAGGCACTTAGAAGTAGGAAGAAAGGAGGAACATCGACATAGCTGGACAATAGCTGCATTGAGAGCCGCCCTTAGGAGGAAAGTAGGTGAGAAAAAGAGGAAAGAGATGGAACAAAAATGGGTCACGGTATTTGCCCTGCTAAAGGAAAAGAGCAACGCAAAATATGGAGGTACATCAACTGTCTGAGCTCCCAACCCAGGAGCAAGGAGAACAACATTGCAAGCAACGAGTGGGAAGAATACGTAAGGGGATTATATACCAGAGGTACACTAGCTACAGAGCAAGCCCCACTGAAGAACATCCGGGGAGTAGGAACCCAGATAGCCACTCTTCCCAAGCACCCAGACGAAGCAGGACAAATGAAGCTTGAGGGCGCAGGTTTTACTAAAGCTAAAATAACCTTGGAGATTAGGAAAATGAGGATAGACGGGGCGCCAGGCCCAAATGGCATTCCAGCCATGGTCTTTAAAACAGCTCAAACACTTTTTTCCACAGCCCTCACCTCCCTATACAACTTTTCATATGCAACGGCAGTAATTCCACACTCATGGAAAGGATCCATCCTCTTCCCTATTCACAAGAAAGGCGACCACTCCAACCCCGCAAACTATAGGCTAGTGGCCCTGCTGGATGTAGAAGCCAAGGCATTTGCTAAACTACTACTGAGAGATCTAGAGGATTGGGCAACTAACAACGACATACTCCCATACTACCAGACCGGCTTCAGGAAAAATAGCGCAACAACAGATAACATCATGGCCCTGGGCTACCTCTCAAAACGTGCTGTGAAAGTCAGGCACCCGCCGCTGTTCTGCTGTTTCATCGACTACAGCATGGCTTTTGATAGGGGCAAACTTTGGAAAAAACTGTCATCCTGGAGGGTACCTCCTAAGCTACTGATGGCCATCAAATCCATTCATGAGGAGACTTGGGTACAAGTCAAGATAAGCCCCACAGCTCTATCAGTTTCAACTCTAAAAGTTGAAACCAACAACAGATTGAAGCAGGGTTGCGTCCTGGCCCCCCTGCTATTCAACCTCTGTTAGACGGACCGGGAGGGTCGGCCGAGGACAAGGGGAGAGGTCTCCGGGGAGAGCCGTCTCCAGCGATCGTAAAGATGAGTAACTTCCCCCCCACAGATACACACCACACAAGGATAGGATTTAACGTTCTTTATAGGCGATTTCTTGAGGTACGATGAAACGGTACAAGGAGGTCTGGACTCAGGGGTCCCCTCGATTCTAGTCTCTCGGTTTGGGAAAAGGGGGTAGCGGGACAGTCTGATTACCAATCTGGTAGCTGAGATGGTATGGTGGGTAGCTCACAATCCTCGAGCTCGGTGTTCTAGCTTGGACGGGCCGCGGCAGCGACAGCAGGTCCCGTTGAAGGTGGTCGTTACACGGTCCGCGGCAGCGCAAGCAGGTCCCGATGAAGGTGGTCGTTACACGGTCCGTGGCAGCGCCAGCAGGTCCCGATGAAGGTGGTCGTTACACGGTCCGCGGCAGCGCCAGCAGGTCCCGACGAGGATGGATGATGCAGAAGGCCGCGGCAGCGCCAGCAGGCAGGACGATAATTCACAAGGCAGGGCTACGGCAGCGCCAGTAGTCCGTCAAGGCTGAGTTCTTCTCGGTGTCTCTCGACTCCAGGATACAACTGCCTTCCTGCTCTGGAGCTGCCCTAGTTATAGGTCTGGCGCCCTTTGATGTCCGGACCCTCGCACTTGGAGGTCGGGGGGTCCGGGATGAGGGAGTCCAGACACCCAGCAGGGGGTGGAGCCAGCGCCCGGGGGAGCTGGAGGGCGATCGGCACCTGGCGGGGGAGAGCCATCGACACTTCTTTCTCCCATTGACCTGCCAAGTGGTCCGTTCACCTCCTGGGTGGATGGTGGTGCCGGGATGTCGGGCCGGGCCAGGCCCAGGGTTAGGGTCGAGCTGAGGCCACGCGGCCTCGTGGCGCAATGTCCAAGATGGCGGCTGATCCGGCCGGGGGAGCCGGTAGTGGTTCGGCCCCATGATACATGGATGTCCGGGGGCAGGAGTTCCGTTGGGAGACGGGGTGCGGGTTGCCCTTGTGGGTAACACCTGGGAGTCCGGGGCTTGGGCCTTGTCATGCGGGGAGGGAGCAAGCCCCTCATGTGGCCTGTCCAACATGCGTCCCCCCCAGCTGAAGGCGGGGAGAGTCACCCATCCTCTTGGGGACTCTCTTCGTCGAGGCGGAAAAAGCGTGACAGGCCATCTGCGTTGGCGTGGTCTTGGCCCGGTCGATGTTCCACAGTGAAGTCCATCCCCTGCAGGGAGATGGACCAGCGCAATAGTTTTGGGTTTTCCCCCCGCATCTGCATTAGCCACTGCAGGGGTCGATGATCGGTTTGCACCCGGAAGTGGGTACCGAAGAGATAGGGCCGGAGCTTTTTGAGGGCCCACACTACTGCGAAGGCCTCCCTCTCGATTGTGCTCCAGCGCTGTTCTCGGGCCAGGAGGCGTCTGCTGATGAAGGCCACCGGCTGGTCAAGACCCTCGGGGTTCAGCTGGGAGAGAACCGCCCCGATGCCGTGGTCGGAGGCGTCCGTTTGCACAATGAATTCCCGACTGTAATCGGGGGCCTGGAGCACAGGGGCGGTGCGCAGGGCGGCTTTCAGCTTCTCGAAGGCCGCTTGACAGTCGGGGGTCCAGTTAATCTTCTTTGGGTGGTTTTTGGACGTGAGACCCGTGAGGGGCCCCACAATGCTGCCATAGTCCCTCACGAACCGCCGGTAGTAGCCGGTGAGTCCCAAGAAGGCTCGGACCTCGGTCTGCGTGACTGGGGGTTGCCAGGACTGGATGGCAGCGATTTTGAGTTGCAGAGGGGCCACCAGACCGCTTCCCACCTGGTGTCCGAGGTAGGTCACGGACCCCTGACCAATTTGGCACTTGCCGGCCTTGATTGTGAGGCCGGCCCGCTGGAGGGCTTGCAGGACCTCTCGGAGGTGGTGGAGGTGGTCGGACCAGTGGTGGCTGTATACAGCGATGTCGTCCAGGTAGGCGGCGCTGAACTCTTCGAGCCCCGCCAAGACCTGGTTCACTAGTCGCTGAAAAGTAGCTGGGGCATTCTTCATGCCGAAGGGCATGACCTTGAAGTGGTAGTGGCCATCGGGGGTAGAAAAGGCGGACCGTTCTTGGGCCCGGGGTGTGAGACCGATCTGCCAGTAGCCCGCTGTCAGGTCGAAGATGCTGAGGTAGCGGGCAGCCCCCATGCGGTCGATCAATTCATCCGCTCGGGGGAGGGGATGAGCGTCGGTCCTGGTGACAGCATTCAAGCCCCGATAGTCGACGCAGAATCGGAGTTCAGGAGTGGTGCCGGGGGCAGCGGCTTTGGGGACCAGCACGACCGGGCTGGCCCAGGGGCTGTCCGAGGGCTCGATGACCCCGAGCGTGAGCATCTTGGACACTTCCTCTTGGAGGCAGGCCCGCACCCGATCTGGTACGCGGTAGGCTCGGTGTCGGATAGGGGGACTGTCCCCAGTGTCCACGTCGTGCAAGCACCAGGGGGTGACCCCTGGGGTGAGGGAAAACAGAGTAGCAAACTGCAGCAGGAGGTCCCGGCAGCCTTGGCGTTGCTCTGGGGTGAGGGCATCGGAGAGCCGGACCCCGTCCACGGAACCGTCTTTCTCCTGAGTTTTCAGGAGATCAGGGAGAGGCTCGGAGTCTTCTTCCGCCCCACTGTCTGTAGCCATCAGGAGGCTGAGTTCCGAGCGGACAAAGTGGGGTTTGAGTCTGTTGGTGTGGAGGACCCGGAGGGGGTTCCGGGGAGACTCCATATCGATGAGATAGGTGACGGGGCTCTTGCGTTCGACCACTTTGAAGGGCCCCGTCCACTTGTCCTGCAAGGCACATGGTTCGGTGGGGGACATCACCCAAACTTGTTGACCAGGTTCGAATTCGACGGAGGAGGCATTTTGATCGTACCATTTTTTCATGTCCTCCTGACTGGCCTCAAGATTCGCTTTTGCCATTTCCCTGAATCGCCGGGTCTGATTGCGTAGTGCCAGGAGGTACTTGAAGACGTCTGGAGGGGTCTTTAGGGGGGCCATCTCCCAACCTTCTTTGACTAGGCTGAGGGGCCCTCGCACAGGGTGCCCGTACAGGAGTTCGAAAGGGCTAAAACCGAGGGACTTCTGGGGAACTTCTCGATAGGCGAAGAGGAGGCACGGAAGTAGTACATCCCACTGACGACGGAGGGGCTCTTCCAATCCCCCAATCATTCCCTTGAGTGTGCGATTGAATCGCTCAACTAGTCCGTTCCCTTGAGGATGATAGGGGGTCGTGAATCGGTAGGTGACCCCGCACTGTTGCCAGAGGGACTTCATATATTTTGAGATAAAGTTTGTGCCTCGGTCGCTGACGACTTCTCGGGGGAAGCCCACCCGGGAGAAGATCCCCATTAAGGCCCGGCCGACCACCGGAGCTGTTACAGTTCGCAGGGGCACAGCCTCGGGGTAGCGGGTGGCGTGGTCCACCAGTACCAGGATGAACCGATGTCCTTGTGCTGTGCGGGGGTCCAGGGGCCCCACAATGTCTATTCCTACCCTCTCGAACGGGGTGGTGACAACTGGGAAGGGTTGCAGAGGTGCTTTGAGCTTGCGGCCGCTCTTCCCGCTGGCCTGGCACGTGGGGCAGGACCGGCAGTGGTTGAGGACGTCATTTCGCATCCTCGGCCAGAAAAAGTGGGTCACCAGGCGACTGTAGGTTTTGTCCTGGCCCAGGTGTCCAGCCAGGGGGACATCGTGGGCCAAATTTAGCAGGAAGTCTCTGAAACGGAGGGGCACCACCAGCACTCGACTGGCCCCTAACTCCGCGATTCTCTGTTCACTGTATAACAGGTCGTTATCCCAATAGACCCAATGGGCTCCGGTGGAGTCCCCTGCGCTCTGGGCGATGGCTTGCTGGCGGAGTCCCTCGAGGGAGGGACAGGTCTTCTGCTCCTGGCGGAACTGTTCCTGGGTGGGCCCCCCTTCTTGACGCCACTGAGCCAGGCCGGGAAGGTCCTGGGGCTGGGCGACCCCTTCGGGGGTTGGCTCTGGGGGGTCGGTATAGTCGGTGTCCTCTACAGGAGCGATCGGGGGAGGAGGTGCAGGCCATTCTGGTTCTTCTGGTCGGGGGATGGCACGGGCGGCCATGGACCGGGTGGTTACGCACGCCCAGTCCGGGAGGCCCAGCATCCCCAGGTGCTCTCTTCTTTCGACGGCGGCCCACGGGGAACTCTCAAGATCATTCCCCAGGAGACAGTCCACGGGGGCATCATCCCGGACCGTCACCTTCAACATGCCGGAGACTCCTCCCCATTCGAAGGGGACGCAGGCCATCCGACATAGACTCTCGGAATTGTCGGCTGAGCGGACGGGGCAGAGAATGTTCGGCAGGATCTGCTCTGGTTTTACCAGGTGACAGCGGACGGCCGTCACACTGGCCCCTGTGTCACGTAGGGCTTCGGCCCGGCGCCCATTAATGTTCACCCACTGGCTATATTTTCTGGTGTTGGCGGGTAGGGGAGCCCACGGGACCATGTCTTTTCCCCCTAGGCACGCTAGAACCATGGCGGCCGGTTCCCACTCTTGTTGTGCCTGCTCATATTCTTCTTGTTCCTCGGAGATTTGTTCTCCCCCCAGGGCGGCGGCAGCTACCTGGCGGGGTTTTGGCGTTTGGTTCTGCGGGCAGTTCGGGTCATTGGCGTAGTGGCCGACTCGCTGGCATCGGTGACACGTGACGTTGGCTCGGAACCCCGGGCGCATCGGGGGGTTGCCCCGGCCGGCCGGGGGCGGGGTGCTGGCAGCGGGAGTGGCCGGGACGGTGTCTCTCCCTCGCCCCTGGCCTCCTCCTCCTCCTCGGGGACGGTGCTGACCTTGGTTGTTCCGGTTTTGCTCGTGTGGCCCTCTCCGGCCCACGCGGGTGCTTTCCCACCGGTCAGCTTCGGCGGCGAGTTGCCGTGGGTCAGTCAATTTACTGTCGAGGAGGTGCTGCCTGAGCTCGACGAAGCAGTTGTTAGACAGGTGCTCCCACACTATGAGATTAAAAAGTTGCTCGTAGGTCGTTACGTGGCTTCCCTTGATCCAACCCTCGAAGGCTCGGCTGAAATAGTTGACATATTCCACCCACGTTGTACCCGGGATCCGGGTGCAGTCCCGAAACCTCTGGCGGTACATTTCGGGTGTGAGCCCATATCGGGTGAGGAGGGCAGCCTTCATGTGGTCATAGGATGACATCTGATGGTCTGGGAGCTGCAGTAGGGCATCGCGGCCTTCGTTGACGAACCTCCCCCATAGGCCGGCTCCCCAGTCACTCCGATCGATCCGGTGGGAGGTCATGGCGATCTCGTAGGCTTTGAACCACTGTTGTATGTCATCCTCTCGGACATACTCTCGGACAACATCCTTGGGGATGTGGACTTTCTTTTCGGTTGCTCCCGGGGTGCGCGGTCGCTCGGGCACCTCCGGTTCTTTGTTCTGCTTCCGTAGTTCTATTTCTGCCAGTTTGCGCTCGTGTTCGAATGTTAGTCTTTTTTCTTCGAGCTCTCTCTGCCTCTGTTTTTCTTCCCGTTCTTCTCGGAGCCGCAGATGTTCTAGGTTCAGTTTTTGCTCGGCTAATTTTAGTTCACCGTCCATTTTGAGTCGTGCCATTTCCAACTCATGTAATCTGTTTTTTTCTCTTTCTTGGATCTCTTCCTGCGAGAGGCCCGTTCCTCGCTCCTCGGGAGCCGTGGCGTTCCTCTCCGATGCTGCACCGTTTTGGTCTGGGGATCCGGCGACCCCGGTTTCTGCCCACGACTCAATGGCGTGCTTAAAATCGTCTTTGGTACTCAGGCCGGTGGTAGCAATGCCTAGTTCCATGCAGAATTGTTTCAGTTCACGATGGCTATACTCTTCCAATTTATCCATCTGGAATTTCTCGGTGGATCCGCTCTCTTTGGTTGACATCGTGGTTTTGTTGTGGGGTGAGCTACTCTCTGTACGATTACGCGTTGATTCGGATCCCGCCGCTGGCCACCAATGTTAGACGGACCGGGAGGGTCGGCCGAGGACAAGGGGAGAGGTCTCCGGGGAGAGCCGTCTCCAGCGATCGTACAGATGAGTAACTTCCCCCCCATAGATACACACCACACAAGGATAGGATTTAACGTTCTTTATAGGCGATTTCTTGAGGTACGATGAAACGGTACAAGGAGGTCTGGACTCAGGGGTCCCCTCGATTCTAGTCTCTCGGTTTGGGAAAAGGGGGTAGCGGGACAGTCTGATTACCAATCTGGTAGCTGAGATGGTATGGTGGGTAGCTCACAATCCTCGAGCTCGGTGTTCTAGCTTGGACGGGCCGCGGCAGCACCAGCAGGTCCCGGTGAAGGTGGTCGTTACACGGTCCGCGGCAGCGCCAGCAGGTCCCGATGAAGGTGGTCGTTACACGGTCCGCGGCAGCGCCAGCAGGTCCCGATGAAGGTGGTCATTACACGGTCCGCGGCAGCGCCAGCAGGTCCCGACGAGGATGGATGATGCAGAAGGCCGCGGCAGCGCCAGCAGGCAGGACGATAATTCACAAGGCAGGGCTACGGCAGCGCCAGTAGTCCGTCAAGGCTGAGTTCTTCTCGGTGTCTCTCGACTCCAGGATACAACTGCCTTCCTGCTCTGGAGCTGCCCTAGTTATAGGTCTGGCGCCCTTTGATGTCCGGACCCTCGCACTTGGAGGTCGGGGGGTCCGGGATGAGGGAGTCCAGACACCCAGCAGGGGGTGGAGCCAGCGCCCGGGGGAGCTGGAGGGCGATCGGCACCTGGCGGGGGAGAGCCATCGACACTTCTTTCTCCCATTGACCTGCCAAGTGGTCCGTTCACCTCCTGGGTGGATGGTGGTGCCGGGATGTCGGGGCCGGGCCAGGCCCAGGGTTAGGGTCGAGCTGAGGCCACGCGGCCTCGTGGCGCAGTGTCCAAGATGGCGGCTGATCCGGCCGGGGGAGCCGGTAGTGGTTCGGCCCCATGATACATGGATGTCCGGGGGCAGGAGTTCCGCTGGGAGACGGGGTGCGGGTTGCCCTTGTGGGTAACACCTGGGAGTCCGGGGCTTGGGCCTTGTCATGCGGGGAGGGAGCAAGCCCCTCATGTGGCCTGTCCAACAACCTCTATTCAGCAGACATGGGGGCAGCCCTGAAAGAGGCAAGTCTAGTTCCACCGAGACTGGGCAAGGCGAGAATGGCAATCCTACAGTACGCAGATGACACCGTAGTAATGGACCATACAAAGGTAGAGCCCTCAAAGAGTTGGGGAAGTACAACAAGGAAAATCACCTGACAGTTAATCAAGGTAAAACGAAGATAATGATATTTGGCAGATACCCGGACAAAAGAACAAGCGGTCTGGAAGATGGGAGACCATCAAATTGGGACTACCGCAGCCTACAACTACCTCAGAGTTTGGCTAAACGGGAGGGCAACATCGGCAGCTCATACAAAACATCTAAGTGCTAAAATCAACAGAGTAATTTTTTCAATAAGACGACTAAGCCAATGCCTGACCAGCCCCACAGCCGAACCCATGCTAAAGATCCTCAGGGCAAAATTAATTACGGCCATCAACTACGGGCACCTGACATTTCCAGGAGCTCTAGACAAGCTTATAGCAGCAGCGCAGGTCAAAGCCCACAAGATCGTGCTGCAAGTACCCAGGAATGCTAGGAATACGAGATTACGGCTGGAACTAGGGCTCGCCAGACCGGAACTGGCCCTACAGGGAGACCTAATAAAGTATTATATTGTAGTGTTTAAAGCACCGCACAACTCCCTAAAACATCATTTGGCAACAATCTTCAAAGAAGAGGTCTCCCCCTGCCACAGCAAGCTGGATAAAGCAATAGAGACCCTAAATATAGATTGAAACAGTCTGCCCCTACCAGAAATCCCGTATAAGGCCTGGTTGAACACAATGAGACAGCAGGTCTTCTCCATTTCTTATGAAAAGGATCTAACTGCACTCCGACACAACACCCATACGAAGGCACTGGACGAATCTTACATCCTGGGGAAAGTCAAACCATACCTAATGGAAGCATTAGGGGCCCAGGCCCGTAAGAAAATCCTTTTTATGAGGCTAACAGTCCTCAGAATTTGGGACTTTAATCCAGCATGGGCACGAACAGACGGAGCCGTCTCATGTTGCCTATGCAACTTCCAACGGGAATCTTGGCTTCATTTACTGTGTTGTTGTCCAAAACTCATCAACGAACGACAGAGGCTGCTTCGTCCCATTTTAAGAGCCCTTGGCATCAGAACTTGCAAGGAGGCATCAGATTAGTGCTTCTCGGAAACAAAAACATACCACCTTGCAAGAGCGGCAACATTTATTTTCCAGATTTGACAAGCTCTAGACACTATAGAGTAAAAAAATGACTGTCCTTAAGCTCTCAAAATCAGAGTTGATAAATGCGCCAACAAATGGTTTCTGCAAATACAAATGGGCAAAGAAGACCTCGCCCGCCACTTCAAGTGCTCTGCCTGGAACCCTGCCGCATCAAAATTAAGTACCCGGATAGAAAGCTGCAAGGTCCCTGCAACACAAGACTGACTGTTGGAACGGGGTTTTTCATCTCACAGGAGGCACAAGTGGGGGGCGAGGTTCTAATTTTAGCTTTTTACTGTAATGATTTTAATTAATAGAACGGATAATAATAAATCAATTGAACTTGTAAAATAGAAGATTTAGTGCATGGACCCTGTTAATCTTCACAACACTGTTTATCCTGCAAGTAAAGTGATTCGTTAGAGAATGCAGGTGAATGGAAACCTTTGAAAGTATGTTTGTCCAGCTGTGCATGACATGACCCTTGCACAGGTGAATCGGCTTCCTTTACTGGGCCTGACCTACCAGGCATACTTGATGGACTCGACACTGGCTTCCAAAACTACCTTTGTTCTGACTATGGGCATAGCCCAAGATTGCACGTCAAATGTCATTTATGTGCCCTCTCTCCTGCCAATGACTGGCAGACGCAATGTAGTTCATTCTGGCACCACACAAATGTTCCTCTCCATCAGTGTCCTTGTTTCAATCCCCCAGTGAGCCATCCTTCCAAGAAGAACGCCTCCCGGAGTGTACCGAAGCCAGAAGCCCCTCTCCGCAGGAGGCGGCTGGCCCTGTCACCTGAGTCAAGCAGCCGTGGAGATGGGAATGCGCCACAGCGATCTGCATGCGCCTTTGGTCAGAGGGCCAGGCACTGTGCGCCTTGGCTCACCCGAGGTGAGCGGTTATTGATGTGTCTGCCAGCGGCCGTCAAGCCCTCCAGGTAAACGGCTGCACCAGCTGCCAACCCCCTGACCTGTGTCGGTGACTGAAGTGAAGAATGACACACTTGTGCGCTTTCCCCTAAGCCACTTAGCCACAGAGGTAAAAAAGAAACAGGTAACCCTCTGCCAGTTCACAGAGCTGCCGTGCCCTGGAGGTGAAATACACCGAAGCCAGTTGCCAATACTTGTCCCCACGCAATGTGGTGGATAAAAGTCGCGTGTCCGTGTGCCAGCTCGACCAGCCAGTCCTGGGATGGAGGCCGAGCGGCTGGCACAATTCACAAGCATAGAGGTCCCCGAAGGGCCGGCTCGGTCCGGTGTCCAAGTCCCAACCTGCAATGGACGCCTTTATCTTCTGAGAGGAGAGCGAGGCTGACAGAGATGAGCGCGCGCGGACTGTCTGCGGCCATTAATTCCCAAAACGACGCCATCAACACTAAAACATGACACGAAGCATCAGTTACAAGTCTGCTGTTCTAAAGCTGGCTCCAGCAGCCTCTCCGGGAGAGACCCCGAAATCGCACAACTCATTTCAGACGGTGTCACCCAGGCCCAGGGGTTAGCAGGCCACGTGGCGGCCTGGCGCCAGGCACGCAGACCAATGGGAAGGGCAGGCCACTGACCTGCACGTGGAAAGCAGACAGGCGCAGATGAGACAGGGCTGACATCCTGCAGCCTCGCTAGTTGATGTCAGTGACTGACAGGTGATCAGCCAGGCAGCAGCAGAAGGGCCAGGCCAGGAACCAAAAACAGCCCTCCAGAGAATGTTATAAACATTCCCGCATTGCGTCGTGCCAGTAGCGAGCTAGCCTGACCCTCTCGGGTGGGTTTGTAAGTGGCGGGGTGCATTCTTGCCCGTCACAAATGCTGAAAAAAATAGCCAGGGCAGTGCAAATTGCTTGGCAGTGGTGCACATATTTTGGCTAACCCTTTTGAGGGCTGGATCCTGGCAGCCATTAGAAGAGCCCATAGATTGCAGCCCCCTGTGATACACCAGAATGACCGGTTACTCACCGGTAATATTCATTACTCCGAGTCGTAGCCCTCCCCGTCCCTGTCCTAACCAGTTGAGCATAGCTCCTCCCACCAGACACTCCCAAGCAACTTGAAACCCATCCCTTCCCTCCAGGCCACACCCATACCCTGAGGCATATAGCACCGTGACCCGCCACTCCACATCCTGTATCAACCAAGCACAAGAAGCCGAACAGGGAGGGAGGGATGGGAACCTGGACTGGGACGGGGAGGGCTACGACTCGGAGTAATGAATATTACCGGTGAGTAACCGGTCATTACCTCCTCGTCAGCCCTCCCCGTCCCAGTCCTAACCAGTTGAGCAGATACCAAAGCAATAATCGGCTTCACTCAGCAGAAAAACAGACTTTAATAAGCATATAAAGTCACACCACCGGAGCAGAACGCAACACAGCGTCCCCAAACCCAGCAGACTCAGTCCCCCCAACCACCAAACGATAATGGGACATAAACGTGTGAGGAGAACTCCAGGTAGCAGCTCTGCAGATCTCGGTCATGGAAGCCCCCTGAAAACAAGCCCAGGAAGCCGCCACCCCCCAAGTCGACCTTCCCTGAACAGAACCAGGAGCCAACGCCCCACAGGCCTCATACGCAGCACCCACAGCCCACCGCAGCCAACGACTGAGGGTAGCCCCAGAAGGCTTCAGACCTTGACCAGCCAGCCCAAAGGTCACAAAAAGGGATTCGACCTTACGAAAAGGCGCAGTACGCAACAAATAGACCTCCAGAGCCCTATGAACGTCCAAACAGTGCAGCCGCACCTCCACCTCCGAAAGAGGATCAGGACAGAAAACAGGCAACACCAGATCCGAAGAGCAGTGAAAAGAGGAAGGGATCTTGGGAACAAAGGAAGGATCAGGCCGAAGAACCACCCGATCAGGAAAAAAACGTAAAAAAGGGGCAGAACAAAGCAAGGAGCCCAACTCCCCAATCCGCCGAGCCGAGGTAATAGCCACAAGGAACAGAACCTTGATAGTCAGAAACCTCAAAGACACCTCATGCAGAGGCTCAAAGGGAGCCATCTGCAAAGCCCCCAAAACCAGAGGCAGATCCCAACTAGGAGCAAAGGTCCGAATGACAGGCTTCTGAAGGATACAACTCCGCAACAAGCGGGACACCAGGGGAACCACCGGGTCACAGACCGAACCCCGAAAGGCCCGGACAGCAGCCCACTGAGCCATCAGGGAGGACACAGCGAGACCCAAGTCAAACCCGTCCTTCAAAAACTCCAAGACACGCACCGGATCCACCTCCAACGCGGACCACCCACGCGCCTCACACCAAGACCGAAAAGAAACCCAATGCCGGGCATAGGACTTGAGAGTCGAAGGGCGCCTGGACCTCTGAATAAATTCCGCCACAGAAGGAGAACACCCCAAAGCCACAAGGTTCATCCTCTCAACAGCCAACCCGCCAATCGCAGGCGGACCAGACACCCCCGAGACAGAGGGGGAAATGACAAGGGACAAGGGACCACCGGCCACCTCTAGCAGGGCCCCACCGCCAACCTCAACAACAGAGGGAACCAAGGCCTCCTGGACCAAACCGGAGCCACCAGGATCACAGAAGCCCGATCCCGCTTGACCTTCAGGAGAACACGCGGAAGCAGAGCAATAGGGGGAAAGGCATACAGCAGACCCCCCTCCCACCGGAAGGACAGGGCATCCACCCTCCAAACCGCCGCAGAGCGAACCAGAGAACAATACTTCTCCCTCAAGGCGTTCCCCGGACCGGCAAACAGGTCCACCACCGGGATCCCGAACTGAGCCATTAGGCAACCAAACACCTCCTGAGTCAGGCACATGTCTGACAGGGAGGGAAACACCCTGCTCAGGCGATCCGCCTCCGTGTTCAAAATCCCCGGTAGATGCAAAGCCCTCAGAGACAGCAAGTGAGACTCCGCCCACAGGCCGATACTTCGTGCCAACAAATTGAGGGAAGCCACCTTCGCGCTCCCCTGGCGGTTGATATAACACACCACCACCGTGTTGTCTGACCGTACCATCACATCCCTCTGGAGGATCCAAGGCAGAAATTGAGTCAAAGCCAACAGAACCGCCTTCAACTCCCTCCAATTCGAGGACATGCCCGCCTCTGGCACAGACCAGAGACCCTGCACCGACTCCTGACCCAAGACCGCACCCCAACCCAATTCGCTGGCATCGGTCGTCAGGACCAACCTCTCCTGGGACACAAAGGGCGAGCCCTGTAAGAGGTTCCAATCCACCAGCCACCAGGACAATTTTCGGGCGATGGACACCCCCCCGGAATCAACTGTTCGTAATTCAGAGAGGCCGGATCCCAATGCTCCAGAAGATGATTCACCAGGGGGTACAAGTGTAGACGGGCCCAAGGAACAATCATAACAGTAGCTGACATTAGCCCCTGAACACGCAACCACTGGCGAGCCGTGGAAGACTGAGCCCCCAACACCTTCCACAGCTCGTGCATAAGAGTCAATCTGCGAGGTACCGACAGGAAGACCTTTCCCAACCTGGTGTTGAACACCCCCCCAATGAACAGCAGATCCTGAGTGGGGTGAAGATGGGATTTCTCCAAGTTCAGAATCCACCCGAACCGTTGAAGGAGACTGCAAACCTCCATGGACTGAGCCTGAGCCTGAAGGAAAGAAGAGGAAGAAATCAACCAGTCGTCCAAGTAAGGGAACACCTGAAAACCCCGAGCATGCAACAAACCCACCAAGGGAGCCAACACCTTAGTAAACACCCTCGGAGAGGCCGACAGGCCAAACGGTAATACCTGGAACTGGAAATGATCCACCCCCACACAGAAACGCAGGAACCTCTGAGAATCCGCGTGCACTGGTACATGAAAATAAGCGTCCCGGAGATCGAGCGAAGTCAGGAAATCCCCCACCGACAGGAAGGGAAGAATCAACTGTAGAGTCACCATCTTGAAGGACCGATGAGGGATACACAAGTTCACCGCCTTCAGATCTAGCACAGGACGGAAGTCCCCATTTGGCTTCTGGATCAAGAACAGGATCGAGTAAACCCCCCGACCCCTTTGACTCACAGGCACCTTCACCACAGCCCCCTTGGACACCAAGTCCCAAACTCCGTCCAACAGAGCACGGCATTTCGCCGGAGACCAGGGAACAGGGGTAGACCTGAACACATCCACCGGAGGAGTTCCGAATTCTATTCTGTAGCCCAGCCGGACCACCTGCAAGACCCACTGGTCCCAAACGAACTCCTCCCAGACAGGAAAAAAAGAAGAGAGGCGATCCCCAACTGGCAACCCCATCATCACATAGTCACGACTTGGAGGGACCCGCCGAAGAGGAAGCACCCTGTTGACCCCGGGACTTGTGGAAGGAAGGGACACCCTGGCCACGTCCCCTACCACGAAAGGGCTGGGTCGCCATTTTAGACTGAAACGCCTGCCCAAAAGCCCGCTTATAACCCGCAAACTTCCCTTTCTGAGAAGAGCGGACCGGAGCCAACAACTTCTTGTCCTCCGCAGTCTTTTTAATCAAAGCCTCCAACGGCTCACCAAACATTTTAGAGCCCGTGAAGGGGATCCTCATCACAGCCGCCTTCTGAGCAGCCTCCGCCTTCCAAGACTTAAGCCACAACTGCCTCCTAGCAGCAACCGAGGCACCTGCAGCCGCCGCAGCAGCGCTAAGGGAGTCAAAGGACAAATCTGCCAAGAAACGCAACTGCTGTTCCAACATGGATAAAGACTCCGAGGGATCCTCATCCTGCATGAGCTGCGCAGAAATACTTTGACAGTCTTTAAGAAGTGACTGCACAAGATAGCTGGTGTAAGCTGCAGACCGAACTGCAAGATTAGAGGCAGCAAAGGACCGCTTCAAGGCCCCTTCCACATGCTTGTCCCCAGGATCAGAAGGAACCGCATCCTCAGACACCACCAGGCTCTGAGACGCCATGCCAGCAAGCAGGGAATCCACCTTCACCACGGCCGGGAATTCCTCCGAGAAACCCTGCAAGGGATACCTCCTAGCCAGAAACCGGGGAAAGGCATGTTTGTCCACATCCTTCCATTCCCCCTCCAGCACCCGCCGCACAGAAGCATGAATGGGGAGGCTTTCAGGTTCTCTCTTCAGGTAATTAGCGAAGAAGTCTTCAGACTCTCCACCCGGCACGGGACCAGGGAACCCCAAATTGTCCCGAACATGCTGTAGAACACAACTAAGGTCCGACCCTTGGACAAAACGACCCTTCACCTCCTCATCAGAGTCCACGTCAGGATCTACCTCCGCCGAGGCATCCAAATTCCTTTTCTTGGGCCCAATGGGAACACGAGCCACAAAGGCAGCCGCCACCGCCGCCTCAATCATCTTCTGAATATCTATTAAGGAAGGAGCAGTGGAAGACCCAGCGACCACCTCCTCATCCACACAGCCGAGCTCACGTACATCCGCACCTCTACCCTCCATGTTGTGAACATGAGAACAGAGAAACAGACCCCATTAAATACCGAGCCTAACCATGGGAAAAAAAAAAATATTCCCAAAGGCCAACCAGGGAAAGCCCCACCGATCCCCAGCCAATCCCCAACAGGACTGAAGGCCGGCCCCAAAACGGCCAATCAGAGACTTCCACCCATCCCATAAAAGGAAAGGACAGGACAGGGCCCAACCTTTAAGGGGACCAAGAACCCAGAAGCCCCCGCACCAGGAACCAGTGAACAAGGTAAGAAATACCCCCCAAAGCCCACTGAAGAAACCTGCCTAGACCGAATCAAAGGGATTAGAACCTGTAACCTTGAGCGTCAGAGCCCCGGACATAAACCAGAAGGCCACAGTGACTCTTAAGAGCAGTAGGAGATTAGAGCCACCAAAAAACCCCAGACGACCCCCATCCGAATAGAGACAGACATGAGGACAGTGGAAACTCCTCCCCAGGGCACCTACAATGCAGCAACCCCCAACCAGCAGGAGAATAACACCCCACTCCAAGATCCGAGGAAGCGCGAAGCGGACAGTCAAACAGTAACCAGTAAACCAATCTGTATAAACGCTAAACAAACAGGAGACATGCCCCCACTGACGAAAAAAAGATATAGACGCCAAAACCGTCACGCCCTTGGCGCGCAGAAAGGCAAGCCGCGCCTCACACACCTCCTCTCCCCCCCCGGGCGATCCCGCTAGAGCAGGGAACAAACTCGGAAGAGAGGAGGCCGCAGCAGGGAGTCACCACCCCACACCAGGCAGTCCTGACCCCCCAACCCCACGGTCCCGCTACAGCAGGGACTCAAAGTAAATGCCTCAATAATTCAAAAACGGCACCTAAGGGGTTTAAACGGGCGCTAAACAACCCGTTTCACACTCACCTGACAGGAGGCTTGAAGACCCAGCACCTCCTATCCCGTCGAAGTTTGCCCGGAAGTGAATCATTTGCAGAAAAAACAAACAGGATGTGGAGTGGCGGGTCACGGTGCTATATGCCTCAGGGTATGGGTGTGGCCTGGAGGGAAGGGATGGGTTTCAAGTTGCTTGGGAGTGTCTGGTGGGAGGAGCTATGCTCAACTGGTTAGGACTGGGACGGGGAGGGCTGACGAGGAGGTAATGACCCAATGGCCAACCATGCATCGGTCAGCAGAATGGCAGGTCGGAGCATTGCAGCCCACCCTGTCATGAGGCAAGCAGGCTATCAGACCCCACGCCCGGGGCAGAAGGTGGGAATAAAAAGAAAAATAGAAACACATCTGTTTCCTGGAGTGTACAGTTCCTAACGCCAGTCCTGTATAATAACAACGTAATATATGTCACCTTGTAACAGAAGCAGCGCGTATTCACTCCACATGACATCTATTTGCACTGAATAACACAGGTCTATTTAGCTCGGTGGTACTCATTTTATGAACTTCAGAAGGATGAAAGGCTGAGTGGAAGCAGCAAGAGTTGAACCTCTGACCATAGAGTCAAACACAGATTTTTGCAGTGAATATACCAGCCTGCCAAATCATCAGGTCCAGCTTGAAGATATTTCATTTCAAGTATTAGCAAAGCAAACAGGTCACGCCTTCCAGACCTATCGGCTGAGATGGTGTAGAAGAGCATTGGCAAAAACTATTTTTGCCAATACTGTGCAGCATGATCAAAAGGGAAACAAGGCGCAGGGATACAGCTGTGCAGTTCCAAAGGTGTGCACGTGCCTCACCACACATGCATGCCTACTCTGTTGTGGTAAGGGTGGGGCCTGGTGCCATAATGGGACTATAATGTGATGGCATTCTTATAGGTTTCGCCTGCACAGCCTGTTGTGCTTGCGAAATCTCTTGTATTAAAAAAACAAATCATCTTTAAAGGGGCTCGGAACCTGCCTTTACTTACCATAACGTCCATGCTTCTCAGAACCTGCCTTTACTTACCATAACGTCCATGCTTCTGATGGTCAGCACGCAGCCTGCTTTCACTTTGAACGTCTTCCTGCTTTGTGTGTCCTTGCAGGGAAGCATGGCTTCCGGTCACTGGCCAGTGGGTAGTGGACAGTGTCCCTTCACTGGCTACATACTTCAGAAGGTACTTTAAAAAAACATGTGATATCTAGCACTCCATACGCAGTGGCATAGCTAGCCCTTTGGCCGCCTGTGGGAGTCACTAAGTTTGGTGCCCAGCGGCGGCCGGAGTGAAAAGCAGGGGTGGGTGCAGGAGAGCAGTTTTGTTTGCCGCCCTGCGGCAGTGGATTGAAGGGGGGAGGGGGGTATGAGAGGGAGTGCCTGCCCGAGACTGCAGGTGAGAGCGGTGGGAGGAGGCTGCCGCCCCAAAACTCATGCCGCCTGGGGCGGACCAGCACCCCCCATGCAGGGCCGGACTGGGAACCACAACCGGCCCTGGCAAAGTGCTCGGCCGCCACCAACTCCCCCATCCTCCGAATTGGGGGGGAGGGGGGGTGCGGGGGTGCCCCCGAGCTCTTTGCCAGGGCCGGTTTTCTGCCGATTTTGTTACATGGCCGATTTTGCAGCTATGCTGCAAAAACGGCCCTGTAACAAAAACGACCCCCAGGGGCCCAAAAGCGGCCCTCACCCGCGCACCGGGGGATTGCCCGGTGCCCGCTAAGGCCAGTCCGGTCCAGCCCCCATGCTACGCCACTTTCCCTACAAGTGCATCTGCAGGCCGTCTCTCTCCTCCCGGCACTCTTCCCACATCGTTGCCTAGCACCCCCCCAACTCACAATTTATTTTTCATTTCTAATGTACTTTTTCTTCCCAACTCGCTAAACCTTTTTCCACTTCTAATGTACTTAATGCCCTCTCTCCCCCTTGTCTTGCTTGCCTCGCACAGCTCCCACCCACTCCCGTGTCCATGCAGCTCCTTGAATGCCCTTGATAGAGGCCGGTCATTGGGGCACTCCCAGAACTTTTCAACCACTACAACCGGAACTTATCAACCCTCTCACACCTCGGCCCGTGCAGGTAAGCGCGGTGGGACGGTGGGGCCGGGTGGGGAGTGGGGGCAGGGGGAGGGGGGGGGTTGGGGGGGGGGGATTTCGAGGGACGATGGGGAGGGAAAATTAAATACATAAATAATTTTCCATCGTCATCGTCTGTTAAAATACCCTCCCTCCCCCACCTGGCCCTACCGGGTATATTACTCGCATTTGTTATTTATTTAATTACATCATGTATGTATTTATGCATATTTTGGAGTTTTGTAAAGCTGTATTTCCTCAGCACCCGCTGAGCTGCAATAGCGTGCGCATGCATACACACCAGTGTACAAGGGCTTTAAGTGGGCCGGGTCCTGCCGGTGCTCAGCGCCTGGGGTTCTTAAAAGCAGGTGCTGAGACGGGGGTCCTTATCGGGCTCTAATTTTTGTCCTCAGCCTCAGGGTAGAAAAAAAATCGTAGCTCTGCAGCTGTGCCACCCTTCACGGCCTTAGATATGACTTCAAAGAGACTCGTTATAATTCTTTCACAGTCTCATCATTTCAAAACTGAAGCATTTTCAATATTATTTACAACAAAGTCATAGCTGCTGCTTATTTATCTTATACCACTAACAACCATCAACAAAGCCAATAGTCCTGGCTTGTTGTAGGTATAATGTTGCTTGGTTTATCATATATCTGGATGCAATGACAGAAACAGCAAATTACCAGTAGGACAGCACACTTTGCTAAACACAGATTTTTAGCTTATGAGTATTTAAGCCACGCATTTAATTACACTGGTCACGCCCCTTTGAGAGACCCCACCCCACACCAGTTCTTTCATCCTACTTAAAGCCCAGCCAGTGTTATTGGTGAACACAAACCCAACCGAAAGAAAAATAACCACCCTCCTTCTCCCTTATCTTCAGTCAGGCCTGCGGTTGTTTGGAGATGTGCAGGCATCAGCTGTCACTCTTTGGTGTCACCAAAAGTAAGTTTTCCATCAGCAATATGACATGTATTTTTTGCAAAACGTGCATATTTTATATGAAGCAAATCTGAAAATTTAAATATCGCCACAAACCACAGGATCCTGAATCGCGTCTGCGGCGGCGCTAGGCCGCACCTAGTTCAGGCCTGGTCCTAACTCCAGCCCAGGGGTGCTTTGCGTGTCTTTGGGTGTTGGGTGAGAACAGTGCTGCCGTCTCGTCCGAGGGAACGCTGCGATGGAATGCAACGAGTTGAATGGGTGTTCGGGGTTGTTGACAGCGGTGCAGGAGAACACATACTCAGTGCATCAGTGTGTCTTCTCCTATTGGTTGTGGTCGATGATGCCACACGTCTGCCTCACGCCACTCTAGGTGAATGAGGACGTACCGGCAGTGCTTAAAATAGAAACATAGAAGGGCAGGTACTCTTTAACAGAGCACCTGCTTGTTTCTGTAAAATGCTGGTATGCTCCAATTAAAAGTATTACATTTAGTGGTTAATTTGTAAACAAATAAGTGCAGGAGCTCTCGTCAAGAGGAAGCTTCCGCCAGCTCATTTCTCCTGTTAGCGCTGCCTACAACAGAACCAACTAACCCTGAAGTAGGGAGAGGATGTGGCGTAATGGCCAGAGCTACATACATCTGAGCTGGGGAACCAGTTTAAAGTCTCGGCACAACAGCCTGTGATTTTGGGCAAATCACGTAATCTACCCATGCCCATTCCCATTATTGTACTATTAACTGGTTCTCAAAGGCACCAGTATTGATGATTAAGTGCCAGTGCTGAGTACTGGAAACCACCGGCTCAAATTAAGCACTGATTACATTTCTCTTGAGAAATGCCGGTGCTCTACCTCTCAACACAAAAAAAGTGCTGGTACTCAGTACCGGACAGTACCGGCCTATTCAAAGCACTGAATACCAGCCACACACCGCTCAGTGCAACAAGCTGTTCGCTTTGCATCAGATTGGGATACAAGCTATGCTGAAAGATGTGTTGTAAGATGGTTAAAAAACAGAGTGAACTCTCCACCCGTCTGTTTTAACGGCTTAGATAACGCCAATAATTAAATTGTATGCCTGCCTGCGTCCCACTGGGATTTCACTTAAGCACTTATAAATGATAAATGTATAAATCACTTTATTGGGATGTACGTTTTGACCAGCGATCGCTGCTATCAAACGTCTGAAAACATTGACAAAGACAATAAGCATAGGCAAACCTATTAGCTTTGCCAATGCTTGTCCTAATTTACAGATCCGTGACGGTAAAATGTTTTTAAATAAAAACAACCGCATAAACATGACAACTTTGTTTCCGTTTAGAATCGGAACAGTCTTCGAATCGTGGAAACAATAGCTAACAGTTTCACTCAGTCAATCGTGCATGCTTAGTTTCTACAGAGTTGCACAGAAATAGAGAGACGGGCGTTTCAATAAAAGAGTTTATTGAACAGTCTTATTTCTCATGTAAGAGATATGAATTACTACAATCGTAAGACAGACTGCGAAGTACAATATGTACGAGGTTAGCAGTAAGATAAAATAATACTGCTATAGCATGGTTTGTAGCTATGACATATATTAATCAAAATACATACATAAATAACATAATGCTAAAATGTGATACTCATCTGATGTTTCTAAAGTGTTCTACCTCAGTGTACCTAACCTAAGTGCAGTACGAGGTTTGAAGTAGGTGCTATTTCTAAAGTATAGCTGGCTATATTTTAGTTAAGCCAAGAGTTGTCAAAAGTTTCTCTAAGTTCTAGTCAGCTCCATACCTGAGAATGAGAGAGGTTGGAATCTCTTTTCTGGACTCCATAGTCTAACCCCCCTCAAGGGAAGTCAGAGAGCACTGGAGCTGGTTTGTCTGCGAGGAGGATGGCAGCGTCAGGTCAGTGCATCAGGCTGGGACTCGATCTCCTTCCGAACTTGCCGTGGTGAACCGCTTAGTCTGGGTTGGATCGAATCCTCCGGGAACCGCAATTTGCCAGGGAAAGTGCTGGTATATTTATACCTTGAAGGTGTCTAAGAATGCCAGTAGTGACGTAAAAGTCGGGCAGAGAAACGTCATGAATGAACCCCTAAGGAATAGATGTTCATGCAAACTTAATGAGTTCTTGGAGAAATCAATATTCAAGCTGAGGAAAATTCCTAAAGGCTTAAGGGTCTGGTTTTCCAAGAATTCGTTGTGACGTGGATGGACGGATGTAGGTGGCCATGCCTGTATTTGGTTTGTACGGACAATGTCTAAATAAGGGCTGAATTTCTTTGTCCAATTAAGGGCAGTGTGAATTGTACCTATATAAGGGCATAAATCGGGAAACCTATATACGGAATCTAAATCTGCACACAACACCCACTCCAGTTTTGTATGAACGACGTTACTAAATCCTAAACGTTCTAAACATGTCTTAAACATGTCTTAAAACAAAGTATCGAATGGGTTTGCTAAAATAAGCTAAAAACATATCTAAAACATATGTTCTAAAAATACAATACAAAACCATTGCTATGCATAAAGGGCCCGATTCACAGAACTAACTTAAGACAAAATCCTAAACTTACCACCATTTTCGTATTCACAGAATGCACTTACTCATTTTGGTATTCACAGAAGACACTTACTCACTTCGGTATTCACAGAAGTTAGGAGTCCTAACTTTAGGACTCCTAAATGCCTTCTGTGAATACCGAAAGTCTTAAAATTAGGATTTTTCTCAGTTTAGGAGTCCTAAAGTTAGGAGTCCTAACTATACTACTACTAAACTGAGAAAAATCCTAATTTTAAGGCTTTCGGTATTCACAGAAGGCATTTAGGAGTCCTAAAGTTAGGAGTCCTAACTTTACTACTACTAAAATGAGAAAAATCCTTACTTTAAGACTTTCGGTATTCACAGAAGGCATTTAGGAGTCCTAAAGTTAGGAGTCCTAACTGTACTACTACTAAACTGAGAAAAATCCTAATTTTAAGGCTTTCGGTATTCACAGAAGGCCTTTAGGAGTCCTAAAGTTAGGACTTCTAACTTCTGTGAATACCAAAATGAGTAAGTGCCTTCTGTGAATACCAAAATGAGTAAGTGCCTTCTGTGAATACCAAAATGGTAGTAAGTTTTTTGTTGTGCAGGTTGAATTTGATTGCATGTACTTACTGGGCTCTCAGTTGTGTATTTGCCCTTGATCTGTCTCGTGGCTGGCGATTATAGCGCTGCCCGGGACCTGACTTTGGCCGCCATCTTGGGTGAGGAGCCTGTAGTGGAGCCGAGGCGAGCGGACTAGCGCTAGGCCCCTCCCGCCCTCAGCCCTACATAAGCCTTCCTTGCACCTTGGTCCATTGATAGACGTTCACGGTAGCCAGATGCTTTACCGGGCTCCGTGATTACGCATAGATCGCAAAAACGATTTTAAAACTGAACTGTGTATTTCAGCTGTACTCTGCCTGTTAACTCCCTTTTTTGTTGTGCAGGTTGACTTTGATTGCATGCACTTACTGGGCTCTCAGTTGTGTATTTGCCCTTGATCTGTCTCGTGGCTGGCGATTATAGCGCTGCCCGGGACCTGACTTTGGCCGCCATCTTGGGTGAGGAGCCTGTAGTGGAGCCGAGGCGAGCGGACTAGCGCTAGGCCCCTCCCGCCCTCAGCCCTACAAAAGCCTTCCTTGCACCTTGGTCCATTGATAGACATTCACGGTAGCCAGATGCTTTACCGGGCTCCGTGATTACGCATAGATCGCAAAAACGATTTTAAAACTGAACTGTGTATTTTAGCTGTACTCTGCCTGTTAACTCCCTTTTTTGTTGTGCAGGTTGACTTTGATTGCATGTACTTACTGGGCTCTCAGTTGTGTATTTGCCCTTGATCTGTCTCGTGGCTGGCGATTATAGCGCTGCCCGGGACCTGACTTTGGCCGCCATCTTGGGTGAGGAGCCTGTAGTGGAGCCGAGGCGAGCGGACTAGCGCTAGGCCCCTCCCGCCCTCAGCCCTATAAAATGGCCCCCCCTCTCCGGAAGCGCAGCGGACGAGCGCAGCGGGCGCGATGTAGGCGCGCCGGAGTTGCGCCTGAGTTAAGCCCGTCTGCGCCCGTCCGCGGCCTGACGGGCCCAGGGCCCTGGAATGCTGCTCCCGGACCCACTTACTCAGCTGCCTCACTCAGAGCGTTGCAGCACCCTCCCTGTGCCCTCTCTTCTACAATCTGGGACCGCCTAGTGTCTTTTGGCATCTCGGCTGATACACCTTCACCTCGACTCACACATCAGGCTCTGTGCGCCATGTCCCCGCCCGAGTCTTGCATCCGCATACTCTATCTCAATACACGCTCCCTCCCTCAACATCACTCCGATATATTCCTTCTCCTGACAGCTGAGAACCCTGATGTCTTGCTGCTCACCGAGACCTGGCTGTCTGACTCCTCCCTCCCTGATATTCTGGCAGCCTTGCCACCTAGCTATTATATGCTGAATGCTAACCGGTCTACAGCCCACCGTGGTGGAGGAGTGGCAGCAATTATACGCAAAGACCTCAAATTTATTGCGTCTTCTTCGCTTTGCCTCCCTGAGGTTGAGAATCTCGTCATCAGCCTAGCTTCTGAAGCTGGAGCCTTGACTCTCATTGTTCTGTACCGCCCCCCTACACCCATGCCTCTGTTTCCCGCAGCTCTCAGTGAACAGCTTGCTGCTCTGCTGACTGCCTCTTCCCGCATCGCCATGTTCGGCGATTTTAATTATTGGTATGATCAGGCTAACGCCGGCCCCCATGCTACCGAATTGTTCGAGACACTCCTCAGCTTGAATCTGACCCAGCATGTTACCACTCCCACTCACATTGGGGGTCACATCTTGGATCACATCTGGACGTTGGGGGTATCACTCTCTTGTCCGATTGTTTCTCCATGTGTTTGGTCAGATCACTCGTTGATCGAGTCCTCCATCTTGGTGAAGGGCTTGGCTAGACTCCCGCCTTTAGAGGGCGGGGCCGCTAGGAAATGGAATGCTCTTGACTTCCCTGCTTTTCTTTCATTTCTTGCTGAGACTCAACCCCCTCCCAGCAACAGCTCAGGCATTAATGCTCTGGATGCCAATATCACCAACTGGCTCACAATGGCTAGCGACCAATTTGCCCCCCTCTCTCGGTTTCCCCGCTCCCGACACAGTAACTCTCATAAATGGTTCAACTCAACTCTGAAATCTCAACATCTCGAGCTACGTCAAGCGGAGCGTAGGTGGAGACGTAATTATCTGAGAACCGACAGGGAGGTGTACGTGCTTGCACGTAAGGAATATAAAAACGCCATCACTACCACTAAGGCTGCCTTTGTCTCTAAGAGAATACTAACTGCCCCTAATAAATCTAAAGAGATATTCAAGGTTCTGGCTGAATTAACTTCTGATGCCAGGACACTCCCCAACCAGGCCCCTTCTGCTGAGTCATGTAATGCCTTGAACTCTTTCTTTATCGATAAGATCTCGGCAATCAAGAACTCTATTCCTTATTCTCCCTCTATGGCTATTGTCGCAGCCCCTTCCATTAATACTTCCACCTTGACTTGTTTTCCGACCCTTGATCCCGACTCTCTAGCCAAATTGGCTACGAGCGTGAAATCCGGCTCCCCTAAGGATTGCTGCCCCCTTCTGTGTTCCGCGAGATTTGTCGCACTTTCCCGCATAGCGTCTTATCCCTACTTAATGCTTCTCTTAGCTCTGGAATAGTCCCTAGGTCGTTCAAGGAGGCTATCCTGGTGCCTCTGTTGAAAAAGCCTGGCGCGGACCCTGCGGTCCTCGCAAACTATCGGCCTATTTCCCTCCTGCCCTACCTGTCTAAAATCTTGGAGGCACACGTCACCGCCTGCCTCTCGCAATTTATTGAGGAATCCAATTTTCTAGAATTAAATCAAGCCGGCTTCAGACCAACCCATTCCACCAAGGCTGTCATCCTCGCCGTGATGGATAACCTCAGAAGCAATGCTGACAGAGGTTCCCCCCAGGCACTGGTTCTTCTGGATTTGTCGGCAGCATTCGACACGGTGGATCATGCCATCTTACTCCACCGTGTCGAGTCAGCTGGAATCCGTGGGCTTGCTCTGACCTGGGTCAGGTCTTTCCTCGAGGGAAGATCTCAAGCTGTCAAACTGGGCCCCTTCAGAGCTACCAGTGTTCCGTCACCTTGCGGCGTCCCCCAAGGTTCATCTCTGTCTCCCCTCCTTTTTAATTTGTATCTCCAACCCCTTATCCACTCCTTGGGTAGGTGGGACGTCACCGTGTTCAACTACGCGGATGACTTACAAATTGTTTTTCCCCTTACTTCCCCTGATTCTATTACCAATTTCCAGGCGGTCATGACACACATCCAGCATTGGATGAATCAAAACCAACTAAAGCTTAATCCTGGGAAAACTGAGCTCCTCCTTCCCGGGAGGAGCGCTTCCCACTGGGGCCCTCAGTTCTGGCCCTCTGAGCTCGGCCCTCCGCCTCTCCCAGCTGACTGTGTAAAGAGTCTCGGGGTCATTATTGACTCTGAGCTCAATCTCAAGGCCCAGGTGAGCGCCGTAACTTCCACTTGTATGTTTCAGCTCTACAGAATACGGAAAGTTGCCCACTTTTTGACCCCGGAAGCCTTACTACAGGTCATAATAGCACTGGTGATGTCCCGTCTGGACTTCTCCAATTCCCTTTACCTCGGCCTCCCAAAATCCCTGCTATCCAGGCTACAGCTTATTCAAAACCAGGCCGCTAGACTCGCCTTCAAGATCCCAAGATGGCAGTCGGCTAGACCTTTGCTCCATCAATTACACTGGCTGCCTATCAGTGAAAGAATAGCCTTTAAGGTCTGCTGCCTGGTTTTTAAAGCCCAGACTGGTTCCTCTCCGGCTTTTGTGAAGTCCTTGGTTACCCCTTACCGTCCCTCTCGTACCCTGAGGTCTACTAATCTCCAGCTTTTGGTCATCCCTCGCTTCAAATTTTCTAGGTTAGGCGGACGCAGCTTCTTCCACCTGGCACCTAAGCTGTGGAATTCTCTCCCACTTTCCCTTAAGTCTGAGTCGTGTCTTCTGCCTTTTAGGAAATCTCTGAAAACCCTGCTTTTCTCACACTCCCGTTAAGTTTCTCCTGTCCTACCTTGGTAGTCTATCAGCGCCAGGAAACCTATGGTGACAGTGCGCTCAATAAATTCCCCTTAACATTAACATAACATTAACATTATGTCTTAAGTTAGTTCTGTGAATCGGGCCCAAAGTGTTGTACATATTAAAGGCAATGTTCCATTCTAAGCATAGAATCACATTGGAATGCTAAATGAATGAACCAAAATATATACATGTGATGAAATGGCTCGTAAATACAGAAGAAAAAAGGGGCCGAAACCATTTCATAACAGGTTACATAAGTCAAATTGTTATTTATGACAAGGTGGCATACTTTCCCAGGAAGTGTTATCAAAGAATTCTGTTCTCTATGAATAGTTCTACTATAAGCAGATTACTGTGCCAAAAAATGAAAGATACAATTTTGGGACGGGAAAAAAATATAATCACAGAAAACGTTCCAAAGTCAGTATTACGTTTGAAAAAGAATGAAGACCAAATTCAGAGTCTCTCCGGAACACTGTGTGCCTGAATCAAAAGTCAGTGTGTGGGGATGGAGAAAACATAACATTTTCTAATCCTGTAGACAACAAGTCGTCTACCGTTGTGGGTGAGAGTTGGAATACCTTGTGTAAAAGATCAACAGCACATAAATGCGAAGCATCAGCAATGTCTGGATTGGATGTTACCTGCGCGCCTGGTGTCTCCTCTCGTACCTCAGCAGTAGCATGTTGCATCTGTGAGATCTCAATGAATGCCACCATCAGGATTGGTAGCCGCTAGGGACAACACATAGCATGGGCCGTTATCGGGTCCAGCAGAGTGTCGATATCCGTAGTCATGACTGATGGGAGTGTCAGACAAATGTCCAGCACACATTCTTCACTGCATAGTAGGCAGTGTAGAACAGGTAAGCTGCAATCTTGCCAAATTGGTCTGAATGACAGGAACCAAGTGGTGTTTAATTCTCATAGACGAGGTAAACCCAGAATTTGGATGATGCGCTCACGACACTTCATCTTCAATAGAGTTCTTTCCATGGTGACCTGGGTGTCGTTCGTGATTTGGCTTGCCATATCGTGGCAGTAGGAGCAAAAATAGTATCCCTGCAACGAGTGCTAAAAGGACTTTGGCAATCCGCCAAACACAGAGTGCACGAAGTTTGGAAAAATTCCGAGGACTGCTTGAAAAGGTGCTAACAGTCCTGCACACACGGTCTTAAATACATGTACAATACCGCTCGTATCAGACATGTTTAAGATACGACCTAACATTTCTGAGATATGCACAGGGCAGTTTGTATACAAAAGGGTGTGTATCACCGCAGAAGTCCTTGCGACTTGGAGATCATACGTTTCTTTGGCAGCGGTCAAAGGCACAGTTTTTTGCAAAAGAATGGCTTTCATTCTGCTTAGAGTATCAATTCGTATAGAAGAGATATTCAGTGAAGGCCATAAAGCCGACTCCCTGACTATGTCTATTTGTGGAAACAAGACTTGCATACAGCAAGTGACCCTGGATGTACCCGTTACTAGATATGGGATACCTGGTAGCATGCCACAGCAGCTGTGATCATTCAACATAATGTAACTCCCATTTGAAAGTTGACCAAAGATTGGATTAATCACTGCTGCAGGTGAACCGTGCAGGTGGCAGGATAAGTTTGTTGTGGAACTGTCACAGGCCCCGTGTAAGTTAATACCCTGACAAAGGAGAGAATCGCTTAGTGCGTGTTCAGAGTTTTCACCGCTAAGAAACACTTCACATCCCCCACTCCAACATCTATGTGTGTAAGGTAAATTCCAGGAAGTCTTGATGTATTCTTTACCCAACCTTTCATATTTGCCTGCTGGTATAAAATTTAGGCAATACTGAAAATGGAAAGTCGGAACAGGCAGAGTAATCTTACCATGTATACTCCACTCAGTACCTGGTTTTTCTGCCACTGTGAATGGTAATTTTTCCAGTTTTTCAATGCTCAGCACTGTATAGTCTGCTCCCCTTTGTGCCATTTTGATCTGAGTATCAGTGAGATTGAATTCTACAAACAGTGACGTAGTATTGATTAAACGCAGGTTTTGAAGCGTCCAGCCAAATAGCATGATAGAACGTCGCTGTGACTGACCATGTTGCAACATGACCAAGTCTTGTTCCATGATGTCTATGACAGAGGATACAATGCTGTCCACAGAATATATCCTGGACGACAGAGTCGTTAACCCATTGTCTACTACAGAGAGTGATTTCTCTAAATTAATACGATCAATTTCTCGTATTCGTTCTGCAGTCTCTGCCTGGGTAACCTTCCATGCTTCATTATAAGCAGCATAGATACCAGCATATATGAAACGTTTTTGATGCAGGTTTCTTGGTCCTAGCAAGAATTCCCTAAGGTCTGCGCCTTCTTGAAGTAAAGTTAAGTGTTGTTTTACATCCTCTAGTGCAGCTTTCTGTAGCCAATCAAGGCAAAGTTTCCCTACACCATAAGTTGTTACTACCCCTGGATGCTGTCTTTGGACATAACGTGGGTCTGGCCTATGAAAGGTAAAACCTTGTGTCTTGTTCAGGAATCTATCTTGACAGTTGTTTGTGTCTAAGGGCCAGATCAACCATTTTTTCCATTCAGGATCTGATCTGTTGTGATGCAAAATCTTATGTACGTCGACCTCCCCCTGTGTAGTGCTTTCACTTGTAGGTGCAGGTATAGACGGAGTGTTCATGTCTTTTATCTTAGCTATTCCAAGGCATGATGTTTGTTGGACAGTGTCGTTCAAAAACATAATTTGCTCAGGGATGAAACATAGCTTCTATTCCCTGTACTTGCCAATCTTTAGTACCCCAGACAGTTTTTGTCTCAGTGTTGTCTTCCCAAAAGTCGTAACCCTGTTTAGACAGTTGGGCAATAAAGGCTGTAGAATAAATCTGTTTGGTATTCGTCAACATACTTTTCATTCCTGTCTTATTGACATTCTTAAAGTAAAATGTCTCTGCATTCGAGATATTAAACCCTGAAAAATATAGAAATTTCAATGTTTTCGAGCTACCCTTCGGTGGCGTAGGACAATGTTCCCATTGGTTATACATAAATACATTTCTAGGCGTTGCAGATTTATGCAAGAAATGACAACCATAGTGGTTGTAACAATACAATTGTTCATAGTCTGATGAACCTTGTAAATATTCATTATTAGTAAATGCAGTTGACATCTCTAGATCAGACATCATATTATTAACAGTCTCGAAGTCCCAATCATCAGAAAAGGTACTGGAGGTAATAAAGTCACTTAATGAAATTTTAAATAAATGTGGAATCTTCAAAAGCTCACACGGACCAAAAATGTCATATTCGGCTTTGTCCCAAACTATACCATCAGTTATAGGAATCGCTGTGATGTTCACTGCTGACAAGTCTCCTGTGTCACGATGGGATGATTTGTGTGGCTGGAGAAGTAAGTTCACTCTTTTACTTGCTGTGTCCATTTGAATATATCTTCCGTTAATCAGCATACCCAGAGTTATTATCAGAGCTAACCAAAGTAGAAAGAAGAATATTCCCAAAACAATCCATAGTTCAATCTATGGTGAAACCAGATAAGTCTTTTTCAGTAGATGAAAAAAGTCTGTTGCATGTTCTTTAAAAGATCTTTGAGCTGGCTTTGTTTCAGGCTCGCTGGGATCCTCAGAAAACGTATCAAAGTTATCAAAGTTCATGAAATAGCCAGAAGCAGTTCTGTCAATTGTTGGAATTGCATCCGTATTTGATGAAATTGCTGGAACCAGTTGATCACTTGTTACTTCGTTGTAAATAGGTGTATCTGGATGAACAGTTATTTGGGTCTCAAGGGTACAAGGTCCATAGCTTTGTTGCTTAGTCCTCTATTCCTTACTGTTGAATTTTCAAAGGTGATGAGTCTCTCAGTTTGAACCTCTTGGATTGTAGCTAGAGGAGTGCGTCTGCCACATTGGCGGAGTCCACTTGGCCTACTGTTCAGTATCAGCCACATAGTGTGGTTTGATCAGGTTGATGGACACAAATCTTTTCTCCTTTTTACCAGCAAGGGGCGGCAAAAGTACTGTTCTTGATCCGTGGATTGCTAGGACAGGTACTGGTTGTCTGTAAGAAGGCCCAAATTCCTTCTTGTCCGCGATCTTTTCTCTGACTAGAACCCCAAGCTTTGGGATCCAGACAGGCCTTGCTGGGACGGCCGGATTTTCTTCAGTGGTGGTTGGCTTCAGGACCACGTTGCTTTGTTGCTTTCTAAGTTCATTTAAGTCCTGTAAAACAGCCAAACGATCTTTGATATCAAATTTATGTTTTCCACCACTGTGCCATTCATATCTAAGTCCGGAACCAACATTCTAGTCCCAAACAGGACCTCATATGGAGTGACACCCCGTAGAGAACTTCTTGGGTAGTTGTTAAGTGCGCGCTGGACCCCATATAAATGTTTGACCCACCCGTCACCCGAACCTAATACCCTAGCTATTATAGACTGCTTTATGTCCCGGTTTTTTCTTTCCACAACAGAATTTCCCTCAGAATGAAATGGAGAAGAATACCGCTATTCTACGCCCAGACAGGCCATGGCTTCTTTGTAAGCCCTAGAGCTAAACACAGGACCCTGGTCAGAATGTAGTTTGCCTATTGCGTATGTGCCTATAAAGATTCGCAAATCTTTTATAACAGTTCGAGCGTCAGCCGAGCGTTGAGGCAACATTCATAGGAACATAGAGCACGAATCCACTGCGACCATGATATATTTATAGTTCCCATCCCTTTGTAAGGGACCACAGTGGTCCAGGTAAACACAAGCTAATGGTTTATCTGTAATTAACAGGGGCATCTGCGCAGGACGTTTCACAGTAGAGACTTTCATCTCCTGGCATTTCTCACAGTCCAAAATATAATTTCGAGTCTGTTTCCTAATGCCGGGCCACCAGTACCTTTGTTTTAATAATGCTACTGTGGTGGAAACACCTGCATGGGCAGAGGCGAGCCCTTTGTGTGCTGCTAGGATTAGCCCTAGTCTATGTTCCATGTTTGGAATTACTCTATCCCCCACTCCAGGGATTCGAGCAAACGGAACATTGTTCGCATCAATTATATATGAGTATTTGAGTGGAAACATTTTAGGTAATGCCGCACGGCTGCCTTTGCATGATGCATTGACAGACAGCATTATTTTGCTGTCTATTGTCGTTTTTGAACGAGTGAATGCAGCTACGGCAGCCGTTTGCACAGCCCCTTTTGCGGCTTCATCAGCCAATGAATTCCCTTCAACTGAACGCCATCACGTTGGTGACTCAGCGTGTGTATCACATGAGTGTTCTGTAGTCCGTTTCGCAACTGAACTACTTGTTCCCAAAGCAATTTGTGCTTAATTGTGCCACCTTTTGCATCTTTGAAACCATTTTGAATCCAATTCTGTAAATATTCATTGTAAGATTGAACACAGTAAAAAGAATTGCACACTATGAATGTGGGGAATTCGCAATCCATGTTTTCAAGTGCCATCTTAAATGCTTGTAGTTCAGCTCGCTGAGCTGTACAATCTCCTAGAGATTGGGTTTTTGTGACCATTGGTCTGAATTTGCCATCTCGCATGCAACCTTTAACGATAGCACACGCTGCACTGTAAGCTTGTTTACTCCCCATAGCGGGCTGTGCAGATCCGTCAGTATAAATTATAAATTGGTACTGGTCAAGAGGGAGAATTTCAGTAGGCAGAGGACATTCGTGTTCATATTGCAGGAATGCTTGTGTTTTTAAATATGGATCAAAAACGTATTCAACATCAGTTGCAGCAAGAGAATTAACCCATTGTATCCATCTCGGATGTAAAGCTTTTGCATTTGGAATGCTAGCCTTTGTAACTGCCTCTAGGGCTGGTATAGGAGTCACAACCATAATGCGTTTCCCCTGTGCTAGGGCTCTTTCTTTTGCTACAGAGGTTTGAACTGCTGTCAGATTTTTTTCTGTAGAAGTGAATTTCATTTCTGCTTGTGTATACAAGTGGGATTTGTATGCAATTGGTACTTTTTCACCTTCGTTAAAAGTTAAGTAGGTGAATCCGCATTGACCCGGAATTATTCGGATCACTAAGTTGCGTACGTTTACGCGTGTTTGCAAGTGTTTCGTTGCTAACATGTCTGTTTGTAGTGAACGCAAAATTTGTGTGTTTTTGTGTCCAATGTGTGATTTTAAAATCAGGTTTGATTAATTCGTAGAGAGGTTTAACCCTTTCTGCGTAATTTAAAATGTAAGTTCTTCCAAAATTCAGGAAACCTAGAATCGACTGTAAATTTTTCAGCATTTTTGGAGGTTGGAGCAGCGCACACTTTTCTAAAAAGTTGGCTGCCAGGCTTTTGCCTTCACTTGATAGTTCATATCCTAGGAACAGGACGTTGAGGTGGGCAATTCTTGACTTTTCATCTTTGAAACCATTTTGAATCCAATTCTGTAAATATTCATTGTAAGATTGAACACAGTAAAAAGAATTGCACACTATGAATGTGGGGAATTCGCAATCCATGTTTTCAAGTGCCATCTTAAATGCTTGTAGTTCAGCTCGCTGAGCTGTACAATCTCCTAGAGATTGGGTTTTTGTGACCATTGGTCTGAATTTGCCATCTCGCATGCAACCTTTAACGATACCACACGCTGCACTGTAAGCTTGTTTACTCCCCATAGCGGGCTGTGCAGATCCGTCAGTATAAATTATAAATTGGTACTGGTCAAGAGGGAGAATTTCAGTAGGCAGAGGACATTCGTGTTCATATTGCAGGAATGCTTGTGTTTTTAAATATGGATCAAAAACGTATTCAACATCAGTTGCAGCAAGAGAATTAACCCATTGTATCCATCTCGGATGTAAAGCTTTTGCATTTGGAATGCTAGCCTTTGTAACTGCCTCTAGGGCTGGTATAGGAGTCACAACCATAATGCGTTTCCCCTGTGCTAGGGCTCTTTCTTTTGCTACAGAGGTTTGAACTGCTGTCAGATTTTTTTCTGTAGAAGTGAATTTCATTTCTGCTTGTGTATACAAGTGGGATTTGTATGCAATTGGTACTTTTTCACCTTCGTTAAAAGTTAAGTAGGTGAATCCGCATTGACCCGGAATTATTCGGATCACTAAGTTGCGTACGTTTACGCGTGTTTGCAAGTGTTTCGTTGCTAACATGTCTGTTTGTAGTGAACGCAAAATTTCTGTGTGTTTTTGTGTCCAATGTGTGATTTTAAAATCAGGTTTGATTAATTCGTAGAGAGGTTTAACCCTTTCTGTGTAATTTAAAATGTAAGTTCTTCCAAACTTCAGGAAACCTAGAATCGACTGTAAATTTTTCAGCATTTTTGGAGGTTGGAGCAGCGCACACTTTTCTAAAAAGTTGGCTGCCAGGCTTTTGCCTTCACTTGATAGTTCATATCCTAGGAACAGGACGTTGAGGTGGGCAATTCTTGACTTTTCAAAGTTGAATTTGTAACCCTCTGAGGTGAAGCCCAATATTATGGTGCTCACCCTGTTCAAGTTCCTATACAGGTCATCGTCTGTCAGATATATATCATCGATAATGCCTCGTCATCATAAGTTTGTAGTAACTCTGTTACCCTTGCTGGGAATAACCCCGGGCTGTTCTTGAATCCCTGGGACAGTCGACAAAATTGACGCTAGCTCCCCTTTATTGAGAAAGCGGTCAAATATCTGCTTTCTGGTGCAATATTTTGACAAAAGAAACCATTTGAAATGTCTAATGTGGTTTTACATTTTTTACGCACAATGTTATTCATTACGCTGTACTGTGTGCATTTTGCACTGCAAATGTTTTGCAACAAGAATTTAAGTGTCTGTATTCGAAAACTAGACAATATGTATTGGCTGGTTTGGAGACAGGAAACAAACGATTGTTCATTGAGGAGGTGCATGTTTCAATCACCCCCTGATATTCAAGTTGATCTAAGATCTCCCTGACCTGTTTTTTAGCTTCTTGCTTAACTGGGTACTGTCTTTTTGCAGTCGGTTGATTTTTTAACTGGATTTAATGGTGAGGTGAGTCCTCATCCCATCCTACATGGTTTTTATACAGTGCTGGGGCTTGGGGTACTGCCCATTTCCTGGCTAATGTATATTTTAAATGAACTGGAATATGGTTGGAGAAGGCAGGCATAATGATGGCCTCGCCATGTGGTCACTCCCTGACAAATTCTGGTGGCCAGTCCTGTTCTGCTAGAAATATATCATAACCCTTTGAAAGATGCTCCCAAAAGAGTCCTTTCACTTTTCTTGGTATGTCTCCCTCCATCCGGAGTGTTATTTCATATAACCTATGTGGAGAACTAACCCTGGTGTCTACAGTCTCAACTTGTATGTCTTCATTCAAGTCCACTGTCTCCAGAAGTCCCTACAGGTTCTAGTGAGCTATTGTAACTTCTGCTGCACTGTCCAGCATGGTCTGGGCCCAATCTCCATTCCTGAGTTGGGTTCTCAGTATTCTCGGCATGTCTGATCTTCAGACCTGCTACCTTTTTCTTGGAGAATTGAGGTTTTGCTTTATTTTTCTGAAAGTGTTGATCGTCTTTGGACTTCGCGCGTTCTCCCTTGTTTTCTGACCGTCCTCTTCTTTCAGATGTCTGTGACGATATCTGAACGGTACGAGAGGAACGTGTATCATTATCTTGATAACTGTCAGGTTTTCTCAAATTTTCCCTATTCCTGAGGTTGAACCTCCTTTCAGAGGGCTCCTTTTGTGGAGGAGACCTGCCTCGGGAATGAGAACGCTTCTCTTTGGAATTCTGTTTGCTATTTTTCCACTTCTTTTTAGAAGAGGTAGGAGTGTTTTTTGGAAAGACCTTATCAGGGCTTTCAGACAGTTGTGGTTTTACTGCCCCCCCCCCCCCCAACTGTCTCTGCCTAAATCTTCATAGGATTTCTCAATTATTCTGGCTAGTTCTTGAGGTTGTTCTGTTACATCAAATTCCCTTAGTTTCTGGTGGATCACCACCGATGCTGCTTCTCCTTTAATATTAGATAATATTATTGTTGAGACCTGGTCGAAATTTTTATGTAACTTCATACCTAAATTCAGAGCAGGCTCTGCCCCGTATTCGTTTTGAATCTGTTTCAGGACATCTGGTATTACCGCCATGGACGGAACACAATGTATTTTTGTGTAGATGGCAGCAAAGACTGTGCCTCAAGAGGTGTAGTCTTCCAGATGTGGTGTAATCCCCATTGGTAAACAGATTGTTAGAATTCTGTGCTTCTCATAAGGGCTAGTATTAGGTAATACTGCTTCGATTTGAGTAATTTTTTTAGCTATCCAGAATCGAATTTGTTAACGTTTTGTGGGCATTTTTCCCATGACTGCATGTAAAGTCTGTGGAGTGATTTTTAGTGTATTCCCCTGATGAGGGGCTGGATTTTGAATGGTTAATGGTGGTTGGACTGTGAAAGTCCGTATGACAGATTGAACCAATTGTCTATAAACTTTGATTAGCTCCTTGAGTTGAGCTAGTAGATCCACATCTGAAATTTCTTCAATGTCAGGATGTGTAGCTGGCTGAAATCGGCTATGTTGCTCCTGGTCTACCTAGTGGACCGAGCCTGGTAATTTGATTGTAATGTTTTAGGGCACCTTTAAGCCAGAGCTCATGCTCCTGGTATGTGAGTGGAATTTCAATATCCTCAAAAGGAATATATTCCTCTGGTGGTTCATCTATGTAGAAGTGAAACAAGTGTGTTACTGGATTTGATTCTGGGAATACTAACCATGAATAGAATACCTCTGTCTGGTGAGATCCATGTGCCTCTATCACGAAAACTGCGCTACCACCTCTTGGTGTTAGACCATGTTTTATAAGTTTTAGAGTGCTGGCTCTCCTTAAATTTGGATGGATGATTATAGCATCCTCGTCGGTTTCTTGAAAACCTGTACGATTAAAAGCTGCTGCGACTTGGTCAGCCGCAGCTCCACCAGCATCGGTGTTTGTGCCGTTTTCGGACATGTTGAAATGAAAAATGCAGAGCAAGTTTCAAGGGAACAAAGATAAGGTGAACAATATTTTGGAACACTGTATCCTTTCAACGTTGAACAAAACCAAACAGCTAATACATAGGACTTTCATCCTACTCAGCTATGGCGGATATTATCCCTACACACTCCAGACGTCTTATGGAGTTTTATGAGTAGAGGGTCTCTGAGAAAAGCACGACTGAATTACTTCAGTATCTAGCGTTAAATTAGTGCCTTACCAAACCGTTGGGCACCATGTAGTGTAGTTCCTATATCCCTGATAGGCTCTGTGCATTGGAATAACATACACTATAGATATACACATAGGACAAAGGTCAGTATGTCTCTATCGAGTGTATTGAACTTAATTACTTGTGTGTGCCAGCTAACTCAGAGGTCACTAGAAACTTCTTGAATATACAAGAAGTCTCTGACAGCCGCATAAACATGACAACTTTGTTTCCCTTTAGAATCGGAACAGTCTCAGAATCGTGGAAACAATAGATAACAGTTTCTACAGAGTTGCACAGAAATAGAGAGACGGGCGTTTCAGTAAGAGGGTTTATTGACCAGTCTTATTTCTCATGCAAGATATATGAATTACTACAATCGTAAGACAAACTGCGAAGTCCAATATGTACGAGGTTAGCAGTGAGATAAAATAATACTGCAATAGCATGGTTTGTAGCTATGACATATATTAATCAAAATACATACATAAATAACATAAAGCTAAAATGTGATACTCATTTGATGTTTCTAAATTGTTCTACCCCAGTGTACCTAACAGTACAAGGTTTGAAGTAGGTGCTATTTCTAAAGTATAGCTAGCTATATTTTAGTTTAGCCAAGAGTTGCCAAAAGTTTCTCTAAGTTCTAGTCAGCTCCATACCTGAGAATGAGAGAGGTTGGAATCTCTTTTCTGGACTCAATAGTCTAACCCCCTGCAAGGGAAGTCAGAGAGCACTGGAGCTGGATTCTCTGCATGGAGGATGACAGCGTCAGGTCAGTGCATCAGGCTGGAACTCGATCTCCTTCCGAACTTGCCGTGGCGAACTGCGTAGTCTGGGTTGGATCGAATCCTCCGGGAACCGCAATTTGCCAGGGCAAGTGCTGGTATATTTATACCTTGAAGGTGTCTAGGAATGCCAGTATTGACGTAAAAGTCGGGCAGAGAAATGTCATGAATGAACCCCTAAGGAATAGATGTTCATGCATACTTAATGAGTTCTTGGAGAAATCAATATTCAAGCTGAGGGAAATTCCTAAAGGCTTAAGGGTCTGGTTTTCCAAGAATTCGTTGTGACGTGGATGGACAGATATAGGTGGCCATGCCTGTATTTGGTTTGTACGGACAATGTCTAAATGAGGGCTGAATGTCTATGTCCAAATAAGGGCAATGTAAATTGTACCTATATAAGGGTATAAATCGGGAAACCTATATACGGAACCTAAATCTGCACACAACAAAACGACAGTCCCACACCCTCTCCCCCCCAGGCTTGGTATAACAAGCATTTGCATAGCCAATAGGTCTCGCCTTTGGGACTTTATAAGTGTTTAGCCATGCAACAGTTAATGTTGTTGCAGTAAGGATATTGTACTGCATAACTAAATACTTATAAGGTCCCAAAGGCGAGACCTATTGGCTATGCCAATGCTTGTTTTTTGTTAGGCACGGGAGATTAAATGATTTGCCCAGATTCACAGGATGTTCAGCGTCCTTGCCGAGACTCAAACCCAGTTTCCCAGATTCGAGGTCGACCCCCTAGCTGTTAGGCCAAATCTACTCCCCAGGGGCAGCTAGATCTCTAGAGAGAAACCATGAAAGGAAGCAAACTGGCACTGGCAAAAAGAATTTAGAAATCAGGTTTGGGACAGCAATAATCAGGCTAGCAGGCAGGAATAGCAGGGGAGAAAGGAAAGAGGCAGGAATACCAGGGGAGAAAGGAAAGGGGCAGGAATACCAGGGGAGAAAGGAAAGAGGCAGGAATACCAGAGAAGGAAGGAAACAAGCAGGCAGGAATACCAGCGGAGAAAGGAAACATGCTGGCAGGAATACCAGAGGAGAAAGAAAACGAGCTGGTGGGAATACCAGGTGATAAAGGAAGCAAGCAGGCGGGAATGCAACGGGAGAAAGGAAAGAAGCAGGCGAGAATACGAGGAGAGAAATGAAACAAGCAGGCTGGAATACCAAGGGAGAAAGGAAACAAGCGGGCGAGAGTACGAGGGGAGAAAGGAAACAAGCTGGCAAGAATGCCAGGGGAGAAAGGAAACAAGCAGACGAGAAAACCAGGGGAGAAAGGAAACACGTAGGCGGGAATGCTTGAGGAGAAAGGAAACATGCAGGCGAGAATAAGAGGAGAGAAATGAAACAAGCAGGCGGGAATACCAAGGGCGAAACGAAACAAGCAGGCGAGAGTACCAGGGGAGAAAGGAAACAAGCAGACGAGAATACCAGAGGAGAAAGGAAACAGGCAGGAATACCAGGGGAGAAAGGAAACAAGCAGGCAGGAATACCAGGGGAGAAAGGAAACAAGCAGACGAGAATACCAAGGGAGAAAGGAAACAGGCAGGAATTCCAGGGGAAAAAGGAAACAAGCAGGCAGGAATAACAGGGGAGAATGGAAACAAGCAGGTGAGAAATGAAACAAGCCAGCAGGAAACCAGGGGAGGAAGGAAACAAGCAGGAGGGAATACCAGCGGAGAAACGAAACAAGCAGGCGAGAGCACCAGGGGAGAAAGGAAACAAGCTGGCAGGAATACTAGGGGGAGAAATGAAACAAACAGGCAGGAATACCAGGGGAGAAACGAAACACGCAGGAGGGAATGCTAGGGGAGAAAGGAAAAAAGCAGGCGGGAATACCAGGGGAGAAACGAAACAAGCAGGCGGGAATGCTAGAGTGAGAAACAAAACAAGCAGGCAGGCATACCAGGGGAGAAAGGAAACAAGCTGAGAGCACAGGCAGCTGAAGATGAATGTTCTGTTGCAGCAGGCAGACTGCATGGACTGCTGGTCAATACACCCCATAACACTTGTGCCTGAGTTCAGAGGCAGGAGGATTGCTGGTAGAAAGGAATAACACACAGCCTGGCATGCAGTGAGCAGTGAAGCACACAGGCTAGTTAGTGGGAACCAAGGGACAGCCAGCAGGATGAAAGGCAGATTTATTTTGTCCTGGAATGGAGCCACATTTACTTAAATAGATACCACCCGACTCAGGCTATGGGGTTTCTTAGCAACAGAAAACCTTGTAATTTGCATGTTTAGCTTCATAGCTTAGCTTGCGTTTCCAGTCTTTGAACTGGTTGGCGAAAGTAAATAGCAAATTAAAAAATATGTAGATTTATAGCACGGGCCTTCTCATCTGAAAGTACATGAGAGGAGAGTGGAAGTGCCCCTCCTGTAGAGCGCACGCAGTATGGGGCATGAAGTGCACCCCTCCTACAGAGCACGCGCAGCATGGGGCATGGAGTGCCCCCCTCCTGCAGAGGGCACGCAGCATGGGTCATGGGATGCCACCCTCCTGCAGAGCGCATGCAGTATGGGGCATGAAGTGCACCTCTCCTGCAGAGCACGCTCAACATGGGGCATAGAGTGCCCCACTCCTGCAGAGGGCACACAGCATGGGGCATGGAATGCCACCCTCCTGCAGACCGCACACAGTATGGGGCATGTAGTGCCCCCCTCCCGCAGATTGCGTGCAGTATGTTTCATGGAGTGCCCACCACCTGCAGAGGGCACGCAGTATGGGGCATAGAGTACCCCCTCCTACAGAGGGCATGCAGTACAGGGCATGAGTGCCCTCCTCCAGCAGAGGGCACACAGTACGGGGCATGGACTGCACCCCTCCTGTGGAACGCACACAGTACAGGGCACTACCCCTCCTGCAGAGCACACACAGTATGCAGCATGGAGTGCACCTCTCCTGCAGAGCACACGCAGTATAAGGCATGGAGGGCACCCCTCCTTCAGAGTGCATGCAGACCAGGGCATGAAGTGCACCCCTCCTGCAGAGCACATGCAGAATGGGGCGTGGAGCGCACCCATTCTGCAGAGCACACGCAGTACAGGGCATAGAGTGCACCCCTCCTGCAGAGCACACGCAGTACGGGGCATGGAGTGCACCCCTCCTGCAGAACACATGCAGTATGATGCATGGAGTGCCCCCTCCTGCAGAGCACACGCAGCACGAGGCATGGAGTGCACCCCTCCTGCAGAGCGCACGCAGCACGGGGCATGGAGTGCTCCCCTCCTGCAGAGCGCACGCAGCACGGGGCATGGAGTGCTCCCCTCCTGCAGAGCGCATGCAGCACAGGGCATGAAGTGCACTCCTCCTGCAGAGCACACAGAGCACGGGGTATGAAGTGCAACCCACCTGCAGAGCGCACACAGTACAAGGTATTGAGTGCACCCCTCCTGCAGAGCACACACAGTATGGGGCATGGAGTGCCCCCTCCTGCAGAGGGCACACAGTACAGGGCATGGACTGCAGCCCTCCTGCAGAGCACATGCAGTACAGTGCAGAGTGCCCCCTCCTGCAGAGCACACGCAACGCAGGGCATGGAGTGCACCCCTCCTGCAGAGCACATGCCGCACGGAACATGCTGTAGTGCACCCCCGCTGCAGAGCACACACAGCAAACGGCATGGAGTACCCCCCTGCAGGGGGCAAGAGGTATGGGACATGAACTGCACACATCCTGCAGAGCACATGCAGTATGGGCATGGAGTGCACCCCTCCTGCAGAGCGCATGCAGTATGGGGCACGGAGTGCAACCCTCCTGCTCAGCACATGCAGCATGGGGCATGAAGTGCACTCCTCCTGCAGAGCACACATATCACGGGGTATGGAGTGCACCCCTCCTGCAGAGCACATGCAGCATGGGGCACGAAGTGCACCCTTCCTGCAGAGTGCCCCTTCCTGCAGAGCCCAAGCAGTATGGGACATGGAGTGCCCCCCTCTAGCAGAGGGCATGCAGTACGGGGCATGGACTTCACCCCTCCTGCGGAGCGCACACAGTACAGGGCATGGAGTGCACACCTCCAGCACAGCACATGCAGTACAGTGCAGAGAGTTCCCCCTCCTGCAGAGCACACGCAGCACCGGGCATGGAGTGCACCCATCCTGCAGGGCACAAGCAGCACGGGGCGTGGAGTGCACTCCTCCTGCAGAACACACATAGCACGGGGCATGGAGTGCCCCCCCTCTAGCAGAGGGCACGCATTACGGGGCATGGATTGCACCCCATCTTGCAGAGCACACATAGTACAGGAAAGGGCGTGCTCCCTCCAGCAGGGCACATGCAGCACGGGCAGAGCGTGCAACTCTCCTGCAGAGAGCACAAAGTATGGAGCATGGAGTGCACCCCCACTGCAGAGCACAGGTAGCATGAGGCACAGAGAGCCACCGACCCTGCAGAAATCAAGCAGTACGGGGCATGAACTGCACACTTCATGCAGAGCACATGCAGTACGGACATGGTGTGCACCCCTGTCCTGCAGATCACACACAACATGAGGCATAGAGTGCCCCCTCTAGCAGAGCGCACGCAGTATGGGGCAAGGACTGCCCCTCCAGCATAGGACACACAATACGGGGCATGGAGAGCCTCCCTCCTGCAGAGTGCACACAGAACGGGGCATGGAGTGCCCCCTCCTGCCCGGGGCATGCAGTATGGGGCAGGAATTGCACCCGTCCTGCAGAGCACATGCAGTACAGGCATGGTGTGCACCCCGCTTTCAGAGCACACAATGCATGGGGCCTGGAGTGCAACCCCCCTGCAGAGCACACGCTGTGCGGGGCATGGAGTGCCCTCCTCCTGCAGAGCACTTACAGTGCAGAGCATGGTGTGCTCCCCTCCTGCAGAGCATGCGCAGTATGGTGCATGGAGTGCTACACCCCTGTAGAGCGCACTCAGCACGGGGCATGGAGGTCACCCTTCCTGCAGAGCACACACAGCATGGGGAATGGAATGCTTTCCTCCTGCAGAGCACATGCAGCACGGTGCATGGAGTGCACCCCTCCTGCAGAGCACAAGCAGTATGAGGCATCTAATGCCCCCATCCTGCAGAGCACACGCAGTAGGGGGCATGGATTGCCTGCTCCTGCAGAGCACACGCAGTATGGGGCATGGAGTGTCCCACTCCTGCAGAGCACACACAATGGGGGGCATGGAGTGCCCCCCTCCTGCAGAGCACAGAGTACAGGGCATGGCATGCACCCCTCCTGCGGAGCACAGAGTATGTACAGGGCATGGCATGCACCCCTCCTGCGGACCGCACGCATTACAGGGCATGGTGTGCACCCCTCTTGCAGAGCACATGCAGTATGGGGCATGGAGTGCCCCCTCCTGCAGAGCACACGCAGCACGAGGCATGGAGTGCACCCCTCCTGCAGAGCACATGCAGTATGGGGCATGGAGTGCCCCCTCCTGCAGATCAAACGCAGCACGAGGCATGGATTGCACCCCTCCTGCAGAGCACACGCAGTATGGGGCATGGAGTGTCCCCCTCCTTCAGAGCACACGCAGTACGGGGGCATGGAGTGCCCCCCCTCCAGCAAACATGCAGTATGGGGCATTGAGTGCCCCCTCCTGCAGAGGGCATGCAGTATGGGGCACTGAGTGCCCCCCTCCTGCAGACCACACGCTTCACAGGGCATGGAGTGCCCCCCTCCTGCAGAGCACACCCAGAATGGATGACCGCAGGAAAAGGGCAGAAGTGCAGCGGGTAGAAGGCAGGGCATCCCTCCTTCAGGGCACATTGAGCATGGGCCTAATAGAAGATCATGTGGAAAGCAGGGCCGACCTCCTACTGAGCAATGAAAGCAGGGCAGACCTCCTGCCGTTCAGACCACAAGCAGCAGGGCCCTTACTAGGGGCGTGTGAAGAGTGTCGATGACAGGATACACGTCCAGCAGAGCACACACAGCATGACTTGACAGGGATGATGAGCAGAGTGTGGAAGTCAGGGGGACCTTTCGCTGAGCAGAGGCTCTCTGACTCTGACACAGGGCCGGGTACAGAGAGTGAAAGGCAGGGTACACCTCCTGCACATCACATGCAGCTTGTGTTGGATAGGGGCAGTACTTACTTTGCAAAATAATAATTACCAGTGCTCAAAGGTGTGCTCAGAAGCCTGCGACTGGCGCTATTGAATGCTGGTGTGATAAACACCAAGGCTATCTAGTGTTGAAACCACCTCATGCATTTCATCCACTGCTATATACTCACTGCCCTTTATCTTATCTCACACTTGTGGGTTCTTTTTCATCCCCACTTTCTCCCTTTGTCATGCTTTTTCCATCATTCCTTTCCTTCTTCTTCCCCCCTTGTTTGTTTCTCTCTCTCCTGTTCTGAGTTAAAGTTTATTACAAAACAATATGTGGCAATTCCCAAAACATGAGTGCCATTGGGCCCCACCTGGCTCAAATTAAGCACTGGATAGGGACCGGGTGCAGAGAGAGGGGTGACAGGACACACCTCTTTCATAGCACACACAGAGTGGAGGGAGTCGGGCATGTTCAGAAAGTGAAAGGCGTCCTGCTGAGCATAGCCAGCATGACTCTGACCAGGGCCTGTGTGCAGAGCGTGGAAGGCAGGGCACACTTCCAGCTGAACTGCCACTCTCTGGTTCTGAAAGAGGACAATGTACAGAGGGTGGAAGGCAGGGGGCATCTCCAACTAAGCATACACTCTGTGGGTCTGACAGGGGGCCAGGTATTGTATTATATTGCATTGTAATTCCATGTATGTATTGCTTACTACATTTGATGACCCTTTAAAGTGCTTTATGCTGGGTAGCACGCTACTCCATAGCCCAAAGTTAGTGGGTGATCCAGTGGTTATGAATTATTTTCGTAGATTGGTTGGTTATTGGGTTAGAAAGAAACTGAGCATTTCCTCAATTTTCAAGTTGTGACATATTATGTTAATAAGATTTGGGTGTAATTATTACAGTGACCAAATGTAAGTGGAAAAAGGGGAGAGGACCTGGGGTGGAGGAGATGAACATAAAGCGATAGTAAGGAAAGGTTGTTCAGAATGAGGCGTGATTTATGGTAGCATGATGAGTAGAAAGGTTACATAGGTTTTGGTGTTGCAGGAACGGTTACTCCGAAGATTAGCCTATGCTTTATACCAAGGGATAGGCGATGTTTCTGAGATATGGTAGACAGTAAGACAGTAGGCATGTGCTTGGAAAGTGTAAACTCAGAGGCACTAAGGCATGCGGAGGATGGAGTGTAAGGAAAGTGTCATTGAAATAGAAAGGCAAGAGAGAGAATAATCCCTAGCTATAAAAAAAAGAGTAGAAAAAAAAAGACTGAATGTTGATTACCTGTAGACAGGTGATGTAAGTTGCTCCATTTTAGGACCACCAATGGTACCAACACTATTAGTTCACTTCCATACAGATATTAAACATCATTGAAGCTGTCAAACATTGTACTTGATTTTTTTTGATGAGGGGTATGTTTGAATACACATTTGTTAGGTATGTCTTTTGAGATTTTAAGGAGTGGCTAATCAATGGTGTTACACTGATGATATGTGATGTGCTTGTTTGCGAGAGATGCATGGGTGTTGAGTGTCTATGGCAATGTAGCTCTCCCAGACATTAGGGTTTGTTTGTTATGGGATCCTTCTGATTTAACTCTTCCTTGATCTTAGAGGGTCCTGTAGGGTATCTGTCTGTAGGCAGAAAGTGCAAATGTGTGGATTATTTTTGGGATCACATTGGGAATAACCAGGTTTTAACAATCCTTCTGAACTTATGTGATTGTCAGTGGCTCTGGTCTTTCCTGGTAAGGAATCCAAAGGTTTTGTCAATAGCACGGATAAAGTACTGCCACCAACAATTTATTACCTATAAACAGGAATTATTTTGTGAAATGCCAGTCTGGAACATAAATTGCTGGGTTGGGGTTTATTTTTTATTTTTGCTTGAATAGATTTTTGTCCTTTGCCATTAATAGCTCTGTGATTAATGCACAGTCGTTTGAAAGAGGATCCTCTTGCTACTTGGAACCAGCCTGGAGCCTCGAGAACTGGAGGAATATGGGTTTGTATGTTTAGATTTGGATGTAGTCTTGCTGCTGAGTTTTGGATTCTTTGTATCCTTTTGACAAGTTGAGATTGGACAGGTGTGGTATAGTCTGTTAGTATGGTCATGGTTTGAGAGGTGGGCTGCTGTTGCTGCTTGTTCCTTCTTAGGAAATCCAAGATGTGGAAAGATGCCTCTTAGTGTTTTCAGTGTGTAAAATGTAGATTGGAGGAGCCTGTCCACTTGAGTATTCATGGAAAGTATAAAAATCAAGGACCATTTTGAGATTTTGTGACTATTGTTGGTGGGAGTCCTAAGTGATCTGGCCAGAAAGATACAGGGCCACAGTATTTCCAATCAGCACAAGTCAGTGTTTCAGTTTTTGAAGCATTCATCTTCAGGTTATTCCATGTCATCTATTGTTTTACAGCTATGAGGCAGGTGTTACGTTTGGTGCTAAGCCATTAGGGGTTTCCAGTTTGAGAATTATCTGTGTGTCTTCTGCATAGTTGCAGCAGGTGAGTTTGAAGCTGTTGATAAGATTTAATAGTGGTTTTATGTCAATCTTAAATAGTAGAGGTAAAATGAAAGATGCTTGTAGACTTCCTGTTTTTACAAAGCAAGGGTCTGAAGAGAAGGGCGGTGTGTGACTCTGGTTGGAGCTGTTGCTTAGGTGAGAAGCAATCCAGTTGAGGATGATGCCTTTTACATCAACTTCTTTCAGTTTAATAAGTAAGTTCTTGCTGTACTGAGGCAAAAGCTGCTGAACGTTCATGGCATAGCAATGTAGTAACCCGTTTTCTGTTGCCTATTGGGAGGATTGTGGTGTCTTATATTGTATGGGTGTGGCCGGTGTGCAATATTACCATGCAATACACTTGCAAAGCTGTCTTGGGTACAGTCAGGCTCGTTTGTTAAACCTTTAGCTCAATCCTAGTTAGCTGTGGCATTGAACAAGGCTTAAACAAAGGAACTACTATAGAGCATTTAGATGCACCAAACAACAAAATAAAAAGTCAAACAACACGAAATATGTCTGACTCCAATTCATAAAAAATGGGGTATATTTTAATGAATTTTTAGACACCAAGATTATGAAACATACACAGAAGGGTTCTGACGCTATAGATTTTTGAGTTAAACATAAATCCCATCTTTTTAGTCTAAAGCGCAACCATGCATTGGTAACCATAAAGTTTGGTCATCGGCAATTTGCTGAAAGTGGCTATTGACTTGCCCGAATTGGCTCCTTCAGCTTTGATGGCCCTAGTGTTTGTTCTAAGGGGTCTGCTGACTGACCCTTGGAGTCACTTTTTTTGGTCTGGGGCTTGGAAGTGATTTTCCCACTAGTCAGGAACCACAGGGAGAGTCCTCTCTTTGCTAGCCCAAGTTGTGCTATGTGCAGTCCAGTAAACAATGCTGCCTCTCTTGCCAGGTCCGGGGGTCAGCAGGGCAGTACTTCTTTGGTCCTATCTCCAGTTCCATCGTGATCTGAGGTTAAGGGTACCTGGGGTGCTATATTTATGCCCAAAAATTGCCCTGAGAGGTTGATGCAGTCACTAGCCAATGGGCTAGGGATCCCTCCTGCCCTATGAGGACCTCTGGCATCTAGCAATCCCAGAGTGCACTATTCTGCCCACTTCCAAGGTGTTTGAACACTTTCTTGGATGTTAGGAGCTTGGTAGCCCACCCAAGAGGTGTGGCTACCTGTGGGCTACATGCCCAGTTTGAGTACTGGTCTTCCCACATTGTTCCCACCATCAGCCGACCTACCTGAACAAAGGGGCAATCCTTCAGGTGTGTGATCGCCATTTGCCCACAAAGGTGGCTTTGCCTTTGAAGCTCACCTTTTGGGTTAACACCCAGAGTGGCTTCCCACAAGGGGCAGGTAACACATTTCCCTGTAACAGATTTCTTTGTTCCTGGGCCTGGGAGTTGTTCACACCACTCGCCAGGTGGGCGGAATGCTGTTTGGTGACCAGCAAATGTGCAAGGCCACTGTACAAACTGGGCAGCTGAGTGGTAACTCTCTAAAAGTTGCCTTTCTTGAAAAGTGATATTAAATTCGACTAAGGGATCAAGTCAGGTTTAATGCCTCAATTAGTTTGATACCTTGATGTATCCATTTTAGTAGGCCCATTTAGAAGTTAGGCAGTCTGAGCTAGTCAATGGGTCTACAAATTTCTCCGCAGCAAAAATGACAATTTGGAAGTTTTGCAGACTTGCCATTTAAAAGTACATGTCCCACTTAATAATACACAGCTCCCTGCGTTAGGATTACAAAAGCCTTCCTTGGAGGAGACTTACATATATTGTTTAGGGATGGGGGCTTTGTCATTGGTTTGAATGCCAATGACGAGGTAAGAGTTTAAAACTGCTCTTCAAGGCTGCAGTGGCAGGCTGGGAGCCATTTTAGTACTTTGTCACACACAAGGTGGCACACCCAGTGCAGCAGCCCTGGGGAGGGACGCTCTGTCTTAAATCCCTGGGTATCCTTGGTACCTTATACTAGGGACTGATAAATCAGTCAGGTTATGCCAATTGTGGATAGCAAATTCAACATACATTTTGTGAGGGGTTAGAACACTGGCACTGAGGTCTGGTTAGCAGGCCTCAGTGCACTCTTAGAGTTGAACAACCAGCAGCATCAGTCTAAACCTTTTGGGGGTGACAATGCATTAAAAGGCATTTCCTTACAAATATGCTTTTGGGGTCATCTTGAATTGTGATTTAGAAAGATTTGGTCCCTCTCCCTGGGCGGAATCATATTTGCCAGTCAGAGGGGAGTTCCTGTTGTTCTATGAATTCTGAGTTCTGGTGAAAGGCTGCTCTTTCCATATGTTTGTTAAGGAAAGCAAAGGCATTGGAGGATGATCAGTAGCTGTTGAGGTCTTGAGCGTCCAAGTTCTTCTTCTTAAACTGTGAGCGTAGGTATGCCTTATTTAATATCTCTTGGAAAGGTCCTGTTTTTAAGCAGTCGATGATGCTTTAAGGATTTATTTTTGAACATGGGGGAGGACAAGGAACCGGAAGGGCAGCCACTGGGCTGCTAGCTTTTAATAAATCTTCAAATTTTGAGATTGTGATTTCTTGGAAAGCTGATATAGATGGAGGATTAGTATCTGCTGTTATTGTTGTTAGTTGTATAAGATTGCAGGAGTTGTTTCTCTTGGGTGTTAGTAAAGACTTCAGTGTGGCTTGTGAAAGTGGAGTAAGAGGTTAGACAGCTCTCTAGAATTCAAAATTCCAATAGAGTTATATGGAGTTCATTGGCTGAGCATTTAGCATTGTCGACCCAGCTTGAGTAGCGGATTCGTTGGCCTTTATGTATGATTTGTACATTCCATTGGGTCTGTGCAGAGACACTTTGCGTTGTGAGTTCTTGGACTGGCACCATTTGTGTTGAAGTGTTGAGAGTTTTTTCAGCTCTTCCTTAATCCAAGAGGCCCTCTTCTTTATTTTGCCTTGTTTGAAGATGTTTTTTGGAATATTATGCCAAAGACTAAGAACATCCATTCATAGAGTTTTTCACTGAGTTTATTGTTTCCACCTGAGTGTTTAATGTTAGGTGTGATTCCAACTCCTGCATGTTTAGTTTGTTCCACTGTCTGTAGGTTATAGTGGGTAGGTGGGCTTTAGTTGATGTTTTATTTTATTTTTCAACATCATCACACACCACAACCCTCTCATCATCACAGAAAGCTAATTCACACCCTCTTCTACACACATTCTTGACATATTCCTTTCCTAGGATATAAAACCTAACACATAGATTGCACATGCAAAACTGGAAGGCAACATGGGCCTGAACCATTTTCAATGATGGCATCACCCAAGTCTTTTGAGCTCTCTTGATACTTGTATTTTTCAGCCTACTTGTAGCTCATCTACAGACCGTCAATAATCCCCAAGGATATCATAGAATAAATATCACACCTCATCACCTCTGCCTCCATCCAACATTCCCACCGCACCTTCCACAGTCACTTCAATCTGCCAGGTGACGCCTGCACCAAAACAATGAAGGAAGCCCTTGTCTCCCTTTACTCTCCACCCTAGAAATAAAACGCCACATCACCAACCCAACTAATTCCAAAGAAAACATACTGGGTGTCATCCTCTCTGGATCCCACATAGTCCTGGATGGATCATATTTCTGTCCTCTTCACCATTACACATGAGTCTCCACCACATGGACATCCCACTAGAAGACCTCCATGAATAACTTATCAACCTACCCTAACACTTTCAGTCCTCAACAGATGCCAACAACCTTCTCATCATCTACAACACAACTGTGAAGAATCATGTAGAATGCTATGCTTCCCTGTCAACTCTTGTCTCCAAGCCTGAGCCACCAGCACCATGGTACATCCAAGAATTTATCAATAACGAACACATCATATAAAGACAGGAGAAGAAATAGAAAAGATCAAAAAGCCAGGAGGACTTTACCCTTCTGCTCCAACTATCATTCCATCATCACCACAGCTAAAGGCAACCTACTATATGACTGCCATAAACGGAGCAATAAACAGAAATAAAAGCACTCCTTAGGGCCACCAAGCAGTGTGCCATCCCCAATACCTGACACCACTAACCATTTATGAGCCAGCAGATGCAATACTATAAGCCTCTTCTTCACAGAAAAAATCAACAAAATCTGACCTAATATCACCAATTCATCATTATCATTCACCCCATCTCTTATACCTAGCTTCCACATGATCAACTGGTCATATTTCAAAACGATCTCCAATACAGACCTCCCCAACATTTGGAACTCACTCAAAAGCCACCTCCTACAAAGAATACTTTTAGACCAGACATCCTTGGGATAGTTTTACACTAGACATTTTTTCTTCACTTCCCTATTTTTTCTGAATTTGTTTTTGTTGGATTTAGGAGTCTGTGCACTTTCCCACAGCTAACTAGAGCTTGTGCTCTCAACCTTAAACATGGTAAAATTGGCATACACCTAATTTGTACATTTAATTGACTTATACGTAAATGGTACTACATGTACCCAGGGCCTGTAAATTAAATGCTATAACATGCCACCCACTAAAGTAGCACTATAAACATGTCTTAGGCCTGCCACTGCAGCATGCATTGCAGTTTTAAACTGTCATTACGACATGGCAAAATATTCCTTTTGTGGAAAACCATAACCTGCGTGAAGCACAGCTAGAGACTTTACAAATGTACACACACTTTCTTAATCTGAGTCAAAAATAAATTTATCTTGGAGTTAAATTCAACGAAACCAAAGTTAAATCAAATCACTGCATATTTGCAATCAATGTTGCTCTTTCAAATACAATCAATGTAAATATCAAGCACAAGCTTTATCCATCAATACCATGTTCTCAAACGAAAAATCATAATTGAATAAATTTACAGGTTCACAAGTTCAAAAATTAACATCAGTCCCAATGCATTTCGGGTTAATCTAAACCCGTCGTCAGGGGATAGGAGATCAGCAGAACAGTAAACAGAAGTATTTGGTGGTTGTATCTTGAGATCCTCCGTGTGGAGCTACAACATAAAACAGACGAATGTCTAATGAGATGTTGGTTCAACAAAATTGCATTTTCTATTAGGATTTGCACTCAGTGAATTAGATGAATAAAGTCAACGAAAAGAGAAAAGGAAACGTGTGGAGGAACCCCTTCACCATTCAGCAAGAGAGGTTTGAACCTGCTTCAGTGTGTGTACCAAGTGCTGCAGTGCCACTCGAATAACATACAAAATCCAAAGTGTCTCCTGAATTCGTAAAATAGAAATGAGTGTAACACCATTGCATTGGTGTCTTACCGTTCTACTGTGCGAGGGCTGAAAGATACGTCGCTCTGAAAACACGAGAGAAAATATATTTGGCTATAAAGTTACAAACAGCGTGTGGCGTTCCACACAAGCCTACAATTAAAACCATCGCTTACCAGTCGAAGTATCCGCGCGGTTCAAGGGCAGTCACTCCAATAGTTAAAAAGGCCGAAAATATCCTGAAACGAATTCCAAAGGAAATTGTCCGTAGGATAACGCCGCTTGCAAAGCACCCGTGGTTGTACAAAAACAAATAACAAGCTCATCCACCGAGGCTCACCTAGTGTACGATACTCCAACACACTTCCGGGTTCAATGGCACGCTCATTCGAAAACGCGTTAGTGACGTGATGCGACGTGTCGTTGTTTTCAAAGCACCAAACTCATGGAAATGGAAAGCAGACCCAAAAAGGAAGGAGCTGCGGAAGAATACGTAATGTGCCTAAACGATAGGGGAGCCGGTCAGAAGGAATGACTAAGCCGGCCATCTCAGTGTGCGGTAAATCATAAGAACGTGATCATCTTGTGTTACTGTGTAAAAAAGTGACAAAAAAGTGAAACATGTAAAGATTGAAGTGAACTGTGTTATTAAAAGTGAAAAAATTGTCAAGTATGAAAGTCGAACATATGTGCCTGAAGTGCTCAAAGAACACATTAGAAAGAGATCAGAATTTAGAGTGCAAATCCTGTACAATAAAAAGTTGGTTTAAAGAGAAGGTAACTGTTACACAATTCAGAGAAATTACAAGAAGCACAATAACTCATAATGGTCATTTAACTCCCCAGGAATAACTGTGCCTAGGAACTTAATCCAGTGAGTTTCCATGCATGCTAGAATTGTATTCATGTCGGTCCCTGATGTCATTTGGATGCGTTCTAGAATGGTGAATCTTAACTGGGAATGGTATGTGCTGCAGTAACCCAACGTGCTGCTAGAGAGGAGTTGATATTCTTGTTGCGGATCCTGCTTTTATGTTCTACCATACATGTTTTTATTTTTCGGCTTGTTCTACCTACGTACACTAGCCCACAGGGGCATTTGATGGCGTAAATTACCCCTTCGGTATTGCAATCAGATGTATGATGAAGTCTTATTTTTTGACCCATCCTTGTGTGTGTAAAAGTCTCTCCCTGGATTACATTGCCACATTGTCCACAGTTGTAGCACTTCTTCATCCCTTTGTGAAGCAGTTTGGCAGTGCTGCTGCGTCTTTTCAAAAGTTCTCTCAAATTTCTGGATCTGGTGTGTTCGAATAATGGTGGATCTTGAAATAGTCCCGCAAAGTCAACCTCCTGCTCATTGATATCCCACCGTTTTCTTATAATGGTTTTAATTTGTGATGCTTGAGCAGAGTATTTAAGAACAAAAACCTCTCGTTTTTGGGGATTTTTCTTGGAGGGTAATAACAGATCCTCACGTTTCTTCAAGGCAACAATCCGTTCTGCTTCTATGAGCGTGTGTTCAGGATAACCTCTCGCTTCGTGCCTTTCCAATTGGTCCTTTATAAAGATATGGCATTGTTGGTCATCTGAGGTTATTCTCTTGATTCTAGTTATTTGAGAAACAGGCAGATGTTTTTTCAAAGAATATGGGTGTGCACTGGTGTAATGAAGTGCGTTGTTGACATCTGTGGACTTTCTGTATACCCTCGTTTCGAGACCTAGCCTGGATTTATGAATCTCGATGTCCAAAAAGTGAATTTTCTCTGATAGGATATTATGTGTGAACTGTATCCGTGGGTTACAGAGATACAATTCTGTGATACATTCCTCCAAAAGATTTTTTGAACCCTTCCAGACTACCAGTATATCGTCAATATACCGTAGAAAAATGACCGCATTCTCTCTCCATCTAGGATTGTGTAGGATGTATTGGTGCTCAAAATAAGCCATGAAGGTGTTGGCATGTGATGGGGCTCAGGGAAAGCCCATTGATGTACCCGTGATCTGTAAATAATGAGTTTCATTCCATACAAAATAACTGTGATATAATAAAAAGTGTAACAGTTCCAAGAGAAAAATGCTTTTGTCTTTAGTCATGGATGAATGTAGTAGTCTCCACTCTACCGCCGCCAATCCTTCATTGTGGGCTATAGATGTATAAAGAGCAACCACGTCAATAGTACACAAAAGTATATCTTCATGAAAATGATGTCTTGAGGCTTCTAGTTTGATTAAACAGTCTGTCGTGTCCTTAATGTATGTTCCCCAGGACTGTACTAGAGGTTGTAAGTGGTAGTCTAAATAATGTCCTATCGATTCGTGAATTGATCCACAGCCAGCTACTATGGGTCTAAAAGGTGGATGTAATCTGTCTTTATGCATCTTAGGGAGCATGTAGATGTGTGGAATCTTAGGTGTGGGATTGAAAAGAAATTTCTTGGTGTTTTCATCGATGGTACCATCATCCTCACCTTTTTGTAAAATGCTCCTTAGTACTTCCAAAAATTCTCTTGTAGGATCATGATCCATGGGAATATAGGTATCAGTACTCTTTACATGTTCATTCACGCTGCATGTATAGAAGTCAGAGTCGAGAACCACCAAGGCTCCCCCTTTATCAGCAGGTTGGAATGTGATTGTTCTGTCCTGTTGAAGTGCGTTCAAAATGTGTGACTCCTTCCGAGATAAATTAGGATGTTTAGGTTTTGTATATTTAATGTTTTCCAAATCTTTCTTTACCAAGGTCTCAAAAGTGTCCAATGACTTATGAGAGAGTGGAGACATGAATTTGCTTTTAGGGCGAAAGGGTTGAGGTGTTGAGGCCTGTCCATCAACATTTGTATTCAGGAAAAACCATCTTAGTCTTAATTTACGCATGAACTTGAAGTATTATATTTCAGTTTCCAAACTGTTGGATGTATAGGTCGGAACAAATGAAATACCTTTGTTCAATATCCTTAGTTCTTCTGTACTTATGCCTATGTGAGATATTCATTACTAAGGAGCCTGTTTTTTAAGATTCCTCTGAGGTCTGCCCGTGTCTGTTGGCTTTCTTGATTTGTCCCCTGCGGTATACGCTTTCTGGAGGTACATTGGTTTTGTCCGGCGGTGACTTCGATGACTGGCCCTCCGCTACAAAAGACGATTTAATGGTGGATGTGGAGGTGGACTCTCCTGTTTGTTTGTTGGTTTGTGTGAAAGACCCTGCTGCGAGACGTTGTAATGACAGATCCTGTTCATTGACTATACTTTCCTCCGAGGAAGTGGTTCCAGGTTTTTTGAAGAAACGCTTCTGAGCGTAAGCTTCAGACCATGAGTACACTTCGTCCAGTTTATAATCAATAGTGTCTCTTCTGAATTTCCTGATCTTACGTTTGTGGACTTCTTTTGCATGTGCGTCTAATCTGTTATTTATATCCTCCAAAACTTTAACCCAGTCATCCTGCTCCATCCTTTGTGTGATCTCATCTTTTAGACTGCTGATATCATGTGCCAACTCGTTCAGTATCGAAGAGATTTCTTCAACGATTAATAGGATTAAATCCAAGGAGCACTTATTAAGTATTGCGTACCAACGCAACATGAATGATTTATTGAATTTAAAGAGCATTGGTTTAAAAGCAATCCTCACACCTCTGGGAATCCTCTTGACTTTGTGGTACTCAATGAATGTGGTAGCATGGAGACGTTGATTTACTTCCTTTCTCATCATATATTGAAGTTGTTGTGTTGTAGTTCCAGAGGAGGAGCTAAAGGTCCTTACCTCTCTAACCAGGGAATAAATGGTTGCAGCATCATCTGTGGAATATGCCTTGGTTTCTGCCTGATCTGTCGTAAGATCTGCTATATCTTTCCAGGACATGTTTTAGTGGGTGCTGGTCAACAAAGTGGGCTCAAAGTAATAATAATGCTAGGTAGGAAATGAGCCTGCACACCTACTGTATACTAGTGGGTTTTTAGAATATGAAAATCATTAATCCTGATTTTAATGTTCGTTAAACCGTGCCTTCACGTCTAGGGATGTAGCCCTATATCCCTGGTAAAAGTGAAACTAACAAAAACAAGGTTATGGAAAACCATAACCTGCGTGAAGCACAGCTAGAGACAACAAATGTCTTTACAAATGTACACACACTTTCTTAATCTGAGTCAAAAAGAAATGTATATTGGAGTTAAATTCAACGAAACCAAAGTTAAATAAAATCACTGCATATTTGCAAACAATGTTGCTTTTTCAAATACAATCAATGTAAATGTCAAGCACAAGCTTCATCCATCAATACCATGTTCTCAAACGAAAAATCATAATTGAATAAATTTACAGGTTCACAAGTTCAAAAATTAACATCACTCCCAATGCATTTCGGGTTAATGTAAACCCTTCGTCAGGGGGTAGGAGATCAGAAGAACAGTAAACAGAAGTATTTGGTGGTTGTATCTTGAGATCCTCCATGTGGAGCTACAACATAAAATAGACCAATGTCTAATGAGATGTTGGTTCAACAAAATTGCATTTTCTATTAGGATTTGCACTCAGTGAATTAGATGAATAAAGTCAACGAAAAGAGAAAAGGAAACATGTGGAGGAACCCCTTCACCATTCAGCAAGAGAGGTTTGAACCTGCTTCAGTGTGTGTACCAAGTGCTGCAGGGCCGCTCGAATAACATACAAAATCCAAAGTGTCTCCTGAATTCATAAAATAGAACTGAGTGTAACACCATTGCATCGCTGTCTTACCGTGCTACTGTGCGAGGGCTGAAAGATACGTCGAGAGAAAATATATGTGGCTATAAAGTTACAAACAGCGTGTGGGGTTCCACACAAGCCTACAATTAAAACCATCGCTTACCAGTCAAAGTATCCGCGCGGTTCAAGGGCAGTCACTCCAATAGTTAACAAGCATTTACAATGCAATGGTCTCGGCATTGTTAAAGTTAGAGCTATTGGCATTGCTCATGACATTATTTTTGTTTATGTTTTTGTTTTTAAAACATTAAAAGAAACGGCATTGTTATTTACAATGTCAATAGCTTAATCACTCTCAAATGCGAGACCTATTGCATTTTCACCCCCACACAGAGCCACACACACAAAGCCACCCACACCCAAATAGAGCCACCCACAGAGCCACCTACACACACACACACAGTTACCCACACACAGACAGAGCCACCACGCTTAGAGCCACCTACAAAAAGAGCCACCCACACACCATGTTAAGCAAATATTCATTTTGGAATTCTGAACATATGTTATATGTTTGCATGAAGTTTATTTCACGATTTATGTGTCAAACATTTTCTTGATTCAACTCCACGCCAGACCCTTGGCTGAGCTCTGGTGCGACTCTCCCTGTTAACTGGTTGCCTCGTCCGCCTCTACTACACACACACACACACCCCCCCCATGGCAGATTATTGCGGTACACATGTCTAGTGACTGTGTGCTGCTACACACATGACAATACACTTACTCCCTATCCTAGAGTTGACAATGCGTAGGTTACACTACGCAGACACACACGGTGGGCGCGCACACGATGCTGCCACGAGAGTTCAGCGCAGGGCTACAAGCGGATATTAACTACAGTCCCCCGGCAACTCCAGCACCGGAGGGAAACAAAGTAAAGACGCCAGAAGAGTGCGAGTCCGGGGAGGCAGCAGGCAAGGGCAGTCCTGCTGTGCGCCAGCGTGCCCAGGGATGCCAGTGGTGGCTCCGAAGGAGTGAGCTTAGATAGTTGTAGGACAGATTTTTGTTGTTTCTGTTTTACATAGCACTATATCGACATCGGAGCGCATTACAGACGTACACATTCATGTTTTTCAGGCAAGGTGAGATAACGTGATTTGCCCAGAATCACAGGATGTTTGAGCCTCCACCAGACTCGAACCTGGTTTCCCAGGGTCAAAGTCGGCCGCTCTAGCTGTTAATTCACACCCTCAGTGTGGTGAGTGGAGGTGTACGGTAACCGGTGGCTACATGGCAGTAAGGAGAATAAGGACTGTGTGTCAGCGAACTGATTGATGATTGCGTGGCTGTGAGGTGAATGCTCCGCCGGAGTAGTGGGGTGAATGTTAGCCGTGTGTCAGTTAAGTGAGTGGCGGCTGTGTGTCAGATAGGTGAGTGGCGACTGTGTGACAGTGAGGTGAGTGGCGGTGAGGGGCGACTGTGTGACAGTGAGGTGAGTGGCGGCTGTGTGTCAGATAGGTGAGTGGCGACTGTGTGACAGTGAGGTGAGTGGCGGCTGTGTGTCAGATAGGTGAGGGGCGACTGTGTGACAGTGAGGTGAGTGGCGGCTGTGTGTCAGATAGGTGAGAGGCGACTGTGTGATAGTGAGGTGAGTGGCGGCCGGGCAGTGCTCATCTGTGTACGGAGCTTCGCATCTGCTTTGCTGGGGCTGCTGGTCCTTGGCAATCCGCATCTAGGGGTACACAGTGCCGTGCGAACACTGCGTGCCAGGGTCAGAGGCATAGCCTGAGGCTGTGGAGTGGGAGGCCGCGAGCCAAGTGCCAGCTCATGACAGTGAGGTGAGTGTCGGCTGTGTGTCAGATAGGTGAGGGGCGGCTGTGTGACAGTGAGGTGAGTGGCGGCTGTGTGTCAGATAGGTGAGAGGCGGCTGTGTGACAGTGAGGTGAGTGGCGGCTGTGTGTGAGATAGGTGAGGGGCGACTGTGTGACAGTGAGGTGAGTGGCGGCTGTGTGTCAGATAGGTGAGGGGCGGCTGTGTGACAGTGAGGTGAGTGGCGGCTGTGTGTCAGATAGGTGAGAGGCGGCTGTGTGACAGTGAGGTGAGTGGCGGCTGTGTGTCAGATAGGTGAGGGGCGACTGTGTGTCAGATAGGTGAGGGGCGGCTGTGTGTCAGATAGGTGAGAGGCGGCTGTGTGACAGTGAGGTGAGTGGCGGCCGGGCAGTGCTCATCTGTGTACTGAGCTCCGCATATGCTTTGCTGGGGCTGCTGGTCCTTGGCAATCCGCATCTAGGGGTACACAGTGCCGTGCGAACACTGCGTGCCAGGGTCAGAGGCATAGCCTGAGGCTGTGGAGTGGGAGGCCGCGAGCCAAGTGTCAGCTTATAGCGTCCCTGCCCCCGCTGACGCAGGCTGCCCCCAGAGGCACTCCCCCGCAGATGGGCTGTGTCTGCGCGTACAGACAGGCTGGGGGTCTCTGCCGGAAGCAATCCAGCTCGTCTCCACGAGTTCCATAGCCATTCAGAAAGTAAACCCCCAGGCTCTCGATCATGCCCTCAGCACGTATAACACATAAATGTAGGTTTAAACAAAACCTAGGGTGCGCCTCACCTCTCGTTTAAACAAAACCTAGGGTGCGCCTCACCTCTCAGTGCCAGCCGCTCTAAAGTCTGTCACTCTCTTTTCCCGGCTTGCTTCTCCATACTGCCCCAGCTCTGGTGCCTCTGCTCTCGCTCTGCGCCCAGAATTCTGTCCCGGAAGTTCCTCTGCAGTGAGCGCAACCAGTCCGACTGGAAACAGCGACACAGTCATGTAAGTTCCGGTCTTGAACAAAGGTTCCGTCCTGCGATAGAGTGACCTTCTTATGTTGCCACACAAATGGAATATCGAGTAACCCTCGATTCCAATTCAATTTTATTAATTCTATATGCCTCAGTGCTGACGAGGTTCACCACACCGGCAAAATGGGCATAAAAACAGCATAAGCATTAGTCGGCGCCCCCCGCCCCCTCCTCCGAGTGCTGACATCAGACAGCCCGCAAGGTTTCTAGCCCCATGCCTCTGAACCTAGTCCTGGCAATGTTTCACATAGCATTCTGTGATTTATAGTCTCGTATATGCCAATGTAAAATAAGGAGCACACATCCTACCATACAAAACAACAAGGCAGAGCAAAAGGCACACCACCGCCTTTCTCCGAGGCACAGCAGAAAATGCCTCGGAGAAACGCCACGTCATTTTCGGATTTGGGGGCGTGTTTAGCTGTTGTCTCCTCCCTGAGACTTCTCGCAAAAAACACGCCCCCCGATCCGAAAAGGACGGGGCTTCAACGGAGTGACTGGACCTCTTCTCCAGTGGCTGGCCAGCATTTAAGAGGCCAGCCAATGGAGAACAGGAGAAAAGAGGGGCGGGTGCAAGCCCCTCTTCTCAAAGTTACTCAAAGTCATTAAATCTCGCGAGCGAGACTGCGCAAGCGCAGCCTTCGCTAGCCGAGACCTAAAAATGTTGAAAATATCCTGAAACGTATTCCAAAGGAAACTGTCCGTAAGATAACGCCGCTTGCAAAGCACCCGTGGTTGTACAAAAACAAATAAGAAGCTCATCCACCGAGGCTCACCTAGTGTACGATACTCCAACACACTTCCGGGGTCAATAGCGCGGTCATTCGAAAACACGTTTGTGACGTGATGCGACGTGTCGTTGTTTTCAATGCACCAAACTGATGGAAATGGAAAGCAGACCCAAAAAGGAAGGAGCTGTGGAAAAATACGTAATGTGCCTAAATGATAGGGGAGCCGGTCAGAAGGAATGACTAAACCAGCCATCTCAGTGTGCGTTAAATCATAAGAACGCGATCATCCTGTGTTACTGTGTAAAAACGTGACAAAAAAGTGAAACATGTAAAGATTGAAGTGAACTGTGTTATTAAAAGTGAAAAAATTGTCAAGAATGAAAGTCGAACATATGTGCCTGAAGTGCTCAAAGAACACATTAGAAAGAGATCAGAATTTAGAGTGCAAATCCTGTACAATAAAAAGTTGGTTTAAAGAGAAGGTAACTGTTACACAATTCAGTGAAATTACAAGAAGCACAATAACTCATAATGGTCATTTAACCACCCAGGAATAACTGTGCCTAGGAACTTAATCCAGTGAGTTTCCCTGCGTACTAGAATTGTATTCATGTCGGTCCTTGATGTCATTTGGATGCGTGCTAGAATGGTGAATCTTAACTGGGGAATGGTATGTGCTGCAGCACTGCAATGTGCTGCTAGAGAGGAGTTGATATTCTTGTTGCGGATCCTGCTTTTATGTTCTACCATACGTGTTTTTGTTTTTCGGCTTGTTCTACCTACGTACACTAGCCCACAGGGGCATTTGATGGCGTAAATTACCCCTTCAGTATTGCAATCAGATGTATGCTGAAGTTTTATTTTTGACCCGTCCTTGGGTGTGTAAAAGTGTCTCCCTGGATTACATTGCCGCATTGTCCACAGTTGTAGCACTTCTTCATCCCTTTGTGAAGCAGTTTGGCAGTGCTGCTGCGTCTTTTCAAAAGTTCCCTCAAATTTCTGGATCTGGTGTGTGCGAATAATGGTGGATCTTGAAATAGTCCCGGTCTATTTTATGTTGTAGATCCACACGGAGGATCTCAAGATACAACCACCAAATACTTCTGTTTACTGTTCTTCTGATCTCTTAACCCCTGACGAAGGGTTTACATTAACCCGAAATGCATTGGGACTGATGTTAATTTTTGAACTTGTGAACCTGTAAATTTATTCAATTATGATTTTTCGTTTGAGAACATGGTATTGATGGATAAAGCTTGTGCTTGACATTTACATTGATTGTATTTGAAAAATCAACATTGATTGCAAATATGCAGTGATTTGATTTAACTTTGGTTTCGTTGAATTTAACTCCAATATAAATTTCTTTTTGACTCAGATTAAGAAAGTGTGTGTACATTTGTAAAGACATTTTTTGTCTCTAGCTGTGCTTCACGCAGGTTATGGTTTTCCACAACCTTGTTTTTGTTAGTTTCACTTTTACCAGGGATATAGGACTACATCCCTAGACGTGAAGGCACGCTTTAACGAACATTAAAATCAGGATTAATGATTTTCACATTCTAAAAACCCACTAGTATACTTTAGGTGTGCAGGCTCACTTCCTACCTAGCAAAATATTCCTTTTGCCAGGCCTAAATCATCCTTTTTAATACTTTTAACTCACCCCTAAGGTAGGTTCTACCAGATCATAAGGCAGGGTGCATGGTACTTAAAAATTAGGACACATGTACTTAGGGGGCATATCAACAAGGCGGCGATCACAAGGAGGCATTGGGAGGTGACATCTCGCTGGGCGAGATTCGAATGGCGATCAAACACATGGCTCATGGGAAATCTCCGGGGACGGACGGGCTTCCCGTGGAATTCTACGCGACTTACGTGGAATTGCTTGCCCCGCAATTGCAATCCGTTTACAGGGAGGCCTGGAAGGAAGGACAATTGCCCGCTTCCACGCGTGAGGCACTGGTTATACCTCTCCTGAAAAAAGGGGGGACCCGGGTGCCAGGACGGCCTACCGCCCACTTTCCATGCTAACAGTGGACTATAAGATTTTGAATAAAATCTTAGCCACGGGGCTGTTGGCTCATATGACCTCCTTGATACACCCTGACCAGGCTGGGTTCATTCCTCGGCGTAACACGTCGACGTGTATCCGGCGCCTGTTGCGAGTTATGGAGGTGGAATGCATGGCCTACCCTGCCGCCTTGACACTATCGGTAGATATGGAGAAAGCTTTCGATAGTGTGGAGTGGCCTTACTTGTTTAGGGTCTTGCAGGAGTTCGGTCTGGGGGAAGGGTTCGTGCGCTGGACGAGGTTACTCTACACCAACTCGGTGGCTAGGGTGCGGACGGGGACCACGATCTCAGCTCCCTATCCAGTGCGACGGGGAACGAGGCAGGGTTGCTCACTCTCGCCATTGCTGTTTGCCTTGGCTGTCGAGCCCCTGGCGTCTCATGCACGACTGGGACGCGCATATGCCGGACTACTATTACGGGGGGAAACCCATTATATTTCCCTTTATGCGGATGATTTATTGCTCTTCCTGGCTGATGCGGATGGGGCCCTCCGGGGCGCCAAGGATCTACTGAAGGACTTTGGCCACTTGTCGGGCCTGAAAGTCAACTGGGGTAAGACTTGTGTGTACCCCATTACACAGCATGGGCGGACCCCCCCCCCCTCCCTGGGAGCCATACGCTGTGAGGACAGCTGTCTGCCGTATCTGGGAGTGCATATTTACCACACCCAGCACGACCTGCTGGAGGGGAACGTGGGGAGGGCAATCAGGGGCTTGGTGGGCAGTATTGGATTCTGGAGCACTCTCCCACTCTCGGTGGCTGGACGGGTGGCGCTACTGAAGATGGTGGCGCTCCCACGCCTGCTGTATTTTTTCCGTACGCTCCCTATTTGGGTGCCGGTGTCGCTATTCCGCAAGCTCACGGCCATGATCACGGGCTTCATCTGGGGAGCTGGCAGGAGGCGGGTGGCGCTGGCCACCCTACGACGGCCCAGAGCTGAGGGTGGGCTTGCGGTACCCGATTTCGAGTGGTATTATCTGGCTGCCCAGCTACAATGGCTCACGCAGGCGGTGGCTAGGGAGTTTAGAGGCCCGGAAGGCCCACAGGGCAGACTGATCCCGCGCCATGTGCTTTCTTTTATTGTCTTCCAACAACGACTCGAGTTGTCACAGTTAACTCTTGAAGAGCGAACGCTCCGGCTGTGTTGGAACCGAAGCCTACGGAAGGCCGGCATTGCTCACCCTTACGCCCCGGAGATTCCATTAGGTATGTGCACGGCCCTCCCCCATGGAGGGGATTGGTCGGGACTGGCAAACTGGGAAGACCTAGGGATACAGATGGTGGGGGACCTGTACCTCAATGGAGTGCTTCAGCCATTCCGGGGGTTACAGGACTCCTTTAGGATCCCGAGGGGAGACTATCTACTCCACGCAGCCCTGGTGGCAGGTCTCCAGAAGCACTGGAACGCTGGACTCTCTGAACCCCAGACGGCTGCAGGATGTCAATATGTGGTCATGGCGGCGGGCACAATTAACGCCATTACGTGCCTATATCAGAGACTGGCGACGGAACATCTAGCCCCCTTGCACGCACTGAAGGACAAATGGGAAATGGATATTGGGAAACCTATCCCAGCACTGACGTGGCCCAAGTTGCAGAGACGGGCCTGGAAGAGCACACATAATGCCCGGTTTCAACTGGTGCAGTACTTCATCTTGCATCGCGCATACTTGACGCCAGCAAAATTATTTCAGTATTTTGGGGGCCCCACACCGCAGTGCCCTCGCTGTGGGGAGGAGGGGGCTGACTTCAAACACATGTTCTGGTCCTGTACGGCATTAAGTCGCTACTGGGAGGAGGTTATTGATTGCTTGACCCAGGTGACAGGGCGAGATCTGGAGGTGGAACTGGGAGTTTGTCTGCTGCTATGGTTTCCCCATACTCCGCGCACAAAAATCACGAGCAAGTTTTGCGATTTAGGGCTAGTCGTGGCCAAAAGAGAAATCACCCTGCACTGGAAAGCGAGAGCTGGTCCTAGCTTTAAGAGGTGGAAGGCGACCTTCACCAAATGGGCGGGTAGTGAGGGCACATACAGGCTACAGTTAGCGTTAAGGGGGAACGACGAAAAGGCGCTGGACATGGCGCGTGCATAGGAGGCACTAGTGGTTGAGCTCCAAGGGTGGGGGACGGATGTAGTTGAGGATGATGAAACGCTGGAGCAACCTGCAGAAGCGCAGTCATAGAGAGGTACTTGGTGGAACACGCGCGATGGCAAGAGTACCTCACTTCTCCCTACAGCTCTGAGCCTGACTGTGGGGGTGGGGAGTGGCCCGCAACCAATAACACGGCAACTTAAAAAGAGAGAATTATCCTTATACCTGGTATTTTGGCACACTGACATGGGGGAGGGGGGAGGGTGTATATGCATTTGGGAGTGCTGACGGACAACGAATTGCTAGTTGGTAGTGGTTTTGCTTAGGTTATGCATTGGTTCATAGCAGCTGGATATGACTGTCGGCACAATGATAATTGATGACGGTAATTGTAACTGTGTAAAACAATATAAATTGTTTTTGCAACAAGGCGGCGATAAAAAATTATCGCTGCTTTTGCGTCCGTTTTCGGATGAAAAGTGGAGATAATTTTATCGCTTTATCAGCATCGTCACACTATCGCGTGAATCCTTGCCTTAGCGCCCTTTCCCGTAACGCCCACCTTTGCATTTCTAATGAGACGCAAAGTGGGCGTTCCGTCCAAAAATAACTGGAGAAATGTCGCTAACCGACATTTCTCCAATTATTAATGGGCACGCTAACAAGCATAGCGATAAGAAAAGTAGCGCTAACCTTAGTTATCGCTACTTTCCTTACGCCTGCTTTTCCTTTGACTAAACAATGTTAGTCAATGGGTGATGGATTATAGGGCTGAGACCACCCAGCCCTATCAACAAGAATATCACCGTTTTCCATGGAACATTGCTGGAAAACCAGCGATGTTCCATGGAAAACTTCGCTATCACAGGAATAATTATCGCCATTGCGCTATGCGTTGGTAATACAGCGCTAGCATGACAATAATTATCTGCGATAGCCGGTGATAAAATTCCTCACGCTAAGGGCGGCCAGCGATAATTATTGCTGCTGCTTGTTGATATGCCCCTTACTTTTTACAGGGCCTGGCAGTGAAAGACTCCTAAATTCTTTTTTCACTGTAGTAAGGCTATCTCTCCCAAAGAGTAACTGGATTACATTATTACACTTAATAAGTGACACGTTCAGTGTGAGAACAGATAGAGAAATGTTCCTTCAACTCATTTGAACTGTAATTTTAAAATCCCCTTTATTGGTAAAGTCAGAATTGAAGCTACTATTCGGAAAATGCCACTTTTAAAAAGTTGTCTATAACAGCCTGGATGAGTATCAAAGAACTCTAGGTGCACTACTGACAAGTCACATAGGGCCATATGTAGGTAAATTACATTTACCGATTCTTAAATACCGAATTTTACCGATTCGGTATTTATGAATCGGTAAATGTAATGTAGGTAAAATATTACCGAATCGGTAAGTGTCGGTATTTTAGAATCGGTATTTACCGATTCGGTAATGGCAACTGGCTTCCCATTCATTCCTATGGGCCTGGCGGCCCATAGGAATGAATGGGAAGCCAGTTGCCATTACCGAATCGGTAAATACCGAATCGGTAATGGGGGAGGCATCATCATGGGTTGCAGGGTGTCACATTGACACCCTGTTGCACCCCTGATTCGTCCATGTGTGCACATGTGGCGCACATACATGCCCTAAGGGCATGTATGTCTGCCACATTGCACACTTCAAAGTGCACAAAAATGCTTTTTTACACCTATTCGTCATTTACCATCAACTTTTAGTTGGTGGTAAATAACGAATCCCCACACCAACGACACACTCCCCCTACATCTCATTTCAGGATTCGGTATTTACCGAATTGGTAAAATTACCGATTCGGTAATTTTACCGATTCGGTAAATTACCGAATCCTGAAATGTGCCCCCTACATACCAAAAGCCTAAATACCGGTCGGTAACGGGATATTTACCGAAAATCGGCCGTTACCGACCGGTATTAGGCTTCCTACATATGGCCCTTAGTCTTAAGTGTACATCAAATGGTATATACCAAAATGAATATATTAGTAAAACAATGTTAACCCATATAGTCGATGTATGACTTGTATCAATGAACTGCCACAAACATCAAACGTGAAAGCTGGCAAGTGTCAGAATCTGCTTTTATTCAGTCCATAGTAGAAGTTCTTCAAAAGAAAACGAGTGTTCAAGCAGGTTCCGCTTATCTTCAAGATACTACTCACTTGCTGCAATGAAGTTCAGATTCCAGAGGTAGGAGAGATTTGGCTATGTACAATAGATGTGGTGACATTGTACACTTCAATTCCCCGCATGGAAGGCATAGAAGCCATTGAGTGGGCCCTTTTGTGCCGTGGGGTACCTGGGGTCAACAACATTTTTTTGTTAGAACTTTTACACTTTTGTTTATTTCATAGCTACTTCAAGTGGAAAGACCATTTTTATCTCCAATCCAACGGAACCTCAAAGGGTTTTTCGGGGGCGCCCAGTTACGCCAATATCTTCATGTCCAAATTTGAAACTGAGCACATATTGTCCAATTTCAACTGGAAGAGTAATTTGATCTTATATCGTCGTTACATAGATGATATCTTAATCATCTGGCATGGTAAACGCATTGATTTGGAAACTATGATCAGCGAGCTCAATGACAAGAATCCTAGGATTCAGTTTACCTCTTCTATAGATTCCCAGACAATTTCTTATCTGGATGTCTCTATAGAATTGAAAGGCTATCACATTAGTACCAGGGTTTTTAAGAAAAGCACAGATAGAAACAGTGCCCTGTTGTATTAGAGTTTTCACCCTTGGGCTCTCAAACGTCACCTTCCGTACTCTCAGTTCACCAGAATCAGACGCATTACCTCTGATCCTATTCTAAGCCACCAAACCATGCAGGAATATAAGAAACAGTTTATGACCAGGGGATACCCCTGTGACGTTGTTGATCAAGCTGAATCAAAGGCATTGCAAGTGGCCAGAATTGATTTACTGAAAAAGATGACCAACAGACAAACCACATCTAGAGAAGTGTTTATTCCCCCCTTTTCATCTCAGTCGCACTTAATCCAAAAGATAGTGTTGAAACAACGAGAACTGCTTCAAACTGAATCCGATTTTCACCTGGGCATAGTACTAGGCTTTGTTCACAGAGCATGTGTAGTTAGCACTACTACACACTATGCAAATTGCACGTAGCACAGTGCAAAAACAGAGCTACAAAAACAAAGCATAGCAACAATATCAACAAATGCTTGGATAAAGCAATTTTACATGCTAACACGCATATAACCAATTCACAAAAGTGAACTGTGAATGAAAATATTAGGCAATGAGAGAGGTGATGATTTTGGTGTCCCCCCTAACCTAGGGGGTGGACCAAGCAGATGCCTTGAACACAAAGAGCATATCATGCTGGTGAACGATTCAGTGGTGGTCCCTTCATCCTAGGACCACCCCAAGCACAGTAATGGGCAAAAATACAATCCCAACCAAAGGCCCTGCAAAACATTATGGGACGAGATTAGCAGTGGGCAGTTAATATTATAGGGGCATATTAGCAAGGGCTGGCAATATAATTATCGCCGCTTTAGCGTCCGTTTTTGGGCGAAAAGCGGCGATAATTATATCGCAATATCATCAAGGACACACTAGCGCGTGTTTCCTTGATGTAGAGCCCGTTTTTTCACAGCCTCGCATCGCTAATGAGATGCAAAAGAGGCTTGGCTGTGAAAACAACACATGTTAATATCGTGAAGGCAGCTTCGCGATATTAACAAGGAGGTGCAGCGATAAAAAATATTGCGCTACCTCAGCCTTAACTCAGGAATTTAACACCTGTTAAATTCCTGACTAAGGCATACTTTTAATGGGATATGGATTATGCTGATAGGACCACAGGGTCCTATCAGCAATGTTATCGCTGTTTTCAATGGAACATCGCTGGAAAACCAGCGATGTTCCATTGAAAACACCGCTATCGCTGAAATATTATCACCATAGCGCTATGCATTGTAAATATAGCGTTATCATGGCGATAATATTCAGCGACAGCTGGCGATAATTTTTCTATTGCTATGAACGGCCAGCGATAATTATCGCTGGCTGTTGATAATATGCCCCATAGTGTCCAATATCAAAATAATTATACAAAGAGCTGCAGTTCAACTAGTCATTACTAGATGTCCCTCACGAGTCACTTTCATGAAGCTTTTGCATTTGACTCGTGAGGGACATCTAGTAACGACTAGTGGAACTGCAGCTTGATGTAATAATAATTTCAATGCTTTTGCATTTGATTTGTGAGGGACATCTAGTAACGACTAGTTGAACTGCAGGTCTTTGTAGAATGATTTTGATGTTGGATACTATAAAATTTACTACCCACTGCTAATCTCGTCCCATAATGCTTTGCAGGGCCTTTGGTTGGGATTGTATTTTTGCCAATAACTGTGCTTGGGGTGGTCCTAAGAGGATGGGACCACCACCAAATCGTTCAAGAAGATGTGCTTTTTGTTTTCAAGGCATCTGCTTGATTCTCTCCCTAGGTTAGGGAGGATCCCAAAATCATCACCTCTCTCACTGCTTGCTAATTTAGTATTTTCACTTTTGTGAAATGGCTATATGCATTTAAGCATATAAAGACTTGATCTCTAAAAGGCTGGGCCTGTGTCACTCTGGTTTAACCAGAGCCAGGCTGCATCACTAGGGGTGAAGGGATTTTGGAGAGTAGATAACGCTTGTCCTTCCTGTCTTGAGGGACAAGGCCTTCGGTTTGACCGGGGCTAGGCTGACATCTTTGGGTAGGGTAGGCAGGAAGAAGATCCAGAAGAAAATCTCTTGGGGACCAATGTTGCAGAAAGGGTCATTAGCTTTCCCTGAGACTGCGGGGCCGGGACTGTGGCACTTGGCTTGACTGGGACCAGGCTGCACACCCCAAAGCTGAAAGGGCATCTAGCTAACACCCCCACGACAAGTCTTAGTGTGGAGGAGCAGTCTGTACCATTTCGCCCTGCACTCTCCACCTGCCAGCGGTCCGGACAACTTTGTCTGTGGTGTTCCAGGGAAGCTGCCTACACCCCCACCCCTCTCCTGGACTTGCAGATCGCGCTGGCCCCTTCATGACAGAGAGGAACAGGGGAAGCCTCATTTCATCGTGGTTTTGCCTGACACCAGCTACTGTTATGAGTATCTCCATTCGGAGGTAAGACTGGACAGAAATAAAAGATTTAAAACCTCTGCTTTTCCTTTCTTGGAGGAGAACGCTTATGACATTTCTACAGAGGCAACGGGTGGATTTTATTTCCGATCCCATCACGCCCCTTGGCCTCGGATCCCCATTTTGCATATAGGGGAGACTGCCTGTTATACCAGAGCAGTCGCGGCCGCACACTCCCATAGTTTATTTTGATTTTCTAAACTCCCCATAACATTTCTGTTTCTGCTAGTACACAGCGCGAAAAAGCCGGCACACCTGCTCCCTCAATCGCACAGGAGCTCGGCGGGTGCTGATAGACATTAAGTTAAGATACCTGCAGGGGCCTTACTCCCCTGCCCCAATCGAGTCGATTAGCATGGCTTCATATGCACACATGTCTGGCAATATGCGCGCATCAGATTACGTGCTAAATACGGTGCGTGTGGAAATTGATGAAGCTCAAAGGAAGGAGAAGAATGTCTTGTTTCTCATTGAAGAAGTGTTAAAGAAGGAGTGTAATATATCTGAGAGGGCAATTGAATGTTGCAGGATTTCTCCAACAGGGGTGTGTTTGATGTTACCTTTTCTAGTAAGTCTATCTGTCAAGGGTTTCTCCACAATGCAACAGGGAAACAACACAGTGATGCTTTCTATGGGCTCTCTGTAACCCCTATGTTTGCGCCCAAGGAGACTGTGCTAGTGGTACATATGTACAACCCATACACGGATCCCAGGCTAATTGAGGTGTTTTTTAGTCGGTATTGTGCCACCGTCAGAGGGGGGCAAAAGATTACAAACCTGTGTGGGATTTGGAATGGGAAGAGGAAATATGTGGTAATATTCAAGGAATACCCTGAAGGAGTAAGTGGGTTGGCACATCCACCACAGACATTCACCCTGGGAGCCAATAAGGGGTTTTTAGTTTACTCAGGGCAACCCCTTTTTTGCAGACTCTGCCTGCCATTTGGCCACTCCAAGGAACAATGCTCAGGGCTCATTTGCAGGAACTGCGGGGGGCAGATCATAGGGCCCAAGACTGTGTTGCTCCAAAGAAATGCAATCTCTGTGGTAGTGAGGAGCACCTCTTTAAAATGTACCCCAGGGGTAAATTCTCCTATGCCTCAGCAGCTAGCACCCATTCCACGCAACACGCTCCAGCCGCTCATACCACCCAGCCAGTAGCTTCACCAGAGCTACAGACTCGGCAGGAACAACCAGACCTTACTGACACTGACATACTGGGTTGCTTTGATGGTATAGAGATTAGAAGGAGTAGCGCACAGGCAGAGCAGGAGGGGAAGCCAGAGGCGGCAGTGCCTCCCCTAGACACGGAAGATCCTCCTAGCTCCGTTCCTCTGCTGTCCCAGCTGGCAGGGGATGAGGTGGAGCGCATAGAAACAAAGAGGATTAAAACTGCAGCTTTTGAAAGAAGAGCCTGACGCGAGCATCTTAAATCACAGGGCCCTACTTCCTCCGCTTTACCTGGCGCTGCACCTACCATCGCAGAGGACGAGAGTCCGATCACTGAGGTCCTTGATTCTGGTGTCTCAGTGATCCCCCCACAGCGCACGTACTTGTTAAAAACTTCACCATAGAGCAGGCAGTAAAGGGTCTGAGGCAGGCTGCACAGGACACTGCTCTTTCTTTGCATTCCTCGACTGTGACCTCAGAGAGGCGGAAGGATATGGAGCACAGCGGGTGGACTACGTACATTTCCAACAAGCGCGAAATGAGATGTACTAAAAGTCCAATGGACTCGCCTGCTGTCACCCGCTTCAAGCGACATCCTTGTTCCTTGGACTGCTTTCCCCGAGGGGGCAGGTACGGCCCTCTACTTTCCCTCTCGGATACCGAGGAGGGTTTATCAGATGTTGCACAGGTCTTGGAAGTAAGTGATGGTCCTAAAATAGATATAGAAAGCACACCAGATTTGCAGGCCCTGTTCTCAACCTCCATAATCACCAGTTGCGAGCGGATGAGCATCACTGAAGAGGGAGAGTCAGTGAGGGCAACTACCTCTTCCAAGGTGTAAATATGGCTGGTTCTCTTATGGTTTTCAATATGGCAGTAACAGTAGCCTCTTGCAACGTGAGGGGCATAGGTACTGCTGCCAGCAGAGCTACTGTATTAAATTATTTTGCAAACACACAAGCTGATGTTCTATGTCTTGAGGAGTGTTATCTCCCCCATTAGATGCGATACTCCTGATTCCAACAACAATGAGCATATGGGCCATCGGCTTGGTCAGGAGGAGCTAATAGGAATGATGGGGTTGTCATCCTCCTTAAAAACAAACATTGGCAGGTCTTGAAGGAAAAGGTTTTATACCGAGGAAGGGCTCTTTTGATTTCAGTACTTATGGATCGTATACCATTACGTATTTGTGTTGTTTATGCACCAGACTCCAAAACAGAAAGAGAGGGCTTGTTGAATCTAATCAAACCTTTATTACCAGGTGCTATACCTCTCTTATTAGCCGGGGATTTCAATTGCATCACACACAGCAGGGACAGGCAAGGGTCCCAACAAAATTATGTACTGGATGTTACGTCAAAACTGTTATTAACTCTCATACAGGATTTACACCTATATGATACTTTCCGGAAACATCATCCGCCAGGTGAGGGCTACACTTGGGAGGCGGATAACGGCCTCCCACAATCACACATTGATTATGTGTTTGCTTCTAAAACTCTCTGCGCCGATAGCAGCTCTTTTCAGATCACCATATAATCACAGTCTCTTTGTCAGTTCCTGATCGACCTCAAAGGGGTCCTGGATCATGGAAAATTTATAATGACCTCCTTACAGACAAGCAGGTTTGTGACAAATATGTGATGAGCTACCAGAAGTGGGCCCAAAGGAAGACTCACTTCCCCAATGTGTACCAGAGGTGGAAATGGGATAAAACTAAAACACAGCTGTTCTTCCAAGAGCAAGGGAAACTCCGACGCAAAAGGGAATTGCAGGATTTCCAGCGTTTACACAGGAGACTTATACTCCAAATGGGACAAGCTGGGGGTGATGTGAAAGACAAGGTACGCTCTACAAAACTAGACATGCAGAGGTGGTTAAACAGACAGAACAAAAAGGCTATCTTCCACTCAATGGTCAAGCATTTCCAAGACGATGAAAAGTGTACTTCTTTTTTCTTTAAAAAAGCTAACGCATCACACAAGCTGCTAACTAAATTACAAAATGCGAAAGGGGACATATTACAGGGGGTAGATGCATGCCAGACCATCGCTTTTGACTTCTATCAGTCCTTGTATGATGCTCCTGTCAAAACACCTTCAGCTTCAGATTTAGAAGAGTACTGTTCTTTACTCACAGGAGGGTTAACATTAAATCAAAGTAACTTCCTTGGGCAACCTTTTGGAGGTGAGGAATTTCTGGACGCACTGAGATCCTCCCCCAAAGGCTCGAGCCCAGGTTTGGACGGTCTAACTTGGGAGTTCTACAAGAAGTTCTGGGGACTGTTATGCTCTGACTACTTGCAGGTCCTGGAAGAGGGTTTTCAAAATGATTGTTTTACACATGTTTTTTCCACAGGGGTTATCACCCTCCTTTATAAAAAAGGAAATGAAACATCACTCCAAAACTGGAGACCAATTTCAGTACTAAATGTGGATTACAAATTGGTATCTAAAGTCCTGGCGCGTAGATTCAGGAAAGTTCTTCATTCATGTATCCACCCTGACCAGACATGTGCAGTTCAAGGACGCACCATCGTTGACAGTTTGGTTACCATTAGGGATGTTCTGTGGTATGCTCAAGAAAGATCTCCATCACTTGGGGTTTTAAGTCTGGATTTCCAGAAAGCCTTCGACCGGGTGGCTCACCTATACCTTTTTGCTGGACTTCAACGCATGAATGTACCGCAAAATATCCTAAGCATCCTACACACTCTGTATAACACAGCACACAGCAGAGTGAGCATCAATGGTTTCCACACACAAGAGTTTCCCATCCGTGCCGGGGTGCGACAAGAATGTCCCTTGTCCCCAGAGCTCTTTGTCTGTGCTTTAGACCATCAAAGGTGTGTTTGTACCAGGGGGTTGGTATTCCTGTCAAAACGGTTGCATACATGGACGATGTCCCAATCTTATGCATGGATGCATAATCCGTGCGCAGAGCTCTACTACAGGCTTCACCCTTCCAAGAAGCATTAGGTCTCCGCTTAAATGTGGACAAATGTGTGTGTCTCACTATGGGTCCCTGGGACTGGCTAACTAATCTCCTAGTTGCAGTTACCACAGAACCCACAAAAATACTAGGGGTGCACTTCGCTACTAATACTCATATAGAGAAAAACTGGCAAGAAGTGCAGGAAAAAATGAAAAAAAAGATCACCTTCTAGAAATTGCGCAAACTCACCATCGAAGGTAAGATCATGGTAACAAAAGCTGTTCTTCTTCCTATCCTGCTATACCTGTCTATGGTTTTCCCTCCACAGGCCCGCACATTGCAGAAATGCTCCAAATTGATTTTCTCTTTTATTTGGGGTTCAAAAATGGAAAAGTTGAGCAGGGAAAAGATGTGCACCATTTGGAAAAATGGGGGGAAAAGTGTGCTTAATATCGAAGTGTTTCTCTTTTCTAAAGTATTATGCTATGCTGTATCATGGACTAATGTAGACTCTATGTCTGTACCAAGTTTTTTCACCAAGTATTTCTTGGGAACTATACTGCGGGATATGGATTGTTTACACGCTCAAATTTAAAGCCATTTGCACTGAATGTACCCCCATATTATAATGGACTTTGCAACTTTCTAAAGACTCTGGATTCCAGCATACTCTCGATTGTTCCCATGCGAAAAAACTGAAACAGGCTTTGGTCACCCGTGAAAAACCCCAACAAGTGGGTCTCCTGTCAGAGTCTCAGTCCTTGCGTGTCTGGAGAATGGTGGGGCACCGAGATCTCACACACAGCCAGAGGGACTTGGCATGGATGAGCATACACAGCTGCCTGCCAGTGAAGGTGTTCCAGCATCACAGAGGAATTGCACCATCAGCGCAATGCCCACGTTCCCGCTGTGGCCACAAAGAAACTATCGTTCACCTGTTCTGGGGCTGCAGGCAGGCGCAAGCCTTTTGGACTTTGGTAAAGCTTTTTCTTCTCCATGTCGCGGACATTGCTGTGCTGAATTGGGACACTTTGCTGTATGGACATTCTATCTCCGAGAAATGTCCTCCCACGGCTTGGAGACTTTTGAACTGTGGTAAAGAATCCCTGTGGGACTCCCGGTACTTGTTCATTTTGTGGCATAAAGAAATCTCTGCCACTGATTGCAGGAACCTCTTCCTTAACAAACTAATGACTTATGTTTATGTTGACCGAGCACTTTTGGGGGAGGCAGAAGCTGGTGCACTCTGGCATACGGACAAATGGAAGGGGTGGATCACTTAAAACAGGCTTCATGTTTGCTCCTTTCTGATGCATAATACCCTGCCACTGGGTTATAAGGATTGGCACTTATATAGGTTTTTTTTCTGACACCTGCGAGAAATGTAATTTTGTAACGCGATTCTCACATATTATGAGCATATTGTAGATTGTCTTTTTCAAGTATGTGCGCCTTTACATAACTTAAATAAAGGTTTTCAAAACAAAAAATATAAAGACAGAGATACTTATTTTATCATAACTTGTACTGTGCAAGATGCTGTTTGCAATTATTGCTTAGAACAGACAAGCACACTGTGCTAACAGCTACGCACTACGCAGTTGTAGTGCGTAGCTGAGCGTAGTTCAAAGTGTACTTCGCATAGCTACGTGTAGTGCTACTACGCAAACTACGCCCAGGGTTAGTTTATTCACCAATCCTCCATTGTTCGCATACAAACGATCACATAACCTTAAGGAGATATTGACATCTCTGTTATCTACCATAAGGCAGACACACAATGGTATGATGAAATGTCAACACTGTTCTCATTGTAACAATGTGTTAGTGGGGCAACTGATCACTCATCCTAGATCAGGTAGAAATATTACTTAGAATTTTACTGCAAATTGCAACAGCACACATGTCATTTATGTGATCAAATGCCCTTGTGGTCTGTATTATGTTGGTAAAACCAAAAGGGCTTTAAGAATTTGTATTACCGAACATAAAAGCAGGATACGCACCAACACTTTGAGCTCTTCTTTGGCTAAACATTGGTTAGATAACCAACATACCATCGCTCAACTCAGATTTAGTGTACTAGAGGTTATTGAGCCACTACCAGGGAGAGATTCATCCAGATTGTCATTACAGCGTGAAACACACTGGATTTGGTTTCCTGAGACTCTTCACCTGAAAGGGTTAAATGATAAGTTCGAATTGTCGTGTTTTCTGTGAAATTTACATGTTCTTTGTTATACAACTTCACCTTGTTTTGAGAGTCTTTTTTAGATCTATGCTTTTTAGGTCTCGCCTGACCCAGCGCATGCGCTGGACTGGCGAGACTTATTGAGAGGGCTCCAAAAAGTGCTACCAGGCCAGCCTGTAGCTACAGTACATGTGCGCGGGCGCGCGTGCCTCGCTTTACCGCGATTACTTTCACTTTCGCGGCCGCTTTGATGTTGATCGCGATCATTTTCACTTTCGCGGCCGCACGGCCTAGCCAATAGGTCTCGCTTTTGGGACCTTATAAGTATTTAGTTATGCAACTATTGCATGACTAAACACTTATAAGGTCCCAAAGGCGAGACCTATTGGCTATGCCAGTGCTTGTTGTATCTATGCTGTTTGCTCACTTCAGTTGTTCACTAAATTTCATTCATATCTTTCATTTCAATGTTTTCTTTCTTTGATCAGCCTTGTGTTGTTTTGTATAGGCAGGGATTTTATTAGCTTTGTATAGGTAGGTTGTATTGTTTTTCTGTATTCTGTAGGGTCATCTCTCAGCCCAACGTTGTTCAACGTCTACATGGCACCACTCGCCCACGTCGCCCCGACAGCACGACCTAAACATCATCTCCTATGCCGACGACACCCAGCTGATCCTCTCGCTCACCAAAGACACCCACACTGCCAAAACCAACCTCCACGAAGGAATGAAGGCCGTCGCCGACTGGATGAGGAACAGCCGACTGAAGCTGAACTCAGACAAGATGGAGGTCCTCATCCTCGGCTCCACCCCCTCGGCCTGGGACGACTCCTGGTGGCCGACGGCACTAGGAGCACCCCCTACACCCACCAATCACTCACGAAACCTAGGGGTCATCCTCGACTCCACACTCTCCATGACAAAGCAGGTCAACGCCGTCTCCTCCTCCTGCTTCAACACCCTCCGCATGCTTCGCAGGATCTTCAAGTGGATCCCCACCGAAACTAGAAGGATGGTCATTCAGGCCCTCTTCAGCAGCAGACTGGACTACGGCAACGCACTCTACGCAGGAGCCCCTGCCAAACTCCTGAAACAACTCCAATGCATCCAGAACGCCTCCACTCGCCTGATCCTGGACATTCCCCGCCGCAGCCACATCACACCCCACCTGAAAGACCTGCACTGGCTCCCCATCAACAAGAGGATAACCTTCAAGCTCCTCACCCACGCACACAAGGCACTCCACGACACCGGACCAGCGTACCTCAACAGACGACTCAGCCTCTACACCCCCGCCCACCAGCTCCGCTCCGCAGACCATGCCCTCGCCACCATCCCCCGCATCCGAAGAGTGACCGCCGGCGGCAGATCATTCTCCCACCTCGCCGCCAAGACGTGGAACACCCTCCCCATCCGCCTACGGCAGACCGAAGACCTTCTAACCTTCAGGAGACTCCTCAAGACCTGGCTCTTCGAACAATAGCAGCATCCCCCCCTAGCGCATTGAGACCCTCACGGGTATGTAGTGCGCTTTACAAATGCTATGATTGATTGATTGATTGTACTGTTTTTCATATTATTCAGTCAGTACTGAATTCTACTCTTTCTAATCTTGGGCTAATTCTCCTTTCGAACCACTTTGACTTGTGTAATACTAGTAGTATCACCACTTCAGTAATTTTTTGCCCTTTTTTTTGCGTATTCACCGTTTCTATCCTGTTCGTCTATTATTCTGGGGAAGTCTTTTTTCTATCTTTATAGCACTGACATGGGGCACTTATGACCGCGCCTTTCGCTTTTAAAATTTTGGGCTGTTTAGGTTGGGTTCGGCGTCACTTTCACACTTGCGATTCCGGCTGTGGCAATGTTTGGCTTGCACCTCCGTGTTTTGGTAAGATGCGCTCCGTTTCTGGTTGTGTCATATTACGCTACACGAGCGTCTTGAACGCTTTGTACTAACTAGAGTTTTACTTTTGATTTTTAGTATCCTACATTTCCAGTCGATTACTAACTGTCGCTACCTGAGGTAAAATCCTTTTATCTTTTGTAAGACACTGGTGATACTTCTAGACATTTGTTTCGGTAATTTATTATGCTTCTTCGTTTATTCCACAGTTGTCGGCACAGGGCGTGTGCCGGTTGAGTTTTGTTGTGTTTTGACTCCAGTGTTCACTCAAGGTACCTCGCGATTGCCTTATTCGTTTCATCCACTTCTTGCACTGCATGTCGGATGTATTTTCTTTCTTCTGGCTCGCACCGCTTTTCTTATCATGTTCACTGGTTCTCCTGTTTTTTCTCGTTCCTTTTAGTTTTTTCATTAGCCACCACTTTTCCGTTCAGGTTATCTTCAGCCTTGGCGTTTTGCCTAATGAGCATTCTATTAAACAGAATTACAATGTATATAGCTTCAAGCATGATCTGTGATATTTACTATAATTATTGATGTTGTAGATTCCCTGAAGAAGGGCTCATGTCAGACCGAAATGCATTGGGAAAGTGAAAACCAGCTTTTCATCTGATTTGCGATGCTGAGTCTAGCATCACTGTGTTTCATTTGAAGAACTTCTGCTATGGACTGAACAAAAGCAGATTCTGACACTTGCCAGCTTTCACATTTGATGTTTGTGGCAGTTCATTGATACAATGTCGATGAATGTCAAGTCATACATCGACTATATAGTTTAACACTATTTTACTAATATATTCATTTTGGTATATGCCATTTGATGTACACTTAAGACTAAGTGACTTGTCAGTAGTGCACCTAGAGTTCTTGGATACTCATCGAGGCTGTTGTAGACCACATTTATATCAGGAGGCTGACAGAGCCCCCTACTGGGTGCACACTTTAATGTGATGAATTTTGAATAAAAGATAACTTGGGTTAATTAAATTATCTTTGAGTGCATTTTAGCTGTATTCCTTTTGTTATATAACTTTTAAAAAGTTGGCATTTTTCTGCCTAAAACAAATGTGCCTTTCGGCCAGTGTCCAGGGTTATATGACTGCTAATGGCTCTCCTGTGGTGTGTTGTGTTTGCCTTCCAGGAATGGGGACACAAATGCCTTGGGTGTGGGGCAGGTTGTTCCTTGGGGGTTGTACTCAGCCTTCCTGAGCTTCAATGGGTAGCCTAAGGGCTATGTCTACCCTCTTCCTGACGTCAGAGGCCACCTGTCCTGCCACTGCTAAATGCAACTCACATCTATGCCTCCCTTCATTTGAGACCCTAGACAGTTGTAATCAAACCCAGCAAAAGGGAAAGTTTAGATAAAGGGGGCATCTCCCACCCACAGACTGGCATTGGGTATAAGAATGGCATCTTCAGAACCTTTCATCAGAACCATCCTGGACCTGTGGAAGATTCAGAAGAAGGACTGCTCTGCTGTCAGAAGAAGTAAGACTGGGCCTGCTTGCCTTGAGCCCAGAATCTCCAGAAGTGACTCCAAGGGTCAGTTGACTGACCTCCTATTTGAGCTACAGGGTACAACAAGCTCCCGAGGCCTTCCCTGCAACTACCCACAAGATCAGCACCAACTAGACCTGCCTGGACCTGGCTGGACCTGCCTGAGCCATGCTGCTGGCCTCTGCTGGAGTGAGTGCTGATCCCCAAAAGATGCCTGGACACTTGGCTTTGATCAGAGTCTACTTTTCCTGCCTCATAAAGGAGTTAAAGTTGAAACTCCAGAGGTTTTGGGCTCCTCACAAAAGAAATGATCATCAGTGAAGCCCGCCAACGTAAAGCTACAGTGACAACTTGCTCTTATCATCATCTAAGACTGTCCATATCAGCAACGACCACCACGATTCTCACCAACGTGAAGCTCCTGCAATGGCCATCTGTTCACATCGAACAGTGACTGAACATCGAACGCCAACATGAAGCTCCGGCAGTGACCTGCTCCATGCACCAACAACAGACTCCTCAAGACCACTGCCAGCATGAAGCTCCAACTGGACTGGGACTGTGATCAACTAAACACTTCACCTGGAGAAACCTGGTCCCTGTATCTAACCCACACGCCATTGTGATTGGTTGGAACTTGGGCCTTTGTCCAAGTCCAATGCGACCACATACCTGTGAGTGGAGATTTGTGGTTGATGGTTCAATTTTGCCTAAAACAAAAAAAAACATAATTCTGGTTCTATTGTTTGTAGTTTTATCATTTTAGTGTCACTTTATATATTACATTTTATTCTAGTTGTTTACATTGGTTTGGGATTTTTCTTGTGTTTTGTTCTCATTGCTGTTAGAATGCTGCATAAATACTTTGCACATTGCCTCTATGTTAAGCCTGCCTATTTTGTTCCAAGCTAAGCACAGTAAGGGTTAAGCACAGGTTACATAACATAACATTTGTGTTTCACCCTGACAAGGATTGTGTTTATTACTTGAGTGGGGCTTCCACCCCCTCAACTAATAACCCAGTTTCTTACGATGTCACATTTTCCTTTTCCATCATCACGTCTCTGCTCACCCAGGGTACCTTCCCGAAGAGCCTCAAGACCAGACAGAGCCGCCCTCTGCTGAAAGAGCTGACACTAGATGCACTGACCATGCCAACCTCCATTGTATAACTCAACTCAGCAAGAATAACCTACTTTAAGGCTGTCAATTGGGACTCGGAGCACACAGTAGCATTGAAGCAGCGCTCTTCCACAATGACAAAAGCGACCCTTGCCCCCAGGCCCAACTTGACCTCTCTGCAGCTTTCAAGACTATCAACTACTAGCAACGATCCACACCTTGAACACTTGCATGAACTCGCTGGCACAATCCTTCATTGGCTCACATTGTAAGTCACCAACAGACAGCAACTCATGAAAATTGGAACTACCAAGTCTCATACTCTCTAAATAACCTGTGGAGTCCCCCAGATTTCTATGCTCTCATCAAATATGTTCAGCCCTCATGTGGAACTGTTGGAAGGTGTCCTTGCAGACAGCAATATCAAGGTCCACAGTATGCTGACAACACACATCTCTATCTTAAAATGTCAACCAATGACATACAGTGACTAAAAGTCTACCTTAAATGCATCCAAACATGGATGTCAGCAAACTACTTGATGCTAATCACCACAAAGACCGAATTCCTCCTGTTTGCCAATAACGCAAAACATTCTTTGATTCACACACGATTCTCCAACTTAAATCTAACTGGCTTCACGCTCAAATTGACAGTATAGGCTGAATCCCTAGGATTCAATATCGACTCAAACCTCTCACTCAAAGCAGAAACATGCATCCATACATACAGAAGACACTACCACAACAAGGTCTCCTATGAACATAAAGTACAATAAAGCATGCCAATAAGTCATACATGATGAAGCATGTCAAGAGGAATCACCACCACAAGGTCTTTCACAAGCAGAAATTACGATTGATTATGTCAATGAGAGATACATTTTGAGGTGTGTCACGACAAGACATTACAACAACAAGGTCTGCCGTGAACTGAGAATACAATGAAGCATGTCAATGAGACATACATGATGAGGAATAACCAGAAAAGTCCCCACAGCAACAAGATCTGCCATGAACAAGAAATCCAAAAAGACATGTAATTGAGAGATGTCCTGCATGATGAAGTGTCTCAGATGGTTACAAAACAGCCTGGTCTCTCAAGAAGCAATAAAATAATGAGATATTTCGAAATTAGATACAGTGATGAGTTGTTTCAGAAGCAATAACATTATTAGATGCAATGACACCTGTCAATGATCTATCCATGAGGAGGTGTCCAAAAATGCTGTAATAAGAGGCGTGGCAAGAAGAATTGTCCTGAGGAGGATTAACATGAACTAAGGTGCCACCTAGGGTGAAAGACAATCACACGGGTATTAAAAAAAGATTGCACTGCTCTTGAGCATGTCCACACAAGAGCAAGATTTACCGCATTTATTGATGCAGACTAGTTACAATCCACGTTTTGCAGGGCGGCCATGCTAACTAGAGCTATGATCTGGTAAGTGGTAATACTCCTTTACAAACCCAACAATGCCTCATTAACACTGATTAGAAAGACACGTTCTTCATAGTTGCACAATTCAGGGAAGTATAACTGAGGGAGACGACTTAATTGAGATCCACTTGCAAATGCAGGGGTAAAGGTGGTGAGAACAGGAAATGGATACAAAAAGGAGTTCGTACGGCATGGAAGAAATACCAAACAAAATACATCTGCTCATGAAGCCAGAGTAGAAACAGGCTTAACCTGTTCGTGGGAGTGGAGCAGGCTCCATTATCCTCTTTGCACTTAGTCCATCGTTTTCTGGTTACAGTCCTCTTTATCAGACGGTAGTCTCTGATAAGAAAAATCCTACCCCTAAATATACTTTACCCCGAAAATGTTCAAATATATTGGGCTATGTAGAGCACTCATCCTACCTAAGGCCTCCCATCTCCTAGAGATGCCAGGCTTGTACTAAGACGTCTGCCAGAGAGTGTGTGGCGATGGGGAGCGAAGAACTGGAAGTGCAGGTACACAGAGGGCAACAATACCTGTCCATATGAGGCACGGGTGAGGAAAGTGACGAGTAAGGGACAGGTGGGCTGCTGACTGGTAATTTACATCACTTCAAGCTCAGCTCTTCCTTGTCCCAGACTTATTAGAAAGATTATCAAACAGAGCATGGTCACCCAAATACGCAAGGACATCAGATCCCCCTGGGGGTGATTCGTGCGCCTTATAAATGAGTTAAATAAATAAATGTTCTGATCAGGCACTGGCATTCTTCAGCCTGGGCGCCTACTAGTTGTAGTAAAGCTGTGCTGACATAGTGTAGATTAAAACAGTAGTTTATTGAAGAGGAACTGGAGGAACTGGAGCAACAGGTAACAGGCTCGCCCGCAGCAACAGGTAAACCCATCTGATGATATCAGTGAGCAAAGCTCCACATTCACTTTAACCGTCCACACAGCACTAGGCACACGCATATGCCATATAGTGTAAATCCACAGACCAGAAAACACTTCTATCTACAAAGCAAAACCACACCACACCATATCATAGTAGTGAACAAGCACTTTAGCATCTCCCAATACAACAATATTTTATTTTTGTGCTGTCTGCCACTAGACCCCCTATTCTCTTGTGTGTGTATAATACAACAATATTACCAAACCCCACCTAAAGATTATATCCAAAGTTGAATTAACCAGCAGAAAATATTGTATTTCACCAACAGTGGCACATCCTCAGACAATCGGTGCTTGTCCTTTGAAAAACAAAACACAGCTTCTCACTGCTGCTCGACTCACTAAGTGTGGACGACTTCTCCTACCCTCTTAGTTTTGTTTCTGGTCTCTACGCCTCTTGATCCTGTTTCATTGCTACCTACTCCCTGAAATGGGGAACATCATGATTGTTTACTAAGAACACCCTATGCTGTGAAACCACATATTGGCCCGACACGCCTCTTCCAACGCTCGCTTTGTATTCTTAGTTGATGCTTCATTCCTGTGCAATAATCAAGCTCATTTAGTAGTTCTTATGCTGTGTGCATAGTCTTCACTGAGATCAATATATTGCATCAAGTTTATTCTGCCCAGGTTGCTGAAATGATAACCATTATCAGGGCCTGTGTCCTAGTGGCAGAGACGACAGTTGCAATGTATACAGCCTCAAAGTATTCCTTTGGAGTTGTTTATGATTTTGATAACAGGGGGTTCTTTACATCATCTGGTGCACTCATTAAAAATGGTGCCTCTCGTTTGCTTCCTGCTTTGCAAAAGTTAAATATACTGCTCATCATTAAGGTACAGATGTCATCACCTGTGGCTATGCTTGTGCACATGATGCTGAAAGGACAGCTGCCTTACCATATGCAACACCACAGGTACATCCGCTTCGACATTCTCTTCATCTTAACAAACAATCCAGAGCAACACACATGTGACAGAGATTTTCTCCTGAGTTCCTCACCTTGAAAGATTGACGAGCCTTGAAAAAGTCGTCATTATGACGAAACACGTGCCCACTGCAGGGAACAAATATGGGTTAAGAATTGTTCTGCGCAATCTCCTAGTGGTTCCTTTGGCTCTCCTACTGGCCAGGCTGCTGCACCTTGCTTGCTGCACCTTCCTTGTTAATACCCCATCTTGCTCAAGTGTCTCGTGCAGTGGCACACACAAGTAAAGAAGGGTGGTGGCTTCCTTTCAGCAACATTTGCTTTTATCTGTTTCCCTCTTTGGCGCCCCAGTACTGTCACTAATATACCACCTGCCAATCACATAATGTAGAAAAGACAGTTAAGACAGAAGGGAGGAGCATAACCCACCCGTACAAGGTCCCTTTCATCAGATCCAGATAGTTCTTGGAGTAGCATAATTTAAAACTCCATCTTCTATAGATGTTATATGCGTTTATGTGCGATTCATATTCTTGGACTGCGGAAGCGAGATATGGAGGTTCTTGTATCTTCGACTATGCTTTTAATTAGTGTTCCATAGTTACTTAGGTTCAAACCCTACCCTGACTTAGAAGACAGCAGATCTTACTGTTGGGTTTTTCCAAAGTGGACAGCTTTATGCTAGACACTTTTGTTTTCTCTAAACTTCTATCCAGGTTCACAGAATACAGACACCTTATTCCTTTCCTCTTTAGAAATTCCCTATTTTCTCTTATTTTAATTTCGACAGCATGAGTTTCTTTATGGAACACATTGTTTAGATATTTTGCATTCTTTTCATATTGTTTGTAACTATTCTGTACTTTATTATACTTACATTTACAATACTTTGACACCTGAACTGCCTGTATTAATATACTTTCTGAACCATTGCCGAATTTGTTGATTAATGATTGACTAATAAGTTGAAAAATAAATCTTTCTTGCTGAGCCACCATCCTCTCTGTCGTCATTGTGAAGCTTCTTGGGTTCACTGTCTTTGAAATGTACTCCTAATGTAAATCCCTCTCAGCGCTTCAAGCCGACAACCCGAGGTCCATACGACCAGTGGGGGTTCTGTTTGATGGTTTTACTAAGAGGCTGAGGTTCAAATACCACTGCTCCATCAATTGCATGCAAAGTTTAAAGTACACCTTAGTGATAATTTCCCTTTCTCCAGGATTGATGGAAGTGTATCCATGTGAACATCCAGATGCTAGGACAGTGGCCGGATGTCTTCAGAAGTACTCCATCCACCGTTTGAATACCAACTCACTTTACTCGACAGATTATTTGAGTGCACAAAATCATCACCACTGAATAAAAGTTGCATTGTCCTCGTCATCCAGAGAACTTCAGGGACTGAGCAAGGACAGACCAGCATATTGAAGGAGGAACTTGCAAACATATGCACTGGAATGCATTTGAAAGGGCCTGACTCTCTGCTCCATGCTGGAATGTAGGGATGGGAGAGCCCTCTGATGAGTTTTAATCAGAAACTAATGGTCTTTTAAGAGATCAGCTGGGCACCGAGAGGGTGCGCTATAGAGAATTTATGCTCGAATGCAACAGGATTTTACATGTGAATTCAACAGCAGCCATTGACATTCCTTCAGATGAGTAACGGTTTAAAGTTTTTACTAATTAAACTTTGATAAATACAGGGTTACAATTTGTTATAGGTAGTAAAAGGCTCTTTTTTAACCAGCAAATACATAATAGCCCGATACTGAAAATAATTAGCACATTTAGTAGCTATGAATGATGCCTATAAGCTGTTTCTTTTGAACACAATATAACACTAGGAGCGAGTTTGGGGGGCTGTTGTTGATCATGAGTTAATACTAATTGGAACATTGGAATGTTGGGAGTTCCATTGAAGACAATGGAGTGCCCTGGGCTTCCAGTGGCCGGTAGAAGCCTGGCGCTCTAACATTCCAATGTTTGCTCACAGCTGTTACTGTGAACCAAAGTCCTCCCGGAGCCCGAGGAGATTTCAATCCCTTCGGGCTGCGTGAGGCCTTTGTTCAACAAATTAGAACATTCTGCCCCCTGTGGGAGGAATGTTCTAATAGCCTTAGGGCCCTCAGTAGCTGGCTCTACTGGCCATTAAAGGCCCTCTCCCTTGTTGAAGGCTCTCGCCTTTGGCTCGGGCCTTTAATGTTGGTGCAGGACTTTAATGGTCAGTAGAGCCCGCTACAGCGGCCTCTAAGGCTATAGTATAACATGAAAACCGCACTTCCTTAACCTTAACTCCACCCATGCCACAATATGCAAAGCTAAGAGCAAATTTAAGAGGATGCTATGGTTGATTAAGTTTTAATTCTGAGTACAACACAACAACCGCAAGAGGTTGCAAGTTGCACAGTCGGCGTACTTCCTTAAGCTAAACTCCCACCACACCGTCACATGTGAAGAATGGAAGTGAGATGTAAAATAGAAACTTCGTGAGTGTGCAGACGGGTGGATTGGGGATTGCATACATTTAGTAGCTGGAGAGACTTCATATTTGAATAGAAAATGCATAATTGTTTCTTTTTGAGAAGTATTGGCAGTTTGGGAAATTATGGGACAGTGAGACATGAGTGGTTGGTTTGTAATGGTTATGCAGTATTGTCACACCTTAGAATATAGTCCTAGTATGCCACTGTATGAGATCTATAATTGTAATTAGGGTATTGTATTCTGATTTCATACATTTATGTCATAGGAACATTGGGTTCTATCCATGGTATTATTATTGATACAATTCCTGGTATTGTACATTCTGCAATCAGGTCCTGGATGTCTGGGAACATATTTGACGTAGTAAAAGAGTATGACGAGGCTGGTAGCTCATATTAAGGTAGTACATACGATAACAGTGGAATGGGCTATATTTTGAGGTTGTGTGCTGTACCCAACATCAGCAAATGGCCAACCTTATCTTCACATAAATTTAATATTTTTTCAGAAAATGTTGCTGCCCTTCGTACATTTATGGCGGTCATGCTATTGATTGATAAGGGTTTTTTATTCACCTACAACATCACTTAGCATCAGAGCTTAATTAGTAAAACAATAAGTTCCAGGGCCCTCGTCATTACCCATTGGCGCTGCCAGTTCTGCCAATGACAGTACCAACACAACTTCTAACAATTCACACTCTTCCAGGCACTAAAGCAATAGGAAAAGCTTGGACGCACTGCATTAGTCATTTGTAATGTATTTTGAGTTAATAAACAACTGCTGTGGTGCTCATCTCTAAATCAGACAACAGCGCCATCATGTGGCAGATACGTGGCAGACCGTGTTGACAATTAAGTGCACGTGCTGTGCACCGGAAACCACCGGCACAAATTAAGCACTGCGAAGCATCACTGTGAATAAACTGGAATTTCATTTTTGGTTTTTACACATGACATACTAGTTGAGTAATTCAAATTTTAGAAACTACCACATACTATTGAGGTTCACAAAACCCTGTTTATATTTGGTTTTTTAGTCACACCCTACTTGGATGATGTTTTTTTTTCTGAATGTGTTATCTGATTTTTCACTCAAAATAAATTGTGGCCTGTATGGTTATGTGGTAGTCATGGCAGTTGGGCTCGACTGAATGTAGGCATAATCAGTCTTCGTTGATGTGCTTTGTTTATGTCCAGGAACAACAGAATATGATTCATTTTCGTAACTCAAAAGAACTTGTGAGCCATGTGTGTAAGTGGTAGGTAAGCCAGTTGGGCCTGTGACTCTCATTAGGGCTCACAATTCACTTCATAGAGAAGCTGCAGGTTAGTTTTAGTTTTAAAAAACCCCAAAACATTATAATATTTATAAATAACTACGAAAATATGTCAACAAAGTCTGGGTGAGCAAAGGCCACATCCTGGCAGACTTACCTGGAACACTTATAACCTAGAAATATACAGCTAATCAGTAATGCTCGGAACCAAAAACAGAACCGAAAATTGTTATTGAATAAGTTCTCAAACAGGTATCAATGTGTGAAAGAAATAATGGGAACGTTGGGGAAAACAGATTTAAAAATACATAGTCTGATTCGGGAGTTCCTTGGACCTTGTGCAGCAAGTTCTGGGCAATCAAGATGTTTAGCTCAGGGCATGACCGGAAGCCAGCCTGTTTACCCAGATATCACTGCGCGCATCCTTTGGCTTTATATACATGAGTCTTGGAAGCACAGGGGCAGGGCTTATCTCACAGCTGAGGCCACACACTGGGCCCTGAATCTGCTGGTCATGACTTTCATCATTATGCTTCAGTTTCCGGGGCCCAGTGGCGGGGTGCAACATGGAGCAGGAAGCCAGACCCTGCACCCAGAGCATGCAATGTATGGCAGATCGCTCGGCACAATAGGTTCCAGAGCACAAGTGATGTTAACACGTGGATTCTTGCTGTGACCAGGGGGCAGGGCATATAAATCCAAAAAGGTCAATGAAAAAACAGTTGCTAATGAGAAGTTCTAACTTTTTTTTTTAATTTTCAAGGAAAAAAAACATCCATTTCAGCTGCTCTCAAAAATGTTATGGGTATCATGACAAATCTAAACATTAGAGAGTTCTTGAGAACGTCACAACCATAATGTGCCCCTCCTTAACACAATGCTCTTCACCTCACTAATAGATCATACTGAGGCCAGTGGCACAATCTGTCCTCTCCCTCTGTAGGGGCATTAAGAGAAGAGCCTGAAAAAAGCCCAGGCCTTATTATGGCCCTGGTGTAGTGGCCCCGGCTGGAGTGGGATTCTGGGTTCAGAAGCCGTTCACACTTAGGGCCCAATTTACAAAGGTAAAGTAGTAACTTTAACAGGGCGGAGACTCCACTCCAATGGCAGAGACTCCGCCCCAGTAAAGTACCTACGCGTAACTTTACCTTTGTGAACACCCAAAAGCAGTACACTTCGGCTAAGGTCCAACTTTACCAGTGTGGGTTGGGCCCTCAAGCGAAGTCACCAAAGATGTAAATATCTTCATTAATAGTGGATTTCAGGGTATGGATTTTATCAAACAGGAGGCCGTGTCTCCGCCTAATTTCCTTCCCACCAGCTAATTAGCGGCTAGCATCACCATGCATTTAGATAAAAAAAGCACCAATCATTCCACTTGGATTCAAAATGGCCTAATGTTTACTCTGCTTCCTCGTCATGAAAGTTAAAGAAACCTGCCTACTGTTGTTGCAAGCAGGGACAGAAGTGATCTGAACCATGCAGGCAGCAGGTACACAAATCTATCACTTCCACGGATGGCATTATTTTATGACAACAAAACGTGCTTGTACCAAAGTCCTTATTATTAAGAAAATTATTAAACATCTTTCTCTTCTGGTGAACAGTATAGATCTACATCAATCAACATTTTCTTCTTTGAAACAAACATTTAAAGGGCTTTCCTGGCATTATCAGGAGTTGAAGGACCAGGTATAGGATTGATTGATGGGAGCTAGAGAGGGTGTGATGTTGCGAGAGTAGGAAGCCCCTCTTTTCCAATGGGATGTTGATGGATGGGGATGTAGGGCTGGTGCATACTTGGGTTGGTGTGGGATGGACAATAGTAAAGACTAGGGCAACAGAGTCTTGGCTAGCTACCAGGCAACCAAAAGCCCACCTCTAAGATGTATGGTGGCTTCTTAAACTAATGTATCCCCTGTGCTAGCCCAGTGGACTGGTGTTTCCACTCTAGAAATCTATGCTTGACCTCATGGTCACAGTATCGATTCTTCAAGGGCCCACTCAGGCGTTCCTCCTTCTGAAGTTGAAAAACAGAGTATGATTCAGTCAGATAAGAATAAACATCTGATATTGAGCACAAAGATGACCCAAGGAACGAACATGCGTTTTACAAGTACACGTTCTATGACGACATGCATATTGTGCATGAATATAGTGCAACACGTGTGAAACGTACAGTTCCCTTTAATTATCTCTCAGGAGTGTCCACCAATTAGTGATTGAGGGAGAGGCTGCCCCAGGCCAGTCAGGTGACAGGAATGCAGCTAGGAGTTCTTGCACCCCAAACAGCCAGACTCAAGGCGCTTCGGGTGGCGCTGCTTCTCGGGCCACATGGGCTCATCAGACGGGTGAGTCCCGGGGCTAGGGCGTCATCGCCGCCCCCTTCATTTGTAATCATCATAATTGCCGACATGCAGTTGTTTTTGGTTTGGCACTTGGGGCCAGTCCTCTAAATTCCTTTTAAGGAGAGGTTGGGTCTTCCCATTTGTGTAGGGGGGGTGTGCTGAGAATGGTTCTGGGACCTCTTCTGCTCTTCAGGTCTAAGTTAGCGGGTTAGGATATCGGCCCACGGTTTGCTTGTTTTGCCAGTAGGCAGAGGGATACGGACTGGCACACTATAGTTTCTGCTCTTTTCATTCCGCAAATAGGTTGTTCCCCAGGGACACCCGATATACCTAGTTGCCTCTTTTTCTTGTTTCCTTCTTAGAAGTATTTCTAAATTCACGACAATTCAAGCAGGAGGATCAACATTGGTGCTCCCTATAGGTGTATTTTCCCAGACAGTCTTCAGGTAGGTTCCCCTTCTGGTTGATCGGGTGAGAATACCAGTACTCAGAAGGTCCATGACTTCAAATCTATAGTACAGCACATCTGTACCATCCCAGCATCACCAAGGACGAGCACTTCAGAAGGTCACCACACTGGACCAGGCACCTCCATCCTTCACAGCCAAGCAAGGAGCCATGCCTTCACTCTACATGTGCACCCCAGACCCTGCTTCCAGTACCAGGACTTGACATCCACTGTGCTGCACCAGTGCACCTCCATTTCCACTCGCATGGTGAGAAATTCATGGCTGCGCCGGACTGGACAGGCGCACCTCTGCCGCTGTGGCCAAGGCAAGCACTTCACGTCCACCTAAGACTGCACAATTGCTGACCAAGCACAGTCCTTCAGGACAAGGACTTTTCTAAAACCGGTCAGGCACCACCACCACAGGCCAGGGATTGGATATCACGCCTGTGCACACTGCGCAAAGTATCCTCATCTCCAGGTACCAGGGCATAACTTCTTTAAGTCCAAAAGTACAGTAAAATACATATCTTCCTTTCCGCTCATGCAGCATGTGGTAATCGCACTTCAGCCACGAACAACGTCTATAGACCCTTCTCACGGTTCTGCGTGCTACCTTTCACGCCTGCGGCTCAGAAGGGCCTATTAAAGGCCCCTAGCAAGACGGTGTAATTGCGTTTATTTCTGTTGTAATATAGTATACAGTGAAACAACACTACAAACCTAGTAAAACACTATAGAAAAAATCAAATAAAGAGGCTGGATACAACAAATGCTGTATTCAGCCTTCGGAACCACATTACGATGTGCTATAATCGTATCCCACTTTCCCACGGCAGCTGCATTACAGCCGATGAAGCTCAGCATCAACACTAAGGCATGCTGGGATGGCGCGCTCGCTTATAGTTCTAGATCCATCGCAGGCGCTATGTGTCTTCTATGCGCTGTCCAGCTATCACGGGATGGGTAACTAATGATGTCTTTAGCATCCACCCTTTATAAGTCCTTCCACTTTTCTCTCATGACACTGGAGGCTGAGTGTCCCTCCTTATGGCCACACTGAGAGCATGGAACCTAACATGTCAGCATTATTCCACGTCACTCACATGGGTGGTCTACGCCTTTTGCAGATCCAATCCTAAGGGATCTGGTATCATGAAATGTCTCCTTCCTCTAGGGGAGGAGTTTGAGGATCTTCTAAGAGCAACTCCTCCCGCATGTCAAGTTAAGGCATAATGAACGCGGAGCATCATTAGAAGACCCCCGTCTGAGGAAAAGGTTACTGAGCTGTGATTGGCTGAGGCCGCAACAGTGCCGGAGGCAGCCATTGCTGCCTCTGTTAACAAGTCTACCTTCTGTATGAGTCACAAAGGCCTTGTTGTAGCTGCTGTCGCCTTTAAAGCTCTGATTTGCTTCCCTTCCTCCCTCGGCTGCTGATATTAATTGAGAAAGATGGAGACTGTCTGTAGAGCGGCAGGAAAAGGGGTCTGGAAAATGTTCTAGTACCGAATGTTCCCGGGCGAGGACGTCGCCTGTTTTCCAAGATTTCCCAGAGGTCGCTTGCGCGTGTCAGAAGAAGATCTGAGTCACCGAGTGGAACGCGGCGTCTCATTCCGCTGCTCTCCCCACCCATGCACTTCTTTAGTGGAGTCTCACGAGTCCACGCTGTCACTGTAAACAGACGTATTAAAAACGGAGCCTTGCCGCCATGTTGATCAAATTCAACGCCAGGGTTAACAAGATTAAAGAGGCAGAGATGGCGCTCCCGGCTTGGGGGCGCTTCATCTGAAATTGGTGTCTGACAATACTTTTTAGATCTTGCTAGAGACAACTTTAACTGTTTGCCAGAGCTTATGTAATCAGAAAAATTAAAACACAGTGTAGAAAGAGGCATTAGCTTGAACCATTTTCGATCATTTTTGCAAGCATTTCCCTCGACAACAGTTGTGTTAGCCCAGCTATGAAACTCTACCATTGTTCATAGTGGACAAAACATTCTTAACTCAGACCTCAGTGTCAAGTGCCATAGGAATAGGCTGTGTTTGGAGAGCTCCATGAGAAATACAGTAGGAATGAGATTTAAATTATGAGCTTACTTACAAATACAAAGGCAATGGAGTTTCCACTGGGAACACCCTAACCAAAGCAATAGGAACGGGTTTTACATTGTAAAATCTGTGACAATTCAATAGGAGTGAGTTTTACACTTACATTGTGAACTCTATGACATACATGATAAGAAGGGGGTCTACATTGTTTAAAACAAAGAAACCTTCTTATATCGATCTCTAGTTCAGAAAGGGGTAGAGAGGGCTTGTTTTTATGATGCATATTTGTCATTTTATGATTAGTCTTTAGGTGTGTATGAATTAAAGTATTTTTTCTTTTACAAGTTAAAATACTGCATACATTAGGTTTTACTGTGTGTTTTTGTGAACCGCTGAGTTTCTAATCCAGTCCACCACCAGTAAGCTTTGGACTGCGCCACCTTACTACTGTGGGGTCCAATTGCTTTATTGGGTGTGTGCAGTTTGGGCACAACAGTAAGACGGCCCCAGAGCACCAGAAGAAAGACTCCAATTGATACAGCTGGAGCCCAGCAACTTCTGATTGCCCAAGGGACCTCCCCTCAAGCAGTTCCCACACTCCCACATGAACAGCAACGGGGGCGCCTTTGCTCACTTCCCCTACCACGGTCCATCTCTCCCAGTACCTCCAGGTGTGGTCGCTCCTGTACTCCTGCAGTACAGGTCGCTACTGAAATAAAAATCAATCACATGTCATAACGCGCTATCAGCAGGGATGTTACAATGTGGTGTGATATGCGTCAGATTCTCTATTCCTAAGATGGCCGCCACATTCAAACCTAATTATGCAGAGGCCTATGGTGTAGGCTGGTGGGCAGTACATGCTACAGTAATGCAAAGACTAGCCGAGGACCTGTGGGGTGCTTCATGCCGCTCCCTAAGGGTGATCGTATTATGCTTGCTTTGGTTGCTGTTAGCATAGCTTAGACCGAACCTCTCCATCTGAATGTGTGAGGACACAGTGGGGGGCCTACTCTGCATTATGCTGATTTATCCAATGCACAAGTAGAAGCCTATGTGAGTACATGATCTTTGCTAGCCACACAGTATTGTGGTTTAGCTGCGCCCATCATCATTTCTCCCGCATGTGATGAGCGCTTTGCCACACGTGCATTATTGGATCTGTACAGACTTTGGTTTGTTGCACTGGGACTGGCGTCGGCCAGGGTAAGCCACTGTTACAAATTGATGCTGAGCTGTTAATGTGAGGAAAGAGTCACAGTCCCATGTTTATGAGCACTAAGGGGTCAGGGATGTGAAAGGGGACTGAGTCCAGTGCTTAATTTGAGCCGGTGGTTTCCAGTGCTGCCACATGGTGGCGCAGTTTGTGTAATATAGAGATGAGCAGAACAACAGCTGTTTATTCATTCAATATACATTAAAAACTATTAATTTCTACCACCCAAGCCATCCTTATAGCTTTGGAGGCCTGGAATAGTTTGAATTATCACACGTTTAGGAGTGTTATGGTTAGTAGTTGCACAGGTGTTGTCATTGGCAGCTCTGGCGCGGGCAGTGGGTGGTTAAGGCTGCAGTGGCCTCCCGAGATAGGCCCTGGCACATATTTCATTGCAAATTAAGCACTGACTGAGTCTTTGTTCACTAATGTAACTGCTGTTTGGTGGCATTGGTAAATACAACCAGTTGTGCATGATGTGGGGGTCAGTGATCCGTGCACTAGGTTTGTGGGTGGGGGCATCTGCTAATGGTCACCGCCAAAGGTTATCTAATGTTAAGCAATAGGCAGCCTGTGCCATTCCTGACCCCCACTACTACAACCTTTGACCTTCCTCGTTAAGAAAAGCAGAACATCAGAGCTCAACAAATGACTGTCCCCAGGAACAACTGTGAACACCACTGGAGGCGTTCCTATACTGCTCACATGATTGCAGTTTTGTAATACTAACTGAGCTCCTACCCCCATCATAGTGGCAGTCACACACTATCAGAAGCACACTCATGGTCTAAAAACACTCACACCTCTCACAGAAAAGCCCTCTAATACTACTGTGAGAGCTCTCACACCCTTCACACACTAAGAGTCTCACTCTACCAACGCTCTCACACTGCTCACATACTAGCCATCACACACCAACAAAAGCTCTCTCATACTCCTCACAAAGCAGCAGTCTGACATCATTATTACCAGCACTCTCACATACCTCGCAGAATAGCAGTCGCACACTCAGAAGCACACTGATGCCCCTCATGAGCAAGCAGTGACACACTACCAAAAGCACTCTCACACTTCTACCAAACTAGCAGCTAAGTCATTACATGTGTCTGATAGCTGAAAGTAGCTCATCATTGATTAGTGAGTGTGTGTGTGCGGGATAAATGCATGAATGAGTTACTGGGTGGAGGAACTCATGCAAGAATACGTGATGTGACAGTCCTGGATGGTCAGGTATTGAGTACCTGGAAAGATTGATGAGTGTGCATGCATGAAAGCATCCAGGAGCTTTCAGATTTCGTGCTTGTTGTATGCTTTATCATCTTCACTGTGAGGTTGGTCAAAGTGTGTACGGCAGAAGCCTTCTTTCTTTCCCTCAAAACTCCAGTTTACCTTTATCAGCAGGATATGTCAACGACATGATAGGTTGTACTTTTAAAATCAATTTTCACGCGTTCATTCACTCATTCATCATAGTGTACAAGACAGGGGTATACGGTACCAGCTTCACTGTGAGTTCTAGTACAATTGTGTTTAGTGTCAGTCTCATGAAGAGTTCTAGCCCAGTGATGTGTCATGCTATCCCCACAGTAAGATACATATCAATCATGTAGAGCATGGGTACTCGCAAACATTTGCCTGGGGCTACAAAGTATGGTCTGTGGTGTGACTGAGGGCCGCAGGGTGGCAGTAGGGGGTCTGGGTGGATGTGGAAGGCACGAAAGATTGTGTGTGTTGAAGTTGTGGGTGAATGCTACCTTAAGTGTGTGGCCGGAATTGTTGTTTAGAGTGCTTAAGGGAGCTTGACGCTCCACAACATACCCATGGTCCACTGTCTGTTGCTTCCCTTGATGATCAAAATATTGAAGTTTCTAGGTGTGTGTGTTCTACATGATCTGGAAAGAGTGGCACCATAAGGAGGAGCTTTGAAGGTGATGCCATATCTCTGGCTCTGGTGCATCACAGGTCATTCAGGGCAGTGACTTTGAGCTTCTTATATACCTTCTTGATTCATCTCACTTAATGTCCCCTCGGCGAATGTCTAATTCATCAGTAGTGTCTGAATTACACCATTAGTGACTCCAGTTTCTTTGAAGCGCAGGATCCATGGTTTTGGACCGCTGAGGTGTATTTGGCTACCAAGAGGGTGTGGACCTCTGTGGCTTGACTGACTACTAAATGGGTGTTGACTATACTAATTCTGAGAGCAACTGACAAAGTACTTGAGCAGAACCCCCAGGATACTGAGGTATAAATGTGCAAATTTTGCGGCACAAAATTTAACTTTTGCACCATCATTGTGGCACTTTATTGTACTCATAATTATTCATTTTCAACCTTAATTCAATGGAAATTGTTGTAGCAGAGTATTTTACTTTGAAATAGGCATGTTTAAACAGTCTGAGAGTGAATCTTGAAGGATAGTCACAGGACTGTTCATTATGGTACTTTCTCCTGCAACGTTTGACGCATATGGAGATGATGTTCTCCACCACGCTTTCTCCTGGGTGACGATGTTGGGAGATGGGATAGCACCTGAATTGTGGGATTGACAGATGTTCTACTCTCAGATCAGGTGTTACTCTGAGAAAAGTGACTGTGAGTATCCTGCCGTCCAGTTGGTGAATGGGTTCAAGGTCACCTATCGTATAAGTGATGTTTTGGAACTGATGATCCTTCAAGGGTCACAAGCTGTGGACATCTTCCTGTAAGCTGCTGAGGGTTGTCAGTCGAACAACTGGTATTGCTTGGTTTCCATACATACTAGAAAGATTGGGACGAGGAGTGAACGGGAGTAGGTTTTGTACTGCTTGGGTACTATAAACAAGAGTTTTTTGTTAATACAAAGGTCAGGCAGTGTCCTAATTCACAACCTAACTCATTCTCATAGTGTCAGGATGGAGAGGAGGCAGTGTAAGGCTAAAGGTAAAGAACACTAGTGGCATGTAATCACAGCATTGAAATCAATACAAATAGCGCTTGTGCATCCTTTCACAAGTTCATGGACATCAGCAAGTAGCAACATCACTGCCAGGGATTTAAGAGGTAGACAGGAAAATAACACAGAACAAACTATAGCATTTAATGTGGCATTAATGCTTTTAGGCAGGCAGTCAACCACTACAGTCCTTTCTACAGGTTGAACTCATTTTCGCTAAGAGCTCTTTCGTAACCTATAGCAGCTGTGGAACCCTGGAGATCACACCAGAGGTTTCCCCAAATCACACCCTCCCCCCTTTACTGGAGCGGAGTGCTTCCGAAGTGACTGTTCTTCACAGACTGGTCATTATGCAGCTGTTTGTATGGGGTGCACAGAAGTGGACTTAGGGATGCGTTTTGCTTTTTCCAGATAGCGTTGTAGGCACACCCCGGAGAAATGAAGGGGGGAAAGAGAGCCATATTGGCATCCATTCTTGGCGCTAGGGATGCCTTTTAGCAGCCACTTGACAAGCCTGCTGTCACTAGCTGCTCTGAGAGGAAGGAATGCGTGGAGCTAATTCTGCCTGTCTGCTATCACGCCATGGAGCGCAGCCAGAGGTTTGTCTTGTGATGGCGAGGGGGCTCTGCAAAGTTGTCTCGCGGGCAGCCTCCTAGCTGCTTCCATTGAGAGCCAGTGCAGACCCGCGGGCAGGGCAACTGTGCCAACGGGGCAGGTGCTGGGTTCAGATGGGCACGTGTGAGCAGTGTTTAAACCTTTCCTTCTCGGGATTGTGTGTCGCTTCTTAAAGATTGTTCTTACATGAGTCTGCCACCAGACCTATGGCCTGGTTGAGATAAACAGAAGACCGCCTCAGTGGCGGTGTTCTGTGCTGGAGAACTGCCAGCCGTCGCCGTCTCGGCGGCGGGGTCCCGCCAAGCAGATTTGGATGTTCCCTTTGGGCTGGCGGTGTCCTGTCGGCGGAGGACTGACAGAGGGTGACTGTGGTGGCGGGGAGACAGGTAAGTAACAATTCTTTTAATACAGAACACACATATATGTTGTGTATGTGAATTTAAGTTATGTGTTGGGACCATTTTGTGTATATTCTATGTTTCGCCCCACCAACACACACACACACCATGCAATGTGTACCTGCACACACCATGATCACCTACCTTCGGGTCCATCAAACTAGGGTGCAGGTTCGCCGTGGTCAAGGTGCAGCAGGACAGGGAGGACCTAAATGAAGGAGACGAGGATGAAACCACAGCCTGAACCCAGAAAAAAAGTGAGTTTCCACGTCTTTTCATCCCATTTTGCCAGAATTCCCTCAGAAATTGTAATGGGGCAAGGAGGAAGCAGCTATTACGACTGTACGGCAGCACGTAGTGACGTGTGCATACAGGCAATTATTCAGTCAATCAACATTTATTAAGCATGGCAAATCACCTGTGAGGGTCTCAATGAGCTAGAGAAGTTGGTTACAGCACGTTTGCTCATTGGAACACCCAGGTCTGGAGTTCTTTCCTTATCTGCTGGAGCAATGGTGCGGTCCTGAGGTGCAGAGGAAGGTTGTCTATGCCTTGGCCGCAAGGTGCAAGAAGGAGCGTTCTCCGCTCTTGGTTTGCTGGATCAGAGGGGTGTCAGCGAAAGCGAGGGATGCAGATTGAAGATGTCTGGTTGGTTGGTGGAAGGTCACTTTGTTTATTGATGTATGCTGGTCAGCATCTTGAACAGGCATCTCTTCTGGATCGGGAGCCAGTGACGTTTCTTGAGGTGGGGTTGTTAAATGGTAGCGGCAGTTTCAGTCGATATCCTTTCAAGTATTTGCCCGGCGGTAATCGCCTCTCATACCACTCGATAATTTACCAATGAAAGAGGCAGGCGCCGGAGACTGGAAGGCAGGAAACAAAGTTTTATTCCGTCGGAGCAGAACACATCAGATCAGACAGCAAGGTATCGTCACGAGGTGCTCTAACCGCATCTCTGAGACCTGGTCTCTTATACACCGGTTTATTGCTTTATTACATATAGTACATTCTTGAGATTCTCTTGATGCCTGAAAGAACATCCCCTGAAGCCCCGGCTCAGATCCGATCCCACACATAGTTACAGTAGAGGTTCCCACCCTACCCGCAGTGGGAGATGGCTATCGCGCAGCAGGGAATTCCGCTAATTCCCGGGGGTGTGTCCAACCGGCCGGGTCTCAGGGGGTAGGGGCTTTGATCTACTGTAATCCCTTTGATGCGGGGTGTTTCCCTTACAGTAGGGGCAATAAACTGCATCCGCAGGGCTAGGTGATGGCCTGGGACCAGTTCGGACAATGGGGCGCAGAGGAAGGGGTTTATCAAAGGAGAGGCATGACCATGTATGGGATGTCAGTCGGATGTGGTTCCGTAGCAGGGTCGCGCAGAAGGAGAGGGTTTATGGCCTGTATGAGAGAGCGGGGGTGGCCGGCGCGCGGGGGATGCTCGCAGTGCCAGGGGAAAGCGCTGGTGATCGAAAATGAGCGGGGAGAGAGTGGGGGGCCTAAAATGGCGGCCGTGCATTCGCGGTGCGTGGTGCTGGGGAGAGGCAAGATGGCGCAGATAATGTTCAGTTTGCACGCTAAATTTCCACAGTCCTCCCTTTTAATATATCTCGCCAGCTTGTCTAGTTCGGATTTATCCCCATAATACTGCGGACTTCCACCTCATAGAGGGCTTTCATCCGCTCTGTTTCAAAGTTCAAAGTCTTAGGGCAGATGCAGTTCATAAAAAGCGAACATAAAGGTGGCAGACACTGAATCCCCAAACAACATCCACATAGTATCACAATCGGTATTAGGATAAATGAAAACAGCCTCCATCCCCAACTTTTAATAGTGTCCCAAAACCAACTCCCCAGCGACCATTCTTCTTGCTCTTGATGGACCTCTGTGGACAGTCTGTGGAGGTGTTCAATTGCTTTGTAGACTGAGGGTGAGTTATCTGGTACGTAGGTACAACAGCTGGACCCAATGATGCGGCATGCTCCTCCACGATCAGCCAGAACCACATCTAGAACAAGGCGGTTCTGAAGAGCCACCAGGCGGACGGCCTGAAGCTCAGCGGTGTTGTTGGCGAGGGCGCCAGCTGTTATGTTCATTGCTGTTTCGACTGCTTGGGTTAAGTGGCGGATGGCACGGCTGTTTGCCATCGGACCCCAGAGCGGAACAAGACCCTTTACTGCGTCCATGAACTGTGCTCTGGTGGAGTCGGCTTGTACAATGTCTTTGGCACGTTTCTGTCGGTGATGGTTTGCTGGAGCCACATACGTCGGGGGAAGGACGAAGGCGATGTAGCAGGTGCCTCCCCAACCTTTCGGGAGCCAGGTGTAGGCCTTAGTACCACAGACGAAGTACATATTCGGGGAGGCAACAAAGGAGGGTGGGTCAACTGAGTCCAATGTTCGGGTGATGAGGCAGGAGCTGTGGCCCACCAGCTGTGCCCCCAGGCCTTCGAGGCATACAGATCCAGTGATGTTGATGACGGACAGGGCCACTGTTAGGGTGGCGGCCGTCCGTTTTCGGAGGTAAGAGAAGGTGGGTCTGGCTGGATTGTTGAACACTTGCATTTCAACTCGTTCTTTGGCGGGGATGTCCATGTGAAAGGAAGTGTTCGATCTCAGAGGGCAGAAGAGGGCGGAAGTTCTACCAGTTTTGTTCAGCCAGAACCCATGGTAGAAGTGTGACATGGTTCTGCCGGAAGTGGCATTGTCCTTGTAGCTCTCCTGCAGGAGGATCAGCCAGGCGAGGCAGGAACCATGGACAGAAAAAGGTGAAGGGATGAAAGGGATTGAGTGCCCAGTGGCATGGGGTAGCAATCCACAGATCCAGCAGTTAGTGGCGTTGGTGGCAAGATTGTGTTGGTGGAGCAACTGCACAAAAGAGTTATTCCAGAACTCCTTACACCTTTCTCGGAGTTGGGGTGAAAGTGAGATCAGATGGTGTTCTTTCGTGGTGGTAGGTTGAACGGTGGCCAGCAATGTCTTATGAGCGGGTGTGCTCTCCTCCATGATCCAGAAGGTGACCACGAGGAGAAGGCAAAAGAGAAGGGAAATGAAAAGTGCTATTGTCTTAAAGCTGTGCATTCGGTCAGTCTTTGGGTTTTTGTAGTGGATCTTCGGACGTCCGGTTGTTTCCATCATCTTCATGTCGGGCGCTTCCATCACCTTCAAGAGACTCGGTAGCGGGCAGAACCACGGACTTTGTTTTAGTTTCTCTCCTGGTGGCCTTTGAGGTGACTAGGCTACCGTTCTGAGATTTCCACTTAGCCTGTGGTCTGCTTAGCCGAAGTTCTCTCCTTTCGTCGCAAGTTATACCCTTCTTTGGATGGCACAGTGGGATCGGGATATTCAATCAATTCAAGTGTCTCTGTATCCGGGCAGCGGCTCAGGGATGGTCGGTCTTTGTCCAGAAGTTCCTCTTGGGCGGTGATGTTGTCCGTGGTTGTCAGGGTCGGTGGTACCTTCTTGCAGTGGTGTGCATGCAGCCAATTGCGTTTCCCCTCCACTCGAAGAGCTGTTCGGGTGGTGATCAGGACTTGCAGGGGGCCCGTCCACCGGGGCTCCAGACTCTTGGTGCGCTGGAAGTTACGCACTAAGACGAAGTCACCGGGTCGGATGTCGTGCCCGGGGCCCCTGGAAACATCGGGAATGGCGTGCAGCACCTGCTGATGGATAACAGACAACGTCTTAGTTAGGTTATACAAATAGTCAGACATGAGGACGTCCGGGACGTCGTGGATAGATGTTGGTTTTGGTGCAGTCCAAAGGTTCATGGGCCGCCCAAAGACGACCTCGTAGGGGGTTAAGTGGTGTTTGGTGGGGGTGGAACGCATTGATAGCAATGCTAGTGGGAGAGCGTCTGGCCATCTTAGTCCTGTGGTGGCGACTATTTTTGCTATCTTAAGCTTCAATGTGGCATTGTGTCGCTCAACCAGGCCTGCGGATTGGGGGTGGAAGACCGCATGGAATTTCTGTTTTATACCCAACCCTTTTAAGATGAGTTGGATAACTTCGGCTACGAAGTGGGGGCCGTTGTCGCTCCACAAAATTCGACAAAGGCCGTATCGGGGGAAGAATTCCTTCAGTAGTACTTTTGCGGTAGTCATAGCGGTGTTGTCATGGGTTGGGTAGGCTTCCACCCACTTGCTGAAGGCACACACAACGACAAGTACATACTTTAAACCTTGGCACCTTTCTAGCTGGACATAGTCCATTTGTAGGACTTCAAAGGGGTGATTGGGGACCCCAAACCCTCCCCGGGGTACAGCAGTTCCTTTCCCAGGGTTGTGTTGGAGGCATACTAGGCAATGTTGGACCAGACGTTTGGCTGCGTCTGGTATTCTGTCGTTGTGCCAGACTTTGGAGATGAGTTCGATCATGGGGGCAGACCCTATGTGTGCGGGGGAGTGTGCCATGGTCAGCATGGGGATCAAGTATGAGTCGGGTAGCAACCATTTGTTCGAGTCTTTAGTTCACCAACAACCATCATCGTCCTTCAACCCCACCCGGGCCCATTCAGTTAATTTGTGTGGTGTGCTGGCTAGTTGGATATCCCTAATCGTTTCCCTAGCATCCTTCCATTTCTCAGTTTGTGACCTGGTCACGTACATGCGGGTCGTGGACCTGTTCTCGGCTGTGGTTCGGGCAGTAATGTCAGCTAGTGCATTTCCCTGTCCTATAATGTCTGTCACCTTCTTGTGTGCCTGGCATTTGATCACAGCTAACCGTGTGGGGAGGAGGACTGCTTCGGTCAGGGCAGAGACTAGATCTCCATGCAGGATGGGTGTGCCATGAGAAGTCAAGAATCCCCTCTCTTTCCATAAGAGCCCAAAGTGGTGAACTACCCCAAAGGCATACTGACTGTCTGTGTAAATGTTTGCGGTTGTCCCTGCTGCCAGGATGCAGGCTCGTGTGAGGGCAATTAGTTCCGCCGCCTGTGCGGAACGCTGTGTGATGCGGGCTGTCTCAACAACTGTTCGAGCTGTGGTGACTGCATAGGCAGCTGAGGTGGTGCCATCGGGGAGCTTGATGCATGAGCCATCCACCCACAGTTCTCCGTCAGGGTCCGGGAAGGCAGTATCCCGGAGGTCAACCCTACTCTTGGTTTGTTCGTCGGTGAGGGTCACGCAATCATGTATAGGGGATGCATTGGGGTCAGCGTCAGGGAGAGGTAGTAGAGTAGCTGGATTCAGAGTGGTGCATCGTTTCAATGTGATGTGGGGTGCAAGCAGAGTCAGTTCATAACCAGTCAGTCGTGCGCTAGTCAGGTGTTGAGTCTTGGTTTGGTTCAGGAGGGTATCAACAGCATGGGGTACCAATACTGTGAGGGGGTTCGAGAGCACGATCCCCTCACTTTGCCGGATAGAGACAGCAGCGGCGGCTACTGCTCGAAGGCAGGCGGGCAAAGCTCTGGCTACGGGGTCAAGAGTGGCAGAGGAGTAGGCACAAGGGCGTTGCTTAGGGCCTATGGACTGGGTTAGGACAGACAACGCACATCCCTCCCTTTCGTGGGTGTAGAGGGAGAAAGGTTTAGTGTAGTCTGGGGTTCCTAGGACTGGGGCCGAGCAGAGGGCGTCTCGTAACTCTTTGAAGGAGGATTGACATTCGGGTGTCCAGGGGAGGGGGAAGGGGGTATCTTTAGCCAGCAGGGAAAGCAGAGGTTTTACGATAAGACTGAAATTTGGCAACCACTGTCGACAAAAGGAGGTGAGGCCCACTAGGGACCGCACTTGCTTCTGAGTTTTGGGAACAGGGGTTTCTAGAATGGTTTGAATTCGGTCAGGGGTAAGTTTCCTCCCGTCTTTGGATAGTAGGTGGCCTAGATACGTTACTTGGGGCTGGCAGAATTGCAATTTCTTTCTGGAGACCTTGTGACCGTTCTCCGCAAGGAAGCGGAGGAGGTGAATGGTGGCTGTGACGGCAAGTGGAGTGGTGTCGGCCGCCAAAAGAATGTCATCGACGTACTGTATCAACACCACTCCATCGGGTAGTTGGACTGCATCCAGTTGCCTCTTGAGGGCTTGGCTGTAAATACTGGGACTCTCAGTGTAGCCTTGGGGTGCCCTGCAGAATCTGTATGAACGGGCTTTTAAAGTGAATCCGAACAGGTAGCGGCTGTCTGGGTGGATGGGGATGGAAAAGAATGCGTTCTTGAGATCAATAACAGTAAAGATGGTGGCAGTGGATGGAATCAGGGTGAGGATGGTGGTGATGTCTGAGACCACGGGGTACTGGGGTATGACTACTTTGTTAACCTCTCGCAAGTCAACAATGAAACGGTAGGCTTTCTCATCCCCCTCGCCTTGCTTCTTTACAATGGGTAGGATAGGGCTGTTGCAAACATTACTCACTACTTCTTCTACCACTCCTGCCTCGACTAGGGACTCGATGATTTCCACCAATGCCTTCTCGCCTTCGGGTGATATCCGATACTGTGGAAGCTTTGGGAGCACTGCGTCCGGTCGGACGGTTATGTGTACCGGGTCGATCACCATGCGCCCTACATCTGAGTCGGTTTTAGCCCATAGATGTGAAGGTAATGTGTCGAGTAGGGACATGTCAGCATCGGTTATAGAGAGCATACGCCGTGTGTGATAGGGTCTGGACAGATCTGGGTTATCGTGCAGGATGACTCGAACTCCGTCTGGGGAGCATCTGATGGTAGCTCGAAAATGTTTTAGCAAATCAAGTCCCATAATAGCATCGGGGGTGTTGGAGGAGAGCAGAAAGGTCGTGTCAGTGGTGTTATTTTCTAAGTCAAAGGAGATTGGTGTTGATAAGGGGTTAGTGGAGGGCGTTCCATCGAAGCCTATTGAGGTTACATGTGAGCCAGACAAGGGTGCCCTGGGGATCAGTCGTTTGGATAACGCACTACGTGTCGCCCCAGTGTCTACCAGGAATGGGGATTTTGTGCCCAAGACCTTAGCAGTGACGTAAGGGCCTTGCTGGTCAACACGGAGTTCGACTGGATCCCTCCCTTGCCCCTGGCGGTCCTATGCGAAGTCATGGGTGCTTTCATAGTCGGACTGCTGACACTGGTTTTGTCGGGGGCGGTCAAAGTTGTTTGGTTTGCCTGGCCTGACGTTGGTTGCGTCGTTCGTGTGCCCTCGTCCCTGTCCTCTGTTTCTGGGGTCATATGCTGTGTCTCTGGGATCCCTATTTTTGTTTAGTTCCAGAAGGACCGGGCACTGGGATTTCCAGTGTCCGAACCCTCTACAGAACGCACATTAGTTCCCATCTAAGTCTCTCCGTCCGTTGTAGGGTGCAGGTGTATGGTCTCTAGGGGGTAGCTTTCTAGGGGCGGTTGGGTGGTAATTCTCTTTCGGGGGTTCCCTTCCTATGGTCACCCCTTGCAACTGTGCTATCATCACCCTCTCCTTCAGTTCCTTTTTCTTCTTCTCTGATGCCCTATCGTTCTCGTTTTTCTGATTTTCGTAGTACTGGGCCATCTGGAGAATCGCTGCGGGTTTGGAGGCTGCCCAGCTACTCTCGCTGGTCTGTAGTTTCTGGGAAATTTCTTGTGTCAGACCCTTCACATAATTCTGGACAAAGAGGTGATGTCCGGTTGCGGTGGTCATGTCTTGGCCACTGTAATCGGAAAACACGGTCTCGAATCGGGAGAAGTATTCAGACACATCCACCTGGGGTTTCTGGCGGCAAGCTGTTACTATCGACCAGTCTACCTTTCTTTCTGGGATTAGAGTCTTCAGTTTTAGTACAATCTTGTCTGGGAGCTCTAATATGGCTTTTGGGGGTTTCTGTCCTGGTTCTCGCTGCTTATCTATGGTATCGAGTTGTACCCAGGTATATCCGAACGGCTCAGCGTGGTCAACTTTCCGGATTTGTTTCCACACATCAGCCGGCAGACATAGCCCAAAGAACAAGTCGATATCTGCTAAAGTCATAATCGTAGAACCTAAGGCTGTACCCAGTTCAGTGTAGAAGGCAGTCGGGTTCTTTCTTAAGTCGGGTAGAGATTTTCTAAAGGTCAAAATGTCTTGCCGGTCCCACGGCTGGTAGACCCAGTTATATACAACCCTTCCCTTCGCATCTTGGTGGTTGATGTCGTCATGTGTTCCCAGACCTCGCGGGGGGACCCAGTAGGGGGCAGCTTCTTTAATGGGCATCATGGCATCAGCCCTTCCTTCCTGGGGCTTAGTCGCTATGGGGGTTTCTGCTTTGGTGGTCTGTCCATGTTCTTTAAGGTGTCGGTAGACCTCGAGTGTACGAGTGAAGAGGTTCGTAACGTCGCCCTCTCTTTCCTCTCCGATGTCTACCTTCCTATATATGGCTGCTAAGCCTTCGGGACCTTTATCGTGGTATCTTTCCTCATACGCATTCAGGGCGTGATAACAGAGCCGTACGACGAAGTGTCGTCTGCGGCTGTCGGCATACGAGTTATACACGTCTGTTATATACTCCTCACTTTCTTTTCGCTCCACCAGTGTCCCTACTATCTTATCAATTCCTGCTCGTTCATCCTTTGATAATCGATTCATTCTGGTGGACTCTTTCTTTCCCATCTCATGGTCATCTAGCGTTGTAACCGACATTGGGTTCAGTACAAGAGGCTCAGCCGGCGCGGAGGCCGTGAGGACCGAGGCCCCTGTACTGCTTTCGCTCGTGTTCGGGGGTTGTAGATGTTGCACTACTGACTGGGAGGGTGCATATGGAGGGGGCATGTAAATGATCGGGGGACCTAACAGTAATTCATAATTCGTTCGCTGCTTGGAGGATAACTCAGGGTAGAGCAAAGAAGGGGTCCTAACAGCGTACTGGCCTGAGGTTTCGGGCTCCTGTCTTAGTTTAGTTTCCCTTCTCTCCTTTATGTCTTCTTCTAACTTTCTAGCGGCAAGGTGAGCTGCCTTTCGTAATTCCTTTTCTGCTTTTACTTCTTCCCTCTTTTTCCGTTGCGTTGCTTCTTTGCGCCACATGCCGATACTGTCAAGCATAGTAGGCGTCGTCTTATTGCTACGCAGAGCTATTTCTAGCGCTTCTATCTTATGGTCGTCGAAGGATCCCATCAGTGGCCACTGACTCTCGGGGTCCTTCTTTGTATATTTATGCCATAGCTTGGTATAAGCTACGGCGACTAGTCCATATTTAGTGAACATGTCCTTATTAGGGGTGCCCTCCAGTGGAGCCGGATGGTTCACCTCTAATAAGCGGTCCGGGCAGAACCAACTACCAATCAGTGGGGAGAAGATAGGCATGACGGGTTTCAACGGGGACAAAAGTCAGCACTACCTATATTTTCACTACTTGCAAAGACTAGACAGAATATCTCTATTCTTCGTTATTTGTAAGCAGAGAATACCTCCAAAGAACCAATATCGAACAACTAGTGTTCGGACAATCAATCAATCAATCAATCAATGGGAGATAAAGATAGGCATGACGGGTTTCAACGGGGACAAAAGTCAGCATTACCTACCCTTCACTATTTGCAAAGACTAGACAGAATATTCCTATTCTACGTTATTTGCAAACAGAGAATATCTCAAAAAGCACTATTCTCCAAAACAATCAATGTTCGGACAATCAATCAATGGGGAGATAAAGATAGGCACGACGGGTTTCAACGGGGACAAAAGTCTGCGTTACCTACCCTTCACTATCTGCAAAGGGAGAGAGAGAGAGAGTATTTCTACTCCTCCCCGTTTGTAGACAGCGAATATCTCAAAGAGAACAACCAATGAGCACAATCAATGAGCAATACTAGTATTTCCAAAGCTTTAAACAATCAATCAACTATTTCGCATTTTGTCGTGTATCACGACCTTACCCGGACCGCGTGGACAGTTTCTCGTCTTCCGCCTCCAGCGCCCGATCGTCCTCTACTCTCCGTATTTGCCGCGGCATTCCTGATGGTTTCCAGTCAGGACCGTAGATCACTCGAGAGAGGTCTGCTCGGAACCAGTGAAGTTCGGATGATCGGCTGCCAGACGAGGGTCTATTGGGCAGGAGCTCTCCCGATCGTTGCAGTCGTTCACTCTGTCGTCGGGACCTCTCCCACTGGATCCACGTGTCGCTGATGGGCCCCACGTTTGGGACGCCAATTGTTAAATGGTAGCGGCAGTTTCAGTCGATATCCTTTCAAGTATTTGCCCGGCGGTAATCGCCTCTCATACCACTCGATAATTTACCAATGAAAGAGGCAGGCGCCGGAGACTGGAAGGCAGGAAACAAAGTTTTATTCCGTCGGAGCAGAACACATCAGATCAGACAGCAAGGTATCGTCACGAGGTGCTCTAACCGCATCTCTGAGACCTGGTCTCTTATACACCGGTTTATTGCTTTATTACATATAGTACATTCTTGAGATTCTCTTGATGCCTGAAAGAACATCCCCTGAAGCCCCGGCTCAGATCCGATCCCACACATAGTTACAGTAGAGGTTCCCACCCTACCCGCAGTGGGAGATGGCTATCGCGCAGCAGGGAATTCCGCTAATTCCCGGGGGTGTGTGCAACCGGCCGGGTCTCAGGGGGTAGGGGCTTTGATCTACTGTAATCCCTTTGATGCGGGGTGTTTCCCTTACAGTAGGGGCAATAAACTGCATCCGCAGGGCTAGGTGATGGCCTGGGACCAGTTCGGACAATGGGGCGCAGAGGAAGGGGTTTATCAAAGGAGAGGCATGACCATGTATGGGATGTCGGTCGGATGTGGTTCCGTAGCAGGGTCGCGCAGAAGGAGAGGGTTTATGGCCTGTATGAGAGAGCGGGGGTGGCCGGCGCGCGGGGGATGCTCGCAGCGCCAGGGGAAAGCGCTGGTGATCGAAAATGAGCGGGGAGAGAGTGGGGTGCCTAAAATGGCGGCCGTGCATTCGCGGTGCGTGGTGCTGGGGAGAGGCAAGATGGCGCAGATAATGTTCAGTTTGCACGCTAAATTTCTACAGGGTGTGATGTGGCACCTTCTGGGAGGTTGAGGATGAGTCTTGCTGCTGAGTTTTGTATTGTCGGGATTCCAATCCCCTGGTGATGAGGGCCTGTGTGACGGTCCTTCTGATGTTGACTAGGAACCACCTGGAGATCTTGTTGAGAATGCGAAGGGTGTAGAAGCAGGCTGACAAGACTGCGTTGACTTGTTTCTTCATAGATAGTTTAATGTCCAGGATGATGCTAAGGTTGCGGGCATTGTCTGCTGGGGCGGGGGGTTTGCTGAGTTCCAGGGGCCACCATGCATCATTCCATGGCGAGGTGTCAGTCTCAAAGATGAGGACTTCCGTCTTGTCAATATTTAGTTTGAGACAGCTGTTCTTCAAACAGTCAGAAACGTTCACTATGCATCTGTGGAAGGTGGCTCTGGTGATGGGAGTGTTCAGACAGTGAGAGGATGAGCTGGGTGTTGTCGGCGGAGGAGATGATGCTGAGTCCATGTGATTTGATGCTGCCAGCCAGGGGGGTCATGTAGGTGTTGAAGAGGGTGGGGCTGAGGAACGATCCTTGGGGTACTCCTCAGATTATCTTCTTGGGCTCTGAGGGGAACGGGAGGGAAGGATCCTCTGGGTTCTACCGGTGAGGTATGAGGCGATCCATTCAAGGGCATCTCCCTGGACTCCAGTGCCGTGGGGTCTGTTGATCAGGATGCGATGGGAGACTATGTCGAATGCGGCTAACAAGTCCAGGAGGATGAGGACTAACATTTCTCCACGGTGCAGGAGGGCCCTGGTGTCGTCAATGGCTGCAATCAGGGCTGCCTCAGTGCTGTGGTTGGATTGGAATCGGGATTGGTAGGGGTGCAGAAGGCCAATTAAAAGTCACCATAAATGTGATGTTTTCCTGGAGACCTTTTTTTGCAGCCAAATGTTAAAACTTACGTGCATCGCACTCCATAGATGACTTCACGATTATTTTGTGAATCATTAAATCATGAAATGCTGGAGGGTCTGCTTGCGGGTATGAGTGGGTGGCTAGGGGACTGCGTTCTAATTCTAATTCATAGCATCCTATTGGGACCCATTCATGGAAGACTGTTTAATGCTGTTGATCTCTTGGGGGCTCCCCCGGTTCAATTTCATGTTTGGGGGTGGTATGGTTGAGGAAAGACCAGAGGTGTTGGACCTCAGATGATATCTTGAAAAGGTTATGAACCTGTCGTCCATCAGAGATGTGGTGCGTATCATGGTAGCGTGCAGTGGTAGGTAATTATGTGCACTTAATTAGTGTATAGTGCCTTTACAATTTGTTTTAACTGAATGGTGTGCAGTGCTCCAGTGTGAGGTATACATCAGTGCACACAGTGCCCAAGAAACAGGGCGTTACATTATGGCATATCTCAGTTGCACAAGGCGCCTTGAAGCGAGATACACCTCCGTTTTCACAGTGCCTGGCCTCTTGGTGATATCAGCACCGCACAACGAGGTACACGTTGGTGCTGTACTGTGTCTCTCCATGCATACATGTAGTGAACAGTGCATTGTAGTGAGTTGTGGTCAGTGCCTCTTACAGGAATTTGTTAATGGTGCACAATACCTCACACAGCTAGCGAGGTCCGGTCAGTTTTGGAAACTGAAAGATTTACTGAAGGAAGCCACGAATTGCTGAAGGCAGCAGCAAGTCTGACAAAGTGAGGCTCAACAGAGGCAGTTGCACTAAATAATAGTTTATTGCAAATAACTACTGCCTTTCTTTACTGGTCACAGCTTGGATTTTTGAAGCGCCTTCATATTTTGTAACTTCACGTAGCACTAAAGATAATGATTAGAAACTCAGTCCTGTTCTTGGCATAAAAACGATAGACAAGTTTACAGGAGAATCTTCCACTTGAGTGGAGGCACATACATACAATTGTGGAAGCTGCGTGTCGCTTAAACGTGATTATCAAAACAAGGGCGAGTATCAATAAGAGAAGGGGTAGCAACATGCAATCAGGAGAGTAAAAGACAGCACACTGAACATTGAGTTTCAGCACTGCAATTGTTTCTGTTACATATATTTACAGTTTGGGGTACAAGGAAATACAGCCATTTGCCCACAATCCCACATTTGAATTCACTTTGCCAAAGCTGGAGTTAGATTTGAAGTCTGCAGGTTTCAAGGGGACAATAATCACATGTCAATACAGGGGGTAATAACAACTGCTCCTTCCATTGGGGGCATACTGCCTGCTCCACTGCACCACTCCCCAACTACAGAAAAAGTGTCTTTCATTATTTGACAGAGTGGAAGTAAGAAGCGAAATCCTGACTAGACCACACACAACAATATAGGTAAAAAGACATCCTACCAAGAAGCGTGAACGGATATAGGAGGGATTTAAACACATTGCCTCCCTTCCTCTCGTAATCAAACATAATACAAATATAAGGGGCTGTATCAAGCAAATTGATACACACGCCCGAAAACCAGATCAGTGGAAAACATAGAAACCGCCAGTAAAACGAAGCACTGCTCATTGCCTCCAGCCACAACAAACGCACCTTGGCATGGCAGAGTGCGAACCTCCAAGCAGCAGATCGAAACAGAACCTAGGAATGCTCGTTTTTTAGGGCAACAAAGATGAGCAGCATAGTTTTAAAATATGAAAGATTTCACTAAATCAGTGAGCTAAATGCAATTAGAAAGATGTTAATGCATACTGGGCTCCCTTTGATTTTCCTTGTCCATTGTGTTTAGGGGAGGGGTGCAGGCTTGCAGAAGTGAACTCGTCACCGGTCCAAGGGATGCACGTGCTGGGCTTGAGTGCTGCAGGTTCCAGGGGAGCACAAGCACATCCACAGGCCCATAGGTCCCTGTTTCGGTCACAAGCGTCATTAAGGGGTCACCACCAGGCGCTGTAGCTGCACACCACGGCTTGACCCTTGCAGCCCCTGGCACTGCCTGTGCAAATCCTGGCCACACCACCACAAACCACCAAGAACACAGGGCCGGCTCCCTTTTGGGCTTTGAGGCTCAACCTCCTTGTTTTCCACCTATTTTTCTAAAAATTAATATCTGATATTCAAATCATTGTATTAAAGATGGCGCAGCGGGATCTGGAACAGGACGTTTGCCGACAACTGAGGTAAGTAAAAAGAAAATGTATTTAAATGTAAGCCGGTGCAAAGAACTATACTATGCTCGCGTAGTTTGCGAAGTTTGCGCTACTTCGCACTACGCGAATTGCACGTAGCACAGTGCAAACACGCGTAGCGTAGTGCTGCAGTCATTTTTTGCTTGCTCGTGGCCCTCAGCGTCAAGTTGGCGACAGCGAGCAAGCAAAATGACATCCCGGCGAGACTTTTTCCTCGTTCGCGATCAGCAACATCAAGTTGCCGATCGCGAGCGTGGAAAATAAACCTCTCGGCAAGCTTCTCAACGCGGGGAGGTCAGGTTTCTCAGTGCGAGTGGTCGCGTATGCTGGCGACCGCTCACGATGAAAAACTACCAGTCCGCGTTGAGAAAGCTGCCGCTCAAGTAGAAATCTACTCGAGCAGCAGAAAACGACCGCTTGCACTGTGCAAGATGCAGTTTGCACTGATTGCACAGTGCGGACAAGCATCCAGCACTGTGCAATCAGTGCAAACAGCATCTTGCACAGTGCACTGCGCAGTTTGCGAAGCTACGCGTATCTCGCGTAGTGCGACGTGCACTTCGCGTAGCTACGCGTAGTGCTACTTCGCAAACTACGCCCAGGGTTATTTAAATGTATGTTGTATGCAGTTGAGATTACGAATGTGTGAGCGTATGTTTTTCGATGTGTGTGTGTGAATGAAAGTGAGTTACAGAGAGTGAGTGACAAGAAGTGAGACTAAGTGTCAGTAGATGAGCATGAGTGAGTCAGAGTGAGTGAGAATGAGTGAGTAAGAAAAAGAGTGACTGCACGTGAGTGAGATGAGTGAACAAGAGTGAATGAGTAAGAATGCATGTGAGGTAGTGTGAGTGAGAATGCATGATAGTGACTTAGCGTAACTGAGTGAGAATGACTGATTCAGTATGAGCGCAAGTGAGAACATATGAAGGAGAGTAAGTGCTGTTGAATGAGAATGATCTAGTGCGAGTAAGAATGAGTGGAAGACAGTGAGAGGGAACGAATGACTGAGTATGAGTGTGAATGAGTGGAAGTAAGTGAGCATGAATGAGAACATGGTGTTATTCTTGTGAGTTTGTTATTGACTCTGGCATACTGAAAGTATTTCTTGGCTTGCAGAGGCAAAATGCTAGTGCTGCTGAATTGGAGGAAATTCTTATCATGACAGGCACCTATGATAAAATACTGGCATTGGCATACAAGAGCACTAGAGTGGCGTCCTAATGGTAATACTTGACAAAAGGGGCACCAGTGGCAAAATGCTGGCAGTGGCACATTGGAGGCAATTCTTGGTGTAAGGGAAGACAGCTATGACATTTGTTAGAGAGGAAACTATGAGAAAATGCTGGCCCTGATATAGTAGAGGTACTTTTTAACAAAAGGGTTTCCCATGATATATGGGTGGCCCTAATGGAAAAATTCTGGAAGCAGCATATTGTATACAATTTTTTAACTAAGGGGCACACATGGCAGATCAGGAGGGGGACACCCATGATACCAAGTTTACCCTAACACGATCAAGGTCATTTTCGACATATGGGGGCACCCATAGCATATTTTGAGAATTATGTGGTGCACTCCTAAGGGGGGGTGGGGGGGGGGAGGTCAGGTTTCAATCGCTTGGCACACCTTGAAAAGTCTTGAATGTCAGAGTCTTTGGCTTTTGAGCAAATGGCCGAAACCGTCTTTAAAATGCACTATTTGACCCCATTGTATCAGATTGTTGGCCATGAGACAGTCATCCCAAGCGCTCCCTAGAAGCGGTCAGGCTGGCTCGCTTTCCTCACACAGATCTCCGGCCACCGGTCCACGAGCAGAAGGCGAGCAGTGTCCGGAGGGGCACTGGCTCCTTTCTGCAGCTTCCACCGGTGCCTGGGCGTTATACTTTCGGGTTTGTAAAATCAATAAACTCTACAGCACTCGTTTGTTTAAATGTAAAAAAAAATAGCAAAAAAAACCACTTCATTTGAAATAAGTTGTCACTTTTTTATGGTTGTGAATACATGAGAAATTATGTTTTGAATAAAACCTTCACCTTTTGTGCGACTGATAGAGACTTTCAAATGATCATAAATCAAAATATATTAGCAATAAGGAATTATTTATGTCGATCACAGTTCATATTCCGCATATGGTCTACATCAAATAGTTGATATGGACATTACATTTTTTTAAATCTCTGACTGCAATTTATCAATACGTGTTTGCTGTGAGATACATTAGGGGAACTATTAAATCGTGACAGGTTCCCAGTACTGGTCTGTGCCGGTTCTCTATTAAATCGTGACAGGTTCCCAGTACTGGTCTGTGCTGGCTCTCTAGTAAATGGTGACAGGTTCCCAGTACTGGTCTGTGCTGGCTCTCTAGTAAATCGTGACAGGTTCCCAGTACTGGTCTGTGCCGGTTCTCTATTAAATCGTGACAGGTTCCCAGTACTGGTCTGTGCCGGCTCTCTATTAAATCGTGACAGGTTCCCTGTACTGGTCTGTGCCGGCTCTCTAATAAATTGTGACAGGTTCCCAGTACTGGTCTGTGCCGGCTCTCTATTAAATCGTGACAGGTTCCCAGTGCTGGTCTGTGCTGGTTCTCTATTAAATGGTGACAGGTTCCCAGTGCCGGTCTGTGCTGGTTCTCTATTAAATGGTGACAGGTTCCCAGTGCTGGTCTGTGCTGTCTCTCTATTAAATCGTGACAGGTTCCCAGTACTGGTCTGTGCTGGTTCTCTATTAAATCGTGACAGGTTCCCAGTACTGGTCTGTGCCGGTTCTCTATTAAATCGTGACAGGTTCCCAGTACTGGTCTGTGCCGGTTCTCTATTAAATCGTGACAGGTTCCCTGTACTGGTCTGTGCCGGTTCTCTATTAAATCGTGACAGGTTCCCAGTACTGGTCTGTGCTGGTTCTCTATTAAATCGTGACAGGTTCCCAGTACTGGTCTGTGCTGGCTCTCTATTAAGTCGTGACAGGTTCCCAGTACTGGTCTGTGCTGGTTCTCTATTAAATCGTGACAGGTTCCCAGTACTGGTCTGTGCCGGCTCTCTATTAAGTTGTGACAGGTTCCCAGTACTGGTCTGTGCTGGCTCTCTATTAAGTCGTGACAGGTTCCCAGTACTGGTCTGTGCTGCCTCTCCAAACACATCATTTACATGCAATACAAAGAGAAATAAGGAATGTTCACCCGCTATATCATGGTTGAACCCTAATAGAGGTGGAATTTAAAATAGAAATGTGTCTTTGTTGTATTGTTATGTTAATCGTACTGAAATTATGGAACATAAGTGATGTCAATTATTGCAATGTTATGACATCATTTCCTGGAAATAGTCAAGGTCAAAGATCATATGATGTAACTTCCTGTGAAGTCATTAATGTCAAAGGGTGCATGATGTCACTTCCACCACCCGTAGCATTTTGGTGAATCAATCTGCGTGCTCTCAGTACACCGCGCTAGGACACAATGGGGTCGAGTGGGCAGAGTCAGTGCAGTACCAAAATTTAGCATTTTTACCATGCCATATAAACAGTGAGTTTGGTGCATCCTGAGGTCATGTATTAGGACAGTTTTGCAAATGTCCGTCCCTGAACAAATGGAAGGTTGGGGGAGAGGGATCAGAAGTTTGTTGCCCCTTGCATGTGGAGAGAGGAGAGACACTCCCCTTGCAACAGGCACCAGCTTTTTCACATAGACACCTCCAAGTCCCAAAAGATCCCCATCATCCGTGGACTTTCCTATGGTATCATACTTTCTCATATTGTCTTCTGTCATGTTCAACCTCTTCATGGAGTCTCTTGGGGCATATTTACAAGGGCTTTATCTCCGCTTTTTTGTCTTTAAAAGCCAAAAAAGCAGAGATAAAACTATCGCCCTATTACCAAGAGGGTGCTAACATGCATTAGCGCATGTTAGCACCCTTTTACCCATCGCCTCCCTTTGCATCTCTAATGAGATGCAAAGTGGGCAACACTGGGCAGGACAACCTTGTAAATATCGCTGATGTTCACATCGCGATATTTACAAGGCTGCCCCAGCATTTTAGCACACGTCAGTTTTTGGAGAAAACCGCTTTTTTCTCCAAAAACTAACGTCTGCTAAAAAGCAGACTTACCTATCCCTAACATTGGGGTGGATTATGCTGATATGACCCTGTGGGTCGTATCAGCAAGGTTACCAGCGATGTTCCCTGCAAAACGGCGATTTCCCCGCTATCTCTGGAATTTTTTTCGCCCTGGAGTAACGCGTTGTTAATAACGCTTTACCAGGGCGAGAAATTCCAGAGATAGACGGCGATAAATAACAAAGCGCTAATCGCACTTTGCGTTTATTTATCGCCGTCATTGTAGATATGCCCCTTGGAGCTCTACTATTCATGGATAACAGCACCAAGAATCACCACAATGGAGATGATAAGGAACTCTACTTAAAAGGCTCCTCTACTGCAAACATCCAACCTCTCAAACAATCCCTGCACTTTTTCCAGACCTGAGTGCCCACCGCCTGCCTATAGCTCAACCAAGCCAAAACAATATTATGTTCCTTGAACAACAAGCAATAAATAGTAAAAAGCAGGGTGAACCTGTTTTAATGACATGAACCTTGATGGCTTTGAATTCCACCTTTCACAGGATCCCAAGTCACTTGGATTCACCTTGGACAACAAGCTGATAGAACACATTGCCAAATAAAGACAGGTGCTACCAGCTATCTCTTCTGAAGAGGGTTAAACCGTTTCCTCTGGAAAGCAACTTCAGAACAGCTGTTGAAGTCCTCATACTCTCACATCTGGATGGTTCTAACACTCTGCTCCATGGCCTACCAGACTCCACTCTGGCACCCACTGAGGGCATCCTGCACACCAAGGATTTATCATCAGGGGCCGGAAGAAATATGACGATATCACTCCTATCCTGATTGAACTACCCTTGTTGGCTCACACCATCTTCAAAACTAGTGGCTTCATTTACCAAGCCATCATGATTCTTGCTCATCTTGCGGACAAGCTAACCGTCTCTGGTGGCTCTCAGCACACCCGCAGCCAGAATACCTTCAGACTAGAGACTAAGAAGTGTAAAAAAGAAAAACAAGGCTGCAGGCTATTTCCATGTAAACTCACAGAATCTGGAGAAATACCCCCTATCCATATGGACCACCACAATGCGGTCCCAATTTAGGAACAACTTTAAGACACACCTTTTTAAAGTAAAACTACAATGTTGTAACAGTCCAATAACCAGACACCTCCCTTTCCACTCATTGACTTTGTGCTGCCTTTGATCCTGCACAGTACCCACTGCCTTTTCGGCTAGGTTTGTGCTGTACAAATAACAAATGCATACATAAATTCCATTGTTGTGGCCCATAAGTCACAGGCAATGTAATAGCAAAGGAGACCTCAGCGCCTAATAGAAATCAGATACTAGACAGAAGCATGCCTTATATTTGGGCGCAGGAGACGAGCCAACCTGCGCTTCCTTCTCTCACAGTATGCTTAGCAGTGCATGGCCGGAGCACCACGGCCTCCCCCCGCCCGCTCACATTCTCACACACTCCATGCCAAAGTACATTTAATCCCTGGGCGCCAATTCTGCTCAGTCAGAGCGGCGAATGCTCTGTGGTGGAGACGGAGAGGGCGTTGAGGTGACAGACTTATCAATACAGGGCTCCAAGATGAAATTAATCCGTTGGAACCCAGCAACCAGGAATCAATTTCACATCACAGTGTCTCATCACCACTAATTACTTTCATATAAATGCGTAAAGCCGAGGCACTTGAGGGAGACAGAAGGGACAAAGAGAGAGAATGGGGCATGCCGGCCAAGGGTAGGGAGCATGTGAGATTTAGGATCGAGCTGCGTAGAATCCCAGGATTGTGAAGATTCTGCCAACCATGGAAAATATTTCCAGTATGATCCTTTATTGTTAATATAATTTAAAGTTTGTATAGCAGATAACAGATTTGCAGCAGTGGGGCATTAGATTGAATGTAGCCAAAGAGTCTGAATCACCAGAAGAGCGCACAGAGTGGTTTTGAGTGGTTCTCCTTCCAAAATTGTATAAATAATTGGGATCAATTGTTGCATATTACAGCACTATTTTCCTAATATATTGGCAATAAAGTCATAGATTTTACAAAGAGTTCTGATAGTGAGTTCGTAAGATATTCTAATACTTCAGAGTTTGACACTGTACCCAAAAGATTTATATTTCCACAGGAGATCATCATATCTTTAGCAATAAAAAAAAAAAACTGATTGGATTCACTGAACATTTCTCTGTGTTTATGCCCTACATTAGGAAGAACTTCATACAATGTGAGCACTTTAAGGCTGTGTGTAACAATTCACCTCCAAGATCCAAACGATCCCTGCCACCTGTGGAGTACCCCAAGGTCCCATAGAGTCTTCTGTCATCTTCAACCTTTTTCCGGAGATGCTTGGTTCAATACTCACAGATAACTGAATCAACATTCACCACTTTGCCGAAGAGACACAACTCTACTTAAAAGCCTACAGTGCTTCGGATATCAAGTGGCTCATACACTGCCTGGACATCATTTCCACCAGGATGTCCAGTGTCTACCTGAAACTCAACTCATCCAACACGGAATTGCCGCTATTTGTCGAGAACAACAAACAAGAAACAGCACACTTCTGGCTCAGTGGCATGAACCTTAATGGCCTCGCACCCCAACGTTCACTGAATGCCAAGTCACTTGAATTCACATTGGACACCAACCTCAGAAGGAATATTTTGCCCAAAAAATAGACAGCCTGCTACTTGCTCTCTCATCTAAAACAAGTGAAACCGTTTTGTCCAGAAAGCAACATCAGGTCTGCATTTGAGCGGTGATAGCACCCTGCTTCATGGCCTCTTAGACCTCACACTGCAACCCCATGCACACCTCATCCAGGGGCCTTAAGATGTATAATCACAGCACCCCCGACCTGATTGTAGGAAAGTAGGATCTGCTTCTATGGTTACCCCCACTTTATGCCTGGTGCTAAGCTGTATTTGACTAGTCTGACTGGGATCCTGCTAATTAGGACCCCAGTCTATCTGCTTTCTCCCTGAATTGTTGTGTTCAGTACTTATGTACATTCCAGACTGGATACTGGGGGTACCCTTAGTAGTCCCTAGTATATGATACTAAGGTACCCAGGACATAGGTACCCCAAAAAATTCCCATGGGCTGAAGCATGTATTATGCCACCCATGAGAGACCATTCAAAATGAAACTACAGGCCTGCCACTGCAGCCTGTGTAAGCTGGTGCTAGCACCACTTACTAAAGATATAGGTTTCCTATATCTAGGGTCACTGCACTTAAAACCTATAAGTCACCCCTCTAGCAGGCCTTTTCAATCCTGAAGGCAGGGTGCTTGGTTCTAAGTGAGAGGGTGCCCCTGCTTGAGCAAGACACACCTACAGCCTACGGAGTCCATTCTGCCGGGTTGTCACTGAAGCAGCAAAATACAATATAGAGGGGCACCACGTAATTACGCGATGACCATCTCGAAAACGGCTGCAATTAATCCTATCATGTTTGGTATCAAACATGTTGGAATCATACCCCCCACATCGGAAACGGTGTGGGAGGTATGAGTACAAGCACTGGAAGAGCCCTCAGTTAGGCACTCAGTGTTCCCGGTGCCAACCTTCTAGATTTGAACAACACAAAATAGTTTCTGCCAACCAGAGACACATGTCTGCCCTCCTGTTGCTGAGCCAAGCTTGAGCAGGGGATGGCAGAACAATAGGCACCCTGTCACAGGGAGGCGTGACCACCTCCCAGACAGGATTTAGTGTATTGGGACTAGGTGGTTGCGCTTGCCAGCGCCACTAAGTCTGCATGAGGGGCACATTTGGTGTCCCGTGCATAGTCCAGTTCAAACCAGTCCAGAGAGCCATTGGCTCCTGCTCTGGCGCGAAACTGGACAAAGGACATGGGAGTAACTGCTCACCTGTCTAGTCCCTCCCCTGGGAGGGTCCCCTGAATCACCCCAACCCTTTCCCTAGGGTACTTAAGGGCTTAACTGGGTGTAGGTCCCTAGATGCACCGTGGGATAAGATTTAGATCAGACACCACTTCTTCTTTTACCGTCTGGGCACTCTGGACTTTGCAGGACTTCGTTTGGGCTCAACTTCGTTTCCCTTCCAGTCTGCTGCATCATCTGTGCCTGTGCACCTTACAGGAACCTTCCAAGGCCTGTGGGCATCAAAGACACCTGAAGGAATCTCCCTTGGGGTGAAGGAGTCACTCCGCTGCATTTGCAGGCACAGCAACTAAGTCGACCGGTCGGCTGATCCTGGGCTCCTCTGGACTCAGAAAGGTTCTGCAGCACAGGTGGTGATTTTCCACAGCTTGCAAGGCCTGCCCTGCCCTCTCACCAAGTTCGAGGCCGGTATCCTTTGTGGGGGTTGCAATAGCCGAACTCCTGTGCACCGTGTCAACTTGCACTTGCAAAGGCTTGTTGGCTTCCTTCCAAGAAGATCTTCAGGCTCCAAGTAGCCCCAACCTCGAGCACCTCCAGTGACCAGAATCTTCAGCCACACCGTATCGTGTGCATCGTGGCCTGCATCTTTTGGTGAGCTGCTTGAGGGCCTCAAGCGTCTCCAGTGCCTCTGGCCTGTGGGTCCACTTGAGGGTCACACTAGTTTCTTTTGGGCTGCCCAAAGGATTTAGGCCCAGATCGCTGTACTGGGGTGAATGTATGACATTGTTCTGCATTCTGCATTCTGTCCATCAACAGTTCTTTTTGCATTTGTTACCCCGAGTGGGACGGGTATGCTCAGACGTGAGTCCCGTGCTCTCCATGCCATGCCACTGGAATCAAGCTATCCTGGCTGAAGAGGGGTGAAACCCCATAACCGGTCCTAGGATGCTTGTTTCTAGTTCAGGGAGGACCTGGCCTGGCGGTTCGGGCGGGACTGTTCCCATGGGGCACAGGGTCAAGACTGATTTGTATATGGCTGGGTCCAAACTGGAATGGCATGGTGAGCAAAAAAATGATGGATTTAGGCCCAGATCGCTGTACTGGGGTGAATGTATGACATTGTTCTGCACTCTGTCCATCAACAGTTCTTTTTGCATTTGTCACACCGAGTGGGACGGGTATGCTCAGACGTGAGTCCCGTGCTCTCCATACCACTGGAATCAAGCTATCCTGGCTGAAGAGGGGTGAAACCCCGAAACCGGTCCTAGGATGCTTGTTTCCAAGTCAGGGAGGACCTAGCCTGGCAGTTCGGTCTGGACTGTTCCCATGGGGCACAGGGTCAAGACTGATTTGCATATGGCTGGGTCCAAACTGGAATGGCATGGTGAGCAAAAAACCGCTGGATTTAGGCCCAGATCGCTGTACTGGGGTGAATGTATGACATTGTTCTGCATTCTGTCCATCAACAGTTCTTTTTGCATTGTGCAAGGGAGGCATTCCATGGGCTTTGTGTGAGTGTTTTGTGTGGGTGTTCCCACACAACTCCCATGGTTTATGGCACATTCCCAGATTTATCAAAACTGGTAAACCTGGGAATGCGCCAATAAGATACGCCTCCCCAGGTGAGGCGTAACAAGGAGTAATATCTTTATTTTTCCTAAATGTTTCCTCCCTGTATGTGTGCTGCATTCTGCAGCACACATAGAAAAAGGAAATAGGTTCTGAGGATTGTTTTTGTGCAGGATTGTGCCCTTCCTGCACAGAAACAATCCTTCCTACAACACATGGTGCAGGGGTCCCTGTATTGGCGCTAGGCTGCCAAAATGGTGGAAGCGGAAATGACAGGCATGCGCCGTATTGGATAAATATGGTGCATTCCTGCCCTTTCCCTGTGACGCAGGGCAGCACAGCAAGGTGACTTGCTGCACTGCCCTGCGCCACAAGGTCATCAATATGGCACTTGGGGCATCATTTACAATGAAAGGGCAGCGCTGCAGGTCTTTTTGTTGCGCTGCCCTATGCCAATTAGAAAGGGCAGGAATGCACCGTATTTCCAAGACACGGTGCATTCCCATCTTTTCTGCTTGTGCCGGTGCACAATTAGTGCCACGCAGGCAACCTTTCACCTTCTGTGTTGTTGGCAGGTTTGTCTTTGTGTAGGAAGGGCCATCTTCCTGCACAAAAACAATCCATGGAGGCTTTTTCCTCTTTCTATGTTGCAGGATGCAGCACACATAGAAAGAGGCAACCACAAGGAGAAATAAAGATATTTATCCTTATTACGCTTCCCCTGGGGAGGAGTACAGTTTTGACGTATTCCCAGCTTTAAAGATCCTTGTAAATCTGGGAATGTGTCAAAACCCATGGTGTTGCGTGGGAAAATCCACCACAACGCCCATGGAACGCCCCACTGACGCATTGTAAGGCAACGCAGCTAATTGCGCTGTGTTTCCTTACACCATATCTATGAGGCCATGAAAAGCCACACAAAGTGGTTTTGCGTGGCCTCGTAGATATGGGTCCACACTCTGTGCTGCACTGGCGGCGCGAGGGTCTTGTAAATGAGCCCCTTAGTTTATACATTTGGACACAGAAGGGGAAAAAACGAGGAAAATGTATGTGGCCCACTGGTTGGTACCAGCGAAGGGTAGCCAGCTAGATGCTGGGTGCAACAAATAGGACCTCACCTGTCAGAATTAACAATCACCAGGCAGCGGTAATGAGGCTGTGGAGTGGACTATCCTTCCACTAAGCACCTTATGCTATGTTATTTTCGATTTTTATGTTTATGGAAATGCAATAAAAAATTGTGTCTTTCTTTTTTTTTTAAAACAAAACACTCGTTTTCCGTTTTGGCAAAGTTAATGTTATATAAGTACATTTATACAGATAGCTGGGTCTTGTGGCTTAGTGGACTAATGCACTGCGTTCGACCTCATGGTCACAGGTTGAAATCCCGGCAAGTCCACTCAGCCTTTCATCCTTCTGAGGTCAATAAAATGAGTCCTATTGCGTTGGGTAACAATAAACATCTGTTATTCAGCACCAAGATACCCTTGGGTGAATGTGCGCTTCACAAATACACGTTATGGTATTAAGTAACCAAAGCTTATGTGTGAATTACATGATGGCCCCTTTTCCAAATCAGTTGCATTTAAGTGCAGTGATACCATACCGTGTGGCCGGAATTAAAAGTCCAAATCCACACGTGGTTTCCCAATTCCGAAGACACATCTGCTCCTACTTAACACCTGCTGTGGGGAAGTCTTAAATGGGAGTGGGGGATCCGTGTGGATTGGGGAGGGAAGGGCGCAGAGGACAGGAGAGGGTACTTCAGAAGGAAGAGGATGTGTGCGCCCCAAAGTTTTAGAAATGTGTCAGGAAGGGGCCAGAGGCTGGGCGGGGCTGGGATGAGAGTCAAGGAGACCCCAGTCACTTCCCACACTTTCACAGTACAGGTTAGAGAGGATGGCTTGCAAATGCTCGAAGCCACACCAGGCTGGAAATGCTTTCGCCGATTCCACAGAGTAAGTATATCAAACAGTGCCACTACTATGAGCTGCTCCTTCACTTGTCGTCATCATGTAGTGAAACTGGTCAGAGCTCCCGAGGGCCCACTGGCCCCAGTATGTTGGGGCATCTTCATGCTCTGAAGGTGGTGGGTCGGTTGGACCTGTTTGGACTGATACTGGGAGATGTTTACATTTCACAGGCAAGCACTGTCGGCAGTCAGGCACTTCAGGTCAGAGTTCAGGCTGAAGATTTTCCAGATACCTCCCAGCTGTAGTAAAAGGGCGGAAGCCAGCTGCAATGGGGTAGAAACATCCTCTGGTGCACACAGGTCTGTAGTGACTGCATCTCTTCAAAGTATTGGTTCCAGGGTCCCAGTACTTCATAAGTCCAGGGAAGCTGGACAGACATCCGCTTCTAATCAGCAAGAAGATTCATGGCAATGTTATGTGTAGGTGAGCAACTGCTCAGAGACTGAGGCCTTTTCTCAGACTTCCTTCATGTGCAAAATGGTGAAAACTGACTTCACCTGGTATGACGCGTATTATAGTGCCAAGTCAGACATCTCAACAACCCTTGTTTGCTGCCAAAGTATAATGGTGGTGGCTGCAGGGGAAAGGAGTCTGATCTAATGACCTGACCCTCTCGTATACAATCACATGACTGCAAGCATGCGTCCTTGGTGTAGGTATGACATTCATTTGCTAATGTCATCGCACCCCGCTCTATGGGTGGGGGGGGGGCGATACAGTAATGGAGGCTGGCATGGATTTTACACAGAGATATCTGCAGATATAACTGGAAGTTGAGCAGTAAAAACACTGAACTGAGCAGGCACTTCCACCACCAGCACCACCAGCAGGAAAGGATGGTCACTCCCTTAGGTTAAATATGATAGGTGTACCCCATTTCGCTCAAACTCTAGAGTCTGGTTGGCAGCAACCATAACTACAACCAAGTTGGTATCTGAGGTCAGAGATCACCAGCTAAAAACTGGAAACATTTAAGGGGAAAACCCTTACGGGTGAGACCACGGCCATATCCAGCTCTCCATATTTGTACTTGCTATAAAAGTAAGCGATGGGCTCAGGGAGGCCCTGTAACACTTTTATTTTGACTCATAGAAATCTGCACAAGTGTCCTTAATAACTAAGCCTGGGCAAAGCACTACGCCACGCTCGCGTAATTTGCGAAGTTTGCGCTACTTCGCACTACACGAATTGCACGTAGCACAGTGCAAACATGCGTAGCGTAGCGTCGCATAGTGCAGCGGTCATTTTTTGCTTGCTCGCAGTCCTCAACATCAAGTTGGCGACCGCGAGCAAGCAAAATGACATCCCGGCGAGACTTTTTCCTTGTTCGCGATCAGCAACATCAATTTGCCGATCGCGAGCGTGGAAAATAAACATCCCGGCGAGATTCTCAACGCGAGGAGGTCAGGTTTCTCATTGCGAGTGGTTGCATATGCTCGCGACCGCTCGCGATGTGAAACTACCAGTCCGCGTTGAGAAAGCTGCAGCTCGAGTAAAAATCTACTCGAGCGGCAGAAAACTACAGCTCGCACTGTGCAAGATGCCGTTTTCACTGATTGCACAGTGCCGGATGCTTGTCCGCACTGTGCAATCATTGAAAACGGCATCTTGCACAGTGCGAACAGGGTACTACGCAGTTCGCAAAGTGCAACGCGTAGCTCGCGTAGTGCGAAGTGCACTTTGCGTAGCTTCGCGTAGTGCTACTTCGCGAACTACCCCCAGGGTTATTAATAACAAGCTGGGGTATGTTTACAATATCTTCAACCAGAGTCTCAAGGGCACTCAGTTATAACTCTCGAACCTCGCATCAGGAAGCCCCAGGAACAGTCTGCTCTAACTTCTCGTGAAGTCTTATTCATACTTTGCAGTTCCCTAAGGGTTTGCTCAGGGACCCTCAGGATCTCCTCTTATACACCAGGGACAACTTCTCAAAATCCCCCTGCTAAGAGCCTGGATGAAATTCTGGAGCTTCCTCTTGCAGCTATACCTCGCTGTCGCTTTTCCATTCCCCTCAACAAGTCCCACGTTTGCAGTGTTGTGTTTAGATAATGGTGTCTGAAGCAATGATGAACAGACAAGTGTCTGCTTTGATGTGACCCAGGCAGAGAAAGGCTGGTCAAGGGGAACTGATACGCTATTCATATTAACAACAGGGAATTCCTCTTTGTGGACTATGTAGGGCTGATTGGTTGATGGCAATGAGTGAATAAATGGCATAGAGACTTTTTCTATCCTCCTGGGTGAGGTCTAACAAAAGTCCATGAGCAACATCATGTGTAGTTCCCCACTAAAAATGTTTGTTAACTTGTGTCTGGGGCAAATATAGCTTCACACATATCTGAGATCCCTGCTCAAAGGGGTGAATGCATGTGACGATGTTACTCACTCACTTGTCTCACTATGAGTGTGAGTCCCTGGGTTACAGGTAGAATGCTGTAGATCCTTTCTGCGGTTGTATGTTGTTTCAATGCATTCCGTTGCAACACATGCCTTTACCACACATGCGTTACAACGGAATGCTATTTCCACGCATAACCTTTACCACAAATATTCCTTCACCAAGCATACTTTTACAACGATTTTCATTGTAAATTTATGCATGGTAATGGCATACTCTTGGTAAAGGTTACACCCCTCCCCTGTACCCTTACGTGACCCCACAGCCCCCAATCCTTATTATAATTACCCCTGCCCGTTACCCTCAATCCATATATATATATATATATATTTTTAATTTATATTCCCCTTACCTCTTCACGTCGTCTCCTCTCCTTGATCTTCCTTGGTGACGTCGTACGTCTTAAAGAGGAAGCGTCATTCCGTTTCCTCTAAAACAACGCCGATTGCCTCCACTTCCTGACGTTACAACAGGTTCTTTTTTTTGTGGGGGGGGAGACACCCCCCCCCCCCCAGCCCCCTTTTTTTCTCATTTTTTTATATTTTATTTTTGGGTGGAGACCCCCCAATCCCCTTTTTCTAATTGTAGCCTTTAACTCACGTCTTCGCCTACAGTAAAAAAGGACTGAACCGGACGAGGAAGAAGACGTTCCAGTGCAGCTTGTGTGGTAAAGATGGTTGTGGAAGGCATACGCGTTGTAAAGACGTTTTCGTGGTAAGTGTACCGTTGTAAACGTAACGCGTAGAAAAGCCTTTGTGGTAAAGGATGTTTCCCCCTTTCTGCAGAGTCACTGGTGTATTTGCTACTCACATCCCAAGGACAAGTTCTTTTTTCTAATGTCGTGGTGTCTTTCCACCTATCTGATTTGCATTAAGAAGTTGCTTTTCTGCTGTGTTGCTTAGAGCTGTAAAGGACATCCAGCTCCATCACAGACTGATTTCAGTTCCAGCAATGTTACCATTTATCCGCATTTTGAAAGAAGCATCAATTTCTATTGGGGCTGGGCTCCTGTCCAGGTCCCCAGCAAACTAAATAATATCTAGATCTATTTATCTAATCCTTTAAAGAGCTACAACAAACCAGATTTTGCACTGAGCACATTTCTAGGACATTTTCTGATCTGTACGCTGCCACAGCCCTCAAGCTGGTACAGAGTAGGAAAGGAGTCTTGGCAGAATGGGATGCCCACCTGCCTGTCTACAGGAAAAGAAGCAATCGCTGCAAGAGGAACCAGTGACTGCATATGAATCTTTATCAAAATCTGTCTGACAGACTGTATGTGCTGCCTGAGTGAGTTATAGTGAGGTGAGGTGAAGAAGAAAAGGTTCATAAGTCCAAAACAATGGTGACAAAGGCATACTTAGTGCAGATCACCAGTTGTGGCTAAGCCTAGTTAGCTTACTGCCACTGATATGTGCACCAATCACAGGACCTTTGTAAGCCCACTTTTTAGGAGTAAATCCCATTTCTAGCCTCTTTTCTGTCTCTGTTCTGCTGGATCTTGGGCCTGGTGAGTGTGGGGGTGTCTGGAGATACACAGGACTCTATACAAACTCTGAATGGGAAGGTGTAGAATGTCTAACACAATGATTTCACTGGGCTCTGGGGTTAAAGGCTTCACCGGTGCTAGAGATTGCTTAGTTACCAGACCCATGTCAGCCCTAATGTATCACCAAGCATGTACCCACATGCAGTGACCCACTAGAAAACGAAGGTTTTCATCACAACCAGTATTCCTCGAGGTACCAAAGGCCGCAGGGTGAGCGTTGAGTGTTTTGACCATATCTAGCAAGAGATCGACGGATGAACACAGTGATCCAGAATGTTTGGAGGTCACTTGAGGCAGACACTGTGAAGAGAACCCTTGCTAGACCTATCAGCCTTAGGTGATCTTCTCTCAAAAACTTTGCCTTACTCCTCCATATTTTTCTGATCTCACTTTTGTTGGCCTAAGGACTCTGTAAACATTACCACTGCTAACCAGTGCTAACGTGCCTGTGCTCACTCCTTAAATCATGGTAACATTGGCTTATCCCCAGTAGGCATACATAATATACTTCTAAATCATTGTAAAGTGATACTACATGTACCCAGGGCTTATTAGTGGGCCTGCAGCACTTGTTGTACCTCCCACTTACATAGCCTTGCAAACCAGTTTCAGGACTGCCATTGCAGCCTGCGTGTGCAGTTTTGAACTGCCATTTCGACCTGGCATAATGAACCTCTTGCCAGGCTCAAGTCTGCCTTTTTAATACATATAAGGCACCCCAAGGTAATGCTTAAAAAGCCACAGGGCAGGATGCAATGTATTTAAAAAGTAGGACAAGGAATTTTAAGTTTCACATTTCCTGGTAGTGAAAAACTCTTAAATTAATTTTGAGCTACTGCAAGGCCTTTTTCTCCCATAGGATAACATTGGAGATTCCTTATTACCTTTCATAAACTATATCTTCCAAACAGGAACAAGTTGAGAGTTCATGTTTGGTGTCTTTGGAATTGTCATGAAAAATCCTATTTTATTGTGAAGTTGGATTTTCGGTTACAATTTTCAAAAAGGCCCTTTTAGAAAGTTTGCATTTTCCTGCCTTAGCCATTTAGCGCTTGCAGCCTGTCTCTGAGTCCCATGACTGGATGTAGATGGCAGTTGATCTTTGTGAATTCCTCCTTGACAACCACACACAATAGAGAGCTTAGTTGTGTCTGGCCATCATTGGCAGGATGGGAGGGCAGAGTTAGGCAAATCCCACTTACACCTGAATAGGCGGTGTCCTGCCTTCTCACAAAGGATTGCATACACCCTTTTGTTAGTCAGGAGCCAGGGCAGGGGAGGCAGGAAACCTGCAAACTTCCAAGGGAACCCTTTAGAAGTTTCTCCAACTTCAAAGAAGGTACGAAGTGTAAATATTGGCCCTCAAACACCAACTCTTCAGTACACCTCTGGATATGTGGATACTACAGAATAAGGAGTGCTGTGTTGCTTTGCTGCTAGAACGACTTCCACTCTGCTGCCCTGCTTGCTTCACTGCTGCCTAGTGCTCTGCTTGCTGAAAAGGAAGATTGGACCTGCACCTTTCATCCCAGACTGAGGAGACTACAAGGGTCAGCCAGATGACCTCCTGTTTTGAGCTACAAGGCCATAACAAGCTTCAGAGCTCCCTACAACGGCCCAGCTAACATGCTGCCCTGACCTGCAACTGGACCTGCCTGAGCCCTGCTAGGCTCTACTAGAGTGAGTTCCTGACCCCCGTGTGGTGCCCCTCAGCTCCTGGACCTTTGGTGTGGCCTCAGTTGAGCTCTCCTGAAGTTTTTGGGCTCATTGCAAACAGGTGCGTTTGCGCCAAGATCTTGCTGCTCGTTCAGCCCGCCAACGCGAAGTTCTGGCACATTAATTCTTCACGCTACAGCATCGACCACTCATGGGGACTATCAAGACAAAGCTCATGCAAGCACCATCCGCGATGCCAATAGGAACTCCGGGCTACAGCGAAGGCCATCCATGACCCCCAACCTGCTCTTCGCGCTACATCAACGACCATCCACGACATGGCGCTAGACTTGAAGGTAACTCTTTCAGCAGGGCTAACCTGGTCCCTGGATCCAGACTATGCTTTTTCATGGTCGGCTTGAAATTGTGACTTTCACCACATCTTACACAACCAGATAGCCGAGAGTGAGGCTTTGTGCTTTTTTACCCTATTTTCCCTAAAATCTTTACAATTGTACATCTCCGGTTCTACTATATAGATTTTTGTTGTTTTGGTGTCAACGTATTTTTTACATTGTACTCTGCTTTTCTAATTTGGTGAGGCATTTTTCTTGTGTTGTGTTTTCAATTGTTTATTGTTTGACGTTCGGCATAAATACTTTACACATTGCGTCAAAATTAAGCTTGACTGCTCTCTGCCAAGCAATCAGAGTGTTGAGCACAGGTTATTTTGGGGTAGCTTGTGACTTCACCTTGACAAGGATTGTGGTTGCTACTTGAGTAGGGTATCACCCCCTCAACCAGTAACCAAATTTCTTTCAACCTTCCATAGACTAAGGAGTTTATACCCAAAGGAGAGTGTTTTCTGGGTTATATGCACAGTTCTGCAACTTCCAGCAAGTTCACGTGGAACAGATGAGGGTGTGCAGGCAATTCTAAGTAATTGCTGCAATGGAGGCAGGGGCATTAGCAGCATGTTCACCCTCTTGGTCTTCCTGTTTACTTGCCTGGCCACTTTAGTTTTTCCTATTTTCGTTTTTACCATCCATACCAGAACTTCCTTTCTCCAGTCAACCTGTCTGCTCACATGACTAGGCCTGCTGGTTTTCTTTATTCACTTGCAGAATGCCTAATAAACATGAACCTTCCTTCACCAGGAATTTTAATGACTGCTACCATTATGAAGACTCACTTGTAGCCTAACCTCAAACAGGCAGACCCTGGGTGATCCCCCCATGACTTCCCCTAGTTCAAAGAAGAAGGGACGGCATTTCAAGTTGCACAGAGGAAGGCATGCCCTGCCTCCACTAGTTATGCAGGTACTGCCTGATTAATTGGCGGGGAAGTTGCAAAGCATCCACTAGTTTCATTCCCCATTTTCAACACACCAAGGACAAGGCTTACTAAGTGTCTGCGCCGAGGTAAAGTCTTGCATAGTGATGCAAAGCAACGCAAACTCTTGCAAGGTTATTTACGTTCCAGCGCAAAGGGTGTTTTGTGCTGGAAAGGTGCCATTTTCTTAGCGCCATTTTGCATCAAGGCATAATTTCATGGGTGTAACTTCAGTAGATCAGCGTAACCACTGCTAGATTTTAGTGCAAAGCCTGATCCACCAAGCAACCCAGACTATATTTTGCATCAACAAATAATGCCTCCTTAAAGCACACAGTAACAAGGTGCAATTTTTAATTTCTCTAAACATTCCACACATTGCATGTGTGCTGCATTGTACATCACACTTACAATGTGTGGAACAATAAACATGTTTTATTCAGCACCTAGATACCATTGGGTGAACGTGCGCTTTACAAATACACGCTATGTTATATTTATATTATGGAACGTTCACCTAGGCATAGGATTTTGTACTGGAAGGATATGTTTCCAGACCAAAAAATATGCTAGACAGCACAAACACACACACCTCTGCACTATCGTGTAATGGGCAGGTGTGGCACTAGTCAACCTGTTTGTGTGCCAGTGCAGTGGAACTGAGCAGCAACAGACACTTTATATTCTCATGTTAGCTACGACCATTTGTTTTTAATACAAATATATATACTGTAGATACATATAGGAGCTTTCAGTCTGCACTCCTAATCCACTGATCTGCTGTAGTGTCAGTCACATTTGCTTCTGCTCACCAAACTATACAACATGGGGCACAGGATGAGCCCTCTTCAGCCACTGGCTTACCTGACTGTGAGTAATGGTATTCTGCTCTTCCACGATGTACAACCGCACAATAAGAAGTCCCCCTTCGGTGCCAAGGAAACTGGTGGACTGAATATTTTTATATCAAAAGTATATCTAAATATATCTATACATACCTATATCTACAGATAGATCTATATATATATAAATATATATATAGATATATACTTGCAATCCTGAATTTCTGTGTTGCCCCAGTCACTTCCACCAGATGAGGTCGGTGCAGAGCAGTGGGGCACAGGATCCCGTGTAAACAATCAAACTACTCGAGCAGCAGCGCAAGAAAAGCAAGCACTCCAGATGGTGTTTAAAAACGCATTTATTGCGGCTAACGCGTTTCGACCAAACAGGTCTTTCTCAAAGCTTTGGTGGGCTTGTGTCGCGCTGCACGAATATATATCTATATATATATATATATTCACTGAAAAAACCATAGGTTTCAGGGGTGTTATAGTTAGCTGGACTTTTCACTTGTACAAAACCATTGAAATTCCCCCGTTATAGTTAGTTCAGCTAACTATAACTCGCGCGCCCGCAATGCACTGCTGATGACGTCACATATTACATCACTCATGACATGGTCAGTGACATCACTCATGACATCACTGATGACATCTCAAATGACATCACTGATTACATCATCCAGTGAATGTCTGTTTTTCTGAAAATTAAATATGTTTTATATATGTATATCTCAAGGTCGATGGAAGAATAAATGGGTATATAAGTGTCTAAATGGATGATTTGTTTTTGAAAAATTGATTGTGTAACTGACTGATTAAGTGTATCATAGTGAATACATGGCTTAGTGAGTAATGTTTAAATATGTAAATATCTGTATCAGTCTCTCACTTTGTGTATAAGTGGCTGCATGGGTTGGTGAGTAGCTACATGGGTGTCTATATAGGTTATTAGTTGGTTTTTTGAGTATCAGTCTGAGTGTCTGCATGGTTCGGTGGGGGGTATTACGTAGTGCATAGGTGCATGAATGAGTGACTCACTGTTTGTATGTGTTGAAGACAGCATGTGTGCAGGACTGTATGGGTGGATGAGTGTGTGTATGGGTGTGTTAGTGAGTGAATGACTGTCTCAATAGTATCTTTATATGTAACTACTTTAAACTAGTATATGTGACTATTGGTGTATATAAGTGAGTATATGTGAGAGTGAGAGATTGAAAGAGTTCCTGTATGAATAAGTATGTGTTTCTATAAGTGATTGTTTAAAAGACTAAGTATGTGTAAGTTTCCGTAGAAGTAAGTGTGGTGGTGTGTGTATAACTGTATATGCAATTAAATGTATGTTTGATTCTTTATTAGCGTGAGTGACTATGTGTGTGAGTAACTCTATGGATGAGTGGCATTGTGTAACAGGATGTATAGGTGTATGAGTACATATGATGAGTGAGTACATGTATGAGTGACTGTATAGGACTGTTGGTGAATGAGTGGATGTGTATGTGGATCTTAGAATTACTGAAGAGGTTGTTGTAACTGGTATTGGTATGTCTATTGTTTTGAAAATTTTAGTCTCTATTTTTGAATGTGTGTATCAAAGGTTATATTAGGGTGAGAGGAGGTCTGCCACTCTATCACAAGGATGATGTCATCAGTGATGTCATCAGTGATGTCATTTGAGATGTCATCAGTGATGTCATCAGTGATGTCACTGACCAAGTCATGAGTGATGTAAAATGTGACGTCATCAGCAGTGCATTGCGGGCGCGCGAGTTATAGTTAGCTGAACTAACTATAACGGGGGAATTTCAATGGTTTTGTACAAGTGAAAAGTCCAGCTAACTATAACACCCCTGAAACTTATGGTTTTTTCAGTGAATTTCTGAGGTTTTTTAAATGCTAATTCCTAACTATAACGTGCCTGAAACCTATGTTTTTTTCTGTGAATTTCAAAGGTTTTTTAAATGCTAATTTTTAACTATGCCTACAGAGATAGGACATGTGAAGAAAGAAGAAAAAATGCACAGAAAGAAAAAAAAGAAGTGCAGAAAGAAGCAACAGAAGTCCTCAAAGACGAAGAAAAGTGCAGGAAGAAGGATAACGTGCAGAAAGAACAAAAAGAAGAGCAGAAAGAATCCTTGTTGCAAAATCATCCTGTACCCTAAACTTTTTCAGATGGATACTGGTGGTAACTGAGTCTGACTAACCAGTCCTAGAGCCAGTGCTATGTTAAAAGACACTTAGAATACAGTGAAAACACCTACATACACTCGGGAACATTATGCGTTGGGGTCCCCCTGTGATTAGCATGACCTCCTCTGTAAGCCCCTAGTATATAATAGGGCAGGGGGATTAAAACTACCTCTTAAAACAGGCCACAGGGAGTTTTTTCACACGTTAACTCAGGCCCCGTCCCCTCCCTTCACCACTGTGTAAACACGCCCTGTGTCCGTTTTTAGTTGGGAGATTAAGTTCATTTGAATCCTGAGGGTCCCTAGGGTCCAACTAGCCCACTAGGTTCCTCCAGTAAGTGCCACAGAGCTGCGTTGCAGAGAGGTGTAAAAAGTGGCACAGCCTGGACCACCTCTCTGCAATGCAGCTCAGTGGCGCTTACTGGAAGCACTTGGTGGGCTAGTTAGCCCCCAGGGGCCCTCAGTATTGAAGGGAAATTATATCCCCAATTTAAAACGTGCCATAGTGCGTGTTTGCACACGTCACCTCAGGCCCCGTCCCCTCCCTTCACCACTGTGTAAACGCACCCTGTGGCTGTTCTAAGTTGAGAGATTAAGTCCCCTTGAATCCTAAGGGTCCCTAGGGTCAAACTAGACCACTAGGTACCTCCAGTAAGCGCCACAGAGCTGCGTTGCAGAGAGGTGTAAAAAGGGGCTTGGCCTCAGAACACCTGTCTGCAGCGCAGCTCCCTGGCACATACTGGAGATGCCTGTTGGGCTAGTTGGCCCTCAGGGACCCTCAGTATTGAAGAGGAATTAATTCCCCAACTTACAACTCGCCAGGGGGCGCGTTTGCAGAGTGCTGCAAGGAGGGGGCGTGGCCTCCGGCAAGATGCCAGTCTTTTATTTATTTTAATTTTATAAGAAGGGGGGCTGTGTGGTTCCCCTTCTTATTCTAATTTATTGGCCCTGATGACCCCATCCCCCAGGGCCTGTCTCCTAATTATATTTTTTTGACCCCAATCCCCAGGGCCGGCCACTGTTTTTTATTATTTTTAAAAAATATATATTTATAGACACACCTAGGACATGCTGGACAAACCGTACGTACCTATCACCATGACCATGAGTGATATTCATTAAAAGGCGACTATGCATACAATGAATCCACGTGGAATGTATTTACACCACTAGTGAAGCTCTGACATGTCTGATGCCCTACCGTGCCTAATCCCGGTAGACACCCTTGTCGTTTATTTATACAAACATGGGTAGCTATTGACGGGCACATTTAATACACATGCACACCAAGCCATTCAAAGGGGATTCGACAAAAATTCGACCAAAACTATGTAAGAAACCCCCCTCACGGTTAATAAAACACACATCCACTGCCGGATGTGTAATACTTTTTATTTTACTTTCTGGAAAGGGGACGAACATCACTTGAGAGTCACAGCGCGCTCCTGGCAGAGCCCAATGCTGTGTTACACCCACCATTGCCTGCCGAGTTCCACACACCTCTGTGTTGTATTCCACCAGCTAGTGCATATGCTATGACACTCTCTAGCCCATGTGCACTGTAACACCACCCCGTGAATATGTCATGCCACACTTGTCTTCGCACGGGTTATATTGCCCCATCTAACGTGCCTTCCTTGATGCCTATGTTATAATGCACAGTGCTATGCCATACATATTACAATCTGAGATCCATATCTTTGTCACAGTGCATATGCAACGTTACACTCCCCAGCACATATTTTATATTACAACTTTAGAGACTAGTTAGGTTACACAACACTGCCCTGTGCATATTACACTCCAAGGCGCACATCGCATAGCACGCGCTAGTGCCTGTGCTATCTCGCGCTCTCCAATGAATCTGTCATTGCGCACAATGTATTGCATATTATATTTCACTCCCGGTTCATCTTATATCACACTTTTTGGTGCATAGTTTATACCATACACTATATCTAGTTTTCATTTTCAATCGTGCTCTCAGGACTATGTTCTATATAACACTGTGTTCACCTACCCTTTTCACGGGCATTACATTTTGCGATAGGGGGTGGAGGGTCAGGGGGTGTTTCTGCCAAGTGAGCCCAGAGTCACAATCACAAACGTCCTCTTCTTCCTGAATAAAAGTGAGATTATGCTGCATACTTGTTCATATTTTAAGTAGTTCGCACAGACACACGTTTTAAAAACAATAAAGTTCTTAATACCCGCCTTCTCTGAACAGTTAGCTTGCTGCCCCATCCCCCTCATCCCTATCCTCTGTTGTGTGAATCCATGGACTAGCCTCCTCCCTCCTGCCATGCATGGTCTGATGTGCTGCCACTGCCCTCAATTTAGTATGATGTACCAGTCCCCTCCTCCTGCCCTCCGTTGCCCAATTCTATGCCCCATCATTGACCTCCTGCTTAAACTCTGTGCTTAGCTTGCTGCCCCTATTCTCCTTCCCCCTGCCCTCCGATGTCTTTGTGCATGCCCCTGCTCCATCCTTTTTGCCCACCATGTTCCATGGACCTGCCACTCCTATCTACTCTGAGTGTTCTGTTGAGCTGCCACTCCCCTCCCACCTGCCTAGCATTGTCAGATGACTGTAACCTGTCCCTGCCACCTCCACCCTGCCTGTCCACATGCCATGCCCCTATCCTCTTCCTCCTGTCCTACATGGTCCATTGTACTGCCACACCCTTCTGCCCTCCCTGGTCTGTTGTGCTGCAACTGCTCCTCCTGCCTGCCCCGTGCGGTCTGTTGTGAGGCCCCTTCCCCTGAACTTTCTTGTCTGTGCACAGGTCCTGACCCTCCCTTCTATCCTCCATCGTCCTTTGTGCATGCCCCTGCACCCTCCTTCTTGCCCATCATAGCCATTGTGCTGCCACTAACCCACCCACTTGCCATGCATGGTCTTCTGTGCTGTCATGGCCCCTCCCACCTTCCCTGTGTGGTCAGTTAGCTTCCCCTGGCCCCCTCCCACCTTCCCTCCATGGTCTGTGTGTATGCCATCACAGTCTCACTGTTGCTCTTCATGGTGTGTCTTGCTTCTAGTGCCCATCCTGCCTGACCTCCATGGCTATCTTGCTGCTCCTGCCCTGCCCTCTTGCCCCCAGCCCTCTGTTTACATGTGCAGACCCCTACTCCCTCCCTCCTGGCTTGTCTGTTCCATTGTAATGCCCCTGATCCGTCCCTCCTGCCCTTTATGGTCTGTTATGCTGCAGCTTTCTCTCCTTTCTGTCCATTATGGTCAGCTAGCTACCATTGCCTCTTGCCCCTCTGTTCTCTGTTGTCCATGTGCATGGTCCTGTCCCCTCCCTCTTGCTTTCTATGGATTGTTGTGCTGCACTCCCGTCCCGCATGCCCAGTGTGGTGTATTGTGCTGCTGCAAACCCTGATGCCTGCCCTGCAGGGTCAGTTTGGTGCACCTCTCCATGTCCCTCCTGTCCTCTGTTATCCAAGTCCATGTCCCTACCCCATTTCCTTCCATGATCCAATGTACCATACTTGCGAACATTTTGAACTTGGTAAGAGGGAGATTTTGAAAAAAAACTGGGGTATTGATTTTCCCCTTTGAGTTACATTGAAAAAGAGGAGATTGTAGACAGGAGACAGATCAAATAAAGCCCATTGGAGCTTAAAAACATTGTACGTTTCCTGGCTGAATCGGGTCTGTTGGCATGTATGGCTGTACTACCATTGCCTCTTCCTTCTGCCCACAATGGTCTATTACATTGCCACAGCCTCTCTTGCAAGTCCTGTATTGTTGGTTTGTTGCCCCTGCCCCCCTTTCCACTGCCCTCCATAGTCTGTTGTGCTGCCACGGCCCTTCCTGCCTGCTCAGTGTGGTTAAATTGTTGCCTTTGCACCCTCCTACCTGCCTTCAATTTTCAGAGTCCGTGCCCCTGGCCTCTGCCTCTCAACAGTATCCTAATGAACAACTAGATTGCTAACATTCTATATTTATTACAAAAGTGTGGAACGCCTGACGTCATCTTGATGTAATCAAAACTGTAATACCTATAGCATTTCCTTTAGAAATTACATATATGAGAGGGTCTTATTGGCATCAAAATTATGGTTAGTGCTCTAAAAGACTAAAATAAGGACATATTTTCTGAGTTTTCAAATAGCGACAAAGCACTTTTAAATTATTTGTTATCTTTATGTTTTATTATCCAGTTGACCACTTGATTAAATGTTGCACTTAGGGGAGAGGATGTGGTGTTACTTCCAGAACTGCAGACTTTGCAACTGGGGAACCAGGTTGGAGTTTCTGCTTCAGCTCGACATTCTGTGATTCTGGTCAAATCACTTAGTCTCCCCATGTCTACAACCAAAATGAATTTGTTCTTGTGTGATGTAACCAATGCTCATGTAAAGCACTCCAATACCTGACAAGTCTGCACTATATAACACTGCAAAAACACAAAATAATAAGTGTTTTGCACACTTCTGTCATTGGGCTATATTTGGGCTACATCTGGGTGATTTTGGGCTCTTTTGTCTCCGGTGGCCATCTTGGGAGATTTATTTGTTATGAAGTTTCCTAATTTCCTCATGTACTGCAGTCTCCTCAGTAGGAAATGCTTTCAGTTTTTTACTTTGATTCCATCATGAAGGTATTCAGATATGTCACACATTTGCCATAAATTCTGAAAGTTAGCACTCTAGTTGCTCATTAGATCACTGTAGTAAAACTACTGTTCACCATGGAAGTCTGCTCCTGGTATTAAAAGTGCATGTTTCAGTCTGCATGTCAGAATTTTTTAATGAAATAGAAGAGGATTTGAGAAGTCACTCAAAATGTGCCCTCATTTTCTTTCTTCAGCATTAATCATAATTTCTATGGCAAAATGAACCCCCTCATTGTGTTCCTTTTTAAATTAAATGTTTTAAGTGTTACCAGTTTATTCCAATGAAGATGGCTTCAGGTGTGCCATACTTTTGTCATAATGAAGACAGTAAGCGCTCTAGTTGTTTTTAAGAACACTCTGGGACATTCTGTCATTGGGCTATACTTGGGCTACATCTGGGTGATATTTGGACTACATTTGGGCTCTTTTGTCTCTGGTGGCCATCTTGGGAGACTTATTTGTTATGAAGTTTCCTAATTTCTTTATTTACTACAGTCTCCTCAGTAGGAAATACTTTCAGTTTTTTACTTTGATTCCATCAAGAAGGCATTCAGATGTGTCACACATTTGCCATAAATTCAGAATGTTAGCACTCTTTTTGCTCATTAGATCACTGTAGTAAAGCTACTGCTCACCAGGGAAAACTGTTGCTGGTATTGAAAGTGCATGTTTCAGTCTGCATGTCGGAATTTTTAATGAAATAAAAGAGGATTTCAGAAGTCAAAATGTGCCCTAGTTTTTCTTTCTGCAGCACTAATCATACTTGTTATGGAAAAATGAACCCCCTCATTTTGTTCCTTTTTAAATTAAATGTTTTAAGAGTTACCACTTTAATCCAAGCAAGATGGCTTCAGGTGTGCCATACGTTTATCATAAGTAGGACTGTTAGTGCTCTAGTTGTTCTTTGGAACACTCTGGGAAGCTGCAGTAGAACACAAAGGAATCAACTGACAGTCTCTGCCCTTGTTGGATGTACATGTTTTACTGAGAATGTCAGACTTCATTCTCACATGACTGAGAAAGATAATGTGAATTTACAGAAAATAAGCTCTCAGTTTAGCTTATAGATCACCTTCCAAACCTCTGTGGGAAAAGCATGAGAAAATGTTTTTCTCTCAATCATGATATCCCAGCAGAAGGCTTTTTCACATGGTGAAATCACCTTAGAACATACCACAATTGCTAAAATGAGTATGGTACCATCAACAAATGATTTATAATGTAACTAAAGTCTTAAAACCTTCAATTAACTGCAATGCTTTTTAATGAGGTGCTATCATGTATATTGGTCCCAAGATGGCTGCCAACACTTCTTGGATGAAGTGCTGACAGCCAATCAGATCTCAGGATGAGATGTGTGGTTAGGCTCCGCCCACATATATATATGATTTTACTTTTGATTTTCTCAGGAACTACTGAACAGATTGACACCAGACCTGCAAAAGGCACTTCCCTGAGCTGAGGACTACCTCTCTGCCAAATTTCAAGTAATTCTGTTCAGTCGTTCGGGCTGTACCTTGGACTAAAGGTCCCTACGGAAAATTGCATGGGGAAAACGCGTTTTGGGACCCCCCTTTTTTCTCAGCCCCCGCTTGACGAATCCCCCCGAGACTTTCAGGGTAGGAGCGGAGCGGAGCGCCCCACCTATTTTGAAAATTTCGCGAGGATTCGTCAACCGGCGCCAAAGTTATTCCAAATAGAATGTTGCGGATTTCCTGTGGAAACACTGTCCTAACTATAACTATCTACTGGCGACCGCCAGTAGATGATATATATATATATACATATTTGAACCAACGCCTGCTCCCAGGAAAGGAAAGGCACGATACAACTCCGGGGTTTCTGGCAAGTGGCTTTATTGATTAAAAAGGAGCGTGATGCTAAAAGTCCCTGAAACGCTCAGGCAGACGCGTTTCAAGCCTCCAATGGCTCTCTTCAGTGCCGGTTCCATGAACTCCGCGCTCTCTCAGGGGGTCAAACGAGATGCAGCTGTAAATAAGACTGCTCCCATTATGATGTCATCGCGTTCCTCCTCCAATGGAATTAAATATATATATTTCGGCAGAAACACGAAATGGCAGACTTTGGCAGAAGAAAATAAAATAATTGAAGCACTTACCTGGGTCCGTGCTCGTTTTTCCATGGAGTTGGAGTGGTGACGAGGTGCTTGATATATATATGTATATATACACACACACATATATATATATATGCTTGTTTTTATACAGTGCAGGCATTCATACAAAACATTCACAAACAAATAAGCATTGGCAAAGCCAAAAGGTCTGCAGTTAATGCCAGACCTATTGGTTTTGGAAATGCTTGTTAATAAATATATCTCTGCGCTACTTTTCATTCCTTGTGTTGTGTTGTGCTAAAAAAAAATGTGTACCTCTGCCACCCAAGCGAGAGGGGCTCTTTCAACTTCTGAAGCTATGTAGGGGTCTTTCGCATTCAGAGTGTGCTCCCTCTGACAGCTTCTGTGACGTCATTATTCGGATATCCCGCGAGAACGAGATGTAGGGGTCTTTAGTGCAGATATTTGGGGGGCGGTGGATGGGAAAAGGCGTGGGTGTTGTTAATTAATGACTGTGACCGCATGTGAGAAGACCGTTTACTGTCAGTGACTCAAGGTGTATTTCTCCTTTCCGACTCGAGTTTGACGAGTAGCTTGATTTCATTCCCGTTTTGCTCTCATTCAGACTTCTTAGTAATTTGGGATATTATTCCCTGGGATTCATCGATTCAGATTTTTTTTCCTGTAATGTTTTCTATATCCCCGCTCTTAGTTTGGGGTCAGAACAGGAACAGAGCATCCGTCGGCGTCTCTCTCGTAAATCCGTCTCTCTCGTAAATCCTGAGGGGACATAAACGCCTGTCCCTCTTCCCTGCCACTCACGCACGTCTGTCTCCTGCCCCGCACAGTTGTGATTAACCTTATCAGGAAATTGTCTGACGTGTCGCCGTGACGCAGGGTGATTTACAGCGCGGAGGGCTGAGCGGCCGTGTGAACCGCACGGTGCACGTGGCTGCCGCTGCAGTAAGGTTCCTGACTCGCGTCATGTCTCCAGCCCTGGCCTTTTCTTTCACAGAATAATACAGCTCCCTTTGACCCTAGCGGGATCATCCACCTGATAATAAACGATAAAACGCAGGACCAGCGCCTCGTGCGAATAGGCCAAGGTGGCATCCTTACCCTGCACTGCATGTGCTTTGTGCAGCAGGAGCTCTGGCTGTACTGAGGCCAGTTGTCAGGGTTACCGGATGGCTCCAGGCCACCGAGGATGCAATGATACAGTCCTAGGGTTTTCTCGAACAAATCATTGCTTTCAGGGGTCTTAGTTCGACTGGGTCAACTGAAGCAAACCTGGACCACAGAGCCCAGAATGCATTGGGTTGTTAAGTGAAAACCCAAGACTGGACCCTTGCGCCCTTAGTGACATGATAGAGCCCTAACCAGTGGTACCTGGACTGGGGCCATTTGACCCTCCTCCTGGCTGCTGTAATACTGGGCTCTAGGAGTCTATTTGTTTCTGTATCATGAGCAATGCATGCTTCCTGCCCTGGGCTTCCATTTAACAAGCGAATGCATTCTGTACATTGAAGTCGTGGGTTCCACCCGTAGAAATACTTGGATTAACACACCAAGTAATCATTTTTAGCAGAAATGCCAGGACCTAAACTATCGAGTCCTTATGGCATGGAGCTATAGGGAGCTACCCTTACGCAGTACTTTATTTGTAAAAGATGCCAGGACCCTCATCAAGAGGCCACTGCAGATTTCAACACCCATTCTTCCTGCCAGTGCTGCCAATGACAGTACTAACACAGCTACTGCCCTCACACACTTACAAGCGTGATAATTCAGACTACCCCAGGCCCCCAAAGCTATAAGAATGGCTTGGGCGGCAAGTATCAATCATTTTGAATCCATATTGAATTAATAAACTGTCAAGGTGTGCTAATCCCTAAATTTGACAAACAGCACTATCATATGGCAGACTCATAGGTGCCAGTGCTGACAATTGAGTGCTGGTGCTGAGCACCGGAAACCACCAGCAAAAATTAAGCACTGCCCTTATGGGCCAGGACCACATTCAAAAGAGTGTTTCAGGATGCATGGTGGCAGTCTGCCATGACCACCACCTATAGACTTCAGACTGGTTTCCTTACATCTCTATGTCATTGTGACAAAACCAATCCTTGTGGCATGTAGTTGGATAGTAACCTTGTGTTACGGGGTCCTCAGGGATGCTGGGCGAAGGAGTCTGCTGGGAGGCACCTCAACATGCCTGCTAAGGGACTCTATGTCATGTCTGACACGTCAGGCCAGTTATAACTTTCTAGACATAGGCGTGTTGCATTTTGGAACTCGTGTATAGAATTGTACACTCTATGTGATCTCACCAGCAAGGGGGCTGAAAGCAGACTCCCAGACCCCAAACCTTGTATTGTGGTGTGATCCGCAAAGGGGCATGCGTGTAGGACTAGCGGCTCATCCCTACCGCCCATATTAAAGGAATATATGCAGTGGCAGATCAGGTGCAAGCATTTTCAGAGCCCAAGGGAAAAATATGTTTTGCCATTTGGACACTATTGAAATCACTTGTTGCAACCTGCTGCCCCCTTGTGGCTTTTTGTGGTGGCACTGTAATGCAGCTGCCTACAATGGCCTTATTGGAGCAATGCCTCTCCGCGCGACAGGCCTCAGCAAGTCTTATGTGGAATTTATAGGCTAACTTTGAAAATTCATCTCATTACGTTTTTCTCTTGATTGGTAAAAACAGTGGGTGGTGAAACTTGGATCCCAGTTAATTAACTTTTAGTTGCTGCGTTAACAGTGAGGCGAGAAAAAGAGCAAGGGTTGAGGCAGAAGAGAAGGCAGTGTAAATAGATATCTATGCCTGTGTGCCTACATGAACTGTAGCACAAGTCAGCGTTGTCTTGTGCCGTCCATTGCAGAGCCCTATCTGCTCTTTACACTGCAGTCGTCTCTTACCTGCTTCTTTTACCGCACCTTTTTCAATCAAGGAGCCAGACTCAAGGTTCTGTTTGACCTTCAATGCATTTAGGGTGACCCCTTCGTCTTCCGTGGCCAACATTACAAGGACCAGCAACTGCGATGTCAAGTGATTCAGGGAATTATAAACAAACAAGACCCGGACAATACAATAATAACCGAATACTTTTGACACCAGGGTCATCCTGCTTGAAACTGTGCAGCATGCAACTAAAGCGGCTTCATGATCAAGGTGTAATGCAAAGATTGTAGTTTTGGGATGTACACCTTGCACCTGGCATTGTTTTCCACAATTGTTACACTCTGCTGGAAGTCTGCTGTGTGCATTCAGTCACCCCATTATACAGTCAGTTCCCAGATATGACTGTCCTGGTCTAAAGTAAATTACCACCAGTATCAATCACACTCATTGGTTTACTCCCTCACAGCAATTCCAAAGATAAGCATATCTTACATGTAGGCCGCATTCCCTAAGGTAGCAACAATCAGTTTTTTCTTTCCAGTAGATTAAGAGGATTCCCGATCTCGGCCTCAGTCACACACCCACCATGGTTCACTTTTGTTATCTGTTAAACAGCATTTGTTTTTTCTCAAATGACGCTTGTAAATATCCTCCACCTTAGCTTTACCAACATGGCCGCCACTAGTTCCTACAGTAATCCATTGATGGTTTCGGTACGTGACAACCCAGGTCCCTGTGCTCTTTACTAATCAGACCAGTGCTTTAATTGGGCCGGTATTCACTGAAACTGAGTGCTGGCACTTGTTAGTTTTATGACTTTGAGTGCCGGCACTTCTCTACTGTCGAGGAGAGTACCGGAACTCATGAAAGGGTAGGCTCATTGGCTGTGAGTGCTGGTGAGAACGAGTAGAACCTGCCTCTGATAGCCAAGGCGAGTCGCCACTTCTAATGCCCTGATCTGAGCCCCGGCTGAACAACCCAGCGGGGCTCATTTGCATAAAGCCAGGGTGCTTACCATCACGCTGTGTTTGACAGAGCAGGGTCCATTCAGGCCCTGTGCTGTCAATCACATTCACACTATCGTGTGCATTTGTGCAAACACAGGAATCAAGGCAGTCTGCTGATAGCACCAATTAAGAAAGCCATGGGAGGTTAAGAGTTTAAAATGGCTTTAATCATACCCGAGTCTTTTGTGTGTCTGATTATGTCTGTGTGTTTGCTTGCATGTGTATGCCCTTATTTTGTGAGAGAAAGAGGGAGAGAATCAAGAGAATCTCAGGAGGTATTTTAAAGAAAACGTGTGGCGCTCTGTGTATGCATTTCTGCTCAGCGACAAAGGTTCATAAATAACGTAAAAGGGAAGGTTGGTGGGTGAGTTAGTGAAATGATAAATGGGTGTGCCAGTGAAAAGCTGGACGGATGGGTGCATGAAAGCGGGGAAAGCATAGATGGATGAATGAATGAATGGGTGGATTAGTGAAAGAGAGGATGGATGGATGGATGGATGGATACAAGAGGGGGTGTGTGGATGAGTGAAAGAATGGATGGATGAATGAAAGGGAGGGAGGGAGGATGGATGAAAAGGTGGCTGGATGGATTGAGTGAAAGGTTGGATGGTATGAAGGAGTGAAGGGGTTGATGGATGGATGAGCGAAAGGATTGATGTGTGAGTGAAAGGGTGGATAAAGAGATGGATGAGTGAAAGGATGGATGGATAGGCTTGGACATAGATGGATAGGTTTGGATATGGAAGGGTGGACAGACGTGAAAGAACTGAATGATGGATGAAAGACTGAATAGACGGCAGAATGTAAAGGTTAAATGGTGGACATCAGCAGGTAAATAGTAGGCTGAAAGGATGAATGGATAGATCTAGGTAAGAGACACGAGAGCTCTTCTGGGGAGGGTGGTGATGAGCTGCTTCATTTGCTTGGTGCCATAAGAGCTTTGGTTCAAAGTGGGGGTATGTTCACTTTCCGACTACTCCCGTACTCTAAAATATACAGTATTGTATCAAACAGCAGCAATTAACAGTATGGCATTAAGAAGGTACAACTACTACAAAACTATGTAATGTTAACATTTCATTGCGTTTGGATTTCATTTAATGTAACGAGTTAGCGTGTTTTGTTTATATAAACACATTTCTCATGTGTTTTGGTATGTGCTGAACTATTCCAGAAGTCATTAAGTATCATCATGTCTTGCCCTTAGCCCCGTCCACTCGCCACACCTCAAGCTCAATTAAATGAGTACCTGCACTTATGTGTTCCCCTTTAAAGCACTGAATCAGACTGCCACCACGGAGGTTAGTTTCCACACAGTTGATCTGGGACCTTTGCTTAACTACATATAACATAGTTGTGTCCCTAATTTTTAAAAAGACTGCGAGCATGCTGTCGGAAGCTTTGCTAGCTTTGTCCACCCAACCTGCCAGACAGCCTAACCCCTAAACAGCAGTCTAGCCTTTTATTTCCATTGCATCTCGGCAGGGTGGCGGGTTAAGGGGGTGTACCTTACCGCTGCATCTCTCCATTGTCTCTCCTGGATAATAGAACAGGAAGCAGGCAGCCAGGCTCGCCTGACCAATAACAATGCTGCAATGAAGCGTTGTGATTGGTCTGAGCGCTGTGGTTCGGCGCTTAGTCAAGGACTGGGGGCCTGGACATGTTCTCCAAGCAAGCTGTAATGCAGTCTGCATGAAGAACATGTGAAGTGCGCATGACTGGGTGGCCCTAGGGGGCTGGCTAAACACTCATTGTGCACTTAGGAGGGTGCTACCACTCTTCCGCTGACCTGCTCTGTGAGCAGAGAAGCCCCGCCCCGCAAAAGGCTGCAGCAGGAGAAAATAAAACGATAATAACTTTACTTTATCATCATTTTGTTTTTCTCTTCTTTCACTGCTTCAAAGCAGTGGGGTGATGCTCCTCCCTTAGCGGAGGAGTCACCACTGGCAGCAAGAAGTAGCACTGTAGTCAGCTCGCATTCCGCTGTGCAAATGTAGTTGCATCTTCACTAACAGTTTCACAACTACGGCCAGTATGTGTTCAGCACACACATTTCTATTTGGTATCACGCTAGAATTTCTAGTTTCTACCAACAGTGGCATGTGTGTCTGCAGGCTAGTTTGCTTTTAAGATTAAAGTTGTAAGATAACAAGCAGCTGTCATATGTAGTGTCATCCTTTTGAAGCACCATGCCGGATTTTTCGTATATATACACAGAAGACTCGTGCCTTGACTTGTGCTACAAATCAGTTATTGGTGGCACTGGCAATTGGTTCATTTGAAAACAAAAATAAGTGCCAGGAGGCAGCTTGCACCACGCCCATTTCCTACTTACCATGAAAGTGGAGAGAGGATGGAGCTGCCGACTTCGGAGCTGGATAACCAAAATCCTGTGATTCTGGGAAAAACACTTAATCTCCTAGTGCCTGCCATAAATGAATGTGTCCTTAACTGGTGCTCATGAAAAGCGGCCCGGTGTGGATGAGTAAATGCCGGTGCTGAGCGCCGAAAACCACCGGCTCAAATTAAGCACACTTAACACATTCTAACTTGGACATATATTGAATGAAGTAAGAGTGTGCAGGCCTACAGAACTCATTTACTCTCATTCTGCAGTTATGTGCTGACTTGCACACATGCTTGAGTACATTTTTGTCTCTAAATAAGGGTTGGCATATATATGTGTGCACATTTTCTGATGTAATCAGACCATGTACTTATAGTCACTGAAATTTGCAAGTCTGCTGTTGTGATTTCCAAGTAATTATGGTTTAGGTTCACTTAGTAAACCATCTGCTACATAAGTTGAAGGGTTCAGCGAAAACAACATGTGTTCTAGATGAAAATAAACACTGCACGTTTGTTGCAACACAAAGGCAAACACAAGGCAAAATGATCAACCGCCTTACAGTGGATGATTGCTCTATCCAGGTATTACATATTACTGAGAAGGTAAAAATCTTGTCAAGATAGTGTCAATAGTCCCAGCTGATAGACTGAATGCGGTTTTTTACACTGAGAATAAAAACAATCCTTTATTATTTAAATGTAATTCAAACAGAGCAAAAATATGAATCCTTATTGTTCATTATTCTTACAAATTCATGTTGCACATCAAGCAGTGTGTGTGCACAACCGCAGTTATTTAAACATGCCATTTATAGTATTGTAAAATCACAAAAGTTTTATTTCTCTATATAAAGCATTATTTTGAGGGCCAGATCATGAAACATATTTCAATGATGCTATTGTTTCATGCTCCGGCGGTAAGTTAAGTTGGGGCCTAGTGCAAACATCTTTACCATTTTCTTGTGTTGGGGAAGTTTCTGTTATTTTTTGTACTTCATTATTGAAATGTAATGTTGTCGTGTTGGACTATGCTTGTTGTGTTGCATTCTGAATCAGGGTTTTGTTGTGTTGTGGCCTGTTACATTTTCATTGTGTTGGTAATTCGCTTTGTTTATATGATTGTGTTATATTCTGTTGTTTACTTTAGATATGCAAACAAATGCAAATCCTGCTAGTTGTCTAGCCAATGTGCTTGTGACTAGCAACAATGACATGTGTAGTGTACAATAGTGTTCTGCAGGCTCCTTCTTAATAGAAACAAGTTCTTCCAAGGCAGAGGCCCATTGTGTGTAAACAGAATACAGAAAGTGTGCCTTTCATTACAAAAGTGTGAACATGCAGGGTTTGTTTCTGCTGAATGCAACATCGTATGTTTCATTCAAAGTTTTTCACTCAGTATTTATTTTTAATACAATATTATCTTGAATGGGATCTGAAGAGTGTGCATAATTTTCTTCCTGAAAGCACCTTTGCATTTTCTGTATTTTTGGGGTCCTTTCTGTATTCATGTGTGTTCAAACTAAATTCAAACTAGAGTGTTAATAAGACCACAGAATGCATCACACTATGCCGCACAATTTACTTTTCCTTGCCATGTTAAAAAATCAACCTTGCCACATAATTTGGATTTTAATTTTTGCATAATTTCAGTGGCACCATATAAAACGAATATCACAAAAATTTGAAATAACACGCAACAGAGAGTGCAAATATGAGTCGCATAAGTCATGTGATGGGAGATGGTACCAGGTAGACAAAGATAGGTACGGATGAGAGGGGCATGCTTAGTGTCCGATGATGGAGAGATGATATGAAGCGGAGAAGGGGCTTTACAATGTTGGGATTACCAGCAAACGCTCTATTTCTGTCCTTCAAAATGAATGTTAGGGCGGGAAGCATCCTTTCTGTGAGGGGCGAGACATAATTGCATTACCTCGGAGATTACTGTCCGGCAGAGGGATAATCATGGCTGAGTGGTAATTCAATTATTGCTGGCAGTATCTCTTACAGTGTCTGTGTAGAGCCTGGGAGCTATTTATATAAAGAGAGAGAGAGAGACAGGTACAGGTGTGGTGGCCGTATATGGTGATAGACCGAGATAGCCACAGATTTAGAGAGGAGGTTCAGGGGTAGTGACCGTCTATGGTGGTAGACCGAGATAGCGACAGATTTAGAGAGAAAGTACAGGTGTAGTGACCGTCTACGGTGATAGACCGAGATAGCGACAGATTTAGAGTGGAGGTTCAAGTGTGGTGGCCGTATATGGTGATAGACCGAGATAGAGACAGATTTAGAGAGGAGGCACAGGTGTAGTGACCGTCTACGGTGATAGACCGAGATAGCGACAGATTTAGAGAGGAGGTACAGGTGTAGTGACCGTCTACGGTGATAGACCGAGATAGCGACAGATTTAGAGAGGAGGCACAGGTGTAGTGACCGTCTACGGTGATAGACCGAGATAGCGACAGATTTAGAGAGGAGGTACAGGTGTAGTGACCGTCTACGGTGATAGACCGAGATAGCGACAGATTTAGAGAGGAGGTACAGGTGTAGTGACCGTCTACGGTGATAGACCGAGATAGCCACAGATTAATAGAGGAGGTTCGGGTGTAGTGACCGTCTACGGTGAAAGATCGAGGTAGCAACAGATTTATAGACGAGGTTCGGGTGTAGTGACCGTCTACGGTGAAAGATCGAGGTAGCAACAGATTTATAGAGGAGGTTTGAGTGTAGTGATTGTCTACGGTGATAGACCGAGATAGCGACAGATTTAGGGAGGAGGTACAGGTTTAGTGACAGTCTATGGTGATAGACCGAGGTAGTGACAGATTTAGAGAGGAGGTACAGGTGTAGTGACCGTCTACGGTGATAGACCGAGATAGCGACAGATTTAGAGAGGAGGTACAGGTGTAGTGACCGTCTACGGTGATAGACCGAGATAGCGACAGATTTAGAGAGGAGGTACAGGTGTAGTGACCGTCTACGGTGATAGACCGAGATAGCCACAGATTAATAGAGGAGGTTCGGGTGTAGTGACCATCTACGGTGATAGACCAAGGTAGCGACAGATTTATAGACGAGGTTCGGGTGTAGTGACCATCTACGGTGAAAGATCGAGGTAGCAACAGATTTATAGAGGAGGTTTGAGTGTAGTGATTGTCTACGGTGATAGACCGAGATAGCGACAGATTTAGGGAGGAGGTACAGGTTTAGTGACAGTCTATGGTGATAGACCGAGGTAGTGACAGATTTAGAGAGTATGTTCAGGTGTAGTGACCGTCTTTAGTGATATACCGACATAGTGATAGAGAGGAAGGGCAGATGTAGTGTCTGTGTGCGCGCCGAGATTCGAAGTCTAAAAAACAAAATATTCTGTAACTGTTTTCAGTCTTTCACCATCTGGTGCTACATATAAAATTAACATGTCAATCAGTGGGAAATGCACTATTGCACATTATGAAACCTCTGTTAGTGCACCACACCAAATCCTGGTTGGTGCTGTAGGGAAAAGTGACATCTCTATGTTTAGTGCTACAAGGTCCCAGTCTGTGACAGAAAGCACAGTGAATGTGCAAGTCATTATTTTAAACTTGCATTACACACAGTAAAGATATGCTGCTACAGAATGTACACAAAGGTGTAAGATAAAAAAATGTTTCCAAAAACATAGATTTTTAGCAGGCTGTACATAGTGCCTTGTTTTTTACTACTGTCTTTTGAAAGCACACACCTCTCAGCTTAGCTGGTTGCTCCCTCACAATAACTCTCAAAAAAGAATAAATGTGTGTCACCAGGAAGCTTCAAGTGATTCCATCAATTAAAGACAATACCGGCTTTAATGCGCCCTTTACATTTGCAGATTGACCAGTTGCGCACATTTACACTTCTTTCAGGTAAGCATGCACCCTGGTAAGAAGGTTCGGTTAGCTGTCTGCCCCTCCCTCGGTTTCACAGGATGACACTTCAGCTGAAGCATTTCAATAGTCAGAATCAACTGCCCAGGGATGGTTGACTTTTGATAAAAGTTAAGGAAACTGTTTTCCTAAAATTAAAAAAAGTAGGGGCGCGCTCGGCCCCTCAGATCCCCCCCCCCCCCACTTTGACCACTGGAGGTGGTGCAGGTGTGATGACCATCTACTGAACCAACAGACCCATAAGATGATGGGGACCAGGAGGGCAGCAAGAGCAGGTTCATTGGGGTGGATATGATGTGATTGTGCTTTTATTCAGGTTTAAGTGCTGTGCAAGCCTTTCTGTGTGGCCAATGTGGAGTATGTTGCGCTAGGGTGTAGGAAATTGCCACCACCAGCATTTTAAGGATGGACCTAAAGTTTGGTTCCATGAGGTAGTCTTGTATTCTGCACAGTAGTGAACTCTGGTACCAGTCTGTCTGGATTTTCATTATGATGTGCTGCAAGGCTGATGGACAGAGGAGAAGGCCAGGGTGCAATATATCTTTTTAAGCTAAAATAGGGAGTTAGTGGTAGAAACAGAATGGGTGAAAGAGTGTTGTGTGTGTGGCAGGGAGTTGTTAGATTACGGCTACAGACTGTGGGAAACAAGTAATGTTTTTGTGTGCCACCGATACAGAGTTATTGGTAGAACTAGAGATGGCCATCGTGATGTCTGTGTGGAGAGATGAAGACACGTTAAGAGATAGACCGGGATAGAGTGTAGCTGTGCATGGGGAGATCCTACTACAGATAGAAAGAGATACATTGTAGTTATGCCTGGAATAAGAGGGATGTATTGCAAGAGACAGAGTGTGTCTGTGGATGGAGAGATAATAGTAGTAATAGAAAAGGATACGGGGCCTGATTGAGATCTCAGCGGGGGAATACTCAGTCACAAACGTAACGGATATCCCCTCCCCCCTATTACAATCACATTATATCCTATGGGGATCGTAATCAGGGGACGGGATAGCTGTCACGTTTGTGATGGAGATCAAAATCCAGCCCGCAGAGTCTTGGCATGGTGAAATGGGAAGGTGCTAATTGTGTCTATTTATTCCAATAGGAGCACAGAGGGAAAAAGAGACTACGGGTCGCCCTCCATTCAAAAATCATAAACACACAAAACCCGGTCTCTAAGGCTAATTATTTATAAATTAAGTGTATATGTCGCTTCTATTTTGTATTCTGTGAAAAACTCCTCATATATGTATAGCAACCAGCCTATTTTTTAATTTGACAGATCACACTCCTTGGATAATAAAGTAATTGTGAAAAAGGTGTGTCTGTTAATTTTAATCACTTTTTGTCACAACGTGGAGTGCGACTATTTATCACTCCACTGCACTAACACGGTTTATTCTTTTGTTTGGACACTTTTTCTTTGGGACAAAAATGACCACCTATGATGAGAATAGGGGGCCTATCTGGTGAGTACCTACCAGTTACCCCGTTGGTGGTGCGCCCGTGAGGGTTCATTTTGTCGATCTCACTTTTTTTTACATCATTTTTGGTGTATGGAATGGATTGAGAATTTTGTAAACTAGTTATCAGTCACCATTCACTTTCTTGGGCACTGTCTGTTGGAAAAAGGTTTTTTTTTAAATAAGGCAATAAGTGTTGCACACTACCATATATGAGGAGTTTTTTTGCAGAATACAAAATAGAAGCGACATATATACTTCATTTATAAATAATTAGCCTTAGAGACCGGGTTTTGTGTGTTTATTATAAGGTGCTAATTGTGCCCAGGCAAAATTATCATTACACCAGCATAATTTGCGTAATTTCTGGAATTTTACGTTAATTCCTGAAATTACACAATTAAGCCCTGTTGCATAAATTCAAGTCCGTTTCGGTAAACATTCTATTGCAGGAGCACGGGAACAACACGAACCGAACACGAGTGGCTGTTGTTCGCACTTTTTTCAGCACAAAATTGGTCCTCACATCCAAAATGGACATCAGGACTCATTTCGAGCTCAAATATAGTGCTAAATGCCAGACGAGCATTTCTTGTACTTTCTAGTAATTTTTCAGAAATTTCATGTAATTACCGAAAAGAAACTTAAGCAAACTTCTCACACCCCTAATATTAATTAGTATAGAATGGGCCAGAGCGTGTTTGTGCATGGAGAGATGAGCAGAGAATAATGAGAGAGCTGGGTCTTTGTGCGGCCATATTGACACACATTGGGTGAGTTAGATGGTGCTTAGCTTGTCCCTCTATTTGAAACAATGGGGAGATTTTTCTTTTTAAATGGGGCGACTGAGAGGACTATAGATGTTTTGGGAGTGCATGTGAGGCCAGATGTCGAGATAATCGCAGGGATAAAGTGGGTTAGCGTTTGGTCACTTTGTGGAGAGTTAACAGGAGAGACATAAGTTTAGAGAAGATCAATGTTTGACCAAACAGGGAAATATTGGGAAGGATAGTGAGGCTTACGGGTGAGTAAATGTGGGCTGATGAGAAGTAAATGATATGGACGCAGTAGAGTGCTGCTAGTGGCACTGCTCGCACCTGATGCTAATTTGAAACTGAGACATAACGTAAGCAACAGCTTTTAACTCATCCTGAAGTTATCTTGCTTTTAAGTTATTTTAAATACAACTTACTGGAATATTGCTGTCATATTGTGGAAGGTGCTCACAGCCCTTCCTGTTGTTGTGGTTGGAGCTGCCCAGCACCCCGGTCCGCCGCGGCAAGTGCCGATCGAGCGGAGGGTGGACCTTGGGCCTGACTCCTCCCCCTCTCCCCCTTCTCTTCCGGGGCACCAGTGATAAAACGTATGCCAGGACGAGCGCGCAGCGGACGCAGTAGAGTGCTGCTAGTGGCGCTGCTCGCACCTGATGCTAATTTGAAACTGAGACATAACGTAAGCAACAGCTTTTAACTCATCCTGAAGTTATCTTGCTCTTAAGGTATTTTAAATACAACTTACTGGAATATTGCTGTCATATTGTGGAAGGTGCTCACAGCCCTTCCTGTTGTTGTGTTTGGAGCTGCCCCGCACCCCGGTCTGCCGCGGCAAGTGCCGATCGAGCGGAGGGTGGACCTTGGGCCTGACTCCTCCCCCTCTCCCCCTTCTCTTCCGGGGCACCAGGGATAAAACGTTTGCCAGGACGAGCGCGCAGCGGACGCAGTAAAGTGCTGCTAGTGGCGCTGCTCGAACCTGATGCTAATTTGAAACTGAGACATAACGTAAGCAACAGCTTTTAACTCATCCTGAAGTTATCTTGCTTTTAAGTTATTTTAAATACAACTTACTTGAATATTGCTGTCATATTGTGGAAGGTGCTCACAGCCCTTCCTGTTGTTGCGTTTGGAGCTGCCCCGCACCCCGGTCCGCCGCGGCAAGTGCCGATCGAGCGGAGGGTGGACCTTGGGCCTGACTCCTCCCCCTCTCCCCCTTCTCTTCCGGGGCACCAGGGATAAAACGTATGCCAGGACGAGCGCACAGCGGACGCAGTAGAGTGCTGCTAGTGGCGCTATTCGCACCTGATGCTAATTTGAAACTGAGACATAACGTAAGCAACAGCTTTTAACTCATCCTGCAGTTATCTTGCTTTTAAGTTATTTTAAATACAACTTACTGGAATATTGCTGTCATATTGTGGAAGGTGCTCACAGCCCTTCCTGTTGTTGTGTTTGGAGCTGCCCCGCACCCCGGTCCGCTGCGGCAAGTGCCGATCGAGCGGAGGGTGGACCTTGGGCCTGACTCCTCCCCCTCTCCCCCTTCTCTTCCGGGGCACCAGGGATAAAACGTATGTCAGGACGAACGCGCAGCGGACGCGCGCAGCGGGCGCGCCATAGGCGCGCCAAAGGCAAGCCCGTCTGCGCCCGTCCGCGCCAGCCCGCCGCCAGGAGCCAGGAATTCTGATCTAATCCCCATTCATTCACTCCCTCAATCCATTACGCGTATCAAATACTCGAGTTGTAAGTTAATACATTTAAAAGCCCATACATCTCTCCACGCTCAACACACAAAAACACACGTGTACCCATAAATTTCCCGGAGTCATTGAAGGCCCTCTAACACGTCTATTTTGTGGCTTCCAAAGTATTCCCCCTTCCCTTATTACTGACCGGCCTATCGCACAATCTCTAAACAACACAAGGGAAACAAGAACTAGCTGGAACTGTTTCCTGGCCAATGTTCGTTCACTACCTAAACATGCGATTAACATCTGGGACTTACTTTATTCTTCCCTCCCTGACATTGGCTTTTTGACCGAAACATGGCTGAAACCCTCTTCCACCCCTGCCATTGCCATCGCAATACCTGATGGTTATCGTCTGCTTAAAGTGGACAGACCACGTAAGACAGGTGGGGGCATAGCCATTATATATAAAGACCCAATTAAAGCAACAATACTCGACCAACATACTAGTGACAAAATTGAGATTTTATTTTTCAGAATAGACATTCACTCTCAGCTGAGTTGGAAAGGAGCGCTTGTATATCGCCCTCCTGGCCCTATTTCTGACTCCATCCACCTTCTCCTTCAAATGATTGCCTCACATGTGATATCCTCCAATAGATTTCTCCTTCTGGGTGATTTCAACATCCATAGCGAGATTCCCGGTGACCAAGAGGAGGCTACTCTCCTGACCGAGCTCTCTACGCCAGGACTTACAAGAATCAACACTGCCCCTACACACATTGGGGGCCATACCCTTGATCTAGTTTTCTCCAACTCACCGCATGCTAAATATAGATCAACTAATCCTTTGATCTGGTCGGATCCCTCCGCTATAGAATTTAATTTAATAGGCCCCTCCACTCACGTAATTACTAAAAAACCATTACCACGAGAATACAGACAATGGCATAAACTTACTCCTACTTTATTTCATGACACATTTGTGCCTCCTCAACAATCCGCCGCTGACTCCTTAAATACATGTATAATAAACCTTCAGAACTCAATCAAATCTACCATAAATGCTCTAATCCCTCTGAAATACTATTCTTCTACCTTCAAACGCATCCAGGCCCCTTGGTATACCGGAGACCTCCGGGCAGAAAAAAGTAGCTGCAAAAAAATTGAACGGCAATGGCGTAGAACCAAAGATATCATGGATAAGAGTAAATACAAATTAGCCCTGGACGCTTACCACAAAAACATAAAATCCGCTCGGAAAAATCACATAGCTAGCCAACTAGCGGCATCTAACAATAACCCCAAAACCCTCTTTCAAGTACTTAACACCCTCATTAATCCTAAAGTATGTATCCCAGAAGATGAACCTTCACAGGCACTATGTGACAACATTGCCAACCATTTTTCACAAAAAATAAACGACATATATAACAAAATAACCTCCACAACAATGCACGATGACTCACACATTACAAAAATCCCTCCTCCATCTAACTCACTCACTCTGCAAGAATTCCCTCTGCTCACGATTCATGAAACAGAATCTCTCCTGGGTTCTGCCAAATCAGGTTCCCCCATGGACCTAATACCAGCAAAAATATCAAAAAACCTAGCAGCAGAACTGGCAGCACCCCTCTGTCACATTCTTAACAAATCTATGGAGGAGGGCAAGCTCCCTAGTGAATGGAAAGCTGCACAGATTATGCCCATAAGGAAAAATACCAAAATCCCCCCCGATGTGATATCCAATTATCGGCCAATTTCCCTGCTTCCCCTCTACAGCAAATTGTTGGAAAAACATATCAACACTCATCTCTCTACATTCATTGACACTTCCGACTGCCTTGACCATTCACAGTCCGGATTCCGCCCTCGGCGCAGCACAGAATCAGCTCTAGTTAATGTCATAGATGACATCCGAATGCAGGCGGATAAGGGTCGAGCAGTGATTCTAATACTGCTCGACCTATCCGCTGCATTCGACACTATCTCACATCAGATTTTACTAGAGAGATTGCAAACTATAGGAATCCAGGGTGTAGCCCTAGACTGGTTACGAGACTTCCTTAAAGGAAGGACCCAAACAGTCAATCTAGGACCATTTAAATCTATGACCACGCCGGTAACAAGGGTGTTCCACAGGGCTCCGGTCTCAGCCCCTCCCTTTTTAATATACATGTTGCCCCCCTTGCTACACTCCTGCGTAACATTGGGTTCACCCCCCTTTCATACGCAGATGAGACCCAACTACTCCTTTCTTTTGACAAAGACTCTCCCAACATTAAAAATATTTTCTCAGACGGCATGAAAACCATAACTTCCTGGATGAGTAATAATTTTTTACAGCTCAACGCAGGCAAAACGGAAATCATGCTATTTAAGGATGCAATCACCAGCTGGACACCAAGCTGGTGGCCAGAAGAATTAGGCCTGCCCCCCTCCCCTAAGTTAGTGGTCAAAAATCTAGGGGTCCTATTAGACAGCAAACTTAATTTAGACGCTCATATCACTTCCGTAAAACGTACATGCTTCCATGCCCTTGGTCTACTCCGTAGAGTATTCAATTTTCTCCCTCCCTCCACTCGGAAAACGCTGGTACATGCCTTAGTGCTTAGCCGCTTGGACTTTAGCAATGCTCTTTTTATTGCTGCAAAGGAATCTTCCTTGAACAGCTTACAGGTGGTCCAGAACACAGCAGCCCGCCTAATAGCCAGTGCCCCCTATAGAACCCCCTCCCTCCCCCTACTCCACAGGCTACACTGGTTGCCGATACGCAAAAGAATCCATTTCAAAATTTGCTGTCTGGTGTTTAAAGGCCTTAACCAATTGAGACCAATATACCTGGCAGATAAACTAGTCAGATATACCCCCTCACGCTCCCTCCGCTCCCTAGGGAAAGGCCTCCTCACCATTCCAAGGATAAAACAAGCTAGACTAGGAGGCAAAGCTTTCTCCTATCTAGCCCCTTTATGGTGGAACCAGCTCCCTCTGGATCTCCGTCTCTGCAATAATTATCTGTCCTTTAGGAAAAAACTAAAAACATTACTTTTTTAAGCACTCCACGAGCTCCTCAAATACGTCCTTAGCGCGGAGATACCCTACCCGGGGTGATTCATGCGCTTTAGAAATGACATAAATAAATAAATAAATAAATATTTATAAGTAACAGGCCTGGTTCTGGAAGGGCGGACGGGTGGGCCAGCCACACCCAAACATGACCTTTGGCCCACCCAGCCATGGAAGAAGAAGTCATGGAGAAGGCACCTGTTAGGTGCTTCCTCCAACATAACGCTGGAACGTTGTAATGTTTTTTTACTGTTTTTAAAACTGAAATTGGGCATTGTGTTTTGGGTGCAGAGGTGGGCGAGCCAACAAATTAACAGGGAGAGCCCAGAACTGAGTTAAGGGTCTGGCTTGGCTCTTACAGCCCATGCACGAGCCGAGCCCTGAAATGTTTGCTATGTAAAACATGCAACAAACATCACATAAAATATAGTACAGGCTCTTCAAAATTCAAAAACAATAATTATGTTTACATATGGAAGCTTTGACAATATTTCACAATATAGCGCTGACTGGAAAGTACTTATTAAAAGTGATAGCCTTTAAACATGAGCTTAGAGTCATTCCTGCCCCGACCTCACACTGGTGACTGTGCCATTAGTGAACCAACAGGCAAGGGAGTTGTCTTGTGGACCCTGTATGAAGCCCAGATTATTAGAGAACAATGTTAGTCTATTAAATCAAACATACTAGGTTTTTGTATAGTTGATTTTCTGATTCATGTATTTGAATGTGCTTTCATGCACAAATTTAAGTGGGGAAGCTTCAATTTATCCAGGTTTCATTTTTTTACTTTGTACAAATCAGCAACTAAATGGCTATCTATTCGTCTATCCTTTTTAGATTGATGCTTTGTTTTGACCACTTTGTGCAATTTTCTGCAGCAGTTTTTATTTAGTACCAACTAGACCTAGAGGTATTGAAGCGCTTTACATAAACACCAGTTACATTACACCAGGTCATGCTCATTTCATTTAGGCAATGGTGATATTCCCAGAATTACAGGTTGTTGAGACGACACCGAGATTCAAACCTGGCTGGTTCAGTTCCAAAGTGGAAGCTCTGGCAGTTACGCCACATTCTGGGATGATTGAGGGTGGCAGGCAGAAGGTACATGAAAGCTCGGCTCATCATGGGCTTTAAGTTCCAAGAGCACCTAAAGCTAAGCCAGAGCCAGGCTTCAGGTACAAGCAAAGATCAAGCTTCCAGTGGGTCCCCCACCTCTAGTTGAGAGATTGGGGACAGAGGTTTACCTACCAATGATGCAGAAGGTACAGTTACACCAAGGCCAAGGCCTGTGGACGGCCTTCTTCAACTCAATTATGGTCTGTGTGGGGGTTCTGAGAGTCTTTAGATTTTTTTTAGCTTGTGTAATATGAACGCAGTAATATACTGTAGGATGGGGCATACATTATACTATGCAGTGCTTGCCTCATTGGATAAGCATCCACCAGAGTGAGGGAATCATAAATGTCCTCCAAGAATTATTGTAGCATTACAATGCCTAATAGGAGAAGGGCCTGATTAACATAAGTAAACGTACACTTTTGTGTAAGTTTACTATTCATTTGTATTCACAAACTACGAGTTTATTTGTGCTAACAGTAATTTTCAGACTGCGGAGACGCTGCAGTCGGGGTGGAGAGCTCCAGACATAAAAAGATAGGACAGCCCTAACTTTTTAGTGAAGAGTATCTGCCACAAGTGCGGAGCTCCGCAGTTGTAAAATTATTATTGATAAAATAAAACTTGTAGTTTATGAATACCAATCGGATTTGAAGCACCAGCACTTTGTGGACTACACCTCCCAGGCTGCCAAGCGCCCAGGAGGGAGGACAATCCCGCCGAAATCGCGCTCAAAAGCGCTCTGTGACCACCGCGGCGCGGGACGCGCATATCGGATTTGAAGCACCAGCACTTTGTGGACTACACCTCCCAGGCTGCCAAGCGCCCAGGAGGGAGGACAATCCCGCCGAAATCGCGCTCAAAAGCGCTCTGTGACCACCGCGGCGCGGGACGCGCATATCGGATTTGAAACATCAGCACTTTTTGGACTACACCTCCCAGGCTGCCAAGCGCCCAGGAGGGAGGACAATCCCGCCGAAATCGCGCTCAAAAGCGCTCTGTGACCACCGCGGCGCGGGACGTGCATATCGGATTTGAAGCACCAGCACTTTGTGGACTACACCTCCCAGGCTGCCAAGCGCCCAGGAGGGAGGACAATCCCGCCGAAATCGCGCTCAAAAGCGCTCTGTGACCACCGCGGCGCGGGACGCGCATATTGGATTTGAAGCACCAGCACTTTGTGGACTACACCTCCCAGGCTGCCAAGCGCCCAGGAGGGAGGACAATCCCGCCGAAATCGCGCTCAAAAGCGCTCTGTGACCACCGCGGCGCGGGATGCGCATATCGGATTTGAAGCACCAGCACTTTGTGGACTACACCTCCCAGGCTGCCAAGCGCCCAGTAGGGAGGACAATCCTGCCGAAATCGCGCTCAAAAGCGCTCTGTGACCACCGCGGCGTGGGACGCGCGCGGGTAGCGCGCGGGCAAAGCCCGGGCCAAGGGCGGGCCCGTCCTTGCCCGTCAGGGACCGGAAGAGGCTGGGCTGGGCTACCCCCCGTGTCCTGAGCTAAGGTTATTGCATCTGGTGATATTGACTGTAGTAACAATGAGTGTGTGAGGTTAAATTGTCATAACGCATAGTTAGCTGCCTTTTTGGTTTATATAACGACTGCTTATTAATTAGAGTTGCTAAAGTGGGGTGGATTTTGGAGTCTAATTTAATAGGATTTTGTCAATTTTTAATTATTGGCTTTTATTGCTTAGGGACCATGGTAAAAAACAAAAATGCAGTGCAGCCCCGTCCTAGCACGAGGCAGGCGGCCACCACTAATGTCCCACTACCCAGTTTGACTGCCATAGATTTAATGCTGCAAAAGACAATAGGAGTAGTTGCCTCAGCGATTGAAAATACTGAGAGGCGTCTCTCACTTCCGCCTGGTACGCTTCCTCCCCTACAACCTGTAACTCTACCGTCAACCACGGCACATTCATTTGATTCTATATTGATGTCATCTTATATTGACCTTCCAGTTACACAAACTCAAACGATCCCTATAATACAGCCTCAATCGTCTCATGCTTCTTCCCCGCTCATTAGTAGACTTTCCTTAACACCTTCTATGTCGCCATCTAATACACGTATGGAGTGCCATCATTTATCTGACGAAACAACAGGTCAGGACGAGAGCGCTGCACCCTTAAGTGTAGCTCCTATGTCACCGGTTAGCTCCAAGAAGGATAGTCCACCTGCAAGAACTAGAGGACAAAAAGCAAAAAGCAAGCAGAAGCATATTATTAGAGATTTGTCTCTATTTAAACCTAAGGGAAAGGATAGTCGAATACAGCGGGACACGACATCATCAACAACAACTAGACAAAAGGGGAAAAAGGCTGGGGAACAGTTAGATGCCACCGCTACTGATACTGTAACTGTCAAGAGATGTGCCGGGGTTGGTGACGAGAGTTTTTGGTTAAGAATGGAGACAATGCTATCATCTTTACTGGGGCCCATGAATCTCAAAATTACGAACATCGAAAGGAGGTTAGATACTATGGAGAATCAATTGCTCAATCATAATAGGAGCACAACCAAAGGTCCTATTATTGAACAATCAGTTAAGAGTTTTTTAAATGAAAACACTCCAACGCTCCAAAGAAATCTAGCCCCCCCCTCAGATCAGGGTATTGGGAGGCAAAAAAACCCAGTTATAGTTGAAGATGTCAATAGAAGTACTAGAGTTCATACAGGGAATGATGATAGCTCGGTCCCTGCTTTTATAAATTTGCCCCCGGAATGCAGCGCCTATGTTGCAGTTCCTTCAAATGTCCCTAAATTGCGGAAAGATCAAGTAGAAACCTATGATGCTTTAAAAAATAAATCCCTTCAATGGCTATCCACTAAATGTGGCTTCCCCATGGAGAGGGCTAACCAGGTTATATTGATGCAGTGGGTGGGTTGGGTGGGTCCGCTTAAGAAAAAGGTGGATGGGGACTGTATTATCATCAATTTTCGATCCCCGTACTTGGCTCAAACTTCTCTTGCCAATGCACCACGACCCTCAGCCTGGGAGTTTAATATGACCTTGTTACCCTTGAGGTATTTTTATAGACACCTACTGGAAAATAAATTTGGTGATAACAATAATTTTCTGGCAAATAGACCTACAAAATTCTCTATACACAGACCACGCTTTACAATACCCACCTATAATAGATTCCAGGCCTTCGATTCTTTAGATCAAAACGATTGACTTAAGATGGTAAAGGCAAAAAGAAAAACAGGACCCAAATGGGAAGAAGGAGATACTATGGGTGGGCAATCAACTTATTTTTTAGCACTGTCGGAGCAGGAACCATTAACATTAACCAGTAACAGAGTTGTAGAGGACGATGCACCAGGTATAACCAACAGGGGTTTATCCCCAGGAACGTCGGTTACAATTACACCAAATAATGCACCTGTAATACCTCCTATTCGTACCCCGAGAGGCGATTCAGTTCTAGAAATAGGTTATAACCTAGTAACATGGAATATTGCAGGGTTATACAGAAAATTGGATACACCATTTTGGTTGGACTTTATCAAGGCAGGATATGATTATTTTTGCCTTCAGGAAACATGGTGTAAAGAGAGTATCCATATAGAAGGTTACACCTCTTACTGGTTAAATGCAACTTTATCTATGGCTGGGAGAGCTAAAGGTGGTCTCCTCATTTTGATATCCAACAATTTATCTATGTGCAGGATCAAAAGTTACACCACAGTAGATACCTATTGTCAGTTGTTGCAATTAGAATTTACCAAAGGTAAAGATCTTCTCTTGGTGAATTATTACAATAATGTTTTTGATGCCACCAGGGACAAAGTTTTAATCCCGCTCGAAAAAGAGATCGAAAGGATACTTACATCGTCACGTAGACAGAAAATTACTCTTTGGGCAGGTGATTTTAACATCCAACCCTGCCATTTGGCTATGACTAATTCCTGTGGCTTTAGGAAGGAGATTGGTGATGATGATGGGGCTGACCATTTATATTTACATTTTCCACATTGCAGGTATGGTACAGCACTGAATAAGTTAATGGTAAAACTTGATCTGGACCTTTTAAATTGTTCTAAGAACAAGGTTAACATCAAGTGCCCGACTTTTACTGGTAGGAATGCGCAGACAAACATTGATCACATCTTACTCTCCAGTAACGCTGAATTTTCTAATTTATGGATCGAGGAACAGGTCTTAAGTGATCATAATAGCATCTCCATCTCTTTATTATGCTGGGGCAATATGTATCCTAATGCACCGGATTGTATTAATGATGTAGTTGTTACCCGAATTAATGGTATGAGAGTAAAATGGGCGGGAATTGATCCCCAAAAAATGCACAAGAAGGTAGTAGAGAAGTGTAGGAAGGAGATAGATTATTGTCTTAATGATGAAGTAACCCCCGAGATATTGCTATTTAATTTTGTTAATATTAATGGAATTATAGAAGGTTTATTCACCCAAAAAAGTCGTGGTAATAGGGAATTAAATCTAGGGTGGTTCGACAAAAATTGTACTAGAACATTACATGATTTAAAAGACGCCCTGAGTAAAATACCACGCGACAATTTATCTATCAAAACTCTAAGGGCTAACTATAAATTGGCACTTTCAAACAGGAAGAATGAACTCCGAGATGAAGCATGGAATAATCTCAACCTAGCAATAGATACCAATAATAGTAAATTGTACTGGGCAACTATCAATAGTTCTTTCCTAAAGAATGATAGTGTACCAGAAATAACGTCATATGTACATTGTAACGCATGGATTGAACATTTTCCGGAAATTTTTAATCCCGATAGGTTTATTTTAAATCCAACTATATGTAACGAATTTTTATGGTTACCATTACCACTGTCAGTAAGAATAGATAAAGTTAAAGAGGGTTTAATTAATAGTAAAGGAGGTAAAGCGCCTGGCCCAGATGGGGTGCCGGTGGATTTATATAAAACTGAAATTGATCTCTGGGCCCCAATTTTAGTACGATTTTTTAATGCAGCAGTAGTAGGTAATCTCCCGGAGACATGGGACCAGTCTATAATTATCCCTCTCTTTAAAAAAGGATCCAAATCTGAGGCATGTAATTACTGTCCTATCTCTTTATTAGATGCATCTATCAAAATAATGAGTAGAATTATTTTGAAGAGATTGGATTCATGGGCAACAGAGAATGGGATTTTATCAAAGGTTCAATACGGATTTAGGAAAGGTTTGGGGACACTAGAACAGTGTATTAATCTTGACCTTCTTATTAATAAATACACTGTTGCTAAAGAGGGCAATATGTATCTTTGTTTTGCTGACCTAAGCAGCGCCTTTGATCTCGTGGATCACGCCTTTTTTTTGGCGTGTTTTACTTGAATTAGGGGCACTCAATGAAATTGTACATTTTTTAGCTAGGTTGTATGCAAAACTAACTTGTAAAGTACGCTTTGGTCCTGCTGGCGAATGCACTCCTTTTTTTAAGGTTACTAGAGGCATTCGTCAGGGTTGTGTCCTGGCACCACTTTTATTTTCACTATTTATTAATAAAGTTGACACAACCCTTAGCCAGATTTCTGCAGATGCTCCGCTTATAGATGGGAAAGCAGTGCCAATGCTACTATATGCGGATGATGCCGTTTTAATATCACGTACCCAGATTGGTTTGCAACGATTAATTAATGAGTTTACCTCATTTATTTTAAGTAGAAAACTTTTGATAAAAAAATCAAGACTTTTGCGATGACTTGTGGGAAGAAAACTAAATTAGGGGGGTTATCCTTTTTTATTGATAATGTAAAGATGCAAACGGTCAAAACATTTTGTTACCTTAGTTTGACGTTTTCAGGGGACGGAAAATGGACACAGGAATATGATAATATTAGTCTTAAAATGAGTAGAAACACCAATAGTATATTTAGATTTTCATCTAAATTAGGGGCGAGACGAATCAGAGATATGATGGTGATTTATAACGCCAGATGTGTTTCATCAGCACTTTACGGAGCGGGCGTATGGGGTCATAAAAGTTGCCCAACGCTGCAGCAAGATGAAAATAGGTTCCTTAAGAAGTTATTGTGCGTACCATCCTCAGCTTCAACAGCTTTAATTCATGCTGAAGTGGGAATTGAACACATTTCCGATATGGCTGCATTACGCCCCTTGACTCTTTGGCGTTCAATCTGGTCAAAGACTGAAACAATATTTACTCAAGCAATCATTAAAGATTGCTTGAGGCTTGACCATTCTAATCAAATCCTGTGGCTTATATACATCCAATATTGGTACCATCTTCTATTTGGATGTAATATTTTTCTTGAACCTGAGGCCGCAGCTTCAATCCCAAAAAAAAAGTTAAAAGAGAGATTTTTAACCTACAAGAAGGAGATAAGGGAAAGGTCATCCAGGACGTTACCAACCGTTATTTTTTATCGGGAGTTAAATTTAAATATTGGGTTTCAGACTTATCTATCCTCCATTACCCGTAATTCACATAGATTTGTTTTAACTCGGCTTAGATTGGGAATTGTCCACCATTTAGTGGCATTTCCGCAAATGAAAAGTGGTACTAATTCTCTTTGCCCATGTGATAATACCTCAAGACAAAGCTGCTGTCATTTTTTATTGTTTTGTAAGTTTTATTATTCCCTGAGGAAATTTTATCTTAAACCTATCTTTTTAAAATATAATGTTCGATCCACAAAAACGGCTATGAAGCTGGTATCATCTCTAGAAGGCCCTGACATCTGTTTTTATGTGGCTTTGTATATATTGAAGTGTATAGCTGCTAGGAAAGCAATAATTATTAATTAGGATTACTTTTACCTGCTGAGTACAATTTTTGATGCTGCGTTTACGTGCTAATGTGTTTTTGTTTGTATAAATATGATTTATCGGAGTATGAAGGACCTTTTCTAGAAGGCTATTGTGGATTTTAATATTGTGTGGAATATGTAAGTCCCCCAATGTGTGAGGAATTAATTATTAATTATTTACTGTTGTGTCTTGTAATTTATATTACAGCTATGATGGGATTTTAGTTTATGATATATTGTTTGTATATTGTTCTGCTTATATGGTTATATTCTATAAACCGAATAAAAGCATTTTGAACTGAATACCAAAAAATAGTAAACTTGCACTAAAGTTTAAGTTTACCTTTTGAATCGGGCTCTAAGACTGTCTTTTTTCCACCAGATGTTGAGGTACGGTAAATAACTGTGTTATGTCAAGTAAGATATTGTGTTGAGCTGAATTTGTTCTCACCAGTATGCCCAGAGTTACAAATGGGAGCATTTCATATTCTAATATCCTGATTATTCTCAGGTTATAGTCAATGCCACTGGAATTATGCAATTATATGGTTGTGGTGGTTTCCACAAAAGTATGGATTTGCCGCATTTGCCACATAGTCTATCATCTGCTACACAATCTGCAGTTTACAACAAATGCCCCTAGCTCAAAGGGATCAAAAGGTACTAAAAAATGCTGCATTAGATGTTGTAGCACAGTTGAAGACCCTTTTCAAAGGTTGGTTGTTCACCTTTCAGTTGCTTATTGCTATACTTGCATGCTAGACTTGCATTACCAAGGAGGTACAACCTAGGCCCAGACAGTGTTAACAAGTGGAAAAAATGAACAAATTAATGAAGTATCACCACATACGTTGCCTTTTCTTGCTGCATAATTTAGTCAGCTCTGCTGCATAATTTGGTCCTCTCCAACTAACGAATTCTGTGGGCCTGGTGATACATTTTGTCGAATCACATCTACTCACACTGGGACTGATAATTCCTTTCAATGTAGGGCTAACACGGGTTATGCAATGTGGGATGATATACACATGGTGGCATTAATGTTAATTATCTATACTTACCTCAGAACTAAATAACCCTAGCCAAGAACCTTCAGCTCATCCTTAACTGCAAACTCAACATCACAGCTCAAGTCAACACCATCACTGCCTTATGCTTCCACATACTGAAGATGCTGAGGAAGATTTTCAAATGGTTCCCAGTAAACATGCGGAATTTTGTAATTTTTTTTAATTGATTTTTTATATTTTCCTTGGGAAGATCACAAAGCATTTTGCACACAGGCAGTCAGAGTCATAACACTTGAGACAATTTAGAGAGAGGAAACAAAATACGAATGAAAAGAAGAAATAAGAGCAGAAAAATTACTAATGATATATGAATTTGCCCCAAATCAGATGATACCAGTCCCAAAAGGACCTAATCAGACCCACGGAACCAGGTTTTCTCAAGTTCCTTAACTGAACGAGGGCCATGTGCTTTCGCAACTGCTTGTTTGCATTCATATATTTGTCGCAATAATGCCCTCAACACATTGACCTTCGGCGGAAAATGATCAATCCAAACCTGGGCAATGCATAATCGAGCACTAACAATTGCAATTGCTATTGATGAGCCAAGATGTCTGGACAATCCCCTTTATACCCCAACAGAAGATCTTTTATTCCCAATCGCACTTCGCACCTAAGCTGATCTGTTAACAGTTGGATCACATCTCTCCAATAGACATTGAGCGAGGGGCATTCCACAAACATATGGGATAGATCAGCAGCATAATGGTGACACTTTGGACAGTGTGACTTCTCCGAGGCTTGAGTCCTCGCCCACTTGGGGATACTACTAGGGGTTTAATACAACATATAAATGAATTGCTGTAATTTAAGACTAACAGATACCACTGATTGCTCTACTACAGTAAGGGCTACCTGAATCTCTGTGACCGTAACCTCGGTTGCTAGAAGTTGAGTCCATCTTGGAGCTATCCTCAACTATCAACTGGGGCATATGAGAGTAGCTTCTGATAAAATGAGCTTATGGTTACTCCGCCAGTTGGCGAATATAGGCAGATGAGGATTTCAGTTGGTTTATGATCGATAGCTGATTTACAGCCACACAATAAATAATTCCTCACTTGTGGATACTTGAAAAAAAAAGTAATGTCGGTGCCCATACTTTTCCTGCAGTGAGTTAAAGGTCCAAAGTCCTCGAGAGTCATATGAATGCCCTAGATTATGTACCCTCTTTTGTTGCCATCCCTTTCCCACCTTATCTTAAAAAATATCTGGAAAAATAGGATTATCCCATAGGGGAATGTATGTGTGTAAAGCAGGCAGCGGGTACCTGGAACTAATTTCCCGTCAAATTCAAGCTATGTATCTAACTACCTTGAATCTAACCATTTTAAAGTATTTAGGATTTGTCCGTTTGTGGAGTATGTATCTGTTATCAGGACCTAGTGCTAGCAGATATCCTAGCATAGTTATACCGGCCTCGATCCCTCTCAGAAGCCTCTGTATTTATCCAGCAAACGCAGTCCAATAATAGAACTTAAAATCTGGTAAGTTAATGCCCCCCTGTCTATACTGAAGGTTAAGAAACTTAATAGAAAGCCTTGCTCTCTTGTACCACCAGATAAAGCTGCCTATAATGCCCTCCAAGCATCTAAAAAAAGAGTCCGGGACCCGGAGAGGTATGGGACGAAATAGGTAAAGAAATGTAGGTAATATATTAATTTTAATAATATTGCATAGCCCCAGAATACTAAGTGGTTGTCGATGCCACATCTGTAATTTTGCGGTTACAGTTTTCAACAGAGGCTTGTAGTTAAGTGAAATAATCTCTTTGACGGAGTCACTCAGCCGAACACTTAAGTATGTGGCTGTCTAAACAACTGCCGATATAGATAAACAATGGTCCCAGACTTATTCTAGTTACAGTCTAGTTATGAAGACATTCATTATTCAAACAACATTAGATATGTATATGATTTAGCATAGGGTCATTGATACACATCAAGTTCTCCAATATGTAAGTACATCCTCGAATGACACAATGGCACCCAATATAGCTCCAACAGTGATTGTTTTTTTATTACTCAATTGCTTTTGTAACGGATCACTATGTACAAATACTTCAACAAAAAGGTTGCTCCAAAGGGAGTGTGAAAGGGAAAATGTGCTTGTGAATAGGACAGATATGAAAGAGGGGAATCAAGTCTGGATATATTAAAAAAACACAGTCAATTTTCACTTTGTTATCCTTAGTAAACTGACTATGGTTTATAACAACACCAGTTCAAAAGTAGGCCTGTCCCTCAAAAATTGTTCCAAAAGTGGCCTTTTTTGATTAAAAATTTCCTTAAAGGAAAGATAAGTACAATACACTGGATGTCATCAGAAGCGGTGTTTAACTGTTCTACCGTACAATCAAGGTAGGTAGCAACCCAAGTGCATAAACCCCATGAGGGTCTGCCCCTTCCTCCCGTCGTAGCCCACACATTAATAGTTGCATAGTCCTCCCTCAGTATATCCTCCCTTGCCCAGGTCTCCTGAAACATACACACATCATGGTCACCTACAAATTGACTCCAATCTGGATTTTGCAATTTACTTTTATTCCGGTAATGTTCCACGATAGAACCTTCAGTGAGTGGCCGGATTCAAGACTACCATCGTGTGCATTAAGACCGCTAGTGATGGGGCTTTGGATGGACTCTGATTGGAACGTAGGGGGTAATTTAACAGCTTCCAATAAGGGACCCCTCTAGCTGAAGTAGAAGTTTAAAAAACGGGAGACGCGAGAGCTGGAATGTTAGGCAGATCCAGTCCGGTCCGTCATGGTCTGAAACTTTCTGAAAAGTTTCAGGTTGTTGGTCCACTGATCCAATACTACCAAGGATGTTCTGTCTCTGGAGTTCGCTATTACTCACCCCAAATGCCCTACTAACCCCACCAGTCCCTGTGCTGGCAATATAACCAGCCTGAGACACAAGTCAGTCCACCTCCTCAAGAGTCCCATATCTATTTGCTACTGGGATGTTAAAAAATATTCTAGGGGCTTGACAGGACAGATCAATTGTGCTATAGAGAGGTAAGCTAGGCTGTTGATAATCGTTAGTCGATTTAAGTTTCTGGTAGGGAGGCCAGAAGGAATGAGGCTTTGGGGATAAAAGTATCCCAAGGGTCAGATATTTATTTCTCCATGGAGCACATGGATGCTACCAAGTCTACGTAAAATCTCACGCACCAGTTTAGGTGATTTAAAGGAAAGAACAATACAGTCCCCGGGAAGTGTTTTCTCCCTTCTCCTGAACCAACCTACTCTTCTTGCCATTTTAAATTCATTAAACAAGGCCTCTGATAGTCCGGTTTGAGTCCCGAGCCACCAAAGAGCCTTGTTTCTCCATGCCTCACAAGATTCATTTGACTTGGAAATAGGGGCCGGGACATTTGCCAAAATTATGGTTAATGGAGTAGCGTCAGGGGCAAATCCAACCTCACCTCCTCCCCAGCCCCATGAGCTAAATGCGGGATAAATATCGAAGCAGTAGGACAGGGTTTAACGGAAGCGGGAGCAGGATTAGATGTTAGGCTGGGGATACTCTCATGTTGCATAGGAGCTGTAACTGGATCACAGGGGGGCTTCGCCTGATGTGGATTATCTACGATAACACCTTCCGGGTCCAGGGAACTGCAGCTGGGGCCGACAACACAGGTACCCTGGCCTTGACCTTTACTTATCAAGCCCTCAATGGCCGTTAACCTAGCCAATACTTGTTCTATAGAAGTTGCAGCTTGGATTTGGTATGACTTGATGCCCACCCTCTCCCGCTTCCTTTCGCACTGTAGAGCCTAAGTAAGACTGGTCAGTTTAATCAAAATAGAGTCCAGATTATCTAAACGGCCCCACAAGGAGACAAAACTATTGCCAATTGACTCTTCCTAAGAAGTAAAAACAGTGTCCAGATTAAACCCCCCCACAGAGTTTACCACTGTATAGCCTTGTACATTACATATAGAAGAAACAACATCATTTTGTGTACTAATAGAGCGGGTACCAGACACATCGGAATTCTTTCGGGGAGTACTCTTCCCTTTAGATTTAAGAAATACTACCAAATTTGTCAGTCTCCAAGCAAAACAGAGCATCTCCTCCATTCACCATATTCATAAATAAATCATTAAATTCTAGTATTAGAATATCTTTAAACACCTTATAGAATTATAGTGTTATTGCATCCTCTTCTGCTGCTTTCCCAGCTGACTGAATACTACTGGCAGCTTCAATCTCATCAGGAGCAATGTATCCTTGTAGTGTCCAGCCGAGGCAGGTGACTCCCCGTGAGATACTCAGTCATAGCAGGATAGTCAAAGTCAGACGGTTAGCATACACCTCTTGGTAGAAAAGCCTAAATTGCTCTTGTATAGCATGAGGATCTGTAAAAGGCGTATCATCATTATGACTAATACACCTGATAATGTTCCGAGCCCTTTTATCAGAAATTTGATCTGCGAGAAGGCGGCCGATCTTCTCACCATATTCATATTGATATATTCTGTTCTTCTGATAGCTGGCGGCTAATTGCTCAGTCAGACCCGGATTAACCGTTTGCCATCATTCCATCAATATAAAATAAATCTCCTGTTCATTAGAGCTCTTTGTTTGGATTGCCTGAGCATGCTGCATCTCAAGCTCCACACAATCTGTCTGACACTGCATTGTTTGCTGATGTATAGATCTATTCCTATTTATAATAAACTGAAGGGTTACCCGTCTAATATACCCCTTCATACAATCCCAAACAACAACTATTGAGGCAGTCCCTTTATTAATTCGTAGGAATTCTCTCAACGAACCTCCGAGATATGATTGGTACTCCTTATTAACTAACAGATGTCGCAGGAATGTAAATGGTTTGATAGAGCTAAAACTGTCAGCACGATAGGGTTATGATCAGAAGTAATCTTAGGACATTCCTCAATATGTGCATCCCTCAATAACTGTTGTCGAGCAAACATCATATTAATATGTGAATAATGCTTATGAGGGGAAAAATAGTAGGTACAGCCCTGTTCAGTGGGATATAGTGTTCTCCATACATCCAATAATCTATGTAAACGTATGAGTTCCAAGATTGATGCCTGGGTTGCTACCATTCTTACATGTGCTCTTTGGTTTGTGGCAGCCATGGAATAATCCATTGTACAGTTATAAGCCCCCATTACTATTAGCTCGCCAGTATAGTCCAGTAGCTCAAGACTTAGGTGATCAAATACATTAGGATCATCCACATTTGGGCCATAAACTACACAGATAGTGATATTATACCCTAATGGTGCCACCTGAGCTCTGGACCACCTTCCCTTAGTGTCTGTTGTACTTTTCAATATATTAACAATCATGTTTTTAAATTTCATTATGGCCATGCCCCGAATTGAGATTGATTGTGAAGTACATACAAGGATATCATACCCAGCTGTTTAAGCAAAGCCTGGTCCTTATATGCCGGATGCGTTTCGGTTACTCCTAATATATGCAGTTTAAAAACTTTCAGTTCTTCTTTGACTAATTGTCTCTTTTTAGCCTGATTCAGGCCTGCAACGTTCCAACACATAAATTTAAACTTAGACATTATTAATGAAAATTATATAGTTTGGATAGTCCCCACCCTACTTTCATGACCTGATTGCTACAGACTCTACTCTTTCAGATTGTATTTACCACCAAATTCAAATCCAACTGACTCATATCTTCCATTGACCAACAACTTATATTCACCAAACTTGTTTCCCTACCAACCTATCCTCACCCTCCCCCGCTCCTAGAGAAGGAATCAACCCCCCTTTGACTGTCCATGATATGACATCCTGATGGAAGCGCACCACCCAGATCCCCCTGCCACCAGCTCCAAACTACAGAGAAAAAAAAGAAAAGATACGAGAAGACAGAAAGCGGAATAGAAGAAAAAAAAAGGAAAAAGAGGAGAAAAGGAGGTCATATTATCCTTAACACCCAAAATACTTGAAGACATTTCACAAAGAAGAATTGGGAAGTCCAACTTTGAACGAGCCAAAGATAGGTACAGATTTACTAAGAGGCAGATTTCCACTGGTTTAAGCAAGCAAAGCCTCCTGCTCTGTATGAAAGAACTGAGAATGACCATTTGTAATCACTTTAAGATGTGTCGGCTCCTGTAAAAAGACCAGTGCTCCAACAGCTTTCAGTCAGTCCATTAGCTGACGAAGTCTCTACCACCTATCCATAGTAACCTTACACAAAGATAGACAAAGATCCAACTGCAATAGTTGCTACAGGACGGGCTTTCAAAAAGATGGCTTGACGTAATAGGAAATTGCTTATGAATATAAGAATGGGCCTAGGTTGCGAAGGCTTTGACTGGGCTGGTTGACAAATGAAGAGAAGCAATCTATGAGCCCGATGAATTTGTAAGTCCCAATCCCAGTCTGCCAGATCCGGAAAAGCCTGCTGGAATAAGTTTACAATGAAAACCCTGGGATCATCTCCCTCCTTCTCTTCTGGTACCCCTAAGACCCTTAAGTTGTTACGCCGCTGCCTGTCTCCAAGTCTTCAACTTTGCTTTGCACCAGTGCCAATTGTCCCTCTTGTGACCTGATTGACTTTACAGAGGCTGAACAGACTTCCTTGGTCCCAGCTACTCGCTGTTACAGTTCCATCATTTCTGAGGAAAGTGCTACGACTTTGCTTGATACTTCTGTTAGTGATTGCTGTAACACCATACTACTTTAACTTGTGCATAGTGTTCCTGAGCCTTCCTATGTTACGACTGCAAGAATGTGAGAATAGTAGAAAGTAAGGGTTCCTTTGCCTGAGATGACTCTGCTTGGTCAAGGGTGTTGGTACCAGATACTACCCCAGTAGGCAAAAGCCACACTGAGACATTACCTGGAGAGCCAGACTTTTCTTGCGATCTTGGACTTGAAGTATCAGCCAAACCAAAGTCCACATTAGAGTTTAAATACTGTCCAGCGCTAAAGACAGAAGTGTCCGGCTGAGCAACAGAGCCAAGACTAGATAGCTGAGAACCTTAACTTCGCCCTTAGCTGTAACCGATTTCCGCAGTGGGCTATCCTTAGAGCGCCCTCTCAGACGAGTTGGTGCTGGATTGATGCTTTGGTCGCTGTCGTGCCCCTCAATATTTTTTTGTTACCACCTCGGGTTCTCTGTACCCTTGCCCTGTTTTGCTTTTACCTAAATCCTCCCCTACTTTAGTCACAGGTTGTGTATTGGCCCTTGCTCTTGGCCCAGCTTGGTGTCTAAACCCACATCCAGTATAGCTATTGGGTCTGATGCTGTGCTGGAATGCACAACACTGTCTCCACTAAGGCTACAAAACTCCTTCCTGGCCTCCGCTACTTTTACCAACTTCTACCAGCGCTGGAGTGGGTGCTTTAGCTATTATTTGCCCTCCACAAGGAGCTCTGATACAAGACAGGTAGCCCCACCAGTTTCAGCAGTATCGCCTGCTCCCTTTTCCACCACAAATTCTTGCTCGACAGAGGTAACATTGTTGCCGCACAGACAGAAAAACTTAAACTGACATCTTTATCTTGCTGTGGGAGGAGATCCAATTCTTAGCAAGGATTGCCACTTGCTTCAGTAAACTCTTTGTTATCCAAAGGGCCAGAGGCTGCTCAGAATCGGCTGCACTGACGCCCGGCGTTTCCGCTGCAGCCTGAAGCACATCCACCATAGCTGCAAGGACAAGACGCTCCTCGCTAGGTACAAGCTAACGATCCGCCACTTTCCGGGAGTGGAAAAGCATCAGAATTGGTCTCACAACTCAGGAGCCAGACCCAGTCACCTTCCCTCAGGTCCCAGAATGCCTCCTGTGAGCCGCACTGAGAGCCGCTGTTGAAGCATCTTCGTTTGGGCAGTGGACAGGGCATAACACAGGCCCCCGCATCCCCCACAGTGCGGGGGGCCCCGAGCTGCAGGGGGCCCCCTCGGCACTGTACTCACACCGGAGAGCTCCGGATTAAATCCGGAATGGGGGCCCCTCTGTGTACCTTGCAACTTTCGTTACGCCACTAGCAGTGGATTGTAGCACTTCTGTGGTAGCCCGACTGCAGCGTCCTCCACGTTGTGCCTGAGCTCTAGGAGGAGCTATTGCAGAGAAGGGTTTTGGCTGGCCAAACATGATGCTGCTAAAAACAAAGCTGCACAGCCGATCATCCACCTTGCCGCTCGGAATTGGAAAAGACGGCACATACAAAATGGAGTACACCGGCACCACATCAGGTAGCTTGAAAGTTTTTTATCCGCTCTAGTATGTCGTTAGCCGAGAGAAGCCGTATCTACCTAGATATTACAAAGCAGGTTTGAGTTTTGGTGCAGGGATAATCCTGGGAGAGCTCCCTGTGGCGGTGTCAGTCCGCCATCTTCCTTCCCAGACACCCTCCAAACATGCCAGAAATCATCACCGTCTTGCCACTAGCAATCTAGACAACAATAATACCCTCTATGCTGGGATAAACAACCTCTCATTGGAAGGCTGCAGAACATTCAAAACTCAGCAGCCAGAATCACTCCAAACCTCCCACGACACTCACACATCTCACCTCACCTCAAAGAGCTAAGCTGCCTACTCATACCCAAAGAAGCACATTTCAAACTTCTAAGGTACTCTGGCCCAGCATACCTCAACAATCATCTGCTTTCATAAACCTTCAAGACACCTCAGGTAGGCAAGATTCCCACTTGCTCACAACCCACACATGTGGAAACCCAAATCCAGAAGTTACGCTCCAAAAGCATTAAATGAGGTGCCCTTACACATATGAGCCTCCTCTTCATTTCTAGAATTACACAAGAACCAGAAGACCTGACTTTCAAGTAACCACATTAGGTCCTAGTCTTGGCTAATATCACACTTGCTGAGCTCCAGGGTGCCCTGCTGGGTGAGAGTGCGCTTTACAAACCAGCATAATATGGCATGGCATGACCCAGAGAAGCAAATGCACTTCTTGGCGTATTCAGTTCAAACTGGTATAAAACCCAACCATGCTGGAGTATTCTGTTAGTCTGGGTGATTGTTTTTGTTTCCCATGTTAAGAGCTAAGAGGCCTTGTTTGTGTGAGGTCACACCCCATGCAAATGAGGGAATGTTCTCTGAATACCGAGCTAGCTATAGATGTGTCAGCGTTTCAGTATAACAGAAGGGGCAGCACAAGCATCTGCTGCTCTTCTGTACCCGGGGCACTCTGCGTAATACGCCCCAGAAGGTTACCTGTTGGCATTTGATGGGTTTACACTTCTCAGGCGTGAAAACTGCCCTTAGTTGTCAATAATACTGCTTTCTTTTTTCTAAATCTGTTGGTGTTTTTTAAACTTTGTAATCAATGAAAGTACACCGGAAAAGAATGACATGAAAATAAACAGTTACAAAGTTCACAGTATGCAAGAAATAGGTGTTTGGGTAAGTTGCCAGGAGTAAATAGCCAGTCTTCGCAGTGCGAAATGTCAAGACCTAGGGTGTGGAAACAGGGACCCTCTTAACCTTTAACTACTATTAGAATCTGCTTGCAATGCAGGTGCTTCTGTTGAAGCGAGCCCTGCTGGAAATTATAAAGCTTAGGGCTTGATGAGTATAGGCTCTTACTCTCAAATAACTCTCTTGATGCAGTCTGTGCCTGTTTGAAAGAAGATATGATGTAATCTTGGGCTTGTAGGCTACCTCCAGAATTGACAAAAATTAGGACCATAATAGCCCACCCATATATACCCTTGGCCCATCCAGATTAAAATTCTTGTAACCGGGCCCGATGCCTAAGCTTGGCAAAATGTGGATATACTTAGAATTTACTTAAGTTATATTATTTGGTATTTTATGTTATGTTATATATGTCACACTATATTACGTGAGCTGTCATGTTGCATCATGTTATATCATGTCTTGTGATACTACACGTGCAATATATAAAACTGCAAAAAGAACATAAAATACAAAAACTAGTAGAGGGTCGGATCTGTGGTAAACAATATCGAGCACCCGAGAGACTCGAACGGAGACTACATTTTCTTTTTTTGTCTTCATTTTCTCGTGTAACCAAGACAACCTACAGCTGCTTCACAGATGGGCAGTGACTCTGTGGGGTATGACTGATGACCTGTGCCTTCACCGTAGCAACCCAGCGTCTAATGATATCTCGAGATAAATGCGGCGCAGGCGCGTCTTGTTATGGTGTCACGACAGACACGGCCTAGACTAGCGGTTGTGATACGTCACGATAGGAGCTGCTTCTTTCTCACATCACCCGCAGCCGTGAAGCGGCGCCGTATTGGTGCGTGCGTGGGGGCGGGTGTGGTCTGTGTGTTGGGGAGCCCGGCCTCGCGTGACGAGCTCGGCGCCGCGCGCAAGTGTGAAAAGAGCGGATTCGATTGGCCTCTGGCACCTTCGAGAAGGCGTCAACGCCACTCCCATGCACACGTTGTGATTAGTGTAAATCATTACCTGCAGCGACTGCCGAGACTGTACCACCGTCTGCCACCTCTGTTAACAATTCCAACTGAGCCTGGTCACCATAATTCGGAGCCTGTAAAAAATAGAAATACCTTGTTTTTAAAATAGTGCTTCATCCCGCACCTACTGTTTCTTAGTGATATAAATGGCAAGTGTTATTATTATGCAATACATGGCACTCACTCAATGTATTGACCACAGAAGGCTAGACAACTACATTTGCCTTGACAGACTCAGACTCAGGGCCTCAACCAAGCAGCTCACGGGCGCGTGTTCATCTCACCGAGCCGTAATGCCAGCTTGACTGAGCCTAAGCCCACAACAGGCACCATTCCATTACCTCCTCGTCCAGTCTTCCTCGCCACAGTAATCACAAATGAGCCTCAGGCTCCACACAGAACTCCAAGTAAATTTAAAAGAGCAGCGCTCTAGTCTCCCCTCCCTCCTACAATATGGACCCCAGTGTCTTCAGCCAATCCCATAAAGGGATACAGAACCAACACCACGACCTGTTCTTTTTTTCTGCACTTCTCCGAGTGCTGCGTTGCCTGTGTTGACCGGTGGTGTCATCAGGTGAGTGGGGCTGGGTTCCTGCTTCAGCGGTCCCGTTATGCCCTTGGGTATTTAGTTTGGGGGTAGTAGTGTGTTTTTCCTCGATTGTTTGTTTAAATTGTTGTGTTGTACCTCCTGCTACTGCCTTTGAAGCCGCTGGTCCTGCTTTAGCGGACTTTCAGTGGCGTTCATCTTGTTTTTTTTGCCTGTGTCGCTCGGTGACACTGACGATCCCTCGTGGTCTGTTTCATTTCCCGGCCGCGCGTCCTGCTCAGCGGACATAGCGCGGCCGGAAGCATTTGATCTGGGGGCCCGAGGCTCCCGGTCTCATTATTACCTGCTCTTCATGGCGCGTGTGCGTGCTGTGGGGGCGGGTAGCTCCCATAGGCATTTCGTTACCTGCTTCTTAGTTGTGAGTTCCTTGTTGTTCAAAGCTGTCTCGGTCCTCGCTTGCACGGTATGTGGATGCGCGCGGCTGTTTCTCCTCCCTTTATGGTTGGTTTGTCTGATTACGGGTTCTGGCTGGTTTGGTTACCTGGCAACCCCGGGGCCTTTTAAGCCAGGCGTGTTGTCTTCTCCTCTGCCTGTGTTCTCTTCGTGAGTTCACTGGTGTGTTGCTATTATGGAGAGTGGTTCTGTTCCTGATTCTGCTCCTGGGGCTTCTGGTTCTGGTATCCAGATCCCGTCTATGGAAGTGTTACAGCAGCTGATCAATTCTGCTGTGGCTGCTGCTATGCAAAGTCAGACGCCTGTTCCTCCTGCGAAGCGGGCTAAAGTGGATGTAGCTGCGGCTGCTGATTCTGACGTAGAGGAGGATGTTGATGTCAGAGGTCGTTTTGTGCAGGGTGCCGACCTGAAGGAGGTGCTGGGTCACGTTAGAGAGAACTTGGTGTTTCCTGCTTCTGTTGTTCCTCTGGATGACGATCTCTTTGCGCAATACCAGCGTCCTGCGCCTGATTCTTTGCCTTTACACTCTTCGGTCTTGAAGGTCCTGGAGAATGAATGGAAAGATGTGGACAGAGGCTCCTTTCCACGCTTTTTGAGTAAACGGTACCCGCTGCAGGACTTTGATGTGAAATTCCCTTCTTCGGTGAAGGTTGATTCATTGTTGGCCAGCATGGTGTCTCATGGAACTGTAGTGTCTGAGGATTCTTCTCCTGCTGACCCGGTTGACCGTAAAGTGGATGGTGCGGTGAAACGCACTTCTGCGGCTGCTAATTTCTCTATCAGGGCGGCTGCCTATGCGTCTTACACTATACAATCCTTGCTTAAGGATTTTCAGTCTCTGTCTGAATTGATGGACCAGGGGGAGGATGTTTCTTCTACCCTGGCGATGATGGAGCAACAAGTGCGGTTGCTTTCGGATGTCTCCTTTGACTCTTTAGGGGCTGCGGCTTCCGCTGCTGGGTCTTCGGTGGCTGCGAGGCGACTGTTGTGGCTTCGTTCGTGGAAGGCTGATGCTGCGCAGAAAAACCTCCTGATGAAGATTCCTTTTTCTGGGGTTAAACTTTTTGGGTCACTGATGGATGACATGGTTAAGAAGACGGCGGAGGACCGTAAGCTACTGGCTCCTGAGCGAGCGGGTCACTTCCGTTCATTTGGTCCTCAGAGAGCTTTTGGCCCTTCTCGGAGGGGTCGAGCTGGTCAGCCCTTTCGTGGGAGGGGGCGTGGCCGGGGTGCTCCTTCCTTTGGTAAAACCCGGTTCTCCGGTTCCTCTTCCTCCTCCACTCCTGCACCAAAGTCGTGACTGGATCGCTCCTGGTATGGGTCCGGTTGGGGGTCGCCTCCGTTTCTTCCTGGAGTCTTGGAGACGGTCTGTTTCGGACCAATGGGTGCTGCAGGTGGTTTCAGAGGGTTTGCGGATTGGATTTATCCTAACTCCACCAGACTATTTCAGGGCTACTCCTTGTCCCAGAGATCCGGTAAGGAGATTGGCGCTTTTGGACGGCATCGAATCACTGGTGGTAAAGGGTGCGGTGGTTCCTGTTCCCGCCGATCAGTTGGGGTTGGGTGTGTATTCCATCCTATTTCTGGTGTCGAAGCGCACTGGAGATCTTCGCCCTGTGATGGACCTGAAGTGGGTGAATACTTACGTACCTCACAAAAAGTTCAAGATGGTTTCCCTTCCGTTGATCCTTCCTCTGATATCTCAGGGCGACTTCCTTGCTTCGATAGACTTGAGGGATGCTTATCTACATGTCCCGGTTCATCCGGATTCTCAGAAGTTTCTCCGGTTTTGCGTGATGGGTCAGCATTACCAATTCCAGGTACTGCCATTTGGACTCTGCTCTGCTCCCAGGGTCTTTACTAAGGTTCTGGCTCCTCTTATTGGCCTTTTGCATGGGGAGGGCATTAGTGTGTTTCCTTATCTGGACGACATTTTAATTTCTGCTTCTTCTCTTCCCAAGGCGGAGTTGCATGTCAAGAGGGCGTGCCATGTCCTGGAACGTCATGGGTTCCTGGTGAATGTACCGAAGTCCTCCCTGGTTCCTGCACAGGAATTGACTTTCATTGGGGCTCTGTTCAGGACTCGGTTGGGTATGGTGTTCCTTCCTCCTCCCAGGATTCTGTCCCTGATGTCTGCTGTTCGTGCCCTGTTGGTGGGACTGTCTCATCCTGTGAGCCTATGGCTGAGGGTTCAGGGTCTGATGTCGGCATCATTGTTGACGGTGCCGTGGGCTCGCCTACACATGTACCCGGTGGTATCGCACATTTTGTCGCATTGGGACCCCTGTTCCCTAGATATGAATGTTTTGATTCCTATGTCGGAAGAGGTTCGGGTGGTCCTGAGTTGGTGGTTGGACGAAGGTCATCTGTCCAGGGGCCGCCCATTTCTGATTGTTCCCACCCGCGTGGTCACTACCGATGCCAGCCTGCTGGGGTGGGGTGCTACTCTGGGGGATTCAACGACTCAGGGGGTTTGGCCTCAGTCGGTGTTGTCATGTTCCTCCAACTACAAGGAGCTGAAGGCCGTCCTCCTGGGTTTGTTGGATTTCTCGAATCTGGTTCAGGGTCACCATGTGCAAGTTCGAACGGACAATCAGGTTGTGATGTCATATATAAACCATCAGGGAGGGTGCAGGGTTCAATCCCTCTGTTGCCTCGGCCGTCGGATTTGTTGTTGGGCGGAGTTGAATCTGGAGTCCCTGTCTGCCATTTATCTTCCTGGCGCGGAGAACACTGTGGCGGATTGTCTGAGCCGGGTGTTTCCCTCCATGGGCTCTTTGTCCCTGACGCCTGTGCTTTTCAGGAGGTTGCGACGGATGTTTGGTTGTCCGATTGTCGACCTCTTTGCTTCCCAGGACAATTTCAAGATCCGTTGCTATTGCACAATTATGCCTTGCCGGGATGCTTGGAGGGTGGATGCCCTGTCGTTCCCTTGGCCGAAGGGTCTGTTGTATGCCTTTCCTCCTGTTCCCCTGATTCCGGCGGTCTTGCAGAAGATCAAGAGGGAGGGATCCTTTGTGCTTCTCATTGCTCCGGGTTGGATGCGTCGCCCTTGGTATCCCCTGATGTTGGAATTGGCTGTGTCTCCGGGGTGGGCCTTGCCATTCAGTCCTTACCCTCTGTTGGGTCCTCCTCTTCCTCTGCCTGTGTTCCGGTCCTTGGGTCTGCGGGCCTGGCTCTTGAGAGGGATTCGTTGATGCGAACTGGCTGTTCATTGGCTGTAGCTGGGGTCATTCAGCAATCCAGGAGACCTTCTACTCTTAAATCCTATGCTAAACACTGGGATAATTTTGTTTCTTGGTGTCTGGGTCGCGATCTGTCGGTGGCTTCTTTGGATCCGGCTCGCATTTTGGATTTTTTGAATGATGGATTTGTGCTGGGCTTGGCCATTTCGACTCTTCGGGCTCAGTGGGCTGCGATTCAGGCGTTCCATGTCCTCCCTTTGATTTCTGTTTCACCATTGGTTGCTAGACTTTTTAAGTCTCTTTCTTTCCAACGCCCCCGTCCTATTATGTGTCCTCCACCTTGGGACCTGCCTTTGGTTTTGCGCTCCTTGCAGTTGGCTCCATTCGAGCCTTTGGAGTCGGTGGAGTTGAAGTTTTTGACACTCAAGGTGGTGTTTCTTGTGGCGATTGCTTCTGCCAGACGTATGGGGGAGCTGGGTGCATTCCTTCGTTCTGCTCCCTTTTTGTTGGTTTTGCCGGACAGGGTGGTGTTGCGCCCTCATCCTACGTTCGTTCCGAAAGTGGGTTCTTATTTTCATAGGTCTTCTGAGGTGGTGCTTCCATGTCTTTGTCCTGATCCTTCCTCGGATGAGGAATCCCTGTTGCACCTCTTGGATGTTCGGCGCGCTTTATTGATATATTTGTCGCGCACGTCTTCATTTTGCAAGGTGGACAACTTGTTTGTCAATTATGGTTTGTCACGTCAGGGACTGAAACCCTCCCTCTCGACGATCAGTCGCTGGATTAAGGAGGCCATTTTGTTGGCGTATGCTTCGGTTTCTGATGTTCCCTCCCTTCCTGTTCAGGGGCGTTCCACCCGCTCTGTTGCTGTGTCTTGGGCCTCCTTCAAAGGGGTGTCCATGGAGGATGTTTGCCGGGCTGCTACTTGGTCTTCACCTCATACATTCATGTCCCATTACCGCCTCCAGGTTGGGGGTGGGGGTTCTGTTTCATTTGCATCTTCTGTGTTGACTGCGGGGATGCCATGAGAGGTTGTCTTTGATTGCTGTACCTCTGTCTATTAAATATAGTTTCACTGCACTTTGTTGTGGTCTTTTCCTTACATGAAGCTGATTGCTTTGGTATCGGCTCATTTGTGATTACTGTGGCGAGGAAGACTGGACGAGGAGGTAATGCCCCGATTACTTACCGGTAATCTTCATTACTCCGAGTCCTAGTCTTCCTCGCCACAGTATAGTTTCCCTTCCCTCCCGGCCCTGGTGGTGGCTTCATGTCTGCGGCTTGGTGTATCAGGTCGTGGTGTTGGTTCTGTATCCCTTTATGGGATTGGCTGAAGACACTGGGGGCCATATTGGAGGAGGGAGGGGAGACTAGAGCGCTGCTCTTTTAAATTTACTTGGAGTTCTGTGTGGAGCCTGAGGCTCATTTGTGATTACTGTGGCGAGGAAGACTAGGACTCGGAGTAATGAAGATTACCGGTAAGTAATCGGGGCATTATTTTCTAGCACCAAGACCCCTTTGCAAGGACGGACAAGTCCTCCCCTGGAGACCTTGATTAGATACAAAAATCACCCATCATTTAGGTAGAGTGGGCACCTGAAATCCCTGGGTTCTGGCGCCAGTGTCAAGCTCTCCTGACCTTTGCACCAAACAAAAACTTTTATGTTGTGTAAATTTATAAAACTAGAAAAAAAAACTGAAATAGGCCAAAATAAATCTAAATATCAGGTTGCACCTCTTACGCAGCCACTCTGTACTACTGAACTGTTGCAGTGTTTATTTTTTGTGTAATTGAAATATACGTTTAACATTTATACAAATGATTGCACCTAATGTACAGGAGGGGTTCAAGGATGGTATGAACAATTGCTAAAAGAGCGGATGAAAGAAGTATGCAAGAGTCATACATCAGAAATCGAGTATGCCTTATTCGCATACTAATACAGTTTCATTCCTCTTTTCATTAATTGACAACTGGCACTGCTGGAAACAAAGGGCTTTTTGTGAAGCGAGCACATCCGGGCAGGCATTTGTTGCACAGTTATCCGATTCACATCAGTGCCTACCAGCTGATGGTATCATGCCCTCCTTTTCAAAGAAGGACTCGCTACTCCCTCATCGGAATAAAGTGATTTATCACCAAGAGTCAATCGTCAGCAATTAAATACACAGATGCAGATAGCCAAGGGTGGTAAATGAACTAATGAGAACTTGGGGAGCAGTTGCTGCTTGTGGTGCCAACTGGCAAACATCTTTCATTCTATTGAAAGTAGCAACAAAAAATAAGACTTCATACACACCAAATATGCTGAGCACAGAAAGATTAAAGTGAACGTGCTCATCATCTTGTGAAATGCCAGGGCACGCTTACTTTGTGTTAAAGCGCGAATGTGTAAATGCGCAAGAAGCCTTGACACCATGTTTTGGTGCTGGGCTTTCCATTAAAAATGAATGCATCCTGGGAATTGCAGTTCTTGGTTGCTTCAACCATTCAATGCATATAATAACAGCTACTTGTATAGGGAAAGTTCAGGCCTGGGCACACAGTGTTGTGGTTGGACGGAAAATCTAAGTGCCTCACATATCATTGCTAAACACATGAGGGCGCTGACTTACAGTGCTGCCCATTAAAGAAGAGGGGCCAAGGATGGAATGGTCTTGCAATGCACTTGGCGCTCCGCTGTTGCTGTTACTCAAAGGTAATCATTACAAACAAGGCAATGATTTAATAGGGATGTAAACTGAAATATTCCATCACCCAGTACAAGTGATGCATCTAAGGAGAGGCAAGGGTCTATTATGCAAAGACACCAATTTCCCCTCTTCCTCAAATTTGATTTAGGAGGCGCAGCGCCTAAAGATTAAGTGAGCATAAAACCTGAGTCCCTTCATCTGTTTATTCATCGTTATTTCTGTGTTCCCAGGTCCCTCTAGGTGTGCCTGGTTGGCTGCTCCTGTCTGTTTAGCTCTTGTGTGTGACTGTATGTGTGCCTTCATGGTGTATGTTACTGTATGTGTGCCTTCATGGCGTGTGTAACTGTATGTGTGCCTTCATGGCATGTGTAACTGTATGTTTGTCTTCATGGTGTGTGTTACTGTGAATGTGAGACTGTATGCCTGCATTCATGTGTGTGCGTGACTGTATGTGTACCTTCATGGCATGTGTGACTATATGTAGCCTTCATGTTGTGTGTGTGTGAGACTGTATGTGTGGCGTGTGACTTCATGTATGTCGTCATGAAGTGTGTGTGCGACTGTATTCATGGGAGGGTGTATGGGTGGCTGTATGTGTGTCTTCATAGTGTTTCTGGGTGGCTCTATATGTGTCTTCATAGCGTGTGACTCTGTGTCTTCATAGTGCTTTTTTGTTTTATGTGTCTTGATGGTGTGTGTGATTGTGTGCGTGAGACTGCATGTGTTTATTTATTGGGTATGTGTGTGTGACTGTATGTGGGTCCTCATGGTGTGTTTGACTGTAAGTGTATTCACAGGGTGAAGGGTGTGTCTTATTGTATGTGTCTTCACAGTATGTATGTGTGTATCTACACATTAGATTTTGTTTGTATGTGGACATGGGGGCCTGGCCCACTGCGCCTATCCCTGGCGTGTCCTCAGATCTACCAGTCTTCCAACCCTATTTCTCTATCAGGCTCCAGTTCCTCACACAGTCTGCTCTGCCTTGATCTAAACATCCCGCCCCCTCCTCTTGCCCCCCCCCTCTCTTCTGCAGCCTATGCTCATCGCATGCTTCCTACTTGTCAGCCAGACACCCAGGACCTGCTACTGACTTCTGCTCCGTTCTGCTGAATATCATTCCAAGGAGGAGGAACCTTCCTCCCTCCCTTTCCTCCTTTCTGCCTTTCCACTCTCCTAGCACATCTAGTCACCTGAGATGACCTTAGTAGGCAACATAAAGCAGCGTGTAAGCGACCGACACCACAGGACATGTCTCGTGGCTCGTGCCTGTGTGATGGAGGTCGGATCATCTGTGGCTGAGGGAGAGCACCCCACTCCATGCCATTACAGGTCTGGAAAATGTACGAAGCTTCAGTTTACTCACTTGAATCAATTTCCCCTCACAATAACAGAAATAGTTAATATCGTTAACAAGATAGATCTCCCGAAATGACGGTTCATTCCAATCCCTTTGTACAAAACAGCCAGCCAAAGCACCAACTGCACCTCCCTCTTTGTCCCAATGTCCTTGAAAAATGTTTATTTACCGCGTGCACAAACACTGCACCTGCTGTTCAAAGGTCAGAGAAGTCCAACACAAACACGAGGAAAGCACATACCCCATCATTTCGCAGCTCAGAAGCAAAGGAGAAGGAATGTTCCTTTCCTTTTTACCTCTTTCCTTTTTCCTCTCTCACACCTTTGTTTTCCTTTGCTGCTGATCTACGAAATATCAGGGTATGTTCTTTTTACCTCTAGAGATCTTAGCTGATACTCTCCATTAGTTGTACATGTCTCGTGTTTGCCCTCATTCTTTGCCCTTCACATTGCTCAGCATTTCAGATACTTATATTTCCCATCCCAATACCATACTCTTGATCACAAGTAATATTATATATAGTTTAGACCCTGTCACTTTAGCATGTCTTGTTTGTTTAACTGTTTCTTGTTGGTTTTGAAATGACCATACACATTTGTCACATGCCTTTGTTTAAATAATATGTGGATTCGTACCCAATTTCCCTTTTGTTCTTGTGTACTCATGTTTAAATCAATATGTTTGTTTATTGTTGGTGACATTGAAAATGTGATATGTCTATGTTGCACGATATGTATGTTATATGTTTGTGATTTTATGTATATATGTTTTACAGGCCTGTCGAACTTCACTTGTTGTGAACGAAACGCGTTGGCTTTCCTGCATTATCATCAAGAAAAATAAATATATTGGTTGGGAATATTAATGACTGATTGGACCGATATATACATTGGACACTTAATCTGGCAGTGCCTTCCACTTGTTTGTGTTGGATTCCAATGTCTTTGTATTTTGATAGATATCATAAACAACAACGACAAGCTGCTAGTTTCTCAAAGGATATTAGGATGGTGCAACAGAAACTCAGACGATGAGTGCCCATGGGTGGCGGGCGTCGCTGAATCTGTATCTCTGTGTCAACATGCTGTAGGAAAGTCAGCTCTCTCTGGGCTGACAGACTAATTCCAGGTTACACAAACTTTTTGAATTCATGTTTTTTGGTAAAGAAGTGTGCTGGCTTCTTTGATAAATATGGCACTCCTACGTGCATTGGGTAACTTCTTGTATTGCATATGTCACCCCTACCTTCCCACTTGGTGTTACAGATAGAATATACTCCTAAACCTTTGGGTTTAAACACTCTTTTTCAAAGGCCCTTGAGGGACTCAGGAATAGGACCAGCTGGAGAAGTATTGGTCATGTAAAATGTCTGTAGGGACCTATTAAAGGTCAAAGGCTGCTGATTACTGAGATTAAATACATCCAGATTGTGTCTTGGACTGTAGGATTTTTATTTGTATGAAATGTGAGCCATGCCTGAAAAAGGGAGAAAAAGGATGACGAACTGGATAAAATTGAGGAATAATTGAAAAGTTTATTATGAATTTAATTCACTGGAATCGTTGGAGATTGGCTGTGCAGCGTGATGGGGATCGCAAAGTGATGCCCTCGTGTTCCTACCATGCCTGATTAGGCCAAGTTTTACTCGACAGAGGAAAAAGGAGGTGTGTAGCATTTATGAAAGCTTTACGGATGCTCGGGGAAAAACATGGCTTCACCATGGAACCAAGATTTCCAATTTGAAGCAAGATCTGCTCTTTCTATGAATATAATGTATTTGTTCAAGGTGAAGAAGTCTAAGCTGATTGAAGAGCCTTCAAGGTGGTGCCCTAAATTTAAAGATCCTGTGGCAGGTGACATTCACTTGTTCTCAACCTACCTTGTTGTGGTGAATTCTGAAAAACGAGAAGTAAAACCACCACTGATGTCACTGGCAACTCAGGTGAGCCATCTTTTAGTTTGCGTCAGCATTCCGTGGGATCGAGAGGTGTGACAAACGCAAACTCGGATGCTGGTGTTTTAACTGCTTCTTCTGGTTGGAGTCAACATTTCCTTTAAATGTCCAAAGTAGCTACTTCCATCTTTTGAATACTAGCTGTCACGTGGTCACTTTTAAATATTACTTGATATACACAGTGGCCATAAAGGGTGTCTCATTGTAGGTTTACCTCTTCTAAGGTGTGACATTGACGTGGAGCTTTGTGAAGATGCTAGAGTCAATGAGAAGTCATGTCCCAGGCATCTCTCACTAGCCCTGGATTGAAGCCTAGATATTATGAACTCTCTCCCGGGTCCAAGATGTTGAGATGCCAATCAATGGTAGCAAAAAGCTGATATAGATTAGGCGTAGAAAAATACATATATTATACATCTTAAAAATACACTTTAAAAGATCACCTTATAAGCAGCTGCTTGGATAACTAAGAACATAAATAAGATCTATCTAGCAGAAAGGGAGAATGCATTCGAGGGAGTTGAGAAGGCTGCAGTATCCGTGGCAACCATTAGTAGTCATACAATTATGTTAATTATTAAGTACATAAATAGATAATTTAGAGTCTAATAAACTATAGGATAGAATAGAGTGGTTTTCTAACTTTACAACTTTTCATATCATTTGACAGACATTCTTCTAAAGCATACCACATGAGTTTAACTCGAATGTTGTCCAATGGAGTGTTTACCGCTGCCCTTCTTGGGAGAGACCCCAAACCTCGTGCCCTCTCACACTCCTACTTTCATTTGCTGTTTCTCACTCAAGCGGTCAGTCTGCAGGAATCACTCCCAGGCCTAGTCGCAGCAGCTGTATTCGTGCGCTTTGTCACTTTTAGTGAGCGTAATTTTCAAGTAGGCTTGAGGCAGATGACTCAGGGTGCTGAGCGGCCATGGCCGCTGCAGGTAAGAGCGGTGGAGCCGGCTTGGGGGGATTTCAAGAGACGACCATGACGGAAAATAAAATGTTCCCTTGTGGTCATATCTCGAAATCCCCCTAGCTGCCCCTGCCGCCCCACTGCTCTTACCTGCAGCAGCTGAGCTGGTGCTGAGTGACTCTAATTCCTGGGCGCTATCAGGACACATAAAACACACCAGCACATGTCCTACTTTTTAAATACACTGGACTTCCGGCCATGGGGCTACCTTGGGCCTACCTTAGGGGTGTCTTACATGTAGTAAAAAGGAAGATTTGGGCCTGGCAAGTGGGTGCACTTGCTGGGTCGGCATGGCAATCGCAGGCCTGAGACATGTTTGCAGGGCTACTCATGTGGGTGGCAACATCAGTACTGCAAGCCGACTAGTAGCATTTGATTTACAGGCCCTGGGCACACACAGTGCACTTTACTAAGGACTGATCAGTAAATCAAATATGACAATCATGGATAACAAAACATAATCACAATTTACACAGATAGCACTTGCACTTTAGCTCTGATCAGCAGTGGTAAAGTGCAGGGAGTACAAAAACCAGCAAAAACAAAGACAGGGGAAACCACTTCAAGGATGCCAGGTCTAAAAGTCCTTCATATAAAGTATTTTATGATGGATTTCTTTCACTGTTATAAAACTGATGCACAATGATTTCTTCAGTCGTGGAAGCATTGAAGGCTCAGCAAACTGGATAGCACCCTACCCTCCATTTGCAGAGTCTCCAGCAGACACTGCAATGAACCGTCTATTTAAAAGAAAAAAGATACAGCTCTCCGTATTCAATCCTGCATCACCAACAATGCAGTTTCCAAAATATCCCCCACTTCTATTGAGTTTTGAGTTCTGTTCTATTATTAGTAACTAGATCACCCATTTGTATGTGGTGTACAAGTTCTGTTTCCACAATCCTGCATTGCCTCCCATCACCAACAAAATGTATTCCAAAATATCCCTTTGTTTGGTCTGGTTTTGAGTCCTGTTCTGGCAATGTTCAAGTGATTGGACCCCTTACTGAGAGTCCCTGAGTTCTCTTTCCAAATTTATGCCTCGTCCACTGTCCGACCCTATTTGTTGGGACACAGGGCAGACAGGGGCTACTGAGCCCCTGCGATGATGATTGAGGTGCTTTGCCACTGGCGTCCTGTAGTCTGTCGTACTGGGACTCTACAAACGGGGCCAAGTACAACTTTTCTACACTTGACTCTCAGAGCAGCAAGGGCCAGAGCTCAGAACTCAACCAACTAACAGAATAACTTCCATATCCAGCCCAGTGCTTGTCTGTTAGTAAAAGCAAGTACTTTAATTACACAACAGAACTAAATACTACATCATCCAATTATGCTAAAAATTACAGTGTTAAATCCCTCATTGCATCCTTTAGGTGGCGTTACAGCCTTCTGCTCTAATGTCCTCTTCCCACCGGATGATCTCTAGGTGCTGTAGTCCCCAGTAGCTAGTTGCAGAGGCAAAAATTAGGCGCAGGTCAAGATTATCACAGTTACACTTGTAGGGCTTAGAAGCACAACTCAGTTACTCAGTCTTCCCCATGGTTTACGTCTGGTAGACAGTCCAGAGTCCCTGTGCTTGTCATCCTTCCAGCGCCTCTTAACCCATGTGCTCTGGTTGTGGGGAAAGCCTGTCTGCTGGCCCTCATGGGCTGGACAGAAAGACGGGCACAGCCTGCGTTTGCAGGGTCAAAGTCGCTTGGTGGATACAGTTGGGGGTTGGGTGTGACAACCCAGCCTCATCAGGGCAGACTGCCTCTTCAGCCAGTCAGGTTCACAGCGGCAACCTACATGTTAGCCCTCCTAGGCTAATTGGAATCATAGCTACAGTCTGCTATTGAGGCCTCCCAGGCTGATTGGGTGTACAGTGTCAAGGCGCAGCTGCAGCCACACAGATTCATGGCTAAAATGGGCAGCGAATATCACCACACCTGGTTGATACATCCTTTGGGAGCAATTCTCAGGTAGAACTACTCAGAGAGACTAAAGGCCCACTCACAATGCATGTCCCTCTTGACTTTGCTCTCTTATTTGTTTGCTTTTCCCAAGTCCTCCACAACCTGTGAACACGCTGGACTTCTCCTTCTTGACAGTCTATGCTCCTGCAGGGACAGGCGCACTCCTTCCCTCTCTCAGCAAGCAGTCTGGCGTTTTGGCAATAAGTAGACCCTCAGCTCCTCCAGCAGAAAGTGCAGATGTCCCCTCACCCCTGGGAGAATGGATGTCAGGTAGACACCAGCCCTGGTTGCACTGCAGGTCTTTCGAGGACTCTGCAGAGCACTTCCTTCCTGGATTAAGAAGAACTTGGACTAAAACAAAGTGGGTACCACTTTTATATGCATTTTCTAGAAAGGGGATGCAGATCCACAGTCTCATGCCTATAAGCCACTTTGAGGTGGTAATCTTTTTAAGTGTTCTTCTCTAGCTGCTCTCCAGACACAGTCACTGTGTAAAGTGATGTTTCTTACAGCAGGTAGGTTAGGGGTTGCCTCTATGCAGAAGCAACCATTGCATAGGCACAAGGCCGGGTGGAATCTTGTGAACTGGCCCTCATCAGCCTTTCTAAATCAGTAAGCAGAGACAGACAAAAGAACAGGTCAGACCTAGAATCATTCTCGCCTTTTACAATAGAAACTGCAAACCCACCATTCCTAACCTAGGCCTCTGTGTACACACTAGGGGTGGGCGGAATTTGCTAAATTAACTTTCGCAAATTATCGCGAAAATGTTTAAAATTATCGCAAACAAGCGGAAATATCGCGAAGATGCGGAAGTTTTTTTCCGGCATGTTCGCGAGATTTTCTGCATGGTTGCGGGCCGCCAACTTACCCATGTGGTTGCTTGCGGGCGCGGCCATTTTGTTTTGAGTTGTCTCGCAGTGCATGATCGCGAGAAGAAAGACGTGATCGCGCGACGCATGACGTCACTGCGGGCGCGAACTGTCGCGAGACAGCGCAAATGGCTAAAAACAATACAACATCTCATGGAGAACGCGACCGGATCAAGAAAACTTGTCGGCGAACGCAGGGATTCAGGTAAGGCGATCGCGCGCGCGCGAGAATGTATTAATTTACAGCGCGAGCAAGTAACAAATTATCGCCAAGCTGCGGAAACCGGAAATTTTGACATTTTTGCGCTCTTCGCGGAACGCGAAAATGTCAAATTATCGCAATTTCCGCGAACGGAACGAAATTTTCGCCCAGGCCTAGTACACACTAGATTAGCGTAATGTCAAGGTCAAAATAAAAGCAGGATACAAGACTCACAAGCAGTCTGGCAGTCAGGTCAGGTGAACAGGCTTGTATACAAAGCGGGGGACATTCCCAGCCCAATCCCCTCCATCGCTACAAATACAGACTCAAAAATATCCCCTGATTTGGTTGGGTATGCAGTACTGTGCTGAATTATTAATGTGCTCATGCCCCTTTAAAGATGACCCACATCTTCTTTTTCGCCAATCCTGCATTACCTGCTATTGCCAATAATGTGGTTTCCAGAATTTCATTTTACTTGATGCTGCCTGGTTGGATTTTGAGCCATGTGGCAATAGAGGTGAGAAAGTCAGCACATTTGTAGAGTGAGCCAAACCACAACCAAACTAGGGGTCAGGCTCAGCTCTAAAACCCAAGGCACATGCCAAGCTATCAATACACTTGTCATCAACAAACTATATGATGCAAGACCCTGTCTAGTTTTATGTTTCAGTGTAGTAATTAGATTCTAAGACTGCATAGTTCCAGTCATACACGAAGGCACCTATGACTGAGCAAGGAGATGCATGTATGCTGCCCTCTTATATCAGTTAAAATGATGATTCACTGAGATGTTTACAGGGTGTTGCAGATCCTTAATACCTCTGCTCATTTAGCATAATCCTTTAGCCTGGGGTTCAGGGCTTAATTTGTACATAAGAAAAAGTGCCAGGGCTCTCGACAGGAGGCCCCTGCAGCTTGTAGCACACTCTGCCCCATGCTATGCTGCTAATGATAGTAACAACACAATTACTAACCATCACACGCCTATAAAGTGTGACAATTCGGACTATTCCAGGCCCCCAAGGTATAAGAATGGCTTGGGTGACAGGTAATAGGCATTTTCAATGTATTTCAAATTTATAATGAACTGTTGTTGTGGTCATCTCTAAATTAGTAAGACAGTGCCACCTTGTGGCAGACTGTCACAAGCGCCGGTGTTGACAATTAAGTGCCGGTGCGGAGCCCCGGAAACCACCAGCTCATATTAAGCACTGCTGAGGGCAGCTTCTCTCAGGCTGGATTTCTGTCTTGGCTCATCAGTGCCATTGGACGAAAGGCCGAGGCAGAGCCTGACATTTAGGCCTGGCTAGGACGGAGCCATAACTGGCTTCACTCCTCCCCCCGCCAATTGTAAGTTCAACTGAATCGGCCATTTAAGTGGGGTCTGCGACTTCACTGATCCCACATTGTCCACAATCGCCACCCAATGGATATTGACCATTTGTTTGATAAAATCATGTGTTTGACACCTACGTAGAGTAACCAGGCTTCCCAGATTTGCCGGGACAGGCCTGTTTTTCACCAGCTGTCTTGGCATATTTCGGCAAATTTGGCTCATGTTCTGGTTCTCAGAGATAGGGTCGACTGAAAAAAGAAGGCGGCAGCTTTTTATGTGTTTCAAAGCAGGGCTAATTAGCAGCTGTTACCAGGAAGCAATTTAATTAACAAGCATGATACCAAGTTTAAAAATAGCATTTTATTTAATTTCTTAGTGCCTCAGCTGTGTTTCCCTTTTGATGAGTGCTGTTATTCTTTGCCCATCGGTTTATGTAAAACTGTAGTCCTTCTTACACATTTTTGGTTTCAAAATCTGGTCATCTTACACCTATAGCAATGTGACTTGCTATATGACCCCTTTAATGTGTTTGAAACTCTTCCCTGTGCTGTTGGAAGGCCGTGCCAGAAAATCCATCACACACAGACCTGGCTCCAACTGACAAGTGGGATGTTAGTGAATGAGCCACTTGAACTTTGTAAGGCAGCGGAGCATTCTAAGGTAGCCCAACATTCTAAGGCAGCGGAACATTCTAAGGTAGCGGAACATTCTAAAGCAGCAGAACATTAAGGTAGTAGAGCATTCTAAGGTGGCAGAACATTCTAAGGTAGAGGAACATTATAAGGCAGCGGAACAGTCTAAGGTAGCATAACATTCTAAGGCAGAGGAACATTCTTAAGGTATCAGAACATTCTAAGGTAGCGGAACATTCTAAAGCAGCAGAACATTAAGGTAGTAGAGCATTCTAAGGTGGTAGAACATTCTAAGGTAGAGGAACATTATAAGGCAGCGGAACAGTCTAAGGTAGCATAACATTCTAAGGCAGAGGAACATTCTTAAGGTATCAGAACATTCTAAGGTAGCAGAACATTCTAAGATAGCGGAACATTCTAAGGTAGCAGAACATTCTAAGATAGCGGAACATTCTAAGGCAGCGGAACAGTCTAAGGTAGCAGAACATTCTAAGGCAGAGGAACATTCTTAAGGTATCAGAACATTCCAAGGTGGCAGAACATTCTAAGATAGTGGAACATTCTATGGCAGCGGAATGTTCTGAGGTAGCGGAACATTCTAAGGTAGCATGACATTCAGATGTAGCAGAAGGAAAGAGACTTCTGTAATGGGGGGAAGGGCAATTATAACTTGCAGGCTTACTGCTCCCGACATCCATACATTTTACTATTACACACTTGTTTTACGCTTGCAAATTGCTCTAGGCTATGCCTGCAGAAATTTGCTTGGGGAGAACCCCAAAGAGTGCAGTCATTTCACACATTTGTAATTGCAAAGTATCCATTTGCCTCTGATATCTCCTACCCAGCAGCCCTCGAAATGAGGGCATACCTCATTTTACTAGCAAAGCTCATCCTGCCCCTTTTAACAGGAGGATTTACCACTGGGCAGTTAAGATATGAGTCTGCAAGATCCTTGGCGCGTGCCAGACTCAGGCATTAGTGCTTGTAAACGATCACCACCACCATTTTAAATATAGGACAATCAATAGATAATAGTTTGAACATTTTTCAGATAAACAAACATGTACATCCATTTTAGCATCATACATAGACAGCGCTCTCGTTGTATTATTACCCGCATTCAAATTTAAATCGATAATCCTGTAGCACACTACTTAAAGTCAATGTATAGTATATTAATATGCACCAGTGAATTCTAAAACCTGATTCTCGAACGAATATCATCTTTTCTAATGGGCGTTTAATAATGATGGAACATATAGATTTGAAGTGCAAACAAAAATACTGAGGTGGATCCTTTCCAACCAACTCCCCTTAGCACCGTCAGAGTGATTGACATGAGAGAATTACTGTGCAGCTAAGGCTCTGTAAATATCATGTTTTACTGTGTTCTGGGCCCATAAGTGCTCTTTAAAAAGCAGCTTATTTTCATTTTGATGTATCGTCCACGAGAGACACAAAATGCTTTGGAACTCATCTTAATTAACTTATTTGGGGGCAGAGACGTGGCTCAAAAAACCCATCTTCAACTAACTTGTCATTTTATAGATAAAATGCTCCCTGAATATATTTATTTAATGTTTTCTTTGCTAAATTTAAAACCTCCATTCTCCAATCGTTACGCACTTCATCTGCCACGTGTTTACTCCATGCAGTGATTCGCATGTACTTTATTTATGCTATGCATGCTACATTTGAGTCACATCTCGTAACACGGCCTCTTTTGTGCTGTACATTATAGATATCCGTGCAATACAGCTACCAGAAGTATGTGACTTTCTTCTATGTGCACGCAGCCTTCAAGTTAAAAATAAAAACCTCATCAATTTTTAGTAGGAGACTTATTCAAACAGAAATTGTCTTTCGGCTAGACATTGTCCACGTGAACAAGCCTCCTGCCTTCAAAAAATGACCTAGAATTGTGGAATGTGAAATGTGAAAATGTTCTCAGTACACAGTGGAAATGACACAGATTTCTGCAGCTTTATTCCATTTTCAGCCAGGCTTAGTACAGACCTATTCTGTGCTTGGTACCTCGCTCGTACCAGCTATGTGTTGGACTTGTGCCTTGTTTTATGATGTATCTATAAGTGGTATTACCAGCATTTCCGTACTCTCCATAAATGGGTCCCTGCCATACAAAGAACTTAGAATAACATAACTGTTCCTACAGAGGAACATGATGGTCGCCTCCCCCCCCCCCCCCCTCCCCCCCTTAGCCTGAGGAGAACGTGAGACGTGGCTGCTCTGGTCCCCGTGCAATCACTGTTCATTGGGCTCCAATTGTGGCAATTGAAGTTGCTTTTAACACCGGGGTCCTGAGCCCACGGTGCTAATGGACCCTAAATTGAATTACCAGAGACTCTCATGTAGCACTCGACTTTCAGAGCAAAAGGAGGTAGGACAGGCCAAGCCTTGCTAAAGAGAGCAACAGGGTAAACACCCAGAAATCGGTAAAACACAACAGTGTGCTTGAAAACGATTGTCCAGCGAATGCTCTGCGTTTATAAAAGAAAGATATTTGAACACACATAAGCGAAATATTACACATGAAATAAGGGCACACAAAGAAACCTGCAGCTCCCTACCTCCCTGCTAGGAACAGATCAAAAGCTCGCTGTTATCTTAGCAGCTATTCTTTATTTTTCTGCTACACTTGAAACTCCCAGGTCCAACCAATTTCCCCAACCTACTCAAAATATTCAGGAACCCTCCACCCCCTAAAGCAGTCGTAATGGGGGCAATGTGTACTGCCTGGTGAGTTCATACAGTCATTGTGGATCCAGCAGCGCAAAGGCTACAGAGGAGGACTACAGATCCCAGAATACACACAGAGGGTACAGGATAGAAGTAAAAAGCCCTATACCTCTTTAGTATTTTTTAAAATTGCGGTTTGTGGAACCCCTGAGAGCAATGCATTTTCCTATTCAAAGTAATGTGGTTGGCGCTAGAAAACTTCAGGTCCACGGTTGCAATGACATGAGTGTCAAGACACTCCTTCAAGCAGGGCTTTAAGTGGGATGAAAAAACTAGGGGTCTCTAAAAGGGGTGTGGCCAATGTAATAAAGGGCGTGGCTTAAAAACACATAAGCAAAAAATCTGTGCTTAGCATAGTGTGCCGCCTTCTTGTATTTTTCTGTTTCTGTCATTGGATCCAGATATGATACAACAAGTTACATCATACCTACAACAAGTCAGGACTATTGGCTTTGTCAGTGGTCGTTAGTTGCAAAAGATAAATAAGCAGCAACTATGGCTTGTATATAATATTGAAAAAGCTTCCACTTAAAGCCCTGGTGACACCACGACAATGTCGCTGCTCCTGAGTTTCAAAAAGAGAAGGGATATTATCCAGAGAGTATATGACTCTCTTTAAAGGATTTCCCTTCCCCTACAACGCTTAACTGGCATGACATCATGCTGTAACTTCTCCACTAGTGTGAGCACCGCACATCGATGTGCTTGCTGTTACTGCAGTCGGAAAAAAAGGCGCCACCAGGGCACAAAACATAATGACGTCACACGCACAGGTACGTGAAACGACCCCCCCCCCCCGCAGCTTTTCCTCCTTGGGTAGGCGCCACAGATTATCTTCTATTAAATGTAATTTCAGTCCTGACCTCATTTTTTGGCCTGACATTAACCAAGGTCTTTTAATTTAACTAAAACCGTATATATAATATACTTGCTTATAGGGTTATCTGATAGCCCTCTTAACCAAAAGGTCAGTTATTGTGTCAGTCACATTTTTCTTCTGCCCCTAAAGCACGCTGCATATGCCAATGGGTCAGCCCAGTTAGCTTCACTGGGAGAGGTGGCAATCTGTCCTGTCATAAAGAGCACATCCACACACACACTATTTCCCTTTTGTGCCAGGGAATACTGAGGCAATGTGCTATTTTTAGACCGAAAAATAGTTTAGCATGTTGTTAGTTTTTTAAAAATTCATATTGATGAGGAGCTACCAGGTTCCCAAACATTGAAGTTTCCCCAAAACCATGACAAAACACAGCAAGCATTGACATGGCCAAGAGACTGGCAGCCAGTGCCAGACCGACTGGCTTTGCCAATGCTTGTTAGAGACAGTGATTAATTTGAGCTGGTGGGTTCCTGTGCTCAGCACTGTCACTTAACTGTCAGCACCGGCGCTTGTGACAGTCTGCCACAAGGTGGCGCTGTCTGACTAATTTATAGATGAGCACAACAACAGTTAATTGTTAATTCAATATACATTACAAACTATTATTACCAGCTGCCCAAACCTTTCTTATCACTTTGGGGGCATGAAATAGTCTTATTTGTCACACTTGTAGGAGTGTGATGGCTAGTAGTTGTGTTGTTACTATCACTGGCAGCATGGCCGGGGAATTTGTGTAGTGCAAGCTGCAGTGGCCTTCTGACGAGAGACCTGGCACTTATGTGTTTTTTTCTACAAACTAAGCACTGCCAGTAGGCCTGTCGGGGGAGTGCTTGGTCCAGAAAATGGCACAACCCAAGGTGATGGAGAACTGTGAGAAGAGAAACAAAAGTGAAGCAGCCACGGTTTATTGAGTTGGGCAGTTATAGAGTATAATCGCATTAGTTTAATAATGTGGGATAATTAGGGTCCAGGAAATGTCCCCAATGCAGCAGTCTTTTTATAACTGTATTATGTGTCCACGGTGCCTTCCTCTGTTCCCCAAGGTGGTTTATATCTCTTCGACGGTAGTCACTGCCTGCTCTAGCCCGCCTTTGGATGGCGATAGATTGCATGTGCAATGATAACCTGAAATGTCTCCCTCTGCCCTAATTAGCCTGTCCATGTGACATCCACTACCTTGCTCATGAATACACGTGACCGAGCATAAACCTATTTCTATATTTAATTTTGCTCATTATGTTGAGCCAAGATCCACTGAAAACTTGGAGACAATTCAGGAACGGCATTCGGCAAGGTTTGCAGTAAGGCAAAATTAAGGGGAAGAGAATAATGTGGAAGTAGAGATATGGACAGTCAAAAAAGGGAGCCAGGGAGGGGTGGAAATATAGTTGAGGTGAGAAAGAGAAGGATACAGAAGAAGAGGTAGAAGAGGAGAGTAACAGAGGAGAACAGGGCAGGAGGTGGCAGCATAGATGAGGAAAGTAAGAATAGTGATAGGGGAGGGATTGGAGGCATAGGTAAGGAAATAAAAGAGAAGAGGTGGAAGTACGGATGAGGAGAGTAAGAGAAGGGATGGGTGGAAATGGACAGAAAGATGGGGGAGTGAAAAAAGGATTTAAAGGAGGTGGAAATAAATATGAGGAGAGCAAAACATAGGCACAGAAAAGGGTGGAAGTTAAGATGGGGGGAGTAATACAAGAGACTGGGGAGGTAGAAGTCAAGGTAGGGAAAGTAAAAGAAGATCAAGAGTAGAGGGGGAAGTAGAGATGAGAAGAGTGATGCAAGTGACAGAGAGGAGGTGGAAGTATAGATGAGGAGAGTAATACAAGCGTCAGAGAGGAGGTGGAAGTATAGATGTGGAGAGTAATACAAGAGACAGAGAGGAGGTGGAAGTATTGATGAGGAGAGACAGGAGGTAGAAGTATTGATGAGAAGAGTAATACAAGAGACAGAGAGGAGGTGGAAGTATTGATGAGGAGAGAGAGGAGGTAGAAGTATTGATGAGGAGAGTAATATAAGAGACAGAGAGGAGGTGGACGTATAGATGAGGAGATTAATATAAGAGACAGAGAGAAGGTAGAAGTATGGATGAGGAGAGTAATGCAAAAGACAGAGAGAAGGTGGAATTATAGATGAGGAGAGTAATACAAGAGACAGAGAGGAGGTGGAAGTATAGATGAGGACTGTAATACAAGAGACGGGCAGGAGGTAGAAGTATTGATGAGAAGAGTAATACAAGAAACTGAGGACATGGAAGTATAGATGAAGAGAGAGAGAGTAGGTGGAAGTATAGATGAGGAGAGTAATACAACAGACAGAGAGGAAGTGGAAATATAGATGAAGAGAGGGAAGAGGTAGAAGCATAGATGAGGAGAGTAATAAAAGAGACAGAGAGGAAGTGTAAGTATTGATGAGGGGAGTAATACAAGAGACAGAGAGGAGGTGTAAGTATTAATGGGAAGAGTAATACAAGAGACAGAGGGGAGGTGGAAATAAATATAGATTAAGAGAGAGAGAAGGTAGAAGTATAGATGAGGAGAGTAATACAAGAGACAGAGAGGACGTGGAAGTATTGATGAGGAGAGAGAGGAGGTAGAAGTATAGATGAGGAGAGTAATACAAGAGACAAAGAGGAGGTGGAAGTATTGATGAGGAGAGAGAGGAGGTAGAAGTATTGATGAAAAGAGTAATACAAGAGACAGAGAGGAGGTGGATGTATAGTTGAGGAGATTAATACAAGAGACAGAGAGAAGGTGGAAGTATTGATGAGGAGAGAGAGGAGGTGGAAGTATTTATGAGGAGAGTAATGCAAGAGACAGAGAGGAGGTGGAATTATAGATGAGGAGAGTAATACAAGAGACAGAGAGGAGGTGGAAGTATAGATGAGGACTGTAATACAAGAGACGGGCAGGAGGTAGAAGTATTGATGAGAAGAGTAATACAAGAAACAGAGGAGGTGGAAGTATAGATGAAGAGAGAGAGAGAGGAGGTGGAAGTATAGATGAGGAGAGTAATACAACAGACAGAGAGGAGGTGGAAGTATACATGAGGAGAGTAATAAAAGAGACAGAGAGGAGGTGGAAGTATTGATGAGGAGAGTAACACAACAGACAGAGTAGAGGTGGAATTATTGATGCAGAGAGAGAGGAGGTAGACGTATAGATGAGGAGAGTAATAAAAGAGACAGAGAGGAGGTGGAAATATTGATGTAGAGAGTAATACAAGAGACAGAGAGGAGGTAGCAGTGTAGATGAGGAGAGTAATAAAAGAGACAGAGAGGAGGTGGAAGTATTGATGAGGAGAGTAATACAAGAGACAGAGGAAGTGGAAATATAGATGAAGAGAGAGAAGAGATAGAAGCATAGATGAGGAGAGTAATAAAAGAGACAGGGAGGAGGTGTAAGTATTAATGGGAAGAGTAATACAAGAGACAGAGGGGAGGTGGAAATAAATATAGATGAAGAGAGAGAGGAGGTAGAAGTATAGATGAGGAGAGTAATAAAAGAGACAGAGAGGAGGTGGAAGTATTGATGTGGAGAGTAATACAAGAGACAGAGGAGGTGGAAGTATTCATGGGAAGAGTAATACAGGACACAGAGAGGAGGTGTAAGTATTAATGGGAAGAGTAATACAAGAGACAGAGAGGAGGTGGAAGTATTGATGTGGAGAGTAATACAAGAGACAGAGGAGGTGTGAGTATTAATGGGAAGAGTAATACAAGAGACAGAGAGGAGGTGGAAGGATAGATGACGACTGTAATACAAGAGACGGGCAGGAGGTAGAAGTATAGATGAGGAGCTCTGCGCAGTCGAAGAGTGGTAAGAGCTTGTGTGCCGTCGTTGGCACGGGGCCCTACGGTGGCTGCTCTGCAGGAGGACGCGCTTGTGGAACCTCGGCGATTGAGTCCTTGCTCTGACCGTTGCCCAGTGCAGTGATCATTGGAGTACCGTCACATATCCCTGGTGGCGTGCTCTGAGGCGATGATTGCCAGCTTGGGCGCCTGCTCGTTCTTGGACCTACACTATTGCAGAGGACCCGCTGAGATGGGCAGAGTAGATAAATCTCAGCCGAAGCTAACGTTCGACCAAAGGAAGTCCAAGATGCGAGACATAGCTTCTAAAGATGCGGACACGATGCAGGAACAACCTCAGGAGGAGGCCGACGGCGATATTCGCACCATACTGGCGGCAATGGAAAAAGCTTGCAGAGCAGTTTCTCGGTTCTGGGCACTAGGATGGACTCCCTCTCATATCGGATGGATAGAATGTCCGAGAGGCTGGACAAGCATGCTGAACGTTTGGACTTGACGGAGCGCCGAGTTACGGAGGTAGAAGAAGCACAGACAACGTTGGACGCTGATCATAAGCAACTGGGTAGAGTGATGCAGGGTTTGCAGGATAAAACCAATGACCTTGAAGCGCGTTTCCGTCGCAATAACCTGAGAATCAGTGGCCTCCCGGAATCGACCCAGACTGGCAACATGGAAAACTTTGTTAAGAAGTTATTGGTAACGCTCCTGGGTAGTGAAAGTTTCTCCCATATTTGTGGTGGAGAGGGCGCATCGCTCTCTGGGTTCTCGCCCAAATCCTGGTGCTCCCCCAAGGCCAAAAATGGCGAAGTTATTGAACTATCGTGACAGGGATTCGGCGCTGAAGGTGGCCAGGGAAAGACAGCCACTGCAGTATGAAGGATCCACTACATCACTGTTCCCAGACTTCACGCTCAGAGTGCAAGAGGCACGTAGACAGTTTGCTTCACTGAAGAAGCAATTACGTGAGCACAGAATAGACTACGCCATACCATACCTGGCGAGACCCCAAGTCAATCGACAAGGCCACTCGCGTATCTTCACCGATCCGAAAGCCCTCCAGAAAGCCCTGAAGGACTGGTCTAAGGAAAAACGTCACAGCCCGGAGCGAGGTTCTGTTAAATGGTAGCGGCAGTTTCAGTCGATAACCTTTCAAGTATTTGCCCGGCGGTAATCGCCTCTCATACCACTCGATAATTTACCAATGAAAGAGGCAGGCGCCGGAGACTGGAAGGCAGGAAACAAAGTTTTATTCCGTCGGAGCAGAACACATCAGATCAGACAGCAAGGTATCGTCACGAGGTGCTCTAACCGCATCTCTGAGACCTGGTCTCTTATACACCGGTTTATTGCTTTTTTTACACATAGTACATTCTTGAGATTCTCTTGATGCATGAAAGAACATCCCCTGAAGCCCCGGCTCAGATCCGATCCCACACATAGTTACAGTAGAGGTTCCCACCCTACCCGCAGTGGGAGATGGCTATCGCGCAGCAGGGAATTCCGCCAATTCCCGGGGGTGTGTGCGACCGGCCGGGTCTCAGGGGGTAGGGGCTTTGATCCACTGTAATCCCTTTGATGTGGGGTGTTTCCCTTACAGTAGGGGCAATAAACTGCATCCGCAGGGCTAGGTAATGGCCTGGGACCAGTTCGGACAATGGGGCGCAGAGGAAGAGGGTTATCAAAGGTGCGGCATGACCATGTATGGGATGTCGGTCGGATGTGGTTGTGTAGCAGGGTCGCGCTGAAGGAGAGGGTTTATGGCCCGTGTATGAGAGAGCGGGGGTGGCCGGCGCGCGGGGGGGATGTTCGCAGCGCCAGGGGGAAGCGCTGGTGATCGAGAATGAGCGGGGAGAGAGTGGGGTGCCTAAAATGGCGGCCGTGCATTTGCTGTGCGTGGCGCTGGGGAGAGGCAAGATGGCGCAGATAATGTTCAGTTTGCAAGCTAAATTTCCACAGTCCTCCCTTTTAACATATCTCGCCAGCTTGCCTAGTTTGGATCTATCCCCATAATACCCCGTACCTCCACCTCATTCAGAGCTTTCATTCGCTCTGTTTCAAAGTCCAAAGTCTTAGGGCAGATCCAGTTCATAAAAAGCGAACACAAAGGTGGCAGACACTGAATCCCCAAGCAACATCCACATAGTATCACGATTGGTATGAGGATAAATGAAAACAGCCTCCATCCCCAACCTTTAATAGTGTCCCAAAACCAACTCCCCAGTGACCATTCTTCTTGCTCTTGATGGACCTCTGTGGACAGTCTGTGGAGGTGTTCAATTGCTTTGTAGACTGAGGGTCAGTTATCCGGTACGTAGGTACAACAGCTGGACCCAATGATGCGGCATGCTCCTCCACGATCAGCCAGAACCACATCTAGAACGAGGCGGTTCTGAAGAGCCACCAGGCGGACGGCCTGAAGCTCAGCGGTGTTGTTGGCGAGGGCGCCAGCTGTAATGTTCATCGCCGTCTCGACTGCCTGGGTTAAGTGGCGGATGGCACGGCTGTTTGCCATTGGACCCCAGAGTGGAACAAGGCCTTTCACTGCGTCCATGAACTGTGCCCCGGCGGAGTCGGCTTGCACAATGTCTTTGGCCCGCTTCTGTCGGTGGTGGTTTGCTGGAGCCACATATGTCAGAGGAAGGACAAAGGCGATGTAGCAGGTGCCTCCCCAACCTTTCGGAAGCCAGGTGTAGGCCTTAGTACCACAGACGAAGTACATATTCGGGGAGGCAACAAAGGAGGGTGGGTCAACTGAGTCCAATGTTTGGGTGATGAGGCAGGAGCTGTGGCCCACCAGCTGCGTCCCCAGGCCTTCGATGCACACAAATCCAGTGATGTTGATGACGGACAGGGCCACTGTTAGGGTGGCGGCCGTCCGTTTCCGGAGGTAAGAGAAGGTGGGTCTGGCTGGGTTGTTGAACACCGGCATTTCAACTCGTTCTTTGGCAGGGATGTCCATGTGAAAGGAAGTGTTCGATCTCAGAGGGCAGAGGAGGGCAGAAGTTTTTCCAGTTTTGTTCAGCCAGAACCCATGGTAGAAGTGTGACATGGTTCTGCCGGAAGTGGCATTGTCCTTGTAGCTTTCTTGCAGGAGGATTAGCCAGGCGAGGCAGGAACCATGGACAGAAAAAGTTGAAGGGATGAAAGGGATAGAGTGTCCAGTGGCATGTGGCAGCAATCCACAGATCCAGCAATTGGTGGCGTTGGCAGCAAGATTGTGTTGGTGGAGCAACTGCACAAAAGAGTTATTCCAGAACTCCTTACGCCTTTCTCGGAGCTGGGGTGAAAGCGAGATCAGATGGTGTTCTTTCGTGGTGGTAGGTTGAACGGTGGTCAGCAATATCTTATGAGCGGGTGTGCCCTCCTCCATGATCCAGAGGGTGACCACGAGGAGAAGGCAAAAGAGAAGGGTAATGAAAAGTGTGATAGTCTTGAAGTTGTGCATTCGGTCAGTCTTTGGGTTTTTGTAGTGGATCTTCGGACGTCCGGTTGCTTCAATCATCTTCATGTCGGGCGCTTCCATCACCTTCAAGAGACTCGGTAGCGGGCAGAACCACAGACTTCGCTTAGTTTCTCTCCCGGTGGCCTTTGAGGTGACTAGGCTACCGCTCTGAGATTTCCACTTAGCCTGTGGTCTGCTTAGCCGGAGTTCTCTCCTTTCGTCGCAAGTTATACCCTTCCTTGGATGGCACGGTGGGATCAGGATATCTTACTAACTCGAGCGTCTCTGTATCTGGGCAGCGGCTCAGGGATGGTCGGTCTTTGTCCCGAAGTTCTTCTTGGGCGGTGATGTTGTCCGTGGTTGTCAGGGTCGGTGATACCTTCTTGCAGTGGTGTGCATGCAGCCAATTGCGTTTCCCCTCCACTCGAAGAGCTGTTCGGGTGGTGATCAGGACTTGCAGGGGGCCCGTCCACCGGGGCTCCAGACTCTTGGTGCGCTGGAAGTTACGCACTAAGACGAAGTCACCGGGTTGGATGTCGTGTCCCGGGCCCCTGGAAACATCGGGAATGGCGTGCAGCACCTGCTGATGGATAACAGACAACGTCTTAGTTAGGTTATTCAAATAGTCAGACATGAGGACGTCCGGGACGTCGTGGATGGATGTTGGTTTTGGTGCAGTCCAAAGGTTCATGGGCCGCCCAAAGACGACCTCGTAGGGGGTTAAGTGGTGTTTGGTGGGGGTGGAACGCATTGATAGCAATGCTAGTGGGAGAGCGTCTGGCCATCTTAGTCCTGTGGTGGCGACTATTTTTGCTATCTTAAGCTTCAATGTGGCATTGTGTCGCTCAACCAGGCCTGCAGATTGGGGGTGGAAGACCGCATGGAATTTCTGTTTTACACCCAACCCCTTTAAGATGAGTTGGATAACTTCGGCTACGAAGTGGGGGCCGTTGTCGCTCCACAAAATTCGACAAAGGCCGTATCGGGGGAAGAATTCCTTCAGTAGTACTTTTGCAGTAGTCATAGCGGTGTTGTCGTGGGTTGGGTAGGCTTCCACCCACTTGCTGAAGGCACACACAACGACAAGTACGTACTTCAAACCTTGGCACCTTTCTAACTGGACATAGTCCATTTGTAGGACTTCAAAAGGGTGATTGGGGACCCCGAACCCTCCCCGGGGTACAGCAGTTCCTTTCCCAGGGTTGTGTTGGAGGCATACTAGGCATTGTTGGACCAGACGTTTGGCCGAGTCTGGGATCTTGTCGTTGTGCCAGACTTTGGAGACGAGTTCGATCATGGGGGCAGACCCTATATGTGCGGGGGAGTGTGCCATGGTCAGCATGGGGATCAAGTATGAGTCTGGTAGCAACCATTTGTTCGAGTCCTTAGTCCGCCAGCAACCATCATCGTCCTTCAATCCCACCCGTGCCCATTCAGCTAACTCGTGTGGTGTACTGGCTAATTGGATGTCCCTAATCGTTTTCCCAGCATCCTTCCACTTCTCAGCTTGTGACCTGGTCACGTACATACGGGTCATGGACCTATTCTCGGCTGTGGTTCGGGCAGTAATGTCAGCTAGTGCATTTCCCTGTCCTCTAATGTCTGTCACTTTCTTGTGTGCTTGGCATTTGATCACAGCCAGCCGTGTGGGGAGGAGGACCGCTTCGGTCAGGGCAGAGACTAGATCTCCATGCAGGATGGGTGTGCCATGAGAAGTCAAGAATCCCCTCTCTTTCCATAAGAGCCCAAAGTGGTGAACTACCCCGAAGGCGTACTGACTGTCTGTGTAGATGTTTGCGGTTGTCCCTGCTGCCAGGATGCAGGCTCGTGTGAGAGCGATTAGTTCCGCCGCCTGTGCGGATCGCTGTGTGATGCGGGCTGTCTCAACAACTGTTCGGGCTGTGGTGACTGCATAGGCAGCTGAGGTGGTGCCATCGGGGAGCTTGATGCATGAGCCATCCACCCACAGTTCTCCGTCAGGGTCCGGGAAGGCAGTATCTCGGAGGTCGACCCTACTCTTGGTCTGTTCGTCGGTGAGGGTCACACAGTCGTGTATAGGGGACGCATAGGGATCAGTGTCAGGGAGAGGTAGTAGGGTAGCTGGATTCAGAGTGGTGCATCGTTTCAATGTGATGTGGGGGGCAAGCAGAGTCAGTTCGTAACCGGTTAGTCGTGCGCTAGTAAGGTGTTGAGTCTTGGTCTGGTTCAGGAGGGTGTCAACCGCATGGGGTACCAGTACCGTGAGGGGGTTTGAGAGTACGATCCCCTCGCTTTGCCGGATAGAGATAGCCGCGGCGGCTACTGCTCGAAGGCATGCGGGCAAAGCTCTGGCTACAGGGTCAAGAGTGGCAGAGAAGTAGGCACAAGGGCGTTGTTTAGGGCCTATGGACTGGGTTAGGACAGACAACGCACATCCCTCCCTTTCGTGGGTGTAGAGGGAGAAAGGTTTAGTGTAGTCTGGGGTTCCTAGGACTGGGGCCGAACAGAGGGCGTCTCGTAATTCTTTGAAGGAGGATTGACATTCGGGTGTCCAGGGGAGGGGGAAGGGGACATCTTTAGCCAGCAGGGAAAGCAGAGGTTTTACGATGAGACTGAAGTTTGGCAACCACTGTCGACAAAAGGAGGTGAGGCCTACTAGGGACCGCACTTGCTTCTGAGTTTTGGGAACAGGGGTTTCTAGGATGGTCTGAATTCGGTCAGGGGTAAGTTTCCTCCCGTCCCTGGATAGTAGGTGGCCTAGATACGTTACTTGGGGCTGGCAGAATTGCAATTTCTTTCTGAAGACCTTGTGACCGTTCTCCGCAAGGAAGCGGAGGAGGTGAATGGTGGCTGTGATGGCAAGTGGAGTGGTGTCGGCCGCCAAAAGAATGTCATCGACGTACTGTATCAACACCACTCCATCGGGTAGTTGGACTGCATCTAGCTGTCTCTTGAGGGCTTGGCTATAAATGCTGGGACTCTCAGTGTAGCCTTGGGGTGCCCTACAGAATCTGTATGAACGAGCTTTTAGGGTGAAGCCGAAGAGGTAACGGCTGTCTGGGTGGATGGGGATGGAGAAGAAGGCGTTTTTGAGATCAATAACAGTAAAGGTGGTGGCAGTGGATGGAATCAGGGTGAGGATGGTGGTGATGTCTGAGACCACGGGGTACTGGGGTACGACTACTTTGTTAACCTCTTGTAAATCAACAATGAAACGGTAGGCTTTCTCATCTCCCTCGCCTTGCTTCTTTACAATGGGTAGGATAGGGCTGTTGCAAACATTACTGACTACTTCTTCTACCACTCCTGCCTCGACTAGGGACTCGATGATTTCCACCAATGCCTTCTCGCCTTCGGGTGATATCCGATACTGTGGAAGCTTTGGGAGTACTGCGTCTGGTCGGACGGGTATATGTACTGGGTCAATCACCATGCGCCCTACATCTGAGTCGGTTTTAGCCCATAGATGTGAAGGTAATGTGTCGAGTAGGGACATGTCAGCATCGGTTATAGAGAGCATACGCCGTGTGTGACAGGGTCTGGACAGATCTGGGTTATCGTGTAGGATGACTCGAACTCCGTCTGGGGAGCATCTGATGGTAGCTCGAAAATGTTTTAGCAAATCAAGTCCCATAATAGCATCGGGGGTGTTGGAGGAGAGCAGAAAGGTCGTGTCAGTGGTGTTATCTTCTAAGTCAAAGGAGATTGGTGCTGATAAGGGGTTAGTGGAGGGCGTTCCATCGAAGCCTATTGAGGTTACATGTGAGCCAGACAAGGGTGCCCTAGGGATCAGTCGTTTGGATAACGCACTACGTGTCGCCCCAGTGTCTACCAGGAATGGAGATTTTGTGCCCAAGACCTTAGCAGTGACGTAAGGGCCTTGCTGGTCAACACGGAGTTCGACTGGATCCCTCCCTTGCCCCTGGCGGTCCTATGCGAAGTCATGGGTGCTTTCATAGTCGGACTGCTGACACTGGTTTTGTCGGGGGCGGTCAAAGGTGTTTGGTTTGCCTGGCCTGACGTTGGTTGCGTCGTTCGTGTGCCCTCGTCCCTGTCCTCTGTTTCTGGGGTCATATGCTGTGTCTCTGGGATCCCTATTTTTGTTTAGTTCCAGAAGGACCGGGCACTGGGATTTCCAGTGTCCGAACCCTCTACAGAACGCACATTGGTTCCCATCTAAGTCTCTCCGTCCGTTGTAGGGTGCAGGTGTATGGTCTCTAGGGGGTAGCTTTCTAGGGGCGGTTGGGTGGTAATTCTCTTTCGGGGGTTCCCTTCCTATGGTCACCCCTTGCAACTGCGCTATCATTACCCTCTCCTTCAGTTCCTTTTTCTTCTTCTCTGATGCCCTATCGTTCTCGTTTTTCTGATTTTCGTAGTATTGGGCCATCTGGAGAATTGCTGCGGGTTTGGAGGCTGCCCAACTACTCTCGCTGGTCTGTAGTTTCTGGGAAATTTCTTGTGACAGACCCTTCACATAATTCTGGACAAAGAGGTGATGTCCGGTTGCGGTGGTCATGTCTTGGCCACTGTAATCGGAAAACACAGTCTCGAATCGGGAGAAGTATTCAGACACATCCTCCTGGGGTTTCTGGCGGCAAGCCGTTACTATCGACCAGTCTACCTTTCTTTCGGGGATTAGAGTCTTCAGTTTTAGTACAATCTTGTCTGGGAGCTCTAATATGGCTTTTGGGTGTTTCTGTCCTGGTTCTCGCTGCTTATCTATGGTATCGAGTTGTACCCAGGTATATCCGAACGGCTCAGCGTGGTCAACTTTCCGGATTTGTTTCCACACATCAGCCGGCAGACATAGCCCAAAGAACAAGTCGATATCTGCTAAAGTCATAATCGTAGAACCTAAGGCTGTACCCAGTTCAGTGTAGAAGGCAGTCGGGTTCTTTCTCAAGTCGGGTAGAGTTTTTCTAAAGGTCAAAATATCTTGCCGGTCCCACGGCTGGTAGACCCAGTTATATACAACCCTCCCCTTCGCATCTTGGTGGTTGATGTCGTCATGCGTTCCCTGACCTCGTGGGGGGACCCAGTAGGGGGCAGCTTCTTTGATGGGCATCATGGCCTCAGCCCTTCCTTCCTGGGGCTTAGTCGCTATGGGGGTTTCTGCTTTGGTGGTCTGCCTATGTTCTCTAAGGTGTCGGTAGACCTCGAGTGTACGAGTAAAGAGGTTCGTCACGTTGCCCTCTCTTTCTTCTCCGATGTCTACCTTCCTATATAGGGCCGCTAAGCCTTCGGGACCTTTATCGTGGTATCTATCCTCATATGCATTCAGGGCGTGATAACAGAGCCGTACGACAAAGTGTCGTCTGCGGCTGTCGGCATACGAGTTATACACGTCTGTTATATACTCCTCACTTTCCTTTCGCTCCACCAGTGTCCCTACTATCTTATCAATTCCTGCTCGTTCATCCTTCGTTAATCGATTCATTCTGGTGGACTCTTTCTTTCTCATCTCTGGGTCGTCTAACGTTATAGCCGACGTTGTGTTCAGCGCAGGAGGCTCGGCCGGCGCGGAGGCCGTGAGGACCGAGGCCCCTGTACTGCTTTCGCTCGTGTTCGGGGGTTGTGGGTGTTGCACTACTGACTGGGAGGGTGCATATGGAGGGGGCATGTAAATGATCGGGGGACCTAACAGTAATTCGTCATTCGTTCGCTGCTTGGAGGACAACTCAGGGTAGAGCAAAGAAGGGGTCCTAACAGCGTACTGTCCTGATGTTTCGGGCTCCTGTCTTAGTTTAGTTTCCCTTCTCTCCTTTATTTCTTCTTCTAACTTTCTAGCGGCAAGGTGAGCTGCCTTTCGTAATTCCTTTTCTGCTTTTACTTCTTCCCTCTTTTTCCGTTGCGTTGCTTCTTTGCGCCACATGCCAATACTGTCAAGCATAGTAGGCGTGGTCTTATTGCTACGCAGGGCTATTTCTAGCACTTCTATCTTATGGTCGTCGAAGGATCCCATCAGTGGCCACTGACTCTCGGGGTCCTTCTTTGTATATTTATGCCATAGCTTGGTATAAGCTACGGCGACTAGTCCATATTTAGTGAACATGTCCTTATTAGGGGTGCCCTCCAGTGGAGCCGGATGGTTCACCTCTAATAAGCGGTCCGGGCAGAACCAACTACCAATCAGTGGGGAGAAGATAGGCATGACGGGTTTCAACGGGGACAAAAGTCAGCACTACCTATCTTTTCACTGCTTGCAAAGACTAGACAGAATATCTCTATTCTTTGTTATTTGTAAGCAGAGAATACCTCCAAAGAACCAATATCGAACAACTAGTGTTCGGACAATCAATCAATCAATCAATCAATGGGAGATAAAGATAGGCATGACGGGTTTCAACGGGGACAAAAGTCAGCATTACCTACCCTTCACTATTTGCAAAGACTAGACAGAATATTTCTATTCTACGTTATTTGCAAACAGAGAATATCTCAAAGAGCACTATTCTTCAAAACAATCAATGTTCGGACAATCAATCAGTGGGGAGATAAATATAGGCACGACGGGTTTCAACGGGGACAAAAGTCTGCGTTACCTACCCTTCACTATCTGCAAAGGGAGAGAGAGAGAGTATTTCTACTCCTCCCCGTTTGTAGACAGCGAATATCTCAAAGAGAACAATCAATGAGCACAATCAATGAGCAATACTAGTATTCAAAAAGCTTCGGACAATCAATCAATTATTTCGCAATTTGTCGTGTATCACGACCTTACCCGGACTGCGTGGACAGTTTCTCGTCTTCCGCCTCCAGCGCCCGATCGTCCTCTACTCTCCGTATTTGCCGCGGCACTCCTGATGGTTCCCAGTCAGGACCGTAGATCACTCGAGAGAGGTCTGCTCGGAACCAGTGAAGTTCGGATGATCGGCTGCCAGACGAGGGTCTATTGGGCAGGAGCTCTCCCGATCGTTGCAGTCGTTCACTCTGTCGTCGGGACCTCTCCCACTGGATCCACGTGTCGCTGATGGGCCCCACGTTTGGGACGCCAATTGTTAAATGGTAGCGGCAGTTTCAGTCGATAACCTTTCAAGTATTTGCCCGGCGGTAATCGCCTCTCATACCACTCGATAATTTACCAATGAAAGAGGCAGGCGCCGGAGACTGGAAGGCAGGAAACAAAGTTTTATTCCGTCGGAGCAGAACACATCAGATCAGACAGCAAGGTATCGTCACGAGGTGCTCTAACCGCATCTCTGAGACCTGGTCTCTTATACACCGGTTTATTGCTTTTTTTACACATAGTACATTCTTGAGATTCTCTTGATGCATGAAAGAACATCCCCTGAAGCCCCGGCTCAGATCCGATCCCACACATAGTTACAGTAGAGGTTCCCACCCTACCCGCAGTGGGAGATGGCTATCGCGCAGCAGGGAATTCCGCCAATTCCCGGGGGTGTGTGCGACCGGCCAGGTCTCAGGGGGTAGGGGCTTTGATCCACTGTAATCCCATTGATGTGGGGTGTTTCCCTTACAGTAGGGGCAATAAACTGCATCCGCAGGGCTAGGTGATGGCCTGGGACCAGTTCGGACAATGGGGCGCAGAGGAAGAGGGTTATCAAAGGTGCGGCATGACCATGTATGGGATGTCGGTCGGATGTGGTTCCGTAGCAGGGTCGCGCTGAAGGAGAGGGTTTATGGCCCGTGTATGAGAGAGCGGGGGTGGCCGGCGCGCGGGGGGGATGTTCGCAGCGCCAGGGGGAAGCGCTGGTGATCGAGAATGAGCGGGGAGAGAGTGGGGTGCCTAAAATGGCGGCCGTGCATTCGCTGTGCGTGGCGCTGGGGAGAGGCAAGATGGCGCAGATAATGTTCAGTTTGCAAGCAAAATTTCCACAGTTCCTTGGAGGGACTGCAGATAAGATTGCTACTTTTGGGGTGGTGTTGGGTGGCCTAAAGTGAGCATGCATGGGGTTACCACGTGTAAATATGTTTAACTGAGTTCTCTACCACCAGAGGGCGTTACTGGGGGGTTAGAGGGATGAAGCCCTGGCAACGTTGGAGCGAGTTCCTCAAAGGGTTAAGTAATGATGCTTTTTGACCTAACGTTGGGAAGGGGAGGAGGGGGTTGGAGATTCATTCTTTTTTGCAGATCCATAATATTTGTTTGATGCTGTGCGGAGCGGATACCTGGCTAAGCTTAGAAGTTCTACCCTGTTAGGCGAGCAACATCCGCCACCGAGTGAAGCACACACCTGGGGTATTGCACTTTGGGGGGGGGGGGGATCCCTTGGTTTGAAGTTGAGTTATTTCCGCTTGCTGAGTTTTACGCTGGAACAAGGTGACTGTTCGATGTCATATCGCCGAGGCACAGTTGGGGTAGGCCTGGCGTGGGTGAGGGGCAGGAGGGGTTGGAGATCCAGACAATGGGACACTTTCTCTAAACACTACATTTTGCACATGATGATTGCATGAGTTGTAAGTTCCAATGGCACGCACAGCTAGATTGATAACGCACAACCGCACAACAGCTCGCAGTAGATCCCATAGTGATACAACGCGTGGTAGGATTCGAGCACTCACATGGAATGTGAGGGGTCTTAATGACCACATGAAGTAGATATTGCGCTACTGAAGAAGACGCACCTTCTCTTAATAGCCCCGTGCTTCGCAGCAGGGGATTACATGGACACATACACGCAGCAGGTTTTACCACACATGCACAAGGAGTGCTTACATGGGTGAACCCTAAGGTCGTGATTAAACTCGAACCAATAGACACATATGGGCGATATGTAATATCTAGATGCCGGGGAAAAGAACTGGACATACTCCTAGTTAATATATACGGCCCAATTACGATAATTCCAACTTTTATGCTGCTTTGTCTGAAAAGGTGCGTGTTTGCGGGGAAGGGCAACAACTCTGGGGTGGCGACCTCAACTTAATCTTGAACCCGCATCAGGATAGACCAGGGGGACCGGAGAGACAAGTCACGGCGGCGGCCCAGACAGTGACAGATGTCATGGTCCAGTACGACTTGCATGATGTGTGGCGGCAAAGATTCCCCAACAAAGGGGGATAGACGCATTACTCCGCATTTTATAATTTACATACCCGCATAGACTATTGGCTACCATCCAGGCAGCTGTATGAGAGTACCCGGTCTTGCGAGGTGTTGCCCCGAACGCTCTCGGACCATTCCCCAATAGTACTAGTTTTAGTCGTTCCCTAGAAAACTATCCCCCCTCTTTACTTGGAGGTTCCCACCTTATTCTCTGCTAGACGCAATATTTAAGGAGGACCTGTCTGAAGCGATAGAAACGTTTTTCGTCACAAATGTGGGTTCGGTATACAGCTTCCAGTTAGTTTGGGAGGTGTTCAAAGTCTATATCCACGGTGTCACCATGACTAAACACTCCGTCTCCAGATTGGAGCATATGATGCAGTAATGAAGGAGTTCAATGCCCAGTTAGAAGAATACCACGATGCTGCAGATGTGGAAATAAAGCATCTTGGTAAATACGCCACTGCCGCACCTACGGTAAGGGCGAAAGGCCGGGCACGGTACTAGCCCAATTACTCAAAAAACGGCGAGAAAAGACGGTAGTCGCAGAAATCAAGACGGCAGAGGGAGATACACTCACTGAAGAGACAGCCATAGCAGAGAGGTTTGGGCAATATTACTCACTGCTCTACTCTACTCGTAGCGGAGGCACTGAGGCAGAAATCTTGGACTATCTAACTCATATAAAGTTGTCATGGCTACCGAACATGCATCGTGAGTTCCTGATGTGACCCCTAGGGAGGGAAGAAATTACTTTGGCTCTATCTGGCATGAAATCGGGCAGCGCGCCCGGAAGAGACGGCCTAACAGTCGCTTTCTACAAGGCGTACTTGGACCTGCTATTGCTGCACTTAGCCACTCTCTTTGACGACATGTGTGTGTTGGGCACTATGCCACCTTCGATGAGAGAGGCGATCATTGTAGCCTTACTGAAACTGGGCAAGCCCCCTGAAGTATGCGCATCCTATTGCCCACTTTCCTTGCTTAACGTCGATACAAAAATCTTTGCGAAGACACTGGCAAGCAGGCTGGTCCCTTTGATCCCGATGCTTGTTGCCCTGGAGCAGGCGGGGTTTGTTCCGGGTCGAAATCTTACTTACAATAAGGCCCAGGCCCTTTATGAGACAGGTGTTGACGAGGATGGGCCTGGGGGAGGTCTTTCTGCAGCTTATAGGTGTATCGTACAGTGTGCCCACAGCCAGGATCAAAATTGGTAATCTGGTGACTGATGCTATACATATCACTAGGAGCACACGACAGAGCTGCCCGTTGTCACCGATACTATATGCTCTGGTGGCAGAACCTTTAGCTTGTGCGCTTTGGGAATGCCATAGGTATAAGGGTGTACGCTTCCCGGGCTACGAACTTATCGTCTCTACATACGCGAACGATATGCTCCGATATATCCGTGATTCAGAGTGCAACCTTTCCCCTGTTCTGTGCAAAGTGGTTCGCTTCAGTGCAGTGTCTGGACTACCTGTTAATTGTCCGAAGTCTATCGTATTTCCCCTTACCCCTGTCACGGAGCAGTTTGAGCCTGACTACCCTTTGCAGTGGTCAACGGATTCGGTGCGAAATCTAGGTATCCAGGTGCACTCGGACTCTGAGGTCGTATTTAGGGAAAACTATGGTGTAGTGATTAGTAAATTGGAAGATAAGGTGGAAGGCTGGATTCGACTACCTTTATCCTTGATGGGCAGAATTTCTATAATGAAAATGGTGGTACTCCCTCGCTATCTGTTTCTTCTCTCTAACATCCCGTTGGTACTTCCAGCCGCATTCTTCAAAAGGCTCACAACATTGATGATTAAATTAGCTTGCGCTGGCAAGCAACCACAGGTTAAATGGTGAATCCATACCTTACCGTATCACATGGGGAGCTTGGGGCTCCTGATTTGGACTTACACTATAGGGTGGCGCAAATGCACAGGCTTACCACTGGATGCATGGTGCACTGGACACCCCACACTTACGCATAGAGAGGGTTGTGGCCTCCCCTCACCCCTTGCCTGCTCAGCTTTTCTCGCCCCCAGACCGTAGGACGGGGTTACTAGACTCAATCAATGCGACTACGCATGCCTGGCACCATCTTCTAAAATTACAGGCGGGAGCCATACTGTATTCCCCGCTTGCTCCACTAGACTGGTGCCATTGGTTGCCCCCATGTAGGGATAGGAGAGTTGTGAAAGCGCTCAACTCAATAGAGATCCGGACTATAGGGAACCTTTTTGAAGGTGGCACATCACAAATCTGGGAGGACTGGTGACTGGAGACACAACGCCCACCCTTCTAACCAAATTTCAATTCCACAGAACTCAGCATGCATTGATACAAATCTTGGGGGAAGACTTAGCGGAACCGCCAGAGTTGACTTCCTTGTCACGTGTCATCAAAACTGACGACTCGAAGCGTATAGTATCTAAAATATATAAACTGACTATGTCTATAGAGAGAACTACTTCACTAAAGCCCACTTAGTTTGGCAGAGGGACTTAGAGAGAGACATTGACGACACAATGTGGACATGCTGCTGCACCAGAACGAAACTTATCTCACTGAATGGTAGACACCGTCTGATCCACTTTAAATATCTTAATAGGGTCTACTATACTCCAGAAAGGTTGTGCAGATATGGCCTGAGAGAGGAGTCGAGGTGTGAGCGATGAAGCGAAAGGTTGGCTGACTTTCTTCACCTGGCATGGACCTGCCCGGGGATTGCTAGATTCTGGGAGCGAGGATTTAAGGAGCTTACAGAGGTGATTGGTCCGGAGCTGGCATTGGCGTTGCTAGGCTATTCCAAACCAATACCTAAAGGGGCACGTAGATTGTCCGACATAGGTCTGCTGTTAGCCAAACGTAGAGTGGCGATGTGTTGGTCGAGAGGTCCGACTCTTACGATTGCTCAGTGGGCGAACGACATGCTATATTGCGGCACTCAAACGGAGAACTATAGTGATCTTCTCCCTCCCCGCAATAGGCCTAAGAACTTCTGGGCGCTGTATAGAACATACAGGGAGACTAGAGCAGGGGACAGTGCGTACAACGAGGGGGTGCAACAAGAACAAAGGGAAACCAGCCTTGAAGTTTAGTGACACAAGCACGGCTCTAGTGGAGACAGAGGGAGTAGAGAGTTGCACATAGAAGCACCGTGGAGTGAGTCCTTAAGTTACCTTCAGACCCTTTTGGGACAGGTCCTGAAGCGGAAGGGGCACTCATGGTCGGGTGGTTGGTGCGGGTGGACAGCAAAATCTAATGTGATTTTACTTGCCTGCTGCATTATTTGGAAACTATGTAGTATGACTACTGTATTCTTCTGGTAATTACATTTGCCACATGGATGGAAATGTGTCCTTTGTTTATTGTGCATACATTAATCAAGGTTTTCAAAATCAGAAAAAGAAAAAAAAAGAATTATAGGTGAGGAGAGTAATATAATAGACAGAGATGAGGTGGAAGTATTGGTGTGGAGAGTAGTACAAGAGACAGAGGAGGTGTAAGTATTAATGGGAAGAGTAATACAAGAGACAGAGAGGAGGTGGAAGAATTGATGTGGAGAGTAATACAAGAGACAGAGGGTATTAATGAGAAGACAAATACAAGAGACAGAGAGGAGGTAGAAGTATAGATGAGGACTGTAATACAAGAGACGGGCAGGGGGTAGAAGTATTGATGAGAAGAGTAATGCAAGAGACAGAGTAGAGGTGGAACTAAAGATGAGGAGAGTAATACAAGAGACAGAGAGGAGGTGGAAGTATAGATGAGGAGAGTAATACAAGAGACAGAGAGGCGGTGGAAGTATAGAGGAGGACTGCAATACAAGGGACGGGCAGGAGGTAGAAGTATTGATGAGGAGAGGAGGTGGAAGTGTAGATGAAGCGTGGGAGGAGGTGGAAGTACTGATGAGGAGAGTAATACAAGAGACAGAGAGGAGGTGGAAGTATTGATGAGAAGAGTAATATGAGAGACAGAAAGGAGATGGAAGTCTAGATGAGAACAGGATCTAGATGAGAACAGGAATACAAGAGACGGGCAGGAGGTAAAAGTATTGATGAGAAGAATATTAAAAGAGACAGAGAGAAGGTGGAAGTATTGGTGAGAATAATAATACAAGAGACAAAGAGGAGGTAGAAGTATATATGAAGAGAGAGAGGAGGTAGAAGTATGGACGAGGAGAGTAATACAAGAGACAGGGAGGAGGTGGCAGTATAGATGTGGAGAGTAATACAAGAGATGGGGTGGATGTGGAAGTATAGATGTGGAGAGTGATACAAGAGATGGGCAGGAGGTAGAAGTATTGATGAGAAGAGTAATACAAGAGACAGAGAGGAGGTGAAAGTATAGATGAAGAGAGAGAGGAGGTAGAAGTGTAGATGAGGAGAGTAATAAAAGAGACAGAGAGGAGGTGTAAGTATTGATGAGGAGAGTAATAAAAGAGACAGAGAGGAGGTGGAAGCATAGATGAAGAGAGTAATACAAGAGACGGGAAGAAGGTGGAAGTATAGATGTGGAGAGAGAGGAGGTAGAAGTATAGATGGGGAGAGTAATAAAAGAGACAGAGAGGAGGTGGAAGTATTGATGAAGAGAATAATATGACAGACAGAGAAGATGTCGAAGTATAGAAGAAGACAATAATGCAAGACACAGAGAGGAGGTCGAAGTATAGATGAAGAGAGAGAGGAGGTAGAAGTATAGATGGGGAGAGTAATAGAAGAGAGAGAGGAGTTAGAAGTATAGATGGGAAGAGTAATAGGAGAGAGAGAGAGAGGAGGTGGAAGTATAGATGAGAGCAGTGGCAGCTCCTCCTTTATGGCAGGGGAGTGTCAATCCCCGCCATTGAAAGCCAGCAGAGACAAGGACAAATAAAATGATAATAAAATGTTTTTATTATCATTTTATTTAGCTTCCTGCCAGCCGAGACGAGGGAGGGGCGGGATCAGCCACATTGACACTGCAGCACCAGGGAGGAGGGGGAGTGGTGGGCATGCTAAATGCGCATGATAGTTTGGCCCCAGAGGGCCAGCCAAACCGTCATGAGCACTTAGCCTCTCTCCACGTAGCTGCATTGTACATCTGGGTGGAGAAACCAACACATGCTCCCACTCTATGTCTGAGCACCGAACCGAGGCGCTCCGACCAATCTCAGCGCTGCTCACATGCTTGGAAAAGCAATACAAGAAGAATAGCATTCCCAGCATGTGAGGGGCACTGGAATTAGGAGCTGGGAGCCTGCGCAGTGTGCACCAAGTTCCTGACATGGGCTCGAGGATCGGAAGGAATGCATCAGCTGTCGGAGCAGATAAGTGCAGTTTTATTTATTTTTATTTGTCTTTTTTTGTGTTCCCCCCTCTTTCACCCCACCACTTCACAGTACCAGTTGCCGCTCCTGGATGAGAGTAATAGAAGAGACCGAGAGGAGGTGAAAGCATGGATGAACAGGTTAACAGTACACAACGGGGATGGGGACAAGTGGAATGGGACAGTGGGGGTGAAAAAAGAACAGCTGCGGAGAGCAACTGAGTGGGGCAAAGTAAAGGGTTTTTACTCCATTTTATTCTTTTTAGTTCATAAGACCAGCTCATCACATACCTTATTCGTTAGAAGTCGTGAACGCAATGGGATATGTTGCTTTCTTAGCCCTACATGCCTGGCAAAGTTCTAAAAAGAGATCCAACCACAGGGTCATAAACACAGCCAACAGTTGTCATTTAAAATTACCGCACTCTGCGTAACCTCTGATTTTATAGTTGAGTGTTGTGCAGATGTCCCTTAAGGCAGGATCTAGGCCAGATCTTTAGGTCAACCACTTAATATGTGAATGAAAGTTCTTTAGATTGATCAAAGGCATGTTTGTGATGTGCATATCCTGAAAATCTGGGCCTATATCAGTTACCCTTTCTCTTTAATAACGTATCAAGCTTAGGTCTCAGACATGAAATAAAGCACTGTCATAGCTATTCATGTGCGAGAAGAAAGAAAGGGGTAGAAAGAAACATTACAGCTCTTCCTGCTCTTTTCTTTCCTTACATCGCCTATGGTGACGAGTTGGCTCCACGTCACTGGGGCACCACTTTTCTATTCCTGGTATTTGCTTTTACATATGACTGTCATTAGGTGTGTAGACCCAATTGGTTCAATTAAAATGAACAAAGACTACTACTCCCATAATGCACTGATATGTAATAACAAAGTACAGGAAAAGTGGTGTCCCTGTAACATGGAGCCATCTGGTCACCCTAGCATTGCTTGCAATCAATCAAGGACTTGTAGAGCATGGAAAATCACCCCTGCGTGTTTCAAGGCACTGGAGAGAGTAGTTTCCTGTTTTGTATTACTGTTCATTTGAACAGCCAGGTCTTGAGTCCCTTGTTGAACTAATGGATTGGTGAGGTGGTCCTGAGGTGTCGGGGGAGGCTGTCCTAAGCCTTGGCCGCCAGGTACGAGGAGCGTCCTCCACTGTTGCTACGGCAGAGCCAGGGGCTGTCAGCGATGAAAAGGGTGGTGGGTCACAGATTATACAGGGCCTTGTATGCCTGGGTCAGTACCTTGAGCTGGCATCTCTTCTGAATCAAGAGCCAGTGAAGTTTCCTGAGTTGTGATGAGATGTGGGTCCATTTGGGGAGGTCCAGGAAGAGTCTTGATTCTGCATTCCGTGCTGTCTGTAGTCTTTTCAGAAGGTGTGCAGTGATTCCTATGTAGAGTGTGTTCCCATAGTCCAATCTGCTGGTGACCTGAGCTTGCGTGATGGTCCTTTTGATGGTGACTGGGAGCAATCTGAAGATCTTGCAGAGCATGCGTAGAGAGTAGAAGCAGGCGGATGAGACTGCATTGACTTGATTCTTCATGGAAAGCTTGCAGTATGATGCAGGCCACCAGGTGTCACTTCATGGTGAGGTGTTGTTCCCAAAGATGATGACTTTCATCTTGTCAGTTGTCCTTCATCCATCCTGCGATGTTCATCCTGTATCTGTGGAAGTTGGCTCTGGTAGTGTTAAATGGTAGCGGCAGTGTCAGTCGATAACCTTTCAAGTATTGCCCGGCGGTAATCGCCTCTCATACCACTCGATAATTTACCAATGAAAGAGGCAGGCGCCGGAGACTGGAAGGCAGGAAACAAAGTTTTATTCCGTCGGAGCAGAACACATCAGATCAGACAGCAAGGTATCGTCACGAGGTGCTCTCTGCATCTCTGAGGCCTGGCCTCTTATACACAGGTTTATGACTTTATTGCAGGTTTATTATACATGGCACATTCTTGAGATTGTTTTGGAACATGAAAGAACATCCTCGGAATCCCCACTTCGAGCTCGTTCCCACACATATCTACAGTGGAAGTCCCCACCCCATCTACAGTAGGAGATGGCTATCACGCAGCTGGACATTCCGCCAATTCCCGGGGATGTGTGCAACCGGCCGGGTCTCAGGGGGTAGGGGCTTTGATCCACTGTAATCCCTTTGATGTGGGGTGTTTCCCTTACAGTAGGGGCAATAAACTGCATCCGCAGGGCTAGGTGATGGCCTGGGATCGGTTCGGACAATGGGGCGCAGAGGAAGGGGGTTATCAAAGAGAGGCATGACCATGTATGGGATGTCGGTCAGGCGTGGGATGTGGTTCCATGGCAGGGTCGCACAGAATGAGGGGGTTTATGGCCCGTGTATGAGAGAGCGGGGGTGGCCGGCGCGCGGGGGATGCTCGCAGCGCCAGGGGAACGCGCTGGTGATCGAGAATGAGCGGGGAGAGAGTGGGGTGCCTAAAATGGCGGCCGTGCGTTCGCTGTGCGTGGCGCTGGGGAGAGGCAAGATGGCGCAGATAATGTTCAGTTACAAGCTAAATTTCCACAGTCCTCCCTTTTAACATATCTCGCCAGCTTGTCTAGTTCGGATCTATCCCCATAATACTACGAATTTCCACCTCATACAGAGCTTTCATTCGCCCTGTTTCAAAGTTCAAAGTCTTAGGGCAGATGCAGTTCATAAAAAGCGAACATAAAGGTGGCAGACACTGAATCCCCAAGCAACATCCACATAGTATCACAATCGGTATTAGGATAAATGAAAACAGCCTCCATCCCCAACTTTTACTAGTGTCCCAAAATCAACTCCCCAGTGACCATTCTTCTTGCTCTTGATGGACCTCTGCGGATAGTCTGTGGAGGTGTTCAATTGCTTTGTAGACTGAGGGTGAGTTATCCGGTACGTAGGTACAACAGCTGGACCCAATGATGCGGCATGCTCCTCCACGATCAGCCAGAACCACATCTAGAACGAGGCGGTTCTGAAGAGCCACTAGGCGGACGGCCTGGAGCTCGGCGGTGTTGTTGGCGAGGATGCCGGCCGTAATGTTCATCGACGTTTCGACTGCCTGGGTTAAGTGGCGGATGGCACGGCTGTTTGCCATTGGACCCCAGAGTGGAACAAGACCTTTTACTGCGTCCATGAACTGCGCTCCGGCGGAGTCGGCTTGCACAATGTCTTTGGCACGTTTCTGTCGGTGATGGTTTGCTGGAGCCACATATGTCGGAGGAAGGACAAAGGCGATGTAGCAGGTGCCTCCCCAACCTTTCGGAAGCCAGGTGTAGGCCTTAGTACCACAGACGAAGTACATATTCGGGGAGGCAACAAAGGAAGGTGGATCAACTGAGTCCAATGTTCGGGTGATGAGGCAGGAGCTGTGGCCCACCAGCTGCGCCCCCAGGCCTTCGAGGCACACAAATCCAGTGATGTTGACGACGGATAGGGCCACTGTCAGGGTGGCGGCTGTTCGTTTCCGGAGGTAAGAGAAGGTGGGTCTGGCTGGGTTGTTGAACACTTGCATTTCAACTCGTTCTTTGGCAGGGATGTCCATGTGAAAGGAAGTGTTTGATCTCAGAGGACAGAAGGGGGCAGAAGTTCTTCCAGTTTTGTTCAGCCAGAACCCATGGTAAAAGTGTGACATGGTTCTGCTGGAAGTGGCATTGTCCTTGTAGCTTTCCTGCAGGAGGATTAACCAGGCGAGGCAGGAGCCATGGACAGAAAAATGTGAAGGGATGAAAGGGATAGAGTGTCCAGTGGCATGTGGTAGCAATCCACAGATCCAGCAATTAGTGGCGTTGGCAGCAAGATTGTGTTGGTGGAGCAACTGCACAAAAGAGTTATTCCAGAACTCCTTACGCCTCTCTCGGAGTTGGGGTGAAAGTGAGATCAGATGGTGTTCTTTCATGGTGGTAGGTTGAACGGTGGTCAGCAATGTCTTATGAGCGGGTGTGCTCTCCTCCATGATCCAGAAGGTGACCACGAGGAGAAGGCAAAAGAGAAGGGTAATGAAAAGTGCAATAGTCTTTGAGCTGTGCATTCGGTCAGTCTTTGGGTTTTTGTAGTGGATCTTCGGACGTCCGGTTGCTTCCATCATCTTCATGTCGGGCGCTTCCATCACCTTCAAGAGACTCGGTAGCGGGCAGAACCACAGACTTTGTTTAGTTTCTCTCCTGGTGGCCTTTGAGGTGACTAGGCTACCGCTCTGAGATTTCCACTTAGCCTGTGGTCTGTTTAGCCGAAGTTCTCTCCTTTCGTCGCAAGTTATACCCTTCCTTGGATGGCACGGTGGGATCGGGATATCTTACTAACTCAAGTGTCTCTGTATCTGGGCAGCGACTCAGGGATGGTCGGTCTTTGTCCAGAAGTTCTTCTTGGGCGGTGATGTTGTCCGTGGTTGTCAGGGTCGGTGATACCTTCTTGCAGTGGTGTGCATGCAGCCAATTGCGTTTCCCCTCCACTCGAAGAGCTGTTCGGGTGGTGATCAGGACTTGCAGGGGGCCCGTCCACCGGGGCTCCAGACTCTTGGTGCGCTGGAAGTTACGCACTAAGACGAAGTCACCGGGTTGGATGTCGTGTCCGGGGCCCCTGGAAACATCGGGAATGGCGTGCAGCACCTGCTGATGGATAACAGACAACGTTTTAGTTAGGTTATACAAATAGTCAGACATGAGGACGTCCGGGACGTCGTGGATGGATGTTGGCTTTGGAGCAGCCCAAAGGTTCATGGGCCGCCCGAAAACGACCTCGTAGGGGGTTAAGTGGTGTTTAGTGGGGGTGGAACGCATTGATAGCAATGCTAGCGGGAGAGCGTCTGGCCATCTCAGTCCTGTGGTGGCGACTATTTTTGCTATCTTAAGCTTCAATGTGGCGTTGTGTCGCTCAACCAAGCCTGCAGATTGGGGATGGAAGACCGCATGGAATTTCTGTTTTACACCCAACCCTTTTAAGATGAGTTGGATAACTTCGGCTACGAAGTGGGGGCCATTGTCGCTCCACAAAATTCGACAAAGGCCGTATCGGGGGAAGAATTCCTTCAGTAGTACTTTTGCGGTAGTCATAGCGGTGTTGTCATGGGTTGGGTAGGCTTCCACCCACTTGCTGAAGGCACACACAACGACAAGTACGTACTTCAAACCTTGGCACCTTTCTAACTGGACATAGTCCATTTGTAGGACTTCAAAGGGGTGATTGGGGACCCCAAACCCTCCCCGGGGTACAGCAGTTCCTTTCCCAGGGTTGTGTTGGAGGCATACTAGGCATTGTTGGACCAGACGTTTGGCTGAGTCTGGGATTTTGTCGTTGTGCCAGTCTTTGGAGATGAGTTCGATCATGGGGGCAGACCCTATGTGTGCGGGGGAGTGTGCCATGGTCAGCATGGGGATCAAGTATGAGTCTGGTAGCAACCATTTGTTCAAGTCTTTAGTTCGACAGCAACCGTCATCGTCCTTCAATCCCACCCGGGCCCATTCAGTTAATTCGTGTGGTGTGCTGGCTAGTTGGATATCCCTAATCGTTTCCCTAGCATCCTTCCATTTCTCAGTTTGTGACCTGGTCACGTACATACGGGTCGTGGACCTATTCTCGGCTGTGGTTCGGGCAGTAATGTCAGCCAGTGCATTTCCCTGTCCTATAATGTCTGTCACCTTCTTGTGTGCCTGGCATTTGATCACAGCTAACCGTGTGGGGAGGAGGACTGCTTCGGTCAGGGCAGAGACTAGATCTCCATGCAGGATGGGTGTGCCATGAGAAGTCAAGAATCCCCTCTCTTTCCATAAGAGCCCAAAGTGGTGAACTACCCCGAAGGCGTACTGACTGTCTGTGTAAATGTTTGCGGTTGTCCCTGCTGCCAGGATGCAGGCTCGTGTGAGAGCAATTAGTTCCGCCGCCTGTGCGGATCGCTGTGTGATGCGGGCTGTCTCAACAACTGTTCGGGCTGTGGTGACTGCATAGGCAGCTGAGGTGGTGCCATCGGGGAGCTTGATGCATGAGCCATCCACCCACAGTTCTCCGTCAGGGTCCGGGAAGGCAGTATCCCGGAGGTCAACCCTACTCTTGGTTTGTTCGTCGGTGAGGGTCACGCAGTCATGTATAGGGGACGCATTGGGGTCAGCGTCAGGGAGAGGCAGTAGAGTAGCTGGATTCAGAGTGGTGCATCGTTTCAATGTGATGTGGGGTGCAAGCAGAGTCAGTTCGTAACCAGTCAGTCGTGCGCTAGTCAGGTGTTGAGTCTTGGTTTGGTTCAGGAGGGTGTCAACCGCATGGGGTACCAATACTGTGAGGGGGTTCGAGAGCACGATCCCCTCGCTTTGCCGGATAGAGATAGCAGCGGCGGCTAATGCTCGAAGGCAGGCGGGCAAAGCTCTGGCTACAGGATCAAGAGTGGCAGAGAAGTAGGCACAAGGGCGTTGCTTAGGGCCTATGGACTGGGTTAGGACAGACAACGCACATCCCTCCCTTTCGTGGGTGTAGAGGGAGAAAGGTTTAGTGTAGTCTGGGGTTCCTAGGACTGGGGCCGAGCAGAGGGCGTCTCGTAATTCTTTGAAGGAGGATTGACATTCGGGTGTCCAGGGGAGGGGGAAGGGGACATCTTTAGCCAGCAGGGAAAGCAGAGGTTTTATGATAAGACTGAAATTTGGCAACCATTGTCGACAAAAGGAGGTGAGGCCTACTAGGGACCGTACTTGCTTCTGAGTCTTGGGAACAGGGGTTTCTAGGATGGTCTGAATTCGGTCAGGGGTAAGTTTTCTCCCGTCTTTGGATAGTAGGTGGCCTAGATATGTTACTTGTGGTTGGCAGAATTGCAATTTCTTCCTGGAGACCTTGTGACCGTTCTCCGCGAGGAAGCGGAGGAGGTGAATGGTGGCTGTGACGGCAAGTGGAGTGGTGTCGGCCGCCAAAAGAATGTCATCGACGTACTGTATCAACACCACTCCATCGGGTAGTTGGACTGCATCTAGTTGCCTCTTGAGGGCTTGGCTATAAATACTGGGACTCTCAGTGTAGCCTTGGGGTGCCCTGCAGAATCTGTACGAACGGGCTTTTAAAGTGAAGCCGAACAGGTAGCGGCTGTCTGGGTGGATGGGGATGGAAAAGAATGCGTTCTTGAGATCAATAACAGTAAAGGTGGTGGCAGTGGATGGAATCAGGGTGAGGATGGTGGTGATGTCTGAGACCACGGGGTACTGGGGTATGACTACTTTGTTAACCTCTCGCAAGTCAACAATGAAACGGTAGGCTTTCTCATCTCCCTCGCCTTGCTTCTTTACAATGGGTAGGATAGGGCTGTTGCAAACATTACTGACTACTTCTTCTACCACTCCTGCCTCGACTAGGGACTCGATGATTTCCACCAATGCCTTCTCGCCTTCGGGCGATATCCGATACTGTGGAAGCTTTGGGAGCACTGCGTCCGGTCGGACGGTTATGTGTACCGGGTCGATCACCATGCGCCCTACATCTGAGTCGGTTTTAGCCCATAGATGTGAAGGTAATGTGTCGAGTAGGGACATGTCAACATCGGTTATAGAGAGCATATGCCGTGTGTGACAGGGTCTGGACAGATCTGGGTTATCGTGTAGGATGACTCGAACTCCGTCTGGGGAGCATCTGATGGTAGCTCGAAAATGTTTTAGCAAATCAAGTCCCATAATAGCATCGGGGGTGTTGGAGGAGAGCAGAAAGGTCGTGTCAGTAGTGTTATCTTACAAGTCAAAGGAGATTGGTGCTGATAAGGGGTTAGTGGAGGGCGTTCCATCGAAGCCTATTGAGGTTACATGTGAGCCAGACAAGGGTGCCCTAGGAATCAGTCGTTTAGATAACGCACTACGTGTCGCCCCAGTGTCTACCAGGAATGGAGATTTTGTGCCCAAGACCTTAGCAGTGACGTAAGGACCTTGCTGGTCAACACGGAGTTCGACTGGATCCCTCCCTTGCCCCTGGCGGTCCTATGCGAAGTCATGGGTGCTTTCATAGTCGGACTGTTGACACTGGTTTTGTCGGGGGCGATCAAAGGTGTTTGGTCTGCCTGGCCTGTCGTTGATGGCGTCGTTCGTGTACCCTCGTCCCTGTCCTCTATTTCTGGGGTCATATGCTGTGTCTCTGGGGTCCCTATTTTTGTTCATTTCCAGAAGGACCGGGCACTGGGATTTCCAGTGTCCGAACCCTCTACAGAACGCACATTGATTCCCATCTAAGTCTCTCCGTCCGTTGTAGGGTGCAGGGGTATGGTCTCTAGGGGGTAGCTTTCTAGGGGCGGTTGGTTGGTAATTCCCTTTCGGGGGTTCTCTTCCTATGGTCACCCCTTGCAACTGTGCTATCATTACCCTCTCCTTCAGTTCCTTTTTCTTCCTTTCTGACGCCCTATCGTTCTCATTCTTTTGGTTTTCGTAGTATTGGGCCATCTGGAGGATAGCTGCGGGTTTGGAGGCTGCCCAACTACTCTCGCTGGTCTGCAGCTTCTGGGAAACTTCTTGTGACAGACCCTTCACATAATTCTGGACAAAGAGGTGATGTCCGGTTGCAGTGGTCATGTCCTGGCCACTATAATCGGAAAACACAGTCTCGAACCGAGAGAAGTATTCAGACACATCCTCCTGGGGTTTCTGGCGACAAGCCGTCACTATCGACCAATCTACCTTTCTTTCTGGGATTAGAGTCTTCAACTTATGTACACTCTTGTCTGGGAGCTCCAATATGGCTTTCGGGGGTTTCTGTCCTGGTTCTCGCTGTTTATCTATGGTATCGAGTTGTACCCAGGTATATCCGAACGGCTCAGCGTGGTCAACTTTCCGGATTTGTTTCCACACATCAGCCGGCAGACATAATCCGAAGAACAAGTCGATATCTGCTAAAGTCATTATTGTTGAGCCTAAGGCTGTACCTAGTTTGGTGTAGAAGGCAGTCGGGTTCTTTCTTAAGTCGGGTAGAGTTTTTCTAAAGGTCAAAATATCTTGTCGGTCCCATGGCTGGTAGACCCAATTATATACGACCCTCCCCTTCGCATCTTGGTGGTTGATGTTGTCATGTGTTCCCTGACCTCGTGGGGGGACCCAGTAGGGGGCGGCCTCTTTGATGGGCATCATGGTATCAGTCCTTCCTTCCTGGGGCTTAGCCGCTATGGGGGTTTCTGTTTTGGTTGTCTGCCTGTGTTCTTTAAGGTGTCGATAGACCTCGAGTGTACGAGTGAAGAGGTTCGTCACATCGCCCTCTCCTTCTTCCCCAATGTCTACCTTCCTATATAGGGCCGCTAAGCCTTCGGGACCTTTATCGCGGTACCTATCCTCATATGCATTCAGGGCGTGGTAACAAAGTTGTATGACAAAGTGTCGTCTGCGGCTGTCGGCATACGAGTTATACACATCTGTTATATACTCCTCACTTTCCTTTCGCTCCACCAGTGTCCCTACTATCTTGTCGATTCCTGCTCGTTCATCCTTTGTTAGTCGATTCATTCTGGTGGAATCTTTCTTTCTTATCTCAGGGTCATCCAACGTCATTGCCGACGTTGTGTTCAGTACAAGAGGCTCGGCCGGCGCGGAGGCCGTGAGGACCGAGGCCCCTGTACTGCTTTCGCTCGTGTTTGGGGGTTGTGGGTGTTGCACTACCGATTGCCAGGGTGCGTATGGAGGGGGCATGTAAATGATTGGGGGACCTAATAGTAATTCGTCATTCGTTCGTTGCTTAGAGGACAACTCAGGGTAGAGCATAGGGGGGGTCCTAACAGCGTACTGGCCTGAGGTTTCGGGCTCCTGTCTTAGTTTAGTTTCCCTTCTCTCCTTTATTTCTTCTTCTAACTTTCTAGCGGCAAGGTGAGCTGCCTTTCGTAATTCCTTTTCTGCCTTTACTTCTTCCCTCTTTTTCCGTTGCGTTGCTTCTTTGCGCCACATGCCGATACTGTCAAGCATAGTAGGCGTCGTCTTATTGCTACGCAGAGCCATTTCTAGCACTTCTATCTTATGGTCGTCGAAGGATCCCATCAGTGGCCACTGACTCTCGGGGTCCTTCCTTGTATATTTATGCCATAGCTTGCTATAAGCTACGGCGACTAGTCCATATTTAGTGAACATGTCCTTATTAGGGGTGCCTTCCAGTGGAGCCGGATGGTCCACCTCTAATAAGCGGTCCGGGCAGAACCAACTACCAATCAGTGGGGAGAAGATAGGCATGACGGGTTTCAATGGGGACAAAAGTCAGCACTACCTATCTTTTCACTGCTTGCAAAGACTAGACAGAATATCTCTATTCCTCGTTATTTGTAAGCAGAGAATACCTCCAAAGAACCAATATCGAACAACTAGTGTTCGGACAATCAATCAATCAATCAATGGGGAGATAAAGATAGGCACGACGGGTTACAACGGGGACAAAAGTCTGCGTTACCTACCCTTCACTATTTGCAAAGACTAGACAGAATATTTCTATTCTACGTTATTTGCAAACAGAGAATATCTTAAAGAGCACTATTCTTCAAAACAATCAATGTTCGGACAATCAATCAGTGGGGAGATAAAGATAGGCACGACGGGTTTCAACGGGGACAAAAGTCTGCGTTACCTACCCTTCACTATCTGCAAAGGGAGAGAGAGAGAGTATTTCTACTCCTCCCCGTTTGTAGACAGCGAATATCTCAAAGAGAACAATCAATGAGCAATACTAGTATTTCAAAACTTCAAACAATCAATCAATTATTTCGCAATTTGTCGTGTATCACGACCTTACCCGGACCGCGTGGACAGTTTCTCGTCTTCCGCCTCCAGCGCCCGATCGTCCTCTACTCTCCGTATTTGCCGCGGAACTCCTGATGGTTCTCAGTCAGGACCGTAGATCACTCGAGAGAGGTCTGCTCGGAACCAGTGAAGTTCGGATGATCGGCTGCCAGACGAGGGTCTATTGGGCAGGAGCTCTCCCGATCGTTGCAGTCGTTCACTCTGTCGTCAGGACCTCTCCCACTGGATCCACGTGTCTCTGATGGGCCCCACGCTTGGGACGCCAATTGTTAAATGGTAGCGGCAGTGTCAGTCGATAACCTTTCAAGTATTGCCCGGCGGTAATCGCCTCTCATACCACTCGATAATTTACCAATGAAAGAGGCAGGCGCCGGAGACTGGAAGGCAGGAAACAAAGTTTTATTCCGTCGGAGCAGAACACATCAGATCAGACAGCAAGGTATCGTCACGAGGTGCTCTCTGCATCTCTGAGGCCTGGCCTCTTATACACAGGTTTATGACTTTATTGCAGGTTTATTATACATGGCACATTCTTGAGATTGTTTTGGAACATGAAAGAACATCCTCGGAATCCCCACTTCGAGCTCGTTCCCACACATATCTACAGTGGAAGTCCCCACCCCATCTACAGTAGGAGATGGCTATCACGCAGCTGGACATTCCGCCAATTCCCGGGGATGTGTGCAACCGGCCGGGTCTCAGGGGGTAGGGGCTTTGATCCACTGTAATCCCTTTGATGTGGGGTGTTTCCCTTACAGTAGGGGCAATAAACTGCATCCGCAGGGCTAGGTGATGGCCTGGGATCGGTTCGGACAATGGGGCGCAGAGGAAGGGGGTTATCAAAGAGAGGCATGACCATGTATGGGATGTCGGTCAGGCGTGGGATGTGGTTCCATGGCAGGGTCGCGCATAATGAGGGGGTTTATGGCCCGTGTATGAGAGAGCGGGCGTGGACGGCGCGTGGGGGATGCTCGCAGCGCCAGGGGAACGCGCTGGCGATCGAGAATGAGCAGGGAGAGAGTGGGGTGCCTAAAATGGCGGCCGTGCGTTCGCTGTGCGTGGCGCTGGGGAGAGGCAAGATGGCGCAGATAATGTTCAGTTACAAGCTAAATTTCCACAGTAGTGGAGGGGTATTCTGACAGCTAGAAGATGAGCTGGATGTCATCAGCGTAGGATTTAATGGTGAATCTGTGCAATCTGACGATGTTGGCCAAGGGGGTCATGTAAGTGTTGAAGAGGGTAGGGCTGAAGGACGATCTTTAAGGGATGTAGCAGATGGTGTTCTTGGGTTCAGAAGTGTACAGTGGGAGACAGGGTCACTGGGTTCTTCCGGTTAGGTATGAGGTGATCCATTTGAGGGCATCTCCCTGGATTCCGATGTGGTGGAGTCTGTTGATCAGGATGTGGTGGGAGACGGCTGACAGGTCCAGGAGGGTGAGGGCTGCTCTTTCTACACAGTTCCGGGGGGCCCTGGCAGCGATCATTAGCAGCGATCAGGGCTGTTTCGGTGCTATGGCTGGCACATAATCTGGATTGATAGGGGTGCAGGAGGTTGTTTTGTTCCAGGTGTGCAGTGGCTAGTTGATTGCCTTCTTGAGAACCTTCACTGGGAAAGGGAGCAGGGAGCTGGGCCTATAGTTCTTCGGTTCTGCAGGGTCAGTGGAAGGTTTCTCCAGGAGGGGCCTGACTTCAGTGTGTTTCCAGTCCACAGGGAAGGAGCCTGAAGTGGTGGAAGTGTTCAGGACTTTCTGGAGTTTGTCGCCAGTCATCTTGCTTCAGAGGTTGAAAATGTGGTGAGGAGATGGGTCCGTGGGTGTGCTCAAGAGCACGGAGTCCATGATGGAGACGGTAGCCATAATTGTGAAGGGGTCCCAGTGGGTGAGCAGGTTGATTCTGTCAGCGATGGAGGGTTGAGGTTTGAAGTTTTCGTAGATGACTGAAATCTTGTTGTGGAAAAAGTCTGCCGATGTGTCACAAAGTTCTTGGGGAGGGGTGATGCTGTTCTTGGCAGCTGTGGGGTTGGAGAACCCATTCATGATGGCAAAGAGCTCCTTGCTGTGTTTAGTGCTGGCTTCTATGAGGTCTGCTAGGGTGTTCTTCTTTGTTTCTTTCAGGAGGCAGTGGTACTGGTTTAGTGCCATCTTGAAGGTGGCGTGGTCTCCGGTCTCTTTGCTAGTGCACCATTTCCTCTCCAGGTGCTGGCACTTGCATTTGGTGGCTTTCAGCTTCACGGTAAACCATCTGACTCTTCTGGCTGGTGTTTTGGCTTTGGCTGGCTTGGTGGGGGCAATGGTGTTGGAGTAATCTGTGATCCATTGGGTGAAGTTCTTTGCAGCTTGTTCTGGGTTGGATGTGGTGTTTTGGAAGTGGGCATTGAGGGCGTTGTTCCACTAGTCTCATGATATCTTTTTGCATTTTCTGCACGTGGGGTTGGTAGACAGAGTGCCCTTGTAGGTGGATCTCTGGAGATGGTAAAGTGGATGTTGTAGTGGTCAGTCCAGGTGAGCTGTGAAACGTGGTTGTACTTGACCCTGTCGCTGAACATGAAGATGGGGTCAAGTGTGTGTCTTGAGATGTGGGTAGGGTTGGTAATAAGTTGCTTGAGGCCGATGTTGCCAATGTTTTCTAGGAGGTCTGTTGTGTTTGGGTCATTTAGTTAGTTGAGGTCTCTTTGGAAAATGTAGTCCTCGCAGTAGAAGGCAAGTGGGGCAATAAGGTCCAAGATGGCGTTGCAGGAGATGCAACGTGGTCGGGTGGTCTGTAGGTGAGGGTACCTCTGATGGTGTCATTCCCATCTACGCAAAGTTGGAAGTTAAGGTGTTCCATTTTTGAGGTTGAGTCGTTCGAGGAGTTTGAAACTGACAGGAAAGAAAAAGGTTAGACTGAATCAAACTACCTAACTTAACAGATGCAGTGAAATACAATTATACATTTAAAAAACAGTGCAGTATGGGCTAACCAATGGCTAATACTGGCGGCGAGCAGCAGCAAGTGGGGGAGGGCGCACAACCGATGGCAAGGGGGGCCTGGTTGCAGCAAGGGGAGCTGGTGCATGGACTTGCTCAATGAGGTCGAGCTGCAGCCTCCATTATGTAGGTCCTGGGAGGGGAGCTGGGTATCGGGGGAGCGGGAAACGAGCAGTGAGGCAGAAAAGTAAACAGACAATCGGCAGTGCGAGATAAACAGCCAACTAAGCTACATGGAAACTGACAGGAAAGAAAAAGGTTAGACTGGCTCAAACTACCTAACTAAGCAGATGCAGTAAAATACAATTGTACAGTTGAAAACAGTGCAGTATAGGCTAACTAATACAGGAAAAGAAACGTCTAGTACTGGTGGCGAGCGGAGGCAAATGGGGAAAGGTCACACAAGCGGTGGCAAGCGGGACCTGGTTGTAGCAAGGGGAGCGGGTGCAAGGACTTGCATGGCTGATGTGCTGCTCCAGTCGAGGTTTTATTCTTAAACTCTGGAGCTTGTAGTGTTGTTTTTTCATTTTAAAACAGGACTACAAGTCTCAGACTTCAAATAAAAAAACCTGCAATGGAGAAGCACATTACTCTTGGGCAACTTGGCAGCTATGTGTATTAGCTACATGATCAGTGGCAGCTGGTAGGGAACAGTGGTGGGGGGAGTGGAAGCAGGAGGGGTTGAAAACAGAAAAAAGAAGAAGACTTACCTGCTGGTCACCGATCGCCAGCTTCCGCATCTCCTCGGACCTCCCTGTTTTCCTGGCAGCACCCAGACTTCCCAGCCAATGACAATGCTGCTGTCACCAGCATGACAGCAGCGTAGTGATTGGTGTAAGTGGCCTGGTTTGGCTCTCAGACAGGAAGTGGAAGCCTGCGCCTGTTCTCCATCCAGGCCGTGCAATACAGCCAGGTGGAGATCATGCTAAGTGCGCATGACGGTTTGGCCGGCCCAAAATGGCTGGACAAACAGTCATGCGCACTTATGGTGCCCACCACTACTATCCCTCTGACATCACGCAAGCCCAACCCCGCCCCACCCCGTCCTAACCTGGATGCAAGCTCCATACTAAAAATAAAATGATAATAAAGTTCTGTTATTATTATTTTCTTTTTCCTAATCACTGCTCGGAGAGCAGTGGGGTGATGCTCCTCTGCCTTAGCTGAGGAGCCGCTACTGTGATATTACCAGCTTATCACCTACACATTTCTGATTATTTTCAGTTGGACAATAGTCTCAACTCTCAGGTACATCCTGGCCAATTGACCTGGTGTTAAGGTCCTAAATTGTGCCATGTACTCCTTTCTTATGGAGAAGAAATATATACACTGTTCTGATTAGTGCCGCGCTCTGTACTGGCAGAAGACCATGTCTCCATTGTTTTTATTAACAATTCAGATGTTTTGAGGGATGCAGTTACAACATAATGCTCAAAATGCCCCCTCATCGCAATTTAGAGGGTACAGTGTTCCTAATCTTTGATGTCCATTTAACAAATCAGAGCATTCTGGGAGATGTAGTCTGAACATGAGTTATGAATGCTACTACGTTCCAAGTTGAGAGGAAATATTTTGACATAGTGCATTCTGGGAGGTGTAGTCTTTGTTAACTAGAAGCAGACTAATGCACAGAATGTAATAACAATGATTCAATGATTTCCTAACGATAAGGACAGGACCTGAAACAAGGAGTTCACTCAATACTGTGTGATCAGACCAACAATGACCTCCCTGTGCCTGCCAAGGGAGGGAACCCTTGGTGGTCACCCTTGTGCGCCTCGCAGTCATCTAAAGTAAAGTCGCATCAGTGACCTGGATTGCAGGGCAGTCTTATGTGAAATGACCCTATTTTTTAGGGTTCTCTGCGGTAAAAGTGTCACAAGATGTTATGTTATGTCATGATTTGATGAATTGTATTGTTTTTTTAATTATGCTGAAATGATGCATTGTGTTTTATTATAGGTGTTTTTTATAATATTTGTGTTTTAATAATATTCACATGTACTAAAGAAATAAATTGACTTGTTTGCACTGCATGTTATAGTAGTATTATTGTTTGAGTGTTTCAGGGATTTTGAGTGAGATCTTTTTTGAGTTTATCTATGTGTTTTATATGAATTGAGAATCCCACTATTGATAGGGGGTTCTTGTTGATTGAGTGAATCAAAGGCTAATTTGTTTTTTGTATTGATAGTACTCTACTCCCTTGGTTGCTGACAAGGGGTCTCTCTCTGTTTAAACACATTATGGTGCTTGGCACCGGCCCCTATTTTTCAGCACCGGCTCCAGTGACAGTCCACCACATGGTGATGTTGTCTGCTTATTTTTGAGATGAGCACAAGAGCCGTGCTTATTAAGTCAATTTGCATTAAAAATTATTAATAGCAATCTCTCACACCATTATTATAGCCTTTTGTAGCCTGAAATAGTCTGAATTGTCATGCTATGGGAGTGGTATGGTTAGGTGTTATATTGATGTTGTCATTCGCAGCGCTGACAGGAGCAATGGGTGGTGTAGGCTGCAGTGGCCTTCCTAGAAGGGTCCTGGCACTTAATTTTTTACAAACTAAGCACTGACAGCTCCCTCCACTTTCCAGCAAGACGTAGAAAACAATGTCAGCCCCCGGGGACAGTAGGGTTGCAGACCAGTCTCCCCCCTTGGTGTTTCGTGGTGAGGCGGAAGGAGAAGCTGGGAGGGGGTCAATGGGTTGGACAATAGGAGGGATTAGGGTGGGTTATAAAGGTGCAGGGGAGGAAGGGCTCTTCCTCTTCCTGGACCTGGCACTACTGGGGAGGGTTGAAAAATTTAGAGAGGAATAGTTTATTAGGATAGGCCGGAGTAGTGTTTCCAGCCAATCTGGCGATTGGAACGGGATTTTTTCTGTAGGCTCATCAAATTGTTGGATAGTGAGGCCCCCTTACCTGGCAGCGTAACGGACAAGGCTAAACCCTAAGCAGAGGCTGTGCGGGCCACGCAGAGGGTGCTGGGCCAGGTGGGCCATGAGGACCTTCAACCACCTGGCATGCTTGACCAAGCATGGGTCGGTATGGTCCAACCCCACGGTCAGCATCCGCTGAGGTTGTGGCTGTGGTGGTGGCATGTCTGGAGGAGCCACCACCAATGAAGAAAAGTATGTCCGGCAGGGGGCAGGCCCAACAAAAGAAGGAGCCGTTGAAGCGTGGAGGCCAGCGTCAGAGCCTGCCCGCGCGGTTGTCAGAAGACGCGCCATCATGCAGCACAGTGAGACAAGGGTAGGGGCTGGATGGGAGCCTTCCGGTGCAGCAACGCGCTGCTGCCAGTGAACAATTAAGTATGACCTCGAGTCAGGGGAGGGGGTGGGTCATTATAGAACCAGCCCAGCAGCACGCTGAAGCCAGAGGGCGTCCACAAGAGAGTTTGCCACGGGGTGGGGGGATTTGGAGAGAGACCTACCCAGCGACACGCTGGAGCAAGAAAGGGGGCAGATATGGAGGCCTGGCAAGGGAATCAGACCCCCATGGACCTCACTTGGAGACCGACATTTCAGAGCATTCAACAGCAAGGGGGTAGTGGGGCGCCCCAGCCCAGAAGTAATAAAGCCCAAATGGTGGGGGCCCCAGGGGACAATACCTCTTCGGAAGCAGGGATACAGGAGGTGGACGTCAAAGCCCCCTGCATATAGTTCCCAGATTAGCAGGGCTGGACCTTCAGGGGAAGATCCACAAGCAGCGTCGGATCATCCAGGAGACAGAACAAAGGTGGGAGGCCATATGTGCAGCCAGGGAGGGTAGTTGTTTTGAGCCCTGGGACGAGGGGCCACCTACTCCCACTTGGGAAGAGGAAGCTGGGTTAGAACAGGACTCTAGGGCAGCGGGAGTGAAGGGCAGGTGGGTATGAGTAGAGGAGGCGAATCACCCAGGGATTGGGCCAGGGACAGCAGAGAGACCCAGTGGTGCTGGGGCCGCCTCAGGTTGGAGCAGCCTGGGGCGGGCACAAACCGACAGTGGAGGCTGGTAGAAGCGGGGGGCACGGGTGGGCGCAAAATGGCCCGAGATGCCGGCAGGAAGCAGCAGGGGGGTCCACAGCAGCCTACCCTCTATCGGGCGATTGGGCACCAGCTGTGGTTTCCGAGGATTGCAGTGGTGTGTCTGTCAAGAAAGGGAAAGGGCAGAAGAGGGCAGTGCATGAAGTGATGTGGGCACCAGTAGAGGTTGAGTCAGAGTTGCTGATGAGAGTGATGAGCTGGAAGAAGTTGAAGTGCCTAACGATGATGAATTTACGTTTTGGGTTGCGGGGGCTCCGGGTAAGGCAACCAAAAAAGGTTGGTGTTTTGCAGGAGGCAAGTGCGGCCAAGGGCAAGACAGCCGAAGAAAACCAGCAACAATGGCAAGGACAAGGAGGCCTAAGCAAACCTATCAGGTGAGGGTGACTGGTGGGCTGCTTGGGATGGGGTATTAAAAGGGGGGTGGAAAAAAGCCTGACGGTCGGTGGGTGTGGGAGACGGTTCTGTGAGATACACCAGGGTTCCTGCAGGCGCAACAGTGGCTCCTGTGGCAGGGACGAAGGCAAGTGGGGCCAAACAGTTGGTTGGCGCGAGTGTCCAGACGGACAAGTTAGAAGGAAGTGGGAGGAAGGAAGAAAAAGGGAAGACAAACATCATAAGAAACTCCCTTACATGGGACTGGCTATGCCTTTGGGATTACATCTATCTGAAAAAACGAGAAGCAGGGTATAGAGGCACGAATACGTGGATGTGTTTTAGCTGCTACATAGGGAAATCTAGGCAAAAAAAGGGTCAAAAGAAGGAGAGTGGGGGCTAACGAGGAGGCCCAGGGTTCCCATTAACATGGAGAACTGGACCTCAGCCTTCTCATATATGCCAGTATTTATTGTGAAAAACACCTGGACAGGGCTATAGCATTATTGAAATACATGGACATCAGTTGAGAAAGCACAGATGCATTTGGAGGGTTTGCTTGGTTGAGCTATGATGAATAGTTTAGGGCCAGAATTAGCATCAATCCTGATAAGCCATGGGGTGAGGTAGACCAGGAACTGTCATCTAGCCAGTCATCAGCATCTACACATACAGCTAGTGGCCTACCAGTGACGTACCGGTCCTTTCCAAAGCGTCCTGCCCAGACTGGGGCGGAAGGGGCTAATTTTAGTGCAGGTCCACCACCAAAGCAAGGGGGCAACACCACAGGAGCCTGTTGGAACTTCAACAAGGGTTTCTGTTCAAGACGCCCCTGCAAGTTTAAACATGAGTGCTCCAAGTGCGGGGGATGATACCCACTCACATAGTGCTTTACACTGGCTACACCGGCCGGGCAATGGAGGGCTACTAAGGGCAGGGGACAGTCTGGGCCAAAGGACCCCTATCCCACTTAGGATTAAGGCCATGACAGAGAGGCTGCGCTGAGGATTCAATGGGAGTTTACTTAAGGTTTTCAGGTGGGATATCAAGGTCTCAGAGATAGTAGGCGGGCAGAAAATTTGAAGTCAGCCACAGAGTTGCCGGAAGTAGTAGCAGCAAAATTGAGGAAAGAAGTCGAGGAAGGGAGGATAGCAGGCCCATTCGAAAGTTGGGCGGTGGAGGACCTGAATATATCACCTCTAGAAGTGGTTCTTAAGAAAGAAATAGGGGAGTACAGGATAATCCATCATTTATCTTGGCCCGAGGGGAGGTCAGTTAATGACTTCATTGTGGAGGAGGACTCGAGGGTGCTGTATGCATCAGTGGACGATGTGATCCGCCTCGTGAGGATGTGTGGGCAGGGAGCAGAAATGACCAAATGTGACATGAAATTAGCCTTTTGCTTACTGCCTATACATCCCACAAATTTGTCGCTGCTGGGGATGCAGTTTGAGGGAGCCATCTTTGTAGACAAGGCCTTGCCAATGGGCTGTGTGATTTCTTGTGCACTGTTTGAGATGTTCAACACTATCTTACAGTGCGTTTTCATGAAGAGTAGTTGTCACCGGTAAGTGTCACATTACCTGGAAGACTTTTTATTCATAGGAAAAGGAAACTCAGGAGATTGCGGGAAGGTGCTAGAACATTTTCAGGCTTTGGCGCAGTGCTTTGGGGTCCCCCTAGCACTGGAGAAAGCAGCCTAGCCCAGCTGTATACTGACGTTCCTGGTCATCGAGTTGGACTCTGTCCAGTGGGCAGCCAAGTTGCTCAGCGGAAAAGTGGCACACATACAGGCTTTCCTGTTATGGGTGATTGGGCAAAGGAAGATTGACTTGAGAATGGTTTAACAACTGATGGGTTTCCTGAATTTTGCTTGCAAGGTAGTGAGAGCGTGGAGAACATTTTGCCAACACCTCGTCTGGGGCAGTGCTACCACACCACAGGGTCAGGATTTCAATGGGGGTCAGTGCGGACTTGAGGGCCTGGTAGACTTTTGGGCAGGATATAATGGAGTGTCCTTGAATTTTGTGGAAAACAGGACGATCTGGCAGGTTCAAGTTTTTTCCGATGCGGAAGGGGCCTCTGGTCTTTCGTGTTTTCTGGGATGGACGATGGTGCGCCGAACAATGGCCGGGCCACTGGTTGGAACAGTGGCGGAGCATAGCTTTTCTGGAATTTTTCCCATTTTTGGTTGCATTGGCGGTGTGGGGCACGGAATTCCGGAATAGGTTGGTTTTGTTCCATGTAGACAACATGACGGTGGTAGAGCTAGTGAACAAACAGAAAGCGAGGGATTTGAGGGTCTTGCGTCTGCTACGGAGTTTCATGTTAAGATGCTTACAATTGAATGTAGTATTGCGGGCAAAGCACATTCCAGGGGCAAGTAATGATATTGTGGATGCTTTGTCTTATTCGCAGTGGCGGCGATTTCGACGACTGGCACCTGGAGCGAATGCATGCAAGGCAGAGCTGCCGGATGGCATCTGGGCCTGGGGGAGTGAGAGTGATAGGCCTGGTCGAAAAGTCTGTGGTGGAATCTATGAGGCGCAGCTAGAGATTGGCTTGGGCTGAATTTGGAGCTTTCATGGGATGACCATAGATAGAAGGAACATGTCAAGACAGGACACTGAACAGGGAGTTATTCGTTTTGTTTTAAGTTGTATTTATAAGAGTTTGTCGCAAACAACAATAGCAGGTAAATTGGCAGGGATCTCATTTTACAGCAAACTATATCTAGGTTTTGACCCTGCAAAAGATGAGATGCTGGGTAAGATGCTGAAGGGTTGGGGACGCGAACGGGGGGGGCTCCAAGGGAGGCCATTACGTTTGAATTGTTGCAGAGTTTGCTGGGGGTTTTGGTCAACTTTTGTTATGATAGCCACAAGGTTTCAGTATTTCGTTTATGCATAATATGGATGTTTTTCGGGGCATTTAGGGTTTTGGAATTGTTGGGCACACGGCAGCAGGAAGGGAGAACATATGAGGAGGTGAGATTGGATGAAGGTCGACTGGGGATTTGGCTTGGACATTCGAAAACAGATCAGGCTACTAGGGGTAGATGGGTGTGGTTGAATGAGAGTGGATGCAGGCAGGGGAGTGTGCCCGGTGCAAGAATGGCGAGATGTCTTGGCAAAGGCAGGAGGGCCGTCGGGTGGAATTTTTTGTCATGCATCAGGGGAAAGGCTGACGGCTTTCCAGTTACTGGCAGTGTTGAGCATGGTGTTAAGGCGTTTGAATGAACCCGGGTAGATATGGCACTCACGCTTTTAGCACTGGCGTAGCTACGGCGGTGGCCTGCCTAGGTTGGTACTGGGACAGAATAAAACAGATGGGGAGGTGGAGGTCTAGGTGCTGCGAGAGATATGTGCGTAAGTAAGAAAGGGGAGTTCAATGGGGGGCTAAAGTCATAGAGGAATGAGGAGTATTTGTGCACTAACATGTTCTCTCTTGTCTTTGGTTATGTGGGCGGTCCAGGAACCAAGACAATTACCTGAATCGTAGGACATTCTTTTGTACATTGAGCAGCCAGATACGCAGATCGGCAGGTCTTCGGTCGTAATCTGGGTCCGAAGAGCAGCCATCATGAGGTGCATTGGTAGGGTAAAGGAGGGATGTGTTGGGGGGCTCTATTGCCGTGGCTCATGAAGATGGTATAGCAAAGAGGCTGCCCTGACATGTTGGTCCTTCACTTGGGCGAAAATGAATTTATATGATTAAATGGACTGGCAATTTTGCAGCTCCTGCAGAGGGATCTGTATGTGATCAAATGTAATTTATCAGGAACGTGCCTCGTATGGACAGAATTTGTGCCGCGCAAAGTGTGGAAGGGGGCGGTAAAACATGCAGCCGTAGAGAAGGCCCACAGAAAGCTAAACAGGGCTATGAGTGTGTTCTGCCAAACCAGAGACATTAAGGTGATTGCTCATGTTGGCCTTAAATTGGAAGAACCATTGTTGTTCAGGGATGACGGAGTGCACCTTTCGCAGCTTGGTAATGCCTACTATATGATGGAGATGCGGAATGGGGTCAGTAGATTGTAGAACAAATCTATCTGGTGTCGTAGGGAAGACAGAGAGTGAAGCAAAAGGTGCACGGGAGTGGGGGAGAGGAGGGCAGGTAACCGCCCTACGGGGGTTCCCAGGTTGGCAGTACTTTGGAGGTTTGGGGAGTTACTGACAGGCACATCCACCCCTCGGGGGGGGAACAGGTGAATGATGGGGGTGCGGGATGCAAGAGAGCGACGGCAGGAGATCCAAGAGAGGAAGTTGAAAGATAAGTGACGAAGAGAATGGAGAGATGGAAGAGGTCGCAGACTGAATCAGGATGAGAGCAACATGTGTGAAGGGAAGGAGGATAGAATGAATGAAAGGGTTTGATGATGGGAAATGTTATAGTTAAATGATGTTTTGATTCATATTTTGTTAACAACCATGTCCTGATAAAATGGCCTTTTACGCTTCAAGTAACAGCGTCAAGAGTAATTATTGCGCAATGTCGGCCCCCGCGGGAAGTAGGGTCGCAGACCAGTCTTACCCCTGGGTGTTTCGAGCAGAGGTGGAAGGAGAAGCAGGGAGGGGTCAAGGGGTTGGACAATGGGAGTGATTAGGGTGGGTTTTAAAGGTGCAGGGGAGGAAGGGCTCTTCCTCTTCCTGCACCTGGCACCACTAGGAGGGTTGAAAAATGTAGACCACCCACCCACCCTATAAGTTTTCGGGCAAGGGCTATGGTTCGGCTGAGCGTGCCAGTTTAAGACAGGTTGTAGGTCGTAGGGTTGGTAGTACTTTGGAGGGGTGGGGAGTCACAGAAGGGCACATCCACCCCTTGGGGGGGGAACAGGTGAATGATGGGGGTGCGGGATGCAAGAGAGCGACGGCAAGAGATCCAAGAGAGGAGGTTGAAAGATAAGTGAAGAAGAGAATGGAGAGATGGAAGAGGTCTCAGAGTGAAACGGGATGAGAGGAGCAGGTGTGAGGGGAAGATGGATAGAATGAATGAAAGGGTTTGATGATGGGACATGTTATAGTTAATTGATGTTTTGGTTAATGTTTTGTTAACAACGTTGTCCTAATAAAATGTCCTTTTACGCTTCAAGTAAGAGCGTGGAGTGTAATTATTGCGCAAGCACCTTTTCCCTGCTGCAGTTCGGTTATCTCACTACGCGATCGTCTGTGGTCTCCTGCTGGAGTTCTGCTTCTATTTTTTTATATCCAGTTTCCTCGTGTGACCCTCTTCAACACCCTGTCTAATCCAGTCTGTTGCAGGTTACAGAGTAGCTCACATTTGAAAGTGAAATGTCCCCAGTAATGAGCTTGCAAAACTGCCGCCTGTGTCAGTGAGTTTACTGCTGTGACACGAGTGTGAGAGCAGCAGCCATGCTACCTCTCACCCTCTTACAGACCAGACTATCTCATCAGAGAGCTCTTCAATTTAGCTTTTTTATTGGCGAGCTCAAACCCCACCCACCTCCCGAAGGGATCACAGGTGACTGGTTACTATGGGGCATATCAACAACAACCGGCGATAATTATCGCAAAGCGCACTTAGCGCTAGGATAATTATCGCCGGCTAGCGTGGATTTTTATCGCTGAGATAGCGTGCTATTAGCAACGCTTATCTCCTCAGCGATAAAAATCCTCACGCTAACTGGCTAACGTGAGATTATCGCTGGAAACCCAGCGATAATCTCACGTTAGCTTGTTGATAGGGACTCACAAACTTAGACATGATATCCTCCTTCCATAGAATATCATGGCTAAGTCAGTCCAGAAGCAGGTGTTAGGAAAGTAGCGATAACAGGTGTAATCGCTACTTTTCCTGACGCTATGCTTCATAGTGTGGGGCTTGATGATAGGAGAAATGTCGCTTAGCGACATTTCTCCTATCATGTCAGGTCAGGAACGCCCACTTTGCATCTCATTAGAGTTGCAAAGCTGGGTGTTAGGAATCCCCACGCTAAAGCAAGGTTTCACGCGTTAGCGTGACCTTGCTAATATAGCGATAAAATTATCGCCGCTTTTCGGCCGAAAACGGCCGCACAAGCGGCGATAATTTTTTATCGCCTCGTTGTAAACATGCCCCCATGATATTTACAATACAGATTCCTGCCTCAGTCCAGTGAATGTGAACCCCAAGAAGCCCAGGAGGACGAACTCTTTTCTTTTCTAATTCACATGGCGACAATATACGTGTAAACAATAATATTTTAGAAAGCTGCCTTGTTTCTAAGGGAGTTTTTGGTGTGACGCTGCAAGATGACCAGTGCTGTAGTCTGTAGAAACCGTGTTTAAACTCTTTGCCTAGGTTGGGGGAAGACTGCTGCAGGGCATGCCCCGGGAAAGACAGCTCCATGCGCCCCTCTCTGTGTCAGCGCCCTGGGCACGTGCCCAGCTCACCCGTCCCAAAGTCCGGCGCTGACGCTGTGCCTGTTTTCTGCCTCACCATTTATTTCTTTGTGCACGCAAGGTTCCCAGTCCAACACCCCACTTCTTTCTGTTTTCCGTTTCTCCACTCCAGCTTTTAACAGCTTCACCACACAAAGACAGGCCCAGAACTAGTACAGTATTTATCTATTTGCAATTTTAGAAATGATGAACTTAGTTGGCCCAATGAACTCAGGCTTTACAAAGTAGGCATAGATAGATTCTTTTATTTTCCCAAAATATGAACTTGAGAAGTGTCAGGAAAACCCCTGCCAACTTTAACGTGTTCGTGATCAGTTTAGGTGCTTATAATCATTAATCAATCAATGACAGGTGGCAAACATCAGTAAACATTGTTGATTACCGTCGATCTCTCATTAAAATAATCAATGGAGTCGAGACAATGAATTGGGACTATGTAAGTCTTCATAAGGCTGAGTCCAGGCCAAATCAAATAAACTGACATGAGACAGAAGTTCAAGTTAAACCATATAGGTTTTTAAAAAATTAAGATCAACCCAGAAAATAATATGTAGTTAGTTAGGGAATTAGCAATACATATTAGTAGTAAATCAAAGTAGTTCAAAATGATTAACACAAGGTATACTCCAAAGCAAGTAAGCAGTCAGATTTAAATATAGATAAGCAAGAGGGCTGACAGAATCTACTTCAATAGAAAACCTGGCACACCTCTCAAAAACATCTTTCATAGAGTTTAAGACTCTCAAAGCCATACACATTTAGTGGTGAGTGATGACAAGACAGGGTTGTACTAGCAATGTAACATACTGGTAAGCCAATCCTTATTTGAATGCATAAAAAATATCAAATAAGGAACATCTATGAACATCTAGACTATTGCAAATGTATGAATGAGGTGTGCAAATGAAATCAAGAAACTGACATGCTGTTTATGTAGTACAGAAATGCTATAGACAGTTCAACTAACAGAGAAAAGGACCTTGAAAGAAAGAAAAACAGGAACATCCCGAACATAGCCTTCACAAAAGGAACACAAATTAATACAGCTATGCTTTTCTAAGTAAACATCACAACGGAGGAAGCTTCTATTGAGAAACACATGCCCATGGAACACGCTCATTCACATAAAATAAAAGCGCACATTTCTTTCTTTATTTGTGACTACATGTCAATGCAGGCCTTTTACGGCCTAGTCATGCTAACTAAACCACATCTAAATCACGCTTTATTTTCTAAGTAATGCAGATGCTTCTACCCTACAACACTAACAATAAACAACGGTCTACTCATCAATTTCTTATCACATCATTGCCATTAACTCTATCAATTTCTTACGACATAATTGACAAATTAAGACCATCATGTGGAATATAGTTTCAGTTGTTACACTGTGACACAACAACAGATTACAGAACTGATGCAAAATAGCAGGGAGAGACACACCCACAACCAACCCCAGTCACAATCATCCCAGAACTTGAGAAGAGCAAGCGATGAGCAAGGTTGCTGTCCAGCCAGCATTGACCTCTCCAGAGCCATTGTAAAGGCAGCTCCAACCCACAGAAGGTGCCCAGTGCTTGGCCATCATCTTAGGTTTAGGTAGCTGCCTATACCATGTTGAACTACTGATCTCAGGTACAGTTTATTTGTAAATTGCTGGGACAAAAAGCTGAGACACAGAAGGCTGGCTAATGTGTAGGGAGCCACGCTGCCCCTATGTCGGGCTGAGGATGTCGCACGCACCCTGATGGCCGGGCATGGCTGTAGGGATAAACAAGCATTGGCATAGCCAATAGGTCTCGCCTTTGGGACCTTATAAGTGTTTAGCTATGCAACAGTTGCATAACTAAATACTTATAAGGTCCCAAAAGCGAGACCTATTGGCTATGCAAAGTGGCCATGCGGCCGCGAAAGTGAAAGTGATCGCAATCGCGATCACGATCAAACATCAAAGCGGCCATACGGCCGCGAAAGTGAAAGTAATAGCGGTAAAGCGCGGCGCGCTCCCGCGCACATGCAATGTACCTCTAGGCTGGCCTGGTAGCACTTTTTGGAACCCTCTCAATAAGTCTCGCCAGACCAGCACATGCGCTGGGTCAGGCGAGACCTAAAAAAGGGGTGCGTGATCGCTTGAGGCTCACTCCCATACCACATATTCGGCTTCTGCGTCACTCTCTGACACTGCACCTTCTGTCCTGGTCTGCCCACAGCTGCCGATATTACATAGGGGTTGTACAGACTTATAAACTCCCCTCTAATTTACTTTGTACTATTCGCAGGTATAATAAATGGCTGCCTTTCATCAAGTCTAAGAAAAGGCCTCCTTTCCAGTGGTAATGGAGGAAAAAAAGGGACATGCTAGACAAGGGGCCCCCGATTCCCTTGGCAACGGAGGTTAAGAGCCCACTACAAAAAAACATAAGGATCCTCAGCTAAGGCGAGAAGCATCGCTCCACTGCTCTCTGAGCAGTGAAAAAAGGAAAAAAAATGATAATAACATAACGTTATTATCATTTTTTTCTTCCTACTACAGTGGCTCCGTTGTATCCTGGGTGCGGGGCAGGGCTGGACCCCGTGATGCCAGAGCACTGCAGGGGTAGGAGTGGTGGCACTTCAAGTGTGCATGAGATTTTGACCAGCTCTCTGGGGCCGGCCAAACCGTCATGTGAATTTGGCATGTTCTCCATCCAGGCTGCATTAGAGCCTGGGTAGAGAACATGCCGCAGGCTCCCGAGCTTGCTCCGGCGCTCAGACTAATCACAATGCTGCATTGCACGATTGTGATTGGTCAAGGGAGCTTGGGAGCCCGGCTGCTTCCTGCTGCCAGACTCCAGACAGGAAGAAGACAAGAAGAGGAAGAGGATCGGAGGAGAGTAGGCGGCAACACCGGCCGTAGCCAGGTATGTGTTTTCTTTTGCTAAATCTTTTTAATTTCCCTGGCTTGTCTCCTACCCGCCCACCACTCGAATCCGGTAGCAGCCACTACTGCCCCAAGGCACAAAGTGTGCTCTGCCATAGTGCAAACCTAGGCCCTGCCTATGATATTTGACGGGGTGTGGCTGTGAAAGCTCAATCTGGCCCTGCATGAGAAGTGCTTGCTCATGCATCAACCACCATAGTCCATCTTTAGCATCCATAGCAGCTTAGGTTCTTTGTGTAATTAACAATGTCTGCTTGTGGCTGTAAATAAACTTTAATAAAAGAGCCTCTTTTGTATTAAGCAGGTTTCATATCATCACAGCTCAGCTCCTTTATGAATAGTGATCCCCTCTCGGCCTCGAAGACGTCTATCCAAAGATGAGAAATTAGCAAAGCCTTTGCTGTCCTCGCAGGTGTATGTGCTACTGGCGGTAATGGCATACATTCCCTATGGGTATCTCTGTCTACGCATGTGATTGGTCCTTTTTGTCTATCAGGGATCAATGTCTCAGGGCCACTCCGCTGCAGATGAACACTCAATCACAGATACACCTCTAGAGTCCTTGCAAGAGAGGTGTCACAAGTACTACCATGACTACTGACGTTTTCTCCATCCCTGGTGCTGTATAACATCAAGGAGGGTAATGGTGATTGGTGGACTTCTCAAGCCACAGCAGTGACCTAAGAAAAACAAGGATTTCAGGTGACACATACTCTTCTTTGTCACTTTATCGGGAAAATAGACTGATCCCTGGCTGTTTCCTTTGTCAGGAGAGTACAACAGGAGACACACTTTAGGGCTGCTCCGATACACAGCCGTGTGCGGCTCTGAGTCCCTTGCATCATTTACCCTGGGGAGTATTTAGCTTGGATCATCCATACCCGGATGAGAATCTGTACAGGACATTTGTCAGAGAAACCTGGGCATGACTTGATGATTCTAACTTCTGCTCTTAACTATGGTGTTTCTAGACCTTTCATACACCCAGGATCTCTCCTTTCTCCGAAAGACATACCAAGTCTCTTGGTAATGAAAAAATGTGTTTTTCTTCACTGAAGTATCATTCAATCATTCAATAAATTTTTGTTACACCAACTTCTCATAGTTTATAGTTACCAAAAAATCATAACTACTATAAATTTGTATCTTCGGTCCACCTAGCTTTTGGCAGTTAATTAGTAAAAAGTAGCAGTACCCAAATACTGAGCCTGGGTTCAAGATACAGGTACAGTCCTTCTTACTCAGGCAGCAGGACAGCAGAGCAGTCCTTCTTCTGAGTCTTCCACAGATCCAGAAGTGATCTGAAGAGTGGATCTGAAGGTCTTATTTTTATACCTGGTACCTTCTGTGAAATAGGAGAAATTTCTTGAGATTCCCTTTTCAAAAGTGCTTGGAATATCCTGCCTCCCAGCCCTGGTCCCAGTCTATCTGCAGGTACAAAAGGCTTGTCTGAAGTTCTTTGTGGCAAGGCACACCTTTTTGACTTGCAAGTGGGGCTATACCCAGCTCTGCCCCATCCTGCCTGGGATATCCCATCCAGGTACACTTAATCCCTCTATTGTGTGCTGTCTGAGAGGAATATACAAAAGCTAACTTCCAACTACACCCAGTCATGTGACCCAGGAACAGGCTGCAGGCACCAAATAGTTAGGACAAGAAAATGCTAAATTTCTAAAAGTGGCATTTTCAAAATTGTGATTTAAAATCCGACTTTACCATTAACGAGGTTTTTAAATTACAGATTCTCAGGCACTAAACATAACTTTCCCAACTGCTTCCAATAAAAGGTTAGCACTTATTAAATTTAATAAGGTTACCTAATGTTATCTTATGGGGTAGGTAGGCTTCACAGGAGTGAAAAACGAACTTGGGAGTTTTTCACTACCAGGACATGTAAACCTTAAAAGTACACGTTCAACTTTTGAATTACAATGCACTCGGCCCTTTGGACTGTCTACAAAGTATTTTGCCCATGACAAGGGAAAGGTGATGAGATGAGAGATCAGAATGAAGGAGGGTCAACACAGGAGAGAGAGAAAGAGAAAAAGAGACAGAGAGAACTTAATTTAATGGGGAAATCCAGTCTCGTAAGGAAAGTGGAGTTGGCCAAGGAAGCTATGAGTAAAGGTTCTACATTATATGAGGTCCCTAGTTATAGTGTTTTGCGCTTTGCTCAGCCCCCAGAACTACACATGGGAGAAAAGTGGTCCTTTGGTGGGCCCACCTCCCTTACACTCCCTGATGTGTTGTATCTACAAAAATTGGTCTAGTATCAAGGGAGTGTGACTTGTATGATGGTTCCTCTTGGAACCTATCCTTCTAAACTCTACTATGAAGCATGGATCACAAGTAAGGAGGGGGAGTTGCTGCGATAGCAAAGAAGAGAGCTGAGAAAGTTGTGAAAGTGCTTGGAGCATTTTTTTTTTAGAAAAGGATGTGTGTATACCTATTAACAAAGGGGTTCAAACTATTGTTTTTGTCAGAAATCTTTAAAAACACACAAAGTGTGAATATGTAAGGTTCCCCTAATTTATAAACTTTCCCAGTACAAGGCTGTGTAGTGTTTGTATTCTTTATGAGTTTCTATGATCAGTGTATGTATGCAAGTAATTCTTGAAATACTCTTCAAGATCTAAAGAAGTCTAAGAGATAAGAGCATGCGGCCAGTGAACCCATTACACCAAATAAAAGAAATATATAGAAAGTGTGATAATAAATTTGCACATCGCAAAAAGTGAAAGTATGAAATGATACACACGTAACGCCAAAGGACAATATTTCACACATAGCATTAATTCCACAGACGCTTTCTAATGAAGAGTGAGACAACTCAGCTGTGATGTGCTTATGTGGAGTTCATCTCCTGTTCCTGGTGAGTAACATATTTAAGAGTATGGATATGAAAGATAACTGATGAAATGAATCTGTTACTTAATTAAATCGACATGTTTCAACGCGTTTTCCTATTATAGGTCTTTTTCTTGAGTTGATATCTCTATTTTTAAGTGTCTGCATATTTACAGTAATATTTACATATTTACAATTAACTCCTGGGGTTTGCTAGGATAACGTTCTGTACTATGATCAGCACAACGGCATTCCCTATTCACCTATCTTTATCTAGACCAGATGCCATTTTAAGCATTAGTATAAAAATTATTTAGCAGCACTTGGGGGAATCTAATGTATTGTTATTAGTAATAATAAGGAAAGGCGGCCTAGATCATGAAGTTAGAATGTTAGAGGAAGAGACACAAATTCTTGCTCGGCAAAAAAGTTCTTGCACTGCTGTGCAATCATGGCTACAAGAAGTAAAGCAGTTGTCGCTTATAATTCTTGTATGGGTTCCAAAAATATCGACGATGCAAACATATTCTCCTGATTTTGAGTTTAATTTTTGAATTTGCAAATTTAGAAAACCATAAATAGTATCCAATAGAAGTATCTTTCTTTAAATCCACATAAAATCACACAGCCTTTGGCCACAGACCTATTGTAGTAAGATTTTGCTTTACTTTGACAAAACATAGAAATTCACAGAAAAAAACAAAGTTTAAAGTGGAGTTTTACGTTGGTCTTCTAATAATTAAAAACAAACATTTAAAAAATATATATATATTGAAATTCACCCGTTATACATAACTGACAGTACATAATTTAAATTTAAATATATATATATATATATAAATATATATACACACACGTACACACATACAGACATACACACTCACAATTACACACACATATATTCACTGATAAAAAACAAAGGTCAAAGTGATATAAGGATTTGGGTGGGACGGGTTATTGGTTGAGAGGGAGAAGCTCCACTCAGGCAACAACCACAAACCTTGTCAGTGTAAACCACATAATCCACTAAATTAACCCGTGTGGTAGCTAGGCACAAAGCAGTCTGGCTTAATTTAGAAGCAAACTGTAAAGTATTTATGCAGCACATAGTCAGCAATAAAGTGAAAACACTACACAAGAAAAATCCCAAACCAATTTAGAAACATAGAGTAAAGTTTAATAAAGAAAGTGATACCAAAACATCAAAAATCCAATCAGTAGAAACAGAGATATGCAATTTAAATGTTTTTAGTAGCTATAGCACCTAAAAGCACAAACCGGCGCTCACAGTCATCTGATCGTGCTAGACCGTGGTAAAGTCAAAAGCTCAGGCTGACCACGATGGAGCATGGGCCATATACAGGGAAAAGGTTAATCCAGCTAAAAAATTGCCTTCTCAAGGTCTGGCGCAAAGAGTTCTGTTCATGGTGGAGGAGACCACGAGGAGGAGGGAAAGCATCGAAGATGGTTATCGATATACCGTGTAAAGCTGACCGGGGCTGTCATCGCTGTAGTGCAAAGAGCCAGTCAGGCATCATGGGCAGTTGTTGCTGGAGCTTCGCATTTATGGTCACCATTGAGGTTCCGTGAAATCTGAATCTGCGTTTTAAACATCGTGGTTCAGTTACGATTTTGGTAACAGCGAACCGTAACTAGTGAGTTCGGCTAGTATGTGTGTTTTCGTCACATTACCCCAATGAATTCACTGCGTATTTAGGGTTTTCGTATCGAACCCTGGGTTCCATTTTGCGCATGGTAGCCATTTTGTGGTTGCCCTCACATAGGCCGATGACTGTGGTTAAAGGAGCTTTTCGGACAGGCGCACCTTAGCTCGAGTTTGTGCTGACTCCTACATGACTTGAGTGAACTGACCTCGTTGCCCGAGGCCGACCCTGCCAAACCCGTTCCCGCCCGCTAGCTGATCTTGATTAAGGGTCAGAGCACGGGATCCTGTAAAGTTTTATTGCACACAAACATGCCTCATCCTACTTCTATCTGTTTCTGTTTCCTCTTTTATGGTCCATTTACGATATGGGTTGTGGTCTCTTTATTATGGGTCTGTCCGGCTTGTCTAAAGAAGAATGTTGGGATTGTTCGATGATTGATCATGGGCCGGACAACTGAAAAGTGGGTTTTACCGTCATGCGATACCTTTGGTGTGGTTACATGTGATTGGACAATTTGTAAAATAATGGGTGTTTGTCTGGAATGTGATGTTTCTGGCATAAAAAGGGATGACTTGCTTTATAAAATTGAGCAGTCTCCTGAGAACTCATACCGTGATGACTTCTAGGACTTCTGTTACTGGCTGCAGCCAATAAATTCGATCTCTGACGCCACCAAGAAGTATCCTGTGTCTCTGTATTCTAAGACAGGTGAACCCGAAGACTTTGGGCGTGCCCCTGGCGCCGCTGGGTTCAGATAACCCGGTTCTTCACCATGGGCAGTCGTTGTAGTGCGAAATGCAGATTCTGCATTGCCAGTCATTGCTGCTGGTCTCTGTAGCTTGAAGAGCAGATCTCACTGGAGCTTTGCATCGGTGGTCATTGTGGGGGCATAGTCTTGGCATGAATGGGCTCATTTGGAGTCACAAAGAACCCAAAACATCAGGATTTCACCCTTTTTCACAGGTGGAGCTCATCTGATACAGTCAAGGGTCCAGGACCTGAGGAGGCAGCCCTTTGGGGATCAGGAACTCACACCAGCAGGAGCTATCACAGCTCAGGCAGACCCAATTGCACATCCAGTCTGGTCCAGTGCAGCAGTTCCAAGTGGACAGTTGTAGGGAAGCCTCTGGAGCTTTTTGTGTCATTGTAGTTCAGTCAGGAGATCAGCCAACAGATCTTTGGAGACATGCAGGTTAGTTTGGCATGAAGGGAGCATGTCCAGTCTTCCTTCTCAGAAAGCAGGGCAGTCCCCTGATTGCAGCAGGGCAGTCCTCTGGGAGCAGACTTCAAGCAGCAGAACAGTCCTCTAGGCAGCAGGGGAGTCCTTTTTCTGCAATGTCTGCAGGTCCAGGAGTGATGAGTAGCTCTGGAGATCCAATATTTATACCTAGTGCCAGCATTTGTAGCGGGGGGTGGTGGGTGTCCCTATAATACCCTCACATCTGGTCTGGAAAGAACTTCTATTCTTCTGTCAAGGCTCCAAGAAGTCTGGGGTGAGAAAAGACTAGTGTCAGGTTCCATTGTCTGTGCTGGAAGCAAACCCTTTGAAGTGTTACTGGGACAGGAAACAGCTCCGCCCCAAGCCATCCTGGCAAGATAGCCCATCCTGTCCACACCTAGTCCACTTTTGTGTCACTATCTGGGTGGAATAGATAAACCCCAATGGCCAAACCATTCACTGTCATGGGACCCAGGACAATAGCAGAAGGCAGAAATGATTAGGACAAGAAAATGCCATCTTTCCAAAGTGACATTTTCACAATTGTGATATATTATCCGACTTTACCTTTAAAGTGGATTTTAAAATACAATTAATTTCAGTGGAAACACCATATTTCTATCTGATCTCAATTGAAAGTTATCAGTTCTTAAATGTAATAATGAAACCTTTTGTTAGTCTATGGAAGAGATAGGACTTACAATCGTGAAAAACGCCTTTAGAGATTTTTCACTACCAAGTCATGTAAAGCGTAAGTAAACATGCTCTACTTTTTAAATACATACAATGCACCCTGTCCTACGGACATTTATGGCCTGGCTTAGGGGGGACTTATATGTATTAAAAAAGAAGGCGTAGGCCTGACAAAAGATTTCTTATGCCAGGTGGAAATGGCAGTATAAAACCGCACTACAGGCTGCATTTAAGGGCCTGAGACATGTTTTAAAAGGCTACATGCCTCCTTGTAGCATTTAAGTGACAGGTCCTGGGTAGATATATTACAAGTCTAGGGACTTACAAGTAAATTAAATGTGTGAATCAGGTATATGTCAATTGTACCATGTATTAGGGAGCAAGCACTTTACCACTGGTTAGTAGACAAAAGGTGCAGAGTCCTAATGACAGCAAAACAGGTTCAGCAACAGAAGGCAAAAGTGTGGGGGAGGCCCTGCAAAAAAGGGACAAGTCCAACAGATGTTATAAATAGGCCTTTTAGCACTATAAAAAAGTATTTATATTTATGAGAAACCATATAATACTTCAACTGGCCATGCTATAACTGCCCTTTGTGTGTGGAAAACGCTTCATTTCCTGATGTCTATGCTGTGTGCATGGGGGAACTTGCTGATGCCCATGCTGTGCATGTGGGAGTAATGTTTCACTGGTGCTACATGTGCTATCTCTGTTCCTTGTGTGATGGGATCCTGCACCACTTATGACTGTATTGTTTTTGCCTTTCAAATTCAAATTAAGCTTGAGATGAAACTGCTCATGCAGTGTACTTATTTTAAGTGAGAAGAAAGCTTGCTCTGTTGATGCCAGTGTTGCACTAGCCATGTGTTTGTAAGCTTCAAATGCTGCTGCTTTTACTATAACTAGTTCTATGCATGTAGGAGAAGCTTGCACTGATGCTGCATAGGCTGTGCAGCAGTTACTTATGCCGGTCATGTTCTGTTTGTGTGGGAAATGTCTGTTCCACATCTGTTTTGCATATGTTTGCCAAGTCGTAACTGCTGCACCTGTGCTGGACCTCTACATGTTCTGAGTGTGTAAAGGAGTTCTCACTGCCGCAGCCCAGACTGCACCGGCTCAGTGTGTGAGATATGGTTGCGCTGCTGCTGCCTTGTGATATATTCAGTGCTCAATTTGAGTCTGTTGGTGCAGGAAGGGCCCACAGCATTCATTTTTGGTTTTGGGAAGCACTTATATTTCCTCAGCTGCTTTTGATCCAGTGAAAGGAAGCACAGCTACCTTTGTTAGTGGCAGAAGTGGGATTCTTAGCAAGACTTTAGGACCCAGTACTTATTCTTTTACAAACTAAGAGCTAGATCAATCAGTCAAACAGCATGTTTAAAGGGCAGCAATGTCAACCCTAGGGGTAACTGGGTGCTGTTTCTCTGTCAAAGAGCCAGGTCTTGAGACTCTTTCTGAAGTTTGCCAGCAAGGGGGCTGTATGGAGCTGGAGGAGAAGGTTTGTTTCAGGTCTTGGCAGCGATGTAGGAGATGGCCTGGCCACCGCTGCAGGTGCAGCGGATGCGGGAGGTGTGTGCGAGGGCGAGTGAAGAGGAGCGCAGGTGTCTAGCAGGTTGGGGTAAGTTCAGTTGATGGTTGTGGAAGGCAAGTCCTGGGTCGTGGACGGCTTTGTAGGCCTGCGTGAGGAGCTTGAACAGGCATCTTTCCTGGATGGGGAGCCAGTGGAGGTCTTTCAGATGGGGGGGCGATGTAGGTTCATTTGGGGAGGTCCAGGATGAGTCTGGCTGCAGCAAGAGACAGATGAGTTTCTCCCTAGTGTGTAAAGATACGAAATCTGTACATGCTCATGGTGTGGGGGACTCCTGCCCTTTTCTTGCCAGTGCTGTACAAGCTGTGTGTGTAAGGTGGCAATGACAGTGGGTGCCATGCTATAATTGATACTTTATCTGTGTGGACGCAACGCTTGCTCTGCTGTCAGGCCACTCACTGCCTTCTGTGTTTGTGAAGCTTGAATATAACATTCAACTATGTAAAATCACAATTGACTTTGTCACTGCTTCCTTCCTCTGGCTGCGCCCCTAAGCCCTTCGACGGTGGTGACGATGGAAAGTAAGAGATGGTTCTGTTTTTGAAGGTTTGACTCTGTTACAACCACTTCAATTAACAGGTGTAACAGGAACCTTCCCAACAGTGCCTTGCCCTATTATCTATTGTCTAACAGAGCCACAGCCGATAATAGATTCCTCTGCATCTGGCCACATAGTGAGAATTGCGTGTGCCCCCATGTTACCTCCACGGAGTCCTTTCACTCGAGCAACAACAACGTTTGGATAATAATTTTTAGATCATCGGGCGTTATTTACGCAGGGCCGAACTGGCCATAGCGGGCAGCGGGCATTTCCCCGGTAGGCCGCTAGGGTGGGGGCCGGTTTTGGGCCCCTGGGGGGCTGTTTTTGTTACCGGGGTTGGCAATATCGGCCCCTGTAACAAAATCGGCCGATACCGGCCCTCGCAAACTGCTCGGCTGCACTCTCCCTCACCCCGGGGGGGCCAGCTGAGCAGTTTGCCAGGGCCGGTTTCGGTTCCCAGTCCGGCCCTGTATTTAGGTCACAAACAATATCATCCTTTGAGGGTTTCTGGCGACCTCATAAACCACAAGGCTGAAGGCTGACAGGTTGGTATATTTTACCAGGAATCCGAAATGGTAAAATAGGACCAAATCACATTAAAATCATTATGTTTTTTTTTTTTTTTAATATTTCTAGTTTATTTCTGGGTACTTAGCTTAACAAAGTAGTTTTCTTCCAAACATAGCTAAAAATGAGAAGTAAATGGAATCAGAGGGCCCGATTCACAGAACTAACTTAAGACAAAATACTAAACTTACTACCATTTTCGTATTCACAGAAGGCACTTACTCATTTTGGTATTCACAGAAGACACTTACTCACTTATTTCACAGAAGTTAGGAGTCCTAACTTTAGGACTCCTAAATGCCTTCTGTGAATACCGAAAGTCTTAAAATTAGGATTTTTCTCAGTTTAGGAGTCCTACAGTTAGGACTCCTAACGTTACTACTACTAAACAGAGAAAAATCCTAATTTTAAGGCTCTCGGTATTCACAGAAGGCATTTAGGAGTCCTAAAGTTAAGAGTCCTAACTTTACTACTACTAAATTGAGAAAAATCCTAATTTTAAGACTTTCGGTATTCACAGAAGGCATTTAGGAGTCCTAAAGTTAGGAGTCCTGACTATACTACTACTAAACTGAGAAAAATCCTAATTTTTAGACTTTCGGTATTCATAGAAGGCATTTAGGAGTCCTAAAGTTAGGACTCCTAACTTCTGTGAATACCGAAATGAGTAAGTGCCTTCTGTGAATACCAAAATGAGTAAGTGCCTTCTGTGAATACCAAAATGGTAGTAAGTTTAGGATTTTGTCTTAAATTAGTTCTGTGAATCGGGCCCAGAATGTTTAGGTTTTGTCTACATTTCTTTTATAAATTGCTAATAAAACCACTGGAAATGACGAGAATCAGTGGATTTATGCAATTCTGTTGCTGCATCTTTTACCGCATTATGATGGGTTTATTGCATTTGCCTTTTTATTGCATAATTTGTAGGTTTCACAAAAATTGTTTCTAGCTAAAATGGATTCAAAAAAATACTGCAGAAGAATGTGATGCATAATTTAAATTTTTTGACAATCTTGCTACATATTTTGGTCTTCCATTCCACATAATCCAAATAGCCCTGACAATGGTGAATCTCTGCAGAGTCATTTGAGTCTGTCAATATGATGAGGAAATCCATATTCACAGATAAGCATGAAATATGTTTCAGATTTCACAGTTCCTGTGAAATGTGGATTGTTATGCCACTGCATTTTTTGTTTTCCTAATAACTTTAGTGCTGTTCAGTATAACTGCACAATACATTAAAAAATGAAGTATAGAGGGGAGGAGCCTAGCGCGCAACCAAGATGGCCGCGTAGGTGCGAGGCTCCCGAGGACCTCCGCAACCTCCTACATTTATCCTGTATTCATCCTGCCTCGGTTGAGGGGACTGTGTTGGTGAGCCTGAGCTGAGGTGGTACCCGTTTCCCGTTCTCGAATCGGACCTCGGGTGCCGGAGTGAGCACCGATTGAAGTTTGCGGCCTTCTCCTCGCCGGACCCCGGATTTGCGCTGGGGGGTGACCTGGTGGCAAAGTGAACAACAACGGCGGGCTGGGCCTGGCGAGTCGCGTACCCCGCACTTTCGCTTTCACTTTCGCACCCCCTCGCCTTCTCTGCGAGTGAGATCGCGGAGCTCTTTGTGTTGGTGTGGCCTCGCTGGGGGACCCTGCCTGCCTGCCGGCTGTGACCCACCCCGCCGATCTGGGGTGGCCCCCCCCCGGAGCTCGTGGCCCCGATTGCCTGCCCTCTACGGCGTCGCTGGTGCGAGTGTGAGAACTGTGGCCATGGCCACGAAACAAGATGGAGATCGATCGAAGACCAAGTCGACCCGGCGTGGCGCCGTACATCAGGCCAACATCATGGACCGCTATACCCTCCAGAGGGGATCTCCTGGCGGACCACACAAGTCCTCTGAGGGCCCTTCTGATGCCCCGGACTTGTCCACGGATCTGACTCTGCAAGACGTCATGGGCGCCATTGCCGAGATGAAGGCCTCGGTGGGCCAGCGGTTCGATACCCTGGCACATAAGATCGACGCGGTCCTCGTGGATGTTGGCCTGGTGAGGGCTGATCTCTCCAAGACCAACGACCGGGTTGATTCTTTGGCCCAAACCGCATCGGGCCTCACGACTGAGGTGGCGGCCCTACAAACGGAGGTGCGCCGACTTCGTCAGGCGAGTGCACTTATGGATCGGCGCCTTGAGGATTCCGAGAGTCGGGCCCGGAGGAACAACATCCGCATCATCGGGGTACCCGAGGGACGGGAGGAAGCGGCGGCGGATCTATTTGTGGAAGACCTGATCGCTACCCATCTCCAGCCTCGGGGACTGAGTAAATTTTTTGCCGTGGAGAGGGCCCACATAGTTCCCGGGGGAAGGCCGAAGGTCGGAGCCCCTCCGCGACCTCTCATTGCCCGGATTTTTAACTTTCGGGACAGGGACGCGTTCTTGCAAGCCTCCAGACTGCAAGGGCCGATTAAGCTGGAAAATATGGAGGTGAACTTTTACCCTGATTTTACCCAAGCGGTCCAAAAGCAGAGACTGAGCTTCCTGGGCGTCAAGCGCCGACTTCGGGACATGAACCTAAAATATGCCATGCTCTTCCCGGCCAAGCTGCGAGTGGAGGTGGATGGTCGCACGCACTTTTTTGATCGTCCCGAAGCGGCCGGGGACTGGCTGGATACTCTGTCTGGGGATCGTGATCGAGATGGCGGGGGGGGCGGCGGGAGGAGACGGCCCACTGGATCGGGACTGAGGGGTTGATATTGGTCCTCACTCTGGACGACTATGATGCCACTTTCGACCAAGCATCTGTCTTTGTTCTTTCCTCTCCCATGGAGGTTGGGTGGGGTCTGGAAGGGGTACTCTTTCCTCCTCTAGGGGGTCTAGCTAGTTTCATTATATAGGGGCGACAGGCACACTGCAAGTTGGGGGGGATGTCCGGGCTCATGCAGGGGTGCAGGGAGGGGGGAGTTTTGTTGGGGCGGGTGGGTTGGGGTGGGGTGTTGTTCGTTTACACCACAAGGCAAATGTATCATTGTGTTATCTCTAAAGTGCTCTCTGGGGGACGAGTGATGGCTTCTGTTTATGATGGGGGGTAGGGGACTGAGTTTGTTGTCCTGGAATGTTAATGGACTAGGGGACAGGATAAAACGAGGTGTGGTCCTGCAGTTCTTGAAGCGAATTTCGCCCGATATAGTTTTTCTGCAGGAGACACACCTCATTGGCAACTCCTTTCGTGCTATGAATCGACGGGGCTACCGCCTTGTGGCCCATTCGGGCTTCACGTCTGGTTCAAGGGGTGTGGGCATTATGGTTAAGAGCTCGCTCCCGTTGGAGATTGATGAGGTGCTCCATGACGACAGGGGACGTTACACGGTTTTGGTGGGCAGAATGGAGGGCAGAGTGGTCGTTTTTGTGTCAGTATATGTCCCGCCGGGGCTGCAGACGACCACCTTTGCGGACCTGGGGCGCCTCCTCCTTGGCCTTCCGGAGGGGATTCTAGTGGTGGGGGGGGATTTTAACGCTGTGGTTTCCGGAACGGTGGACCGTCACCCCCCTAGGGATCTCCCCCGGGCCCAGGCGTGGTTGCCTGGCCTCTTGGATACCTTGGGGCTGGTGGATTGTTGGCGTTTGAAACATTCCACGCAGCTACAGTACACCTTCCATTCCGGGGCTCATGGTAGTCTCTCACGGCTAGATTATGTCCTGGTTCCGGCGGCTCATGTGGGGAGGGTGGGAGAGGTGAGCCATTTGGCACGGGGTATCTCGGACCAATCCCCGCTCTTGTTGCGCTTTGATATTCTTCCGAGGGGAGAGGGTAGGGTGGCCCCGATTAATCCCTGGTACCTGCGTGACCCCACCATTCGCGCGGAGCTGGTTAAGTCCCTTAAGCGCTACTTTGACGAGAATGTGGGGTCTGTGTCATCGGCGGTCTCACTGTGGGAGGTGTTCAAAACGGTACTCCGGGGAGAGGCCCTGTCCCTTATTTCCCACTCCCGGAGGCGCGAGCAGGAGGAGGTGACCCGTGTTGAAGCTGAGATAACCGAGTTGGAGGGTGATCTAGAATATGGGGTGACGGATGATAAATTACATGTTCTCCGACTCAAGCAAGCGGCCTATAAGGCCCTCGTCACGGAGGCGGCCAGGGGCCTCAGTAGAGAGCAACAGGGGAGACTGTATGATGTGGGTGATAAGGCTGGTAAATTGATTGCGTGGCTGGACAAAAAGGAGAGAGCGAGTCGAGTTGTCCCTTTGATTGAGAAACAGAATGGTGTGTGTGTCACTGAACCGGAAGAAATTGTTTCTTGCTTTGCAGTCTATTTCCGTGGGGTGTATTCCCCGGTGTCCTCCCGCTCTGAAGAGGATTCCCATGCCCTGCTCAGAGATATCGCGCTGCCTTCCCTTTCGGAGGAGGACAGAGTGTCGTTGGACGCCGCTCCAACTTCTGAAGAAATTGCCCTCGCCATACGCTCGGTCGCTTCCGGCAAGACCATGGGTCCTAATGGTCTTCCCATCGAGTTGTATAAACTGCGACCGGATACGCTGGCACCACATCTCCGTGCTATGTTCCTTGCGGCCCACTCGACGGGTTCCCTCCCGCTAGACCAGCGTCTGGCTACAATTGTGGTTATCCGCAAGGAGGGGAGGCCGCGGGACCGAGTCACATCCTATCGGCCCATTTCGTTATTGAATGCGGAGCCCAAAATTCTTGCCAAAGTGTTGGCCAATTGGCTGGTCGGCGTAGTGTGTGACTTGATTCACCAGGATCAGTCCGGCTTCATCCCCCATCGCAACACAGCGCTTAACCTGCGGCGTTTGCATGGGGTGCTCGCACGTGTCCCGTACATACGGGAGCCGGCCATCTTGGCGTCCTTGGACGCCACTATGGCGTTTGACACACTGGAATGGCCATATATTTGGGCGACGCTCGCGAAATTTGGGTTTGGCCCTGGGTTTATCAGTTGGGTTAAATTGTTGTACTCTGGCCCGCTGGCACAGGTGGTCGTGAACGGTAGAGTATCGGCTCCGTTCGAGCTGGGCAGAGGCACGCGGCAGGGCTGCCCGTTATCGCCGCTCCTTTTCGCGCTCGCCTTGGAGCCCCTGGCGGAGTGGCTGCGGTGGCATCCTTCTATCCGTGGTCTCCGCTGGACCCCCGAGTATGAGGACCGCGTATCCCTATACGCTGATGACATTCTCCTGTACCTGGCTTCCCCACGTAAATCACTGATAGTACTGGTTGATGTACTGCATTCATTTGGCCATAACTCCGGCCTTGTCATCAACTGGGCTAAATCGTGCGTGTATGTTCTCTCCGGGGAGGCTCCTATCCTTCCGCGGGGCTGTCCTATCCAGATCGCCCCGCGGGGATTTAGGTACCTGGGTGTCTTCATTACCCTGGATGCGGAGGCCCGATATAGTCAGAACTTGCTTCCCCCCCTCCAGCGCCTGAAGGAGGATGTCGCACGTTGGAGGCGCTTGCCGCTCTCGCCGCTCGGCCGGGCGGCATTGTTTAAGATGATGTCGCTGCCGCGTTTCCTGTACGCTCTGCAGAACACAATGGACGTCGTCCCGGCGCGCTACTTCCGCGAAGTGGAGAGTTTGCAACGCCGCCTGTTCTGGGAAGGGAGACCGCGTATCGCCCTGGCGAAGCTGACGCTCCCGTGGTATGACGGGGGGATTGCCCTCCCGGATATCAAACGGTATTATTGGGCCTCCCAGCTGGCTGCGATTAATCATGGCCTGTACGGGCCCGCTCTAAACCCGGCCTTTGAAATGGATAAGATGTTACTGCCGGGTGGTGATTATAACCGAGCGCTTTACTCCAGCTCGCTCGACGCACGTCTGACGGGCCCCACGCGTGTCATGGTACGAGTGTGGCACGCGGCTAATGTAGCGATGGGGTGGAAAGATCGTTTGACCCGGGCGTCGCCACTATACGCATCTGAGCAGTTGGGCACCCTGTGGACTTCGAAGGGCTTCGAGAGGTGGGACATGATAGGCATCAGCAGGGTGGGTGATCTCTGGACTAGGGGGGGATTCAAAACGTTCGAGATGCTGCAGACGGAATTCCAGTTGCAGGACAGGGAGTACTTTCGGTATATGCAGATCCGTCATGCGCTATGCTCCGTCTTCCCGGATGTTGCCTCCATCCCGGAGTATTCCCCTCTGGAGGACAGAGTGCTAGATGGACATGTACCGGAAAGCACGATTTCACTAATCTATAAAAAACTTATTAATGACCGCGCGGGATTGCTAACTAGCCTTCGTGAGGCATGGGTTGCCGATGGATTGGAGCTGGACGACGAGGACTGGGTCTCTGCGGTGCCCTCCCCGAAAGAGGTGGCCATACCGGCCCGCCTTCGCTTCGTCCAGCTCAAGATACTCCATAGGGTCTACGTCACGGGGCCAAGGCTATTGCGTATGGGCTATGCTGTGGACGGGCTGTGTAAGCGTGGGTGTGGTTCTTTGGGGACCTTTCTTCATATTTTGTGGGACTGCCCGGAGGTGGAGCAATTCTGGCGTGGTGTGCATGAGGTCCTGCGGGTGGTTACGCGTGTGTCGCTGCTGCCTGAAGCGAGGAGATGCCTTCTGAATGTGTGGGAACCAACCGACTACTCGGCGCCACAGACGTGGTGGGTGACTCTGGGATATATGGTGGCCAAACGCGACATTGCCCAACTGTGGGGTTCCCAGAGGTCGCCGACCGTCTCGGCCTGGAAGGACAACATGGACTGGTGCATGTTTCGGGAAAAGGTGGTGTATGTTGCGAGAGGTAAGCCTGGGACATGGGTCAAGGTATGGGGCCCCTGGAACGCCTACCGCGGGGGAATCTGTACCCCGCCGTTATTGCCCGATCCGTCTCCGGCCCCGTCCCCTTAGCCGGTTTATCGCCCCGGTACCGGGCACTGAGTCCACCTAGTCCCTGTCCTGACCTTTTCCCCCCCTTGATACTCCTATGGATTGGTAGGGTCCCCCTTCTAGGGGAGCACATGTTGTTGTTTCCGATTGTGGGTTGCCTTGTGGATTTGTTTCCTGTTGTTATTTATATCAAAAAGAAACCGTTATGTGGGGTCCGGATGGTGTGGCTATCAACGCTGCTAACTCCTGTGCATTTCCCTTTGCCGCAGCATGCGTGCTATTGTTTGTACCATATGCTCCTTCTGTTTGCTAGCGGCCGGCCTGAAGGTTGTAGGCCCATCTTTGTATATTTTTTTAATTTTGTAATAAACGGTTTAAAAAAAAAACAAAAAAAAACAAATGAAGTATATCTACTTTGGGTTCCTTGGTTTTTCCTGGCAACTTTTCTGCAGATCCAGCACGTGAGGGCATAAAAATAGGGAAAGGGAGTTCTAAAAGTTATATTTCCCATTTTAACTCCAATACAATTCTTTCTTCTTTGATACAGATAAACAATGGTCGAAAAGAATGGCTGAAAGTATTTACACCAAAGTTGGCATGTATGTAGAAATGTACTCAGGTAAGTGCCTTTGCTTGGTTTGGTGTAAATCTGTTTAGTAGTTTTTGAGTTAGTGTGCACATAGGGGGGTTCGAAAGTTTTTCTTGCAGTGCTTAACCTCTTTGGTACGGCTGTTAACAAGTTCCCAATAGCAACGCTACCATTACACTGTGGCCATTGGGAAAGTGTTGATGGCCACATAAGAAACAAAATGCTTCTGGTAAAAAGCATCTTCTTCTCAAAAATCAAAGTCGCGACATTAGGGAGGAGCTTCCCTCGTTCTCACGTTTTTTGTTGTTGCTGAAACATCAGTGCATGCAGCGCACCGATGTCACAGCAAAACAATTCGAAAGTAGGCTGAACAAATGGTGCAGTTGCTTTCACTTTTGGTCAGTGCCTGAGGCATTATGCTGCTCTCTGGGAACTGATCTTTGCTGGAGAGGTAACGCTTTATAGGGGACAATGTCCCTCTCGCAGCGCTCTCTCTCCCTACTGGATCCCTGCTTGGGTCTAACCCTCAAAAATAGTTATGACACAAGATGATGCCAACCTCCTGTAAATGGTTCTAAGATTTATACTGGCGTACAGGGACGGACTGGCTGTAGCGGGCACCAGGCGCTTTCCTGGTGGGCCGGAAGGGTCGGGCCGGTTTTGGAACCGTGAGGGCCAGTTTTGTTACTGGTGGCCATTTTTGGAGCAGTGCTGCAATGTCGGCCCCATGTAACAAAAGCGATTGTGTTGCTTCTCACTAGCACCCGCCCCCCCCCCCCGCTTCCCGATACTGGGACCGCTCGAGCAGATTGCCTGGACTGGTTGCAGTTCCCGTCCGGCTGTGCTGGCGTAGTGCAGTATGAGTACGGTCGATTTGTCATGCCGCTTGCCAAGTCCACACATTTGGTGTCATGCTGGGCACATGTGGGTGTCAGTGGTTCTGTCTAGAGTGTTCTCTTTGAGAAAGGTAAACTCCAGCTGTGATTGGAAAGATGCTGTGTAGTGATATTATTGGACGAGCTGGTGACATGCTGGGTGTATGCAAAGTGTCAGTCTAATACATTGTGTTAGATGGTTGTGTGCTTTTTGGAATTTGTGTTATGTTATTCATTGCTGCTTGGCAGCTGGTGTTTGCGTACGTCATACTTATAGGCATCTACATAGTGCCATTCCTGCCAGCAGGGCAGAGGAGCACATTGCCTGACAAGGTACCTATGCACATACATACATAGTGCAAAAGTTGGTCGCACACTGCTCGTCACACCAGCAAGTTGCCCCAAAGGACTGTGGTAAATGTAGTGGCGACGGCGGGTATGCCTATGCCACGATGCGTAAAAAGAACAGTATGTGTTGCGTTAGCTATCCCTGGACACGTGTTTCGAGGTAGTTGCCTCTCGTCAGCAGGGAGCAGGTCAGTGTAAAGGGGTGCCGTGTGGACTGCCAAAATGTAATTAAAAACAGGTCAAGTACCTCTCATGGCGCGCAGGTGCAGATCCAAGGCTCGTCAGCCCGTTGGCTCAAGGGAGCCGTAATAAATTGTGCAAAAGTTGGTCGCACACTGCTCGTCACACCAGCAAGTTGCCCCAAAGGACTGTGGTAAATGTAGTGGCGACGGCGGGTACGCCTATGCCACGATGTGTAAAAAGAACAGTATGTGTTGCGTTAGCTATCCCTGGACACGTGTTTCGAGGTAGTTGCCTCTCGTCAGCAGGGAGCAGGTCAGTGTAAAGGGGTGCCGTGTGGACTGCCAAAATGTAAGTAAAAACAGGTCAAGTACCTCTCATGGCGCACAGGTGCAGATCCAAGGCTCGTCAGCCCGTTGGCTCAAGGGAGCCGTAATAAATTGTGCAAAAGTTGGTCGCACACTGCTCGTCACACCAGCAAGTTGCCCCAAAGGACTGTGGTAAATGTAGTGGCGACGGCGGGTACGCCTATGCCACGATGTGTAAAAAGAACAGTATGTGTTGCGTTAGCTATCCCTGGACACGTGTTTCGAGGTAGTTGCCTCTCGTCAGCAGGGAGCAGGTCAGTGTAAAGGGGTGTCGTGTGGACTGCCAAAATGTAATTAAAAACAGGTCAAGTACCTCTCATGGCGCGCAGGTGCAGATCCAAGGCTCGTCAGCCCGTTGGCTCAAGGGAGCCGTAATAAATTGTGCAAAAGTTGGTCGCACACTGCTCGTCACACCAGCAAGTTGCCCCAAAGGACTGTGGTAAATGTAGTGGCGACGGCGGGTACGCCTATGCCACGATGTGTAAAAAGAACAGTACGTGTTGCGTTAGCTATCCCTGGACACGTGTTTCGAGGTAGTTGCCTCTCGTCAGCAGGGAGCAGGTCAGTGTAAAGGGGTGCCGTGTGGACTGCCAAAATGAAATTAAAAACAGGTCAAGTACCTCTCATAGCGCGCAGGTGCAGATCCAAGGCTCGTCAGCCCGTTGGCTCAAGGGAGCCGTAATAAATTGTGCAAAAGTTGGTCGCACACTGCTCGTCACACCAGCAAGTTGCCCCAAAGGACCGTGGTAAATGTAGTGGCGACGGCGGGTACGCCTATGCCACGATGTGTAAAAAGAACAGTATGTGTTGCGTTAGCTATCCCTGGACACGTGTTTCGAGGTAGTTGCCTCTCGTCAGCAGGGAGCAGGTCAGTGTAAAGGGGTGCCGTGTGGACTGCCAAAATGTAATTAAAAACAGGTCAAGTACCTCTCATGGCGCGCAGGTGCAGATCCAAGTCTCGTCAGCATACATAAATACATACATACATAAATATCTGTCTATGGGGACACCTATGTAAGTCACATGTAAATTCGCCCAGACACATTTCTATCTAGAGAGCATAGTCACATCTGTAAGTACATATTAGTCAATGGACGTACACATATAGCCTTCGGAAGATGAAATGCTAATGGAAATTGAAAATTGTTATAAGTCGACGCACACTTTTGGGCTACTAATCATGGAATTTGCTAATAGTGGTATAAATGGAGCTAGCTGCATGAGGTGGTGCAACCAGGTCGTCTCTCATACCTAGAGGTATGAGGTATGTGACTGCCCCATATAGCTTTGCTTTTCCTTTGAATTGATGAGTTAAAATCTATGGGCCCAATTCACAAAAGTAACCTGAGATAAAATCCTAACTTTACTACTCCTAAACTGAGAAAAATCCTAACTTTACAACTTTCGGTAATCACAAAAGGCATTTTGTAGTAGTAAAGTTAGGAATTCTAACTTTACTACTACTAAACGCCTTTTGTGAATACTAAAAGTCGTAAAATTAGGATTTTGTCTCAGATTACTTTTGTGAATCAGGCCCTTTGTGGGGAGTGGAATGGCCTGTGAATGCAGAGCCCAATATTTTAGATGATGCAACAATGATGGTGATGGTCCATGTTGTTGCGTCATAGATTCAGGATGCTGGTATGTGTCAGATGGATAAACCATTCATTGAAATCTTTAGCATCTGATCTCTCTGAAGTATACCATTTTCTCTTCCAGGTCATCGGTTCAGCCATTTTGAATCATGTGGCATCAATTGAATTATTGATATGCTGAAAGGCCGAGGGAGGCAAGTGCCGGACAGATGTCCTGTGGTAAACGTGGACCAGCATCCAGGCACTCACCTTGGAAGTTATGTCAGTGTTAAACCTACGTTTGCTTTCAATGCATGATCACACTGACTTCATACAAACGTTAGCAAGCACTGGAATTATATAAAGCAAATTACTGTGACCCCTTTTGAATGGGCATTTGAGATGTGACATGTTGATGCATAAGATGAATCGCAAAATTACATAAAGGTTGCAAAGAATCGGTGCACAATTAGCAGTCACTATTTGTGACGTCTGTACGTTCATCCGGCCCTCGAACCAACTGCTAGGAAGACATTTCATTTGAGAAATATGCACAGACTCATGTTTATTAGTTTTACATTTCACCACATGTACCGGATAGAAGAAGAAACTCAGGAATTGGCAGAGATGTTAGGAATCTGTGATGCTACCACAATGTGTGTGCGTTTTTCCGTGTGCAGACCCATGTCTACCACCACCTTGTTACCTTTGTTTGACACTAATCTGAGCACCAAGTAACTTGCTCTCTTCCTACCTCCCTTCGGTCTGGTCGCTAGCGCCGAGACACCTCTCCAGAGGCAGCTGTGCACTCTACAAATGTCCTGAATTGAATTGTTACTTTGAAAAACGAGGGGGCCATCCAGGGCCCGATTCACCAAAGTAATCTGAGACAAACACCTAACTTTACGACTTTCGGTATTCACAAAAGGCATTTAGTAGCAGTAAAGTTAGGAATCCTAACTTTACTACTACTAAATCCCTTTCGTGAATACAGAAAGTCGTTAAGTTAGGATTTTGAATCGGGCCCATATACGTCTTTTCAATGGACTCCTATTCAAATGTATTATGTTCTAATCACAACAGTAAACGCATGTGACCATCTTCTTTTCTCAACTTACTTACCACTTACTGAAACATTTATTAAACATTCCTCTTCTGTATTGTTGCTTTTTATTTATAAGGACAGTTCATATAATGATTCCTGTCTCTCCGAATTATTTCCAAATATTGTCTGAATAGAAATAATTTCATTGGACTTGTGCCTCTCTCTGAGCTCAGTCATATAATATGAATTAACGTTATTGGATTCAGCAAGATTGCTTGCATTTAACTTTTTAAAATGGAGTCTGTAGCTCATTCTGCTCTCTTGTGTTCCAATCTTATCGTTTTTGGCAGCCATCTTTCAAAGGGCAGCTAACCTGCCTGTTTTTTTTTTGTGCTAAACCTGGATGCTATTTTTAATAGACCAAAATGGGCACTTGGAAAAAACTTGGTGGGTTAATGAATAAATCAGTAGATATGTAGAGTGCTACTTGACACCCATGAGAGTATCCAGGCATTATCAGGGTCCAGTTTGATTAGCCAAATAGCCAGGTCTTCAGGGACTTTCAGAACTCTGGAAGAGGTGAGGAGGTCCATAGATGAAAGGGTAGCTCGTTCCATGTCTTCGCTGCTAGGTAGAAGAAGGAGTGAACTCGACATCTGCTACATCGGATGCAGCGGGGGAGGGTTAGAGAAAGGGATGCAGAGTGAAGGTGTATGGTGGGGTGATAGAAGTATAGGTGGTGGTTCAAGTAGGTGGGTCCCCAGTTGCGTAGGGCCTTGGAAGTATGGGTCAGGAGATTGAACTGGCATCTTTTCTGTGCAGGGAGCCACTGGAGTTCCTGAGGTAGGGGGTGGTGTGGGTTAGTCCAGAGAGTTCCAGGAAGAGTCTAGCTGCAGCGTTCTATCTGGTATGTAGTCGTCATCGGAGGTGAGCTGTGATCCCTGTGTGGAGAGCATTACAGTAGTCCAGTTGGCTGTAGATGAGGGCCTGGGTGATGGTGTGTCTTGAGCTTTGGGGCAGCCATTTGAATATCTTATGAAGCATGCAAAAAAGGAAGAAGCAGGAGGAGAGGCGGAGTTGATCTGAGTCGTCATGGTTAACTTGTTGTCCAGAATGATGCCTAGGTTCCTAGCATGGTCAGTGGGGGTAGGACCACGCCTGAGTTCTGAGGGCCACAAGGATGCCTCCCATGGGCAAATTTTGTTTCTGAAAATCAGTGCCTCTATCTTTTTTTTTGTTGTGTCCACTTTTGTGGTATAAGGTAAGGAGTCCAGGCAAGGAAAAGATGGAGCGCAGACAAGTCTAAGAGTCCTCTCTTTCTGGTCCAAAGCCTTATCTAACATTCTGTAGGGGTTTCATAATAGACCTCGTCCTCCTCACTTCGTTGGTTTTGCCATCCTAATCATTGGACACCAGTGTCACCGAACATTGCCCTTTTATATATATGTCTAAAGAGCTCCTTATGCCAAGTCTCAATAGGCTTCCACACTTCTACCCTTCTTCCAGAATGGCTTCTGCTCTCGATCCTGCTAATACACCAATCTGATATTGCCCCATCGATCCACACCCGCGCTGCAGTTGACACCCATTTCATGCAAACCTCCCTTCGTGCAATTAAGATTAGTAAAATTAAAAGGGATCACTGTTTCTTCTCTAATTTTTTCTGAGGCCCTTCACCATCTGGGATGCCAATAATAGCCAGTGCAAGGCTTACCTTGATTTCTCTTTCCACTATTTCTGCTACAGCCTTACCCATTTCCTGCCAGAAGAGTTAGATAGCGAGACTCTGCCAACACAGATGATCATCATCTGCCCTCTCCAAACCACACTTAGGACAACATGTCTACTCTTGGTCTCGCAACTTTAAATGCTTCTTTGAGGTCCAGTACACCCAGTGCATTGTAAATAAATGATTTTGTTTGAGAGGTGCAGGCTTTACTGAGGCCCAAAGAGTAGACCTAGATACTTGCCATAAGTGTGTTACTTCCAGCATTGGCAGGTCCTTCTTCCATATCTCATTTGGCAGTGTAAAGGCTCCATCAACACCTTGCACCAGCATCCAATACAATTTTGGCACCTCTTTTATTTGGTGGGGGGGGGGGGTGGCTTGTAATTTTCCTTCCTATTCCGTATTTCCTTCCCCATCGAAGCCCAACCTGTGTGCCCAACTAGCCAACTAATAGAACTTAAATGTCGATAGCCTGCTGTCAGTGATCCAAGCCAGCATTCTGCACAACACCAGGCGACCCCCAGACCATCTGGCCCCAAGTCTCAACTCCAGCTTCTTTTAAATGTCTTGCTAAATTGTCCTGCAAGCAAGCGTTCTTGGGAAATCCATATTTGGGCAACATTGCTATAGAAGGGTATTCTGAGCACCCATCTGATCTGGGCTTCTGTCTTATCTGTGTTGAGCTTCAGGCAGTTGTCCTTCATCCAGTTAGCGACGTCTGTTATGCAATTGTGGAAGTTGGTCTTGGTGGTGTCTTCGGAGAGGGAGTGAATGAGTTGTGTGTCATCGGCATAGGATAAGAATTCTTTTTTAAAAATGTTAGTAGCGCAAGAAAAAAACACATAAGTTGAGTCAATGGGTTTTGGCAATGCTGGTCAGTGGTGTCATATAAGTGTTGAAGAGGGTGTGGTTGAGCGAAGATCCTTGGGGTACTCAAAAGATGATCTCCTTGGCTTCAGAGGTGAAGGGGGCAGGGACATCTTAAGAATTTTGGGGGCCCTGGGCCTAACGTATTTTGGGGGCCCCTGCTCAGAATAGCTGTGAACTTATGATCTCATTTGAGCTCTTTCATACACTCTTTGGCCTGCTCACTGACAGGCACATTCATCCAAATTTTAAATGTGTTTACATCTAATATTTAGGGATACAGATGTACAATATTGCTGCAAATATTCTCTGTGACGCCCTCCTGTTTCTCATATGTGAAGTCCTGTTTTGATCTAAAAGAAACTTTATGGATGTTGCATTAAACACAAACTCAACATTTCTCTACAAAATGTTTGTGATAGACTCTCACACATCACCCACATCAAAAATAAAATAAAGGAAAACAGTACTTAAAACAATCTGTTTAATAATTATTCACCATCACAAGGGCAAGACTCTCTGCAGAACAGAGCTGACTCGATCAGGGGTCCCCATGAAATGCAGGGGCCCTGGGCCAGAGCCCACTTTGCCCATGCCTTAAAACGTCTCTGGAAGGGGGGAAGGCAGACCTTTTGCTTTCTTCCAGAGAGGAAAGAGGCAATCTATCTGAGAGCTGCTCCTTGGATGCCTTTGTTGGGCAGCCATATGATGAGTGTTCGTGGGAGACCATATCAAAGGATGCCGAGAGGTGTAGGAGGATCAGAGCTGCAGTCTCTCCTCAGTCGAGTAGTGCTTGATGACATCCGTAGCCGCGATAAGGGCTATATCTGTGCTGTGGTTGCTGTGGAATCCAGATTGGGAGGAGTCGAGTTGGAGGTTCCATTCCAGATGTGAAGAAAGTTATTGGTTAATGGCTTTTTATAATACTTTGGCTGGGTACGGGAGCAGGGAAATTGGTCAGTAGTTGTTGAGTTCGCTGGGGTGTGCCAATGGTTTCTTTAGTATTGTGGTGTTGAACAAGGTGGTGAGTAGATGGATGATTCTGGCTTCGTCTATGTTGAAAATGTGTTGAGGGCATGGGTTGGTATGGGCCGCTGAGTGGGCCGAGTTCATGGTGGAGGTGGTGTCCTGTGAGATGAACTGGCTCCATACAGTTAGTCAGATATCTGTGGTGGTAGCAGGGTGGTTGTGTTTCTTGAAGAAGTTGGTGGCCTTCGGCTGGAGTTCTAAGTTTCTCTAGATGTTGGCGATCTTTTCATGGAAGAAGTTTGCAAGTTTGTTGCAGAGTTCTTGTGAGGGGGGTAATGTTGCTTGTTGCAGCTAAGGAGCTGGAGAATTCTTTGACAAAGCGGTAGAGTTCTTTGCTGTTATCAGAGTATGATTTGATACATGAGGCTAAGACCTTTTTCTTCGATTCTCTCAACTGTCTGTGGTAGAGGTTGAGGACTATTTTGAAGGAGGTCTTTTCGGTTGTGTCCTTGCTGGTGTGCCATCTCCTTTCCAGTTGTTTACAGAGTTGTTTAGCAGTTCTGGGGTCTTCAGTGTACCAGCTAGCCTGCTTGGTCGATCCCCTCTGGGTGTTGTTGTCAATGGGAGTGACTCTGTCAGCAAAATTGGTGATCCAATTGTTGAAGTTTCTGATGTTCTGGTTTAGGTTGTTGGAGGAGATGGGGTGGGTGGGGTTGAGGGCATTGACCCATGTGTCCTTTGGTGCTTTTGCTCCAGCTCTGGGGTTGAAATAAAATGCAGTCAGAACACATTTCAAGGAAAACTACTATGTAATTGTGAATTCACGTGGGCATTGTAAAAATCCACAGGAAGCATTAGATTAATCTGGACAAAGATTCTTGCAGTTTCAAATGTATTGGCTCCATCAACATGAGTGCATGGTATGTATTGTTTAAGAAAGAAGTTCTTCCCATGTTTACTAGTTTCCTTACATTTAGTTGTGTATCCCACCTTGGAATGTGGCTGTGACTTTCTGCAACACTCATGACATTCTGTTTTTGGGTTGCTCCTGATCTCACAAGGCCAGTTGTTTGCTGTGGATTTCTTTACCTTCTTATTAAATCTTTAAACCTCCAGAATTGGCTCAGCGGTGTGCTCTTCCAAAACCACAGAGTGTTATACATGTCAGAAGAAACATAGTACTGAAAATGCTAGTAACTTTCAGTGAGGAAGAGTGTAATGAAAGATACTGAGAAAGTAATGTTAGTAGCCTAACAACAGTGGACCTGAAGATAGAGATGAATAATACAAGGCATAAACCACTTGGGAATGAGACTATTTAGATGTAGGACACTTGCCGCCATATTCTGAGTGCTAGACTAAATGAGAATTCTGGTGCAAATCATCTTTGTGCGAATTAGTACACTTGGGGCCACATTTATGGCATTTTGTCATAAGGCAGCGCAGCCTTGCTGCGCCACCCTACGCCAAAGTGCAAGGGCAGGAATGCACACTACTTATGCAGTACAGTGCATTCCTGCCCTTTCTGATTGTACTTGTGCCGTTTTGGCAGCCTAGCTCCAGCGTAGGCACTCTTGCACCATGGAGCAAGGCGCCTCTGTTGAAGGCAGGATTGTGCTGCACAAAACCAATCCTACGAGGCATTTTCCTTTTTCTATGAAAGGAGGAAAAAACAAGGAGAAATTCACATATTTCTCCTCTCTCCTCCTCACCTTGGGATGCTTACGGATTTGACACTTCCCCAGGTTTACATCACTTTGTAAATCTGGGGCAGCATCAAATTCCATGGGCATTGCATGGAAAAACTCATCGCAACACCCATGTAACGCCTCCCGGGCGCAGGGTAAGGCGACACAGCTATTTGCACTGCGTAACCTTACTCATGATTTATGAGGCCACTCAAAGCCATGCACGTTAGCTTTGTGTGGCTTAATAAGTCTTAATGAGAGCCCTGAAACAGCATGTACCACTTTACATGGTGCAAACGTTCCGCAGGGCTCGAATAAATAAGTCCCTTTGGGGAGATTTACTAAGCTTTTGCGCCATGTTCGTGTCACAAAAGTGACGCAAAACGAAGCAAAATCTTTTTTTTGTAATTTACTTTCCAGTACTAAATTTGTTTAGCACTGGAAATAATGTAAAGGTAATGTTCACATTACTTTGCGCCATGGGGACTTACCAAGCGTTCCCATGCAACCACCCAAGGTTTCTCATGAAAAACCCAATTTACTAAAAACAGTAGATTGGGTTTAGCGTTAAAAAACTGCACCCTTTTCAACTAGGCGCAAGGAAGAAGAAATGCTTTCATTTCTCCTTCCTTTTCTGACTTTGCAAGGCTGCACTGTGCAGCACGCATACAAAGTCGGAAAAGCTTTCCCTTGTGTTGAGCATAGTGTTATGTACAGGAAGGGTAACCTTCCTGTATAAAACTTATGCTGGATTAATGCACACACCCTAGCGCTTCGGTGCTAAGGTGTGTGCATGGCGCACGGCAGCTGTAATTAGCGCCGGCGCAAGTGAAAGGGAAGCTGATAGCCATAACGTTGAAGATATGGCGCTCTCCTGTTCTCTTCCTGTCGCGCAACACTGCGCAGCCTCACGGGGGACTGCGTTGCATTGCATGACTTTTTCGTAAATCTCCCCCTTAGTGCTCATCACATGTTCTGCACAAATTGCGTCCAGTCTAGAGGTTTTGAAGTCGAGCCTAGCGCAGCGCGCATGCACTGCTTCATGGAAGGCTTCATGTAATCACTCTAAACTTTTTTGTGTGCGTCTGACTCCCCCCACGCATTTGGTTGGCTGTGTCAATTTGAAATGGGAGGCTGCAAATGGGTAAAGGTGGGCTCATGTCCTACCTCTTTTGCAAATGTTCACTCCCACAGTGTTTTGCTTGTGGGAGCGAGCATCGGCGCGCAGAGTGGCAGCTGCATTCCTTATATTCCTTGCAGCACGCGCGCCCACCACTCGCAGGCTTGTTTTTTTGTTTTCACCAATGTAGCACTGACCCTGTTATCAGCCAGCCCTGTGATCTCCTTCTGACTCACCCTCGTGTTGCTCCCGTCTGGCCAGATTCCTCGCTCTGCGGGCATACTGGCCAGTAAAGCCGCAATGTCAGGGGGCTTTACTGTGTTCTCACTACCAAACTGACTCCTCCAAGGAAGTTATCCCCTGGTTTGAATCGGCCACTGCTGGGCAGTTTGGTCTACTGTCGGGTCCTCGGCTCCCCCCTTCCTCAACAGTTGTGCAGGTCAGAGCGGGTGCATCCAGACTTAAAACTCGGAATGGCCGGCCCTCCCGTCCTGCATCCCATGCATCACCGGGGGGGAGTGAGTCTGCCTGCACCCTGCCGGAGTGCAACCAGTACGCAGGAAAGCTCTTGTGGTTCCGGGTAAGGACAGCATCCCACCTGTCCCTCAGTTTGGGAGGGGCTGGTGAAATCTGTGCACACTGGGGGCCGCTAAGCGGCATTTAATTTTAAGCACAGTTGAGTGCCGAACCAGGCTGCTTCTCACATCCTGGGCTTCCCAGGCAGTGCCTCGTGGGGGCCGCGTGCTTGCCCCGGCCTCCCAGCGTGCTTGGAGCTCACCGGGGGGCCGTTCAAGTTCCCCGACCTTCCAGAGGTAGTGGTCTGGCGTTGGCAGTGTGGTGTCCCCTGTATACCCTCTGTTGCGTGGTGTCCGTTATGTCACATGGTAACCACGTTCTCGAGTGGATGGGATGCGTGGGTATTGTTTTGCGGGCTGAGGTGGAGATGTGGTTCAGAGGTTGTATTGCTGGTCACCGATGGAGGTCCAAGCACCCCCGCCTGTGGGGATTTGTAAGGGGCTCTTCTGTTGAGCGGAGGCTGAGCTCGGTGGCAATGCTTTAGTGTCCTTGAGGGTGCAAAGTTGTAGCTCAGTGGGAGAGCGGTAGACTGAAGATCCAAAGGTCCCTGGTTCGGTTCCGGGTTCAGCATAAGTCCGATTCATGGGGCTGCCGGGCCCCAATGTGAGGACATCCAGTGCTTGTACTTGGGGCTAAGCGGGGGACATCAGCCAGTTTCGGCCGTGGGATGAGGACTGGCTTAGGCAGGCACATGCTTTTGGGGATTCACAGGGCCTTTATTTTACAATCATTTATTGCCATTAGCCAACTGTGGCGCAAGAACCTTGGTAGCGTTTAGTGTAATATTTGGTAAACTTTACAAGCAGTATGAAGCCATAGTATGGTTAAATAAACCCCAGCGTAAAGGTTACTCCAGAGTACAGGCATGTTAAACTGCTCGCGGCACAGGTTCAGCTCCTTGGTGAGAGCAGCGAACTCCTAAGGTATAAAGAGAGAGAGGCCAAAGAATGACATGGGGTGGGAGACACACATGCAGCACACTTTGCACTCAAAGGAGCAGCGCTTTACAGAGAACATTTAATTACTGTAGCACCAGCAACAACCTACATGTCCTGAAATGCTTGTGTTGTTTGCTGCGTGTGTGCACTGTACAATGTAGCCACAATCACATTTTGGTAAAAGGCGGTCGTCTGGGTTACAGCCAATGCTGGAAACACACATGCAGCGCACTTTACACTCAAAGGAGCAGCGCTTTACAGAGAACATTTCATTACTGTAGGACGAGCAACAACCAACATGTCCTGAAATGCTTGCATTGCACGCTGTGTGTGTGCACTGTACAATGTAGCTACAATCACATTTTGGTAAACGACGGTCGTCGGGGTTGCAACCAGTGCTGGAAATGGAAAAATAGAAGTGCAGGTACTCTGTACCAAAGTACCTGCTTGTTTTTGATAAGTACCGGCACTCTCCAATCAAAATTATTACGTCTCTCTTGAGAAGTGCCGGTACTCTCCCTCTCAAAATAAAGCAAGCATTGGCATAGCCAATAAGTCTCGCTTTTGGGACCTTAAAAGTATTTAGTTATGCAGCACAATACCCTTGATGCAACAACATCAACTGTTGCATGGCTAAACACTTGTAAGATCCCAAAGGCGAGACCTAATGGCTAGGCCAATGCTTGTTGCCCTTGCGATTTCCTCCAGGTCAGACTTGGAGGAAATTATATGCACAAAACAAATCAATGAAGGGAACTATTGGTAGCACTTTTGTGTGTTTAAATTGAAATGTGCATTATTGAAAGTGAGCAGAGAATTTAATCTACACATGTATTACCGTGCATACTAACAGGGAGCTAATCTAATTGAAACAAATTTGCTACGATAAGTTAAAGTGTATTTTCCCGGTTTATGCTCTCCAGGCTTCAGTTAGACCTCAACATCTTGCCCAAAATGGATGTTACATTTTCATGTTTGTTCTCTGTTAATATTTCTACCAGACACTACATGCAGCAAAATGTGGATGTATTTATTTCTGAATGACAATGCTCCCGAAGAGAACATTCTAAAGTTTTCTCATGGACTTTCCACTTGCTGGCAGGATTGCGTCCATTCATAATGGTTCACTGTTGTTTATGTAACAAGTTTGTTCTGACACCTCCAGAAGACGCTAGGTCAGAGGGGCCGAATCAATATTCATGTAGTGGGTTATTGCTAAGGTGGTAGGGTGATATAAGAATTCATAATTTTGTAATTCGATTTATTGAAAATGTAATTTTTTGCTTATACCATGATGAGATTGCAGCTTCATTGCTTTCCTATGGAGAAAATGGCTATATAAACCCTTGAATTTGGGGGTGAGCCAGAGACACTTTGCTTTCTAATAGAGATGTTGCCTGAATTCTTACACATTTTGCAGCACATTTGAAAGTTAAGGACTAATTTATATTTTGGCAGGCGGCCCGTCGTTCCGCCAGAGGGATGGAGTAAATCACTCCGTCCCCATGGCGGAGTACCCACCCGCCAAATTTCCAAATGACCACCAAGCAGCTGGTCATTTATAATGCATTGACAAGAATTGCTGTCACGGTGGTGCCTAGGAATGCATTTCGTTGTTTAGTTCAGGACTACTTCAGCTGGCGCAGCCCTGCAGCAAACAGTTTATTTTTTAATTTTCAAAAAGAAAATCCCAAAACGGATTTTTTAAAAATATGTAAAATGTAATGCTTCTCTCGCCATGGGAGTTACCTCCCGCGGCAAGGGGGGCATTATTTGCATTTTACTGTACCTCTCTGCCAGGGTTTGAAATGCGGTGACGGACAGTAAAAAAATAGCTATATGTCCGCCCACCCTGATTGGCTTGAATTAGCTTTGTTGGGCTATTGGAAAGGTTTGGCTAAGGCGATGACAGAGTACCGATGGTCCACCCACATCTACATCCATTGCGATAAAGTAACTTTAACTCCAACATATCAATCAGCCCCTAACTCTATTTTTGAATGTGCCTATTATTCTGCATTGTTCCCATTACAGAGTGTTTTTGTGGCAATGCCATGCTCTGAAATGAGATTACTGCTGCATCTGCACTGTACTATTTCTGTATTATATAATGTGAATATTGCAATAAACCTTCATGGTTTATCTAAATTCTGCTCCAGGGCTCACTTTTTGAGTCTGTCTTTCTTTATTGACTGTGTTTTGAAATGCTGTTTTGAACCTTGTGTCTGGGACACACGTCCTCGTGATACATGGTTAGCACTGCCCCTAATCAACTCTCTGGGTGCCTCACTGCGATGCACATTTTAGGGGTACAACGCACCCACACTTCCCTTTGGGAAAGCATATGCAAATACTACTTTTTACTCATTATTACCCATTGCATGGTTCAAAAGTTACAAGTGGAGCATTCTCAGATGCATAACTCTGAAAGGGATAAATGAACATACTGATTAATATCTTGTAAAGTACCAGGGTTTATAGACCTCAGGACATTGAACTGAAGTCTATTCTTTCAGGAGTCCAAATAACTTTTCTCCCCTAGGAATAGAAGACAGTGGAGAACACTCTGAATGCATCGGCAGGCCATGTTGCACCAGCGGATAAAGCACGCGTTGGTCTACCAGGTCTCCCATCCATACACCCATACCTCGAAAAACTGCCCGGCACCACGACGTTTATTTGCTTGATATGTTAGCTCCGTTGTTAGAAAAGGTCATTCATCAATGATAATCAAAATATTTTTGCAACTCCAAGTTAAAAGTTGAAAGGGAAAATAATTTAATATTTATACAATTCAATGACACTTTTAGGTAATATTTTGATTCTAATGAAATTACTATCTTGCCCTGGGATTTTACATCTTTGTACCCTGAAGTATCACAGTAAAGTTTAATGTCCATTACCCAATGCAGAGTGTAATGGATAAGGCAATATGGGACATATTTACAACGAGGCGCTAAAAAATTATCGCCGCTTTGGCGGCCGTTTTCGGCCGAAAAGCGGCGATAATTTTATCGCTATATTAGCAAGGTCACTCTAACGCGTGAAACCTTGCTTTAGCGTGGGGATTCCTAACGCCCAGCTTTGCATCTCTAATGAGATGCAAAGTGGGCGTTCCTGACCTGACATGATAGGAGAAATGTCGCTAAGCGACATTTCTCCTATCATCAAGCCCCACGCTATGAAGCATAGCGTCAGGAAAAGTAGCGATAACACCTGTTATCGCTACTTTCCTTACGCCTGCTTCAGGACTGACTTAGCCATCATATCCTATGGAAGGTGGATATCATGGCTAAGTTTGTGAGTCCCTATCATCAAGCTAACACCACATTGCGTGAGATTATCGCTGGGTTTCCAGCGATAATCTCACGTTAGGCAGTTAGTGTGAGGATTTTTATCGCTATTGAGATAAGCGGCTATCTCAGCGATAAAAATCCACGCTAGCCGGCGATAATTATCCTAGCGCTAAGTGCGCTTTGCGATAATTATCGCCGGTTGTTGTTGATAAGCCCCCTATGTTTGCAAACTAATAGAAATGCTTATTTAAAACTGGTCAGAAGCTTATAAGTGTATAACCAGGGAAAGATGATAGCAAGGTCATTAGCAACTCTCAGATGTTGAGATTCTGGTCTTTCATTCTAAACAGGGCGTGGTGTGCAAAGTCCTTTTGACAACCTTTGCAAAGGTCAGTTGAATGTTTTGCAAAGTTTGTTTCACTTTGCCATGCTGCCATGATAGTTGTGATAGTTGCTACAATTTATGTTGCATACATCAGTATTAGACACTAACAAAATGGCCTCCTTAGCATTCTCCCTGTGCAATGCCATTGTGCATAGAAAAATTCAGCACATGGTAAACTTGCGGAGACAAACTCTGCACGCATTCACCACTATGCATACAAAACTCAATAGAATGTATAATAGCAGAGAAAAAATCGGCATGACTTTTGCAGCTCAGTTTGGTTAGATTTCAGGAAAATTATCTTGTTATGCCTGGAAAATTAAAGCGTAGACTAAATTTTAGGATAAACCGGAAAACTTTGCGTCACAAAGGGCAAATATTGAGAAGTTTGCCAGACATTAGCCAAGAAAAATAATGTACACACCCGTCTGAATCAGCCTGAAGTAGAACAGAGCTCATGTCTGACCAAATGATCCTAGCTGGGGAGCAACAGACTTCTCGAGAGGACAGGGGAATGGTGTCCAATCTACTCCTAGATGAAGCTGCCTGAAGGAAAGATGGTGGAGCCTTGGTGTAAAATCATGAAAATGATAGAGCAGTTCAATGCGTTGGCTGGTGTTAGACATCTCAGGTGAGAAGGTCCTTGAGTGTCTGTGTTTCATGTAGAGAGTTCACCTAGAAATGTAAATTGTCTGCAGTCATACACTGATCTGAAGATATGGGAAGATGTCCTCTGACACACTTACAGTACTCTCCTGGTCTCAGATGTGCATGGGGCATTCCAGAATAAGGAAATCTGTTCTTCTATAGGGTGTCAATTGAAAGAAGCTTTTCAGGGCATGAGTGTGCCTGGTTAAGAGGCTTTGCAGGAAATTGCAGCTGGAAGTGTCAAAGAAATTCTGTGTGGAAGATGTAGCAGAGGCTATATACCATATGGCTGGGGTAAATATGGTGGGTGCAGATGGAAAAAGGTGGTGTTCCTCCTGGCATTAATCTGGGGAAAGAATGTAAGATGATACTCGAAAATTACACCAAAGTTAATAATTTTTTCCACTGGTAAGAACCATACGGGTAAGGTGAAAAAACACCTCATGGTCCACCGCATTTACAGGATACCATCCTTCATGGCCCTTCAGCCCCAACGGTGCTGGTGTGGAGACTCCTGGAAGTAGGGTGGTGGTGGGTTGTGAGATCTCCAGTCTATCCTGCTCTGGAAGGCAGCCGGAATCAAGCACACTCAAAAGAACTGATACAAGGAAATAATGCTTCCGCGTATTGTGTCAGACTCTAATAGAGCCATATTTAATGAGTTTCTCTTCAGAACTACCTGTCAAGTCTATGGATGTTTAACCACTGTTTTTGGAAGATTGAGCTGTAAAAATAGTTGTGTCCTTTTTGTTTTTACAACAGACCCCTTTCAACCCATCCTGCAGAAGATTGGGCTCCATTGGTAAGTTCATTCCATATGAAATTGGCATTAATGTATGGTTTCTTTTAGCTGCTAGTTTGACCTTGTGCACCAGGAATCAAATGCAAGATGGCAAATGCGTTGTGGCCGGGTGGGCTTTATGACCCCTCCCCCCCCAAGTCTTTAAGATCTTGAGCAGGGGTGGGTGTCACAGGGGAGTGCCTTGTAATGTAAAATATTTACATGGGCATCCAAATAGAGGTTCATGAATGCCACTGCAAGATAATAGTATGATGGCACTGTAGAGTGAAGGTGAGGAAAACAAATGAAGCAGGCGTGCAGGAAGGGGTGGAGGGAGGGAGAGGATATGGAGAGATAAATAGATGGATGGAGGCAAAGAAGGAACGAGATATGGCTGGATGAATGGATGGATATATAGGAGGTTAAAGTGATGGATGGAGCGAAATCTTGATGTGGGTGGATGGAAAGATGGATGAATGGTGAGTGGAACGAGCTATGGATGTATGGGTCGGTTGATAGATGAAGAGAAGTATGACCATTTGGAAGGATGGAACGGTAGACAGATGGATAAATGGAAAAATTATGGAGAGGAAGATGATGGATGGATGAAGGGAAGGATGATATAGAGAAGGCTAGAAAGTAGGTTGGGTGGATGGATGGAAGGAAGGAAGGATGAAATGACTGGTGATGTATGGATGGAGAGACTGAAGGAAGGAAAGACAGAAACAATTGATTAAAGGATGGGTGGGTGGGAAAGACAAACAAGGATGGAGGGAAGAACAGATGGAATGAAGGAAGGAAGGACAGAATACATTGAATTGAGAGATGTAAAGAAGAAAGAAAGGGAAGATGGCAACACCCCGAATGACTGCTGGGCTTTCTCGCTCACCTGTTCGCTCAACATTATTTTGGATATGGTTCAAAGTGGTGGTGGGGGGGTAATTTATTGTTCTGGCTACTCGGTTACCTTGAAGGCAGTAAGGACAGATATATATTTTTATACAGGGAACAAAGGAGATTTTGACATTGGCATGCATTTCCTTCTCCTGTCGCTTTACATCCGAGTGTCACAGAGTGGAACCAGAGACCTGTTGGCCTTTGCAAATGTGTTTGTACTTTCTACATAGATGCGAGGTAGGAAAAAGGGAGGCGGTGTGACTTGAAATCAAAATGAGATGGAGAGACGGGTAAAGTTTTGAAAAGAGCACATGAGGAGAGGAGTTCAGTATAACGCTACAACCTCAGTTATCTTTAATGTTCTCCCCGCTGCACAGGGTGGTCGTTAACATAGTGATAGATATTGATATTCAGCCTGCTTCCAAGCACTCCTAATCTTGTCTAATGAAATGGCAGCGAAGAAAGATAAACTGATTTGCCCATAACAGTACAGTGTGGTTCAATGAGTCAACCATGATTAGATTCAGATTTGTGTTTCGAAAGTGACAATGGCACTAGAAAGAGGTAGGGCCATCGGTGGCGGTCCCACTGACATCCAGCCCATCGGTCCGACCACCGCATTAGGATACAGGCAGTCAGAGATTGGCTGTCGGGAGGAAAGACCGCAGCATCCAACAGGACCAAGGATTCCGTCAGGGCGGTGGTCAGACTCCTATACCTACCACGAGGGCAGTGCCTGCAGGTCCACCGTAGGGATTAGGATGTCCCTTTCTGGCAGTCTGTTCATGGCGGTCTGACCGCCATGTACACGCGATCAGAAAAGGACATTCGGGCTCCCTTCCCCATGGACCACTCTACAGTAGCCCAGAGCGTACCGCTGGTACCCCCACGCACATCCATGCACCGTGTGCAAGGCACAACATAGTGTCTAGCACACGGTGCATGGATGTGCACAGCGGCTTGTGCTGTGTTTTCTTTTTCTGAGCCGCAGCACAATCCGCTGTTGAAAAAGGCATTTTAGGACCGCCTGCATGGTAATCCTATCAAAATCGGGGAGGTGGGACTGCCAACACATTGTCGGGCAGTCGCCTGCCCGAAACGATGGTGGTCGGACGCTCATCTGACCGTCATCATAATCAGGCCCATAGTTAAAAACATGAAAAGAAGGATAGAAAAATGATGTGAGAGAGGGCAAGAGAAAGAAAAAGAGATAGGGAGTGAACATGACAACTTATTTCAATGAAGCTGCCACGTTCTTGCTGCTTTTAAGAATGGTAAATAGCTAATGCCATCGTCATCCAGTGGCACTCATTTTACCCACTTCAAAAGGATGAAAAGCAGAAGTGGCACAGTCAGGATTTGAACATGTGAGTGCGCGTTCCATATAGACTTTTACATCAATGCATTAGCCTACTAATTATCCTCTTTGCCAGACTACACACATCACTGATGATGAAGAAGAAGAGAAGAGAGGAAGAGAAAGACAGACAATGCCACTGGGAAATAGACATGGAAGGAGACATTAGAAGAAAGGGAAAGGGAAAGAAACAGACCTTATGGAGCAAGGAAGACAGATGTATTATTAAAATGGGCAGAGCCATGGAAGAAAAGCTATATAAAAGACACACACAAGGGGGCCTATTCACAAACTGTCTTTTGCAGTACATTTGGTAGTACTACTAAAGGACTAGAAAATACTATTCATAAACCTACAAGTGTAAATCTCCACCTATCCTATCTTTACTATAGGGAAATCCTCAGACATGTAAGTTCACTACTGAGGGGTCGACTCCGATCTCGCTTGGAAGGCCAACGAATCAGATTTGGCTTTAATGAATCCAATTCGTAGCCCTTTTACCCGACCGATTCATACACTGGTCTGAACAACCAAGTACGATGCGAAGTTCGCGTACGCATCGAGCGAATAGTCTCCCAACCCGATCCAGTCCGTACGACTCATACGCAGACGCTTCCTACAGCTCTATGGACTCTGTTTCCGAGCGAGCAAGTGCGATGCACGATTCGGACAGCTTTCACAATTCGGTATGTTCAGATCGAAAAAGCTGCCGGAATCATTCTTTTGGGGCTCGTAGCAGGCCCAACATCACCTGGAGCCCTCCGATTCAGACCCGTGGTGGTACCTATGGGTCCCCCCTTCCCATGCATGCACAGTGTGGTGGGCACCATGGGGTGCCGACTACAGGGTGTTCACTTTTCCAAAATCACCCCTTTTTTCTATGGGAGCCTGTGCACGCGTCCAGCATACAGGCTCCCATAGAGTTCAATGGGAGTCCGCGCGAACCGAGTCTGTAAGCATCAGAATGCATCATACTTGCTTGTTCCGACTCCAGTTGCACAAATTGCTTGTAAAGCCCTACGGATCAGAGTCGTACAGAGGGCTTTACTAGCGAGATCGGAATTGGCCCCTTAGTAGTAAATGTGGGAGGGACCAGGATAGTGGCTGGATAAAGGGGAGGGGTTGGGTTTAGGAAGGGACATGCACCCACCCCTAAAAGAGTAAGCCCATTGCTCTTCACAAGCGACATTTTAAAAGTTACTACAGACAAAAAGGGACCCAAAACAGTAGTAAATTACTTGAGCAGTTCAGCACCACACATGGGCAATCACTGGCACTGCAACACCCTCCCGTAGACAAGATGATGGTAGGGACTTTAAATAATACCCCACAGGATACATTATTTACAAATGTAATTCAAAATTACGTTAATAGTGCTGTAGCATTTGTTACATTTTGTTCTACAATTAAAATTAATAGATAAAATGTATTTATTATAATATTTAACAGAAAATCATTGTGACCAATCTGCTCCGTACTGGCACTTAATTGTCAGCACAGGAACTTATGACAGTCTGACATCTGATATCATGCATTTCCTGGAGCCCTAGTTAGCTTGTAAAGTCGCACCAGAGGGAGTAAAGGATTTTCCGTGTTTTACACTTTAAAGGTGCACCGTGCACCGGCCATCCACCATCCTCATGTGCTCCTCTGAGGCTGTAGGTGGCAAGAGCACGCAGCTTTAGGGAGCTTGCACTCCTACTGCAAAAGGCATGGAATTCTGGAACCTCTATTACAGAAGGCAGTAAAGTTGTGATATTCCCGGGTTGTGCAGCAGCTGTGCAGCAAAAAAGCGTCTCATTCCTGGAAGTGAAGGAATGCTCAGGGAACTGGGAGTGAAATACATCATACTCTTCCCAGCCATACTGAAGGTAACGGGGAAGGAGACTTGAAACTCTTTGAACACCCTCAGGAAGTATGGGGCTAGGCAGAGGGATATGTGGCTGGGGGTAAAGACACCAATATTTCCCCAAGTCGGAGTCAGCCATAACAGCCGAGAAAATCAAGCAGGAAAGAAGTGCACCCTGGGGAGGAGAGCAACAGGAGAGGGAGCATGGTGTGGCAGCTGCGGCTGGACTTTGAGACAAAAACACCTCAGAGGCATCAATTGAAGCGGCAGGAGATGACTCAGACACAGACCATACCACAGATAATGAACAATCATTGGCAAAGCTAGCGGAGAGAATGCAGATGACTTGCTCTATATTCTGCCAGATACGAGGAAAGAAAATAGCGGCCATGCAATACCACCCCCTGCACGCCTTGGGCCCTGAGGGGGGGCAGCGCAGACCACAGGCTAGCTTGTTGGTGTTGCTCCAGCCCATTTTAGTATCTCGCAATTATCTACTAGAACCCACTCTGGTCGGATGGAACTTTTTACTTGCCCAATAGCGTAGAGGGAATAAACACAATTATCAAAATTACAATCCACAAATTGCCATCATCAAGGACGCGAGACTTAATCTCTTGGCTCTCTGGCTTTTATTATCAGCATAAAGATTTGAAGATACAGAGTCCTCAATACGAGGCACAACAAGTACATAGGCACTAACACAAATGCTACTCTACGAAGAATCCGCATACGGCTAAAAATAACTAAAGGCACAATTTCTAAAAGCATGAGGTAGAAAACTACCAAGCCAATGTCGATATTAGGGACACTGGACCATACCATCTCTGTCCCTACTCTGTACTAGATGACATCCCTACTTAGCAATCCCCAATCGAGTAAAAGGTGTCAGAGTGAAACTTCCTAAGAAGTCTTCACTTAGAGAGCTTGGTCTAAGTTGCCCCCTCTATCTCTTCGCCTAGCCTTCCTCTGCCCAGGGCCGCTCTGATCTGCCTCCACCCTCGGGGCGCTTTCCCTAATACAGAACCCCAAATCTCAGAACACGCCCTTTGCGCCTCCTCTTCTGCGGGGTCGACTTTCAGTAATTTTCCACAGAGCGCTGTCCAGTTCCATCGTCCATCGCTTGGCCTTGAGTCCCAGACGCCATCCGCACTAGGAGTTACGATTGGCACATTCCAATGCACTCCCATGTCTGGCTTTTACTACATAAGTCAATTTGTGAACAAAGAGCTTCTCTACTAACGAGCAACTGTCCTTGCACCTGGGGTGAGATCATGCAAGGCAGACATACTTCACATCTTTTAACTTGCAATTTACTACAGCCTAAAACCTCTACTGGAATAAATCCCTTTTGGCCTATTGCCCTTGGCTAACATAAGAAAATACCAGGCCTTTCGCCTCAACGATATATGCGAATTCTGGCCACTACTTCGGTTACACAAGCAGGTCTAAACCACAGTATTGACATTTACGTCTTTCTTTCATGTGTGGTCAAACTAAACAGTCTACAGACACGAATTCTAAGTTACACATTTCTAACACCACATTACTTTTCATGTAAGCTAAACTCTATACATTTCCCTAAAACGTACACAATATGCTTGTACATAGCTAACACTTCTATTGAAATCGACATAGGTTATACAATTCTTAATATATTGCACACAAAAATACCTGAGTACACATTGATTAAATGAAGGGGGGCCAACTAACAGTGAATATAACGCACCCCTACGATTTTCAACCTTCTAAGCGCTACATCAGTTCCCCCCTTTGATGACATCTGTCATCACACCACTACAATCCCCTCTTTCTGAACTGATTTAAACCGTACTAGTCATGGCTCCGCCATGTCGAATTCCCTCCATTCTTTTAAGACTCTCATATTGCTGCTCCTGGAGCTTCGCCATCCTCTTCTCGTTTGCCCTAAGAGCTCTCTCAACCTTGCCTCCTTGATACCACTTCCATGCTTTCACGCATCCCCACAAGCAAATCACGCAAACTACAGCAATGATAATTGGCTTCAACACTGATCCAAGAAATCCTCTTCCCAAATTCGCAAACCACGTTCCCACTCTTCCAAATCCTTGTCCAATCTTCTCCCATACATTCTCCTCCGTCAAGTCCATAATCTCCTTGTGAATAGTTGTGATGTTATCTATGTACTTCCCTATCTCCTTCGTGTTGTCTGGAATATATGTGCAGCATTCTTGAACCTTCAATAATTTGCAGACTCCGCCTTCTTTGGCTAATAACACGTCTAACGCAAGGCGATTCTGCATAACCATATTTCGTATCGACAACATCTCTCCAGCCACCAACAACAGCGACCTCGCCGTGTTCATAGACAACTCATCAACTACAGTCGCCAACCTCCTGATCTTCACATCATTCAACACCACACCCATACTAGGTATCATTGCTCCGTATATGTCCCCAATCACTGCACCTGCGTTTGCAGCCCTACGTCTTCTAGAATGTTGCTTCGTCTCTAACAACTCCAAGTCCTCTGTGTGATAAATCTTCGGGAATATGATAGCCAAATAGCATATGCCATACCAATTCGCGGGTAGCCTGACATAAGCATTCTTCCCACAGACATAATACACTGTCGGAATCACTTCTACTGGACCTTGCATAAAGCCCTTAACAGAAGCGTCCAGAGTGAAAGTCTGAGAACAGGTGCTATGTCCTACCGCAACCTTCTCTGTGGCCGATTGAGGCCGCCCAATGCACAAATTCCCTCTCTGCACTTCATCTAACGCTATTGGTCCATAACTTCCCTTTGATCTGTGAGCCCTCTCCTCCTCTGTCCAATCTACTGGACTATCTCCGGTGTCTCGTGTCTGGGTCAACTTTCTATACCTGTCTTCTACCTGATCAATGAATTTTTTCTCCGTCTCAGATAACGCACATGTCAGGTTATTCCTGTGAGCATGCGCCGTATCCAACTTCACAGTCGGTCTAAAATACTTCAGGAGTCTGTCCTCTTTCTTATAGTAGTCATACTTATTCAAATGCTTGATTGCTGGAACTTCAGGAAGTACCGTATCAAAATTCGAAAAGAAGTACTCGAACTGTCTCCTGTCGTAAAATAAACTAAGCAATAAACTACAAGAAATCCCATATGTCAATGGGAGATGATGATACTTGATACCTTCATCCACTGAAGCAGGCAACTGCATACACACATAGCAATCCTTCACATCCATCGCATCAACATACTCATACAGCAGCTTTGCATACGCGTTAAGCTTAAAATCACCCCTCGACAAATCCATGTGAAGTCTGCGATCATCCCTCAACTTTGATGTTCCCTGCTCTCTGATACTGACACCTCTCTGTTCTGGGGTAATAGGTATGGGTGCTCCCTGAACCTTTCCCTCTTGCCTGTGAGCCACCATGTACGAACTTATCACTACTGCAAATATGGTGACTATCACAACTCCTATCAATGTGCCTATTATCAATTTAGCCCTACGATGTGGGTTTGCAGGATCTGCCATCTTCGGAATATACTCAGTGTCCAATACAGTCTCTGAAATGGTAAGTCTCTTTCTCATTAATGTCTCTTTCGTGAACTTAGGAAAACCTCCCTAACTTTTCTTCGTTCTATAACGGAAAAATCCCTAATTTTGTTCTTCTTCCGCTCGGGTCTAGGTTATCTTCCTCTCTGCTTGCAACCCTCTCAAATCAGTCCAACATAACCGCTGGTCCCAACAGTTCCAGGACTCCCTGCAATATTTCGAGCTTAAGAATGATCAGTTCTTGTGGGTCTGGCACAGTAGTGAACGTCGGGAACTCCAAATTGTCCAAGATCATACCTCGAATGACACTCAGGAAAGGCGGACTCGGAATATGAATTGTCAGAATTCCTTCGATCTCCAATCCCGGAACTTTCAACAACACTTCCACTCTCTGGAGCGGGACACTGTTGACCAATGTCATCGACCTCAATCTTCCCGTGCTCGGTAACCCTGGCATCAGTCACTTGATATGCCCACTCTGGTGAAGCGTACTTCCGACTTGGCACTCTTGTTCTCTTTGATCTTCTCACCCCTTGAGGATTCTCCTCGTCGCCTGATTCTTCTTCTGGCTCCTCCGAAACTGGTGCAAGATCTGTGTCCGGTACCGACCTCAGGTTTACCCGGTTCTGTCTTGCGGGCCAAACCCTTTCTGCTTCGGTGGCACCTCCGGTCTTCCCTTCGATACCCTGTGCACTGATCTCCTCTTCGGCAGAACTCGATTCCGTACTATCCACTGCACCTCTTGCTCCTTCGCCGGTTTCTGGGTCAGTACTTCTTTCACGTCCTTCCCCAACTCGATTCAGTGCACCATCAGCCGCTTCAGCAACCCTTACAGCTTGACTGGCCCTCTCAGGTGATTCTATCGGCTCAGCTGGACTTTCGATCTCGAGATGGGCTGTATCTTCTAAGGGTGCTGGGACTCGGCGGGTATGGGAAGCATGCACCCAGTTCGGTAAACCTCCACACTTGACAGCTGTGTTCGTAATGAGGATCACTTGAAACGGGCCGCGCCACCTTGCATCCAAGCAACTCTTCCTCACGTGCTTGCGAACTAGGACCCAGTCGCCTGGACACAGGTCGTGGCACAAGTCACTCGCAGCTGGAACCGTTGCTGTCTGCACCTGCTGAGACACAGAACGGACCACGTCAGCAAGGCCTTTACAATAGTCCAGGATCATATCATCAGTGATATTTATCAGAGCAGTGGCAGGTATTGCAGGCAACCGCATCACTCTTGCCATGAGGATTTCATGGGGAGACAACCCAGTTCTTCTATCAGGCACACTTCGGAGGCTCATAAGGACCAACGGTAATGCATCAGGCCACTTCAGAGACGTAGACGAACATACTTTCGCCATCCGAGCCTTCAGAGTTCCATTCACCTGCTCCACTATCCCTGAAGCTTCTGGTCTATAGCTACAATGTAGTCTCTGATCTATATTCAGGGCAGCACAAAGCAACTTCATAACTTCGCTATGGAAATGAGTTCCTCTGTCCGATTCAAAGGACGTCGGGAACCCGTACCTTGGAATGAGTTCTCTCAATAGTAGTTTTGCTACCGTGAGTGTGTCACATCTGCGTGTAGGGTATGCCTCCACCCACCTGGAAAAGACACATACTATGACTAATATGTACCTCAATCCATTACACTTCGGCATTTCAACAAAATCCAGCTGCATCCTATTGAAAGGTCCTCCTGACCTCCCTATGTGGCTCAACGTCACAGCTGTCCTCTTTCCTACATTCATCTGTTGACAAGTAACACACCTCTGGCACACGGTTTCAGCCACTGCCCGAAACTTTGGGTTGTACCAGGTCTGACGAAACACTCTCATCATTGCGTCTCTCCCAAGATGCACAGCACCATGTATTAGCCTCGCCATGGGATTCAACAACCCTTCCGGCAACACTGCTCGTCCATCATTCGAAACCCATATATCCACATCTCCTTTCTCACATCCAGCTCGTATCCAACTGTCTCGCTCCTGATCAGAAACCCCTTCCTGAAGCTGTTTCAGTTCCTCCCAAGAGTCTGCCATTGCTAACATTTGATCATACACCAATTCCTTCTCAGTTTCTTCAATGTGAGTCCCCGTAAAATTGCATCCCTGCTCTGCACAAAACCGAGCTACTTCATCAGCATAGTTGTTACCCAACGAAACAAAATCATTCCCCTTCGTATGTGCAGCACATTTAACGACGTCAATTTCATCAGGGCCTTGCAATGCCTCAAGCAATTTTCGTACATGGTCACCATTTCTTATAGGAGAACCTGAAGACGTCATAAACCCTCTCTGGGACCATAGCTGTCCGAAATCATGACCCACACCAAACCCATACTGGCTGTCCGTGTAAATCGTTACACGGATCTTGTCGGCTGCCAAACAGGCACGAGTCAAAGCAATGAGCTCGGCCACCTGCGCGGAGTGTACTCCTTCTAGACAGGCGGCTTCAACCACACCCGTGATGGTGCATACAGCAAACGCTGCTCTCAGTCGACCGACAATGTCTCTTAAACATGAACCGTCCACAAAGAAAATCTCATCTGAAACTGGGAGTGGTTCATCGACAATGTCAGGTCTCGGTTTGGTGCATAGTTCCGTAACGTCGAGACAATCATGGTCCTCACAATCTTCATTATCATCTATTTTGGGAACAGGTAACAGTGTAGCAGGATTTAAAACAGCACACCTCTTCAGTGTCACATTATCGGCCGCAAGGATAACTTGCTCATACCGAGTCAACCTATTGTTCGTGAGGTGCTGCGTTTTAGTCCTAGTCATTAACAATTCAACAGAATGTGGCACATGTACAGTAAGAGGATGACCCATCACAATGCTCTCACATCTCTCGATGCTGACACCTGTTGCCGCAACGGATCTGAGACATCCGGGCAACGCAGTAGCTACTGGATCTAAAGTAGCTGAGAAATAGGCAACTGGTCTACGGACACCTCCATGATTCTGAGTTAACACTGCTAATGCGCAACCTTCTCTTTCGCAGCAGAACAATGCAAATGCCTTGTTGTAATCCGGCATTCCCAACGCAGGAGCGCTACATAAGGCTTCTCTCAGCCTCAGAAATGATTTCAAACAGTCGTCGTCCCATGGTACCGGATCACTTACATCCTTTCGCGTCAGCCGCTGTAAAGGCTTCGCTTCAAAAGAAAAGTTTGGGATCCACTGGCGGCAATAGCCCACCATTCCCAAAAACATTCTAACTTCCCTCTGCGTCGAGGGAACTGGCATTCTCAGAATTGCATCAATGCGATCTGGAGACACCTTCCTTTTACCCTTTTCAATTCTGTGCCCCAAATACTGTACCTCAGGTAAACAGTATTGCAACTTGCTTGGAGACACCTTGTGACCATTTTCTCCCAAGAAGTTCAGCAACGCAATTGTATCAGTCCTGCAAGCGTCTTCTGTTTCTGACGCAACAAGCAGGTCGTCAATGTATTGCACCAAAACAGAATTTCGCGGCAACACAAGACCTTCGAGATTCTTCTTTAGGAGCTGATTAAAAATCGATGGGCTCTCCGTATACCCCTGTGGGATACGACACCACGTTAATATCCGATTTTCTAGTCTAAATGCAAAAAGAAATCTGCTCTCTTCGTGAAGGGGAATCGAAAAGAATGCCTGACATAAGTCAATCACCGTGAACCATCCAGCTTCGCATGGGATCTGAAACAGTATCACAGATGGATTCGGTACCACTGGACAACATGGAACAACTATGTTGTTTATTTTCCGCAGGTCTTGCACTATCCTGAACTTCCCACTTGGTTTCTGCAATCCCATAATGGGCGAATTACATGGACTACCCATAATCTCCACCAGTATTCCCTGCCTAATCATAGACTCGATCACAGGTTTGATCCCAGCAATCGTTTCAGGGGATAATTTATACTGGGGTGTTCTCGGGAATTCCGCGTTTGGCTTAACCTGAATCTTCACTGGTTCCACTCCCCTGACTAAGCCAATCTCCTCTCCACTTAGGTCCCACACGTCAGCCGATACTGATTCCCTCAAATCCTGTGGAAGCTCTTCCACTGTCAAAGCTGGGTACATTTCCACGCACACCCGCTGATTTGCAACCTTAAAGGTCGCATCCTCATCCCTTGTCTGCACCTCTACTCCTTTCGGGGTACAGTAAATTGTGCAATTGAGCTTGCACAATAAGTCTCTCCCCAACAAACAAACAGGACTAGAATCGCACACCACGAACTGATGTCGATCCCTAAAGTTTCCTATCCTAACTGGAATCGGTTCTGTCAAGGGGCTAACTAGCCTTTTGTTCGCTACTCCAACCACTTGTATGCTTTCTCCAGAAAGGGCTACACCCGGAACTACTGCTGATCTTATAGTTGACCTGGTAGCCCCCGTATCAACCAAAAAGGTAGTAGGGTGTCCGTCGAGTTCTGCTTCCACGAAGGGTCCTCTCTGATCCACCTCTAGAATGGCCCTAAGTATGCAATCATCGTCCTGGCCTAAACTCAACTGAGCCAGCAAATCCACATCTTTCTCCTCGCTTACTTCAAACATGGGCATCTGTAAATAAGTTCGAGCTCCCTGCTGTATGTTCTGTATTCTGGGTGGCTGGGGAACCTGCACTTGCGAGATGCCGGTCCCCCCTTGCATCATTCTCGGTACAGTCACCGTCTGTACCTGTTCCGCCCCAGGGACCTGACCCATTCCTCCCTCTATCTGTGGCTGATTATAGGGGTTCAAGGGACACTCGCGCCTCCAGTGTCCCACCTGGTGACACTGGTGACAAGCTGTCGTCTTTTTCAGTATTGCTACATCTATGCCTGTCCTAGGGTCTACGGGCCTCGGCCTTCCCTGACCCTGCACGTTCTGATTCCCTGTCTGGTAGTTTCCCTGTCTCCTTACCACTGGACCCCCATTCGGCGGTCCCTGAGCAGCTTGCATCTGAATGAGCAATAGGTTATCCTTCATCTTCTTGTGTTTCGACTCAATCTCATCCGTGCAGTACCTGGCGTACCGCAAGATTTCATCTACGGGCTTATTCTGCCAACAAATTAAATGCTGCTGTATCATGAGACTAACCTCGGGCTTCAAACCCAGCACGAACTTAGACACAAACTGTCCCATATCCTTCGTTTCCAGCTCATCTAGGCCACTGTATTGCTTAAAAGCCTTCAAAAGTCTCTCATAAAACTCATGTACTGTCTCCTTAGGCTCCTGCACCGTCCTGTCTATTTTCACCCAATCAATGTCTTGGGGTGAAACCTTCGATATCAACCAGGTAATTACCTTCTCATACAGCCTCATCACCGCGGGCGACGGACCATTTGTAATCATATTCCTCTCAGGCTCATAGTCCGGCCAATCAACAGAAATTTTACATGCGTTCCACAGATCTCCTGGAACCACAATATCAAATAAGGTGTTCAGGTCTATCCACAATACCTTCGAAATCTTAACAAAACGCTCAACTTGCTTGTACCACTCTGCAGGCTTCTCCCTGAGCCTGGGAAAATCATTCGTAAATGATGCCAAATCCCCCCTGCTCCATGGTACATGCACATATCCTCCATTCGCCACTTCCCTCAGGGGAAAGGTCTTTGCTAGTAACAACCCTTCACCCGGGGTCCCTCCTTCCGCTCCCCTAGAGGTCTTTTTCTTAGACCATTTCTCTTCCCATTTATCCAGCGTCAGCCATGGCCTCATGGCTAGGACCAGTTCTCTGGCGTGTGACCTCAATCCAACAACCCTCTTCTCCTCCAACTCTCGCTCAGTATAATGCATCCTATGGCTTCCTTGCAACACCCTAGTCTTGGATAAATCCACATCATATTCCTTCGCCAATCCCCTCAATTTCTCGTGTGCCATTTGTGCTTTCCGCGTCACATCTTTCGCCACGAAAAACAGCTCATCTGGATTGTAAGATACTATCCTCTCAAGAGGTAGACTTCCAAATATAATTTCATCTACCTCTGCCTTGAGCCTTACTATGTCTATCATCCCTGCCTTCAAAGCTCCTTTCAACACCTGACAACTTGCTCCACGTCCCTCATCATATTCGCAGTCTGGTTCCTTCCCTCTCCTCTCTTCTGGGGTTTCTATGGGAGCAGAATAACTCTTAAAGTCATCCTGAGCTTTCTCCGCTTGGCCCACATTCCGGTTCAGGTGCCTCTCCGACGGTACCCATGACCTTAAATCTGATCTCGACTCCATCAGAGTCCTCGGCCTCACCGATCTCTGGTCCTCTTCGCCCCTAGATGTATCTGACACCGCTGCTAACGGTGTACTCCATTGTACAGGGCTTGGAGGTCGGGCCGTTGCCCCTTCCAACCCACTTTCCCCGCTTTCTCTCCTCGTTCTTTCTGCCACTCGTTCTGACCTCTCTCTTTCCTCTGATTCCGGACTGTATATCGACACAATCGGTCCAATGGTGACCGGTACCCTCAATGCATCCGGTAACCTCATCTCTCTTTCAATCCTCCCACTAGCCTCAGACTGACCCTGTGAACTCGCTGTTTCAAACGAAACCAACCCTTCTACTCGGGTCTCAGGTTGGATCGTTACCCTTCTAGCTTCTCCCCTCTCACCCCACCTATCATCCTCTTTGTCCGGATTATAAGGAGGTGGTCTCTCGTCTAACAATCTTTGCAATACCCCATCATCGGAGTCACTCTCCTCTTCCTGTGCTTTCACATGCCTTATCCCCGTCGAGTCTATCAGCAAGGGATACAATTTCTCTTCCTCAATTGTCTGCACTCTCCATCTTTTCTCCGCTGCGTCCCACTTGGCATCCTGAAATGCCCTAATCGACTTCCTCATCCTCTCCTGACTTCTTCCCTTTTCCTTATCATGCGCTGCTCTAATCCACGCATGTAATGCTTCGAACTGCGCCGGTCTTGGCAAGGGTCTTAAGGACCCCATCACCGTCTTCAGTTGGTACAGCACTGCTAGTCTAAATGAGCCATACCTCGGGAAAGCTAATTCCCCTTCACCTTGTGTAATCTTGTGCCAATTCTCAATCCAAACTATAGTATGTAACCCCACATTCTTTGCCATGTAATGTGCTGGGGTGTCCTCGGGAGGGGCTTCTTCTCCCTCTCGCACGACCACATGTTTATCGCCTCTACACAATTCTCGCAAAACCCTGAGACACTTCATGATGAGCAAATTCGATCTCACGCTCTGTTTACTTCTTGTTCTTAAATCCTCCAATAACAGCGCGACTCACACCAACCGGCCTATCACAGCGCGACACCCTCTGACGTCACCTTCCTCCGTTCGCAGCAGTTCCCTTCTCCAAACACGTTTCACGCTTGCTCTCGTCCCATTCATACACTGAAATAACCAATTAAGTTACTTCTCTGGCTGTCCGTCCACAGCCTCTGACTGTTCGTCCACAGTCTCTCGACCTTGTTGACCTCGTTTGGCGCCCGTCTGCCCCCGTCCGGCCAGACAGATCGCCACTGATAGGTTACTAACACTCCGATCCGCACACAACAACCCACGACCAGCGTTAAGTTGCCATACACACACACGTTCGCTCCCCCTATCTCGGTCCAGGTGATCGATGGTACCTCACGATCTCCTTTGGGTGGTCAACAAAATCTATCTCAGGTGTCTTCTACACCACAATTCCCGGGCTGCGCGCGCTCACAGCCTGATCTCACAATCACACGACATACACATCAACTCCGCAAGACATCACACAACAAATCAACACCGCAATCTACAACATCTCATTTTCATACTCACTCCTGGAACTGCTGCTTTCGGCCGCGCTGCTACTCGCCGTCGATGCTCATCTGCTGCCGTCTGCTGCTCGCCATCTGATGATTCAGCATCACTTATCGTCTTTTGGGCCTCGAGGATCACTTATCCTTATCTAATCTAATCGTCCCTCGCTATCGGAAGTAACCATCCGTCTCTGCTACCAACTGCTCCGGCCCATTTTAGTATATCGCAATTATCTACTAGAACCCACTCTGGTCGGATGGAACTTTTTACTTGCCCAATAGCGTAGAGGGAATAAACACAATTATCAAAATTACTATCCACAAATTGCCATCATCAAGGACGCGAGACTTAATCTCTTGGCTCTCTGGCTTTTATTATCAGCATAAAGATTTGAAGATACAGAGTCCTCAATACGAGGCACAACAAGTACATAGGCACTAACACAAATGCTACTCTACGAAGAATCCGCATACGGCTAAAAATAACTAAAAGCACAATTTCTAAAAGCATGAGGTAGAAAACTACCAAGCCAATGTCGATATTAGGGACACTGGACCATACCATCTCTGTCCCTACTCTGTACTAGATGATATCCCTACTTAGCAATCCCCAAGACCCCCAATCGAGTAAAAGGTGTCAGAGTGAAACTTCCTAAGAAGTCTTCACTTAGAGAGCTTGGTCTAAGTTGCCCCCTCTATCTCTTCGCCTAGCCTTCCTCTGCCCAGGGCCGCTCTGATCTGCCTCCACCCTCGGGGCGCTTTCCCTAATACAGAACCCCAAATCTCAGAACACGCCCTTTGCGCCTCCTCTTCTGCGGGGTCGACTTTCAGTAATTTTCCACAGAGCGCTGTCCAGTTCCATCGTCCATCGCTTGGCCTTGAGTCCCAGACGCCATCCGCACTATGAGTTACGATTGGCACATTCCAATGCACTCCCATCTTGGCTTTTACTACATAAGTCAATTTGTGAACAAAGAGCTTCTCTACTAACGAGCAACTGTCCTTGCACCTGGGGTGAGATCATGCAAGGCAGACATACTTCACATCTTTTAACTTGCAATTTACTACAGCCTAAAACCTCTACTGGAATAAATCCCTTTTGGCCTATTGCCCTTGGCTAACATAAGAAAATACCAGGCCTTTCGCCTCAACGATATATGCGAATTCTGGCCACTACTTCGGTTACACAAGCAGGTCTAAATCACAGTATTGACATTTACGTCTTTCTTTCATGTGTGGTCAAACTAAACAGTCTACAGACACGAATTCTAAGTTACACATTTCTAACACCACATTACTTTTCATGTAAGCTAAACTCTATACATTTCCCTAAAACGTACACAATATGCTTGTACATAGCTAACACTTCTATTGAAATCGACAAAGGTTATACAATTCTTAATATATTGCACACAAAAATACCTGAGTACACATTGATTATATGCGGGTGCCGACTAACAGTGAATATAACGCACCCCTACGATTTTCAACCTTCTAAGCGCTACATCAGTGTGAAAAAGGCCGCTTTATTGGAAACAGGTGCACCTTACATAAAAAACATACCTTGGCCTGTGCCGTACAAAACTAATCCTCACTAAATATAGCCTTCCTATCTGGCCCCCCACCCCCTCCCCTAAAATTGTTTTCCCCCTGCAACAATCATAACTCAACTTACAATTCCTAACTTTCCTACCCTACCTAACTAGGTAACTTATTATGTTCTATCCCACCGTAACCATAGCTCAGTATATATCCCCAATGACCTAGGAAAACGCCCCCAAATCCTCGCGCACCACACCAGCACCTGTTCCAGCGACAACCCCGAACAAAGCATCCCCCCGATGCACCTGTCCCCAAGAAAACCACACCGACTGCCAAGCCAGAAGCTAAATCCCCACCCCCCAAAAGAGAGGGTGGGGCGGCCACAAACTCTTAGGGAGGGAGGGCGGGACAAAGTTCGCGCCAACCACCCAGCCGGCCGTTGTGTCACGATCCACCAAAATGGTGAGTTGCCACACAAAATGCCCGGCTATATAGCCCACCAGCCCAAAAGGAGCCCAACCAGAGCCCAACCAGCCCAAGTAGCCCAAAACCAGCCCAACCCGCTCCCCGTGCTCCGGCTGCCCCCCCGGCCCAAAACCCCCCGGGGGCGAGCCTCCCGTTGGTCGGCCGCTCCCTCAAAGCCCTAGTGGGCCCTAAGGGGGGGGCAGCACAGACCACAGGCTAGCTTGTTGGTGTGAAAAAGGCCGCTTTATTGGAAACAGGTGCACCTTACATAAAAAACATACCTTGGCCTGTGCTGTACAAAACTAATCCTCACTAAATATAGCCTTCCTATCTGGCCCCCCACCCCCTCCCCTAAAATTGTTTCCCCCCCTGCAACAATCATAACACAACTTACAATTCCTAACTTTCCTACCCTACCTAACTAGGTAACTTCCTATGTTCTATCCCACCGTAACCATAGCTCAGTATATATCCCCAATGACCTAGGAAAACGCCACTCGGAAGTCGGAACTGCCAGCTTTCGACTCCCCCTTTAGGCCTCCTGATGGTTCGGGTACCTGCACACACCCATTGCCCTGACCAACGCCTCCTTCAGCTGAATAATGTATAACTCCATGCCATACTGAGACAAATGCACCCCATCTTCTCTAAAGAAGTACACTGCCGCATAGCGTAATTCCGGGTGTTCCATCCTACCTATCCCTTCCCTGTCACAAAAAACCCGCATGTCCCTATTAATCTTCCGGCGCGCCCTATCTATGGCCGCCGGGCGCTCTGCCCCCCTCCAAATTCTTCGCGGAATGGATTCCGACCAAATCATGTAGCAACCTGACCACTGTATCCGAATCTCCAGCAATTCCCTTTTCATCTGCTTCAACAACGCCAGGCCTTTGCACTGCACTAAATCATTTTCCCCTAAATGTATGACCAAAACATCAGGCCACACTCCCCCCTTTACAGCCCTGTTCAGCACCGGAAAAAGCTCATGCCATCTTATACCCCCTTGCCCCTGCCACTGACATCGAAACAACCTAGGATACAATTCTAAGTTAAGGTTCCTGCTCTTGTCCCATTCATATCGCTCCGCTCGCTTGACGAAAGAGTGGCCCAGGATGAGGATGGACAACCCGGCCACGTCCGGCCCCGCCACCGCACCTAGAAAGAGACACATGTCAGCACAAAGGAAGTACTCTGCCTACTTCCCCCCCCCCCCCGGAAACCTGCGACCAAACGTATGTCTGGTAACAGTCCGACTTCCACCTCCCCAAGCGCATAATGTCCTCCCTCCCCCACCCCTGGCGAGCCGCACCCGTTGCCGCACCTAACCGAAAGGAATGCGTCCCGAAAATGTTGGCTCCTCACCCATGCCGAGCAGGGCGTGCGCAGGACCCACAGCAGCTGGGCCGCCGTCACCCGTTCCCCCGCGACCCGGCGAAATATTTCACCATCCACTGATGAAGTACTGGGTATTTTAGACCCAGCGGTGCAGGGGCACACACCCTATGACTTCTGGGTTTCACCCTGTTCCGGACCTACAGAAACACAGAGTCTTCTGGGTGAAGTCAAAGAATCGTTTATTGGCTGCAGACCAATGAAAGGTATCCTAGAAGTACAACAGCGTGTATGTTCTCAGGAGACTGCTGAAAATCATAGGAACGGACTTCTCCTTAAGTACAAAATATCATGCTCCAGGCACACATTCCTTGGTTTACGATATGGTCATATAAAGGCATACATTACAAACGAAAAAGCAGAGTCATGATGACCATCCCACATTCCAGTTCGGCCAGCCCACAATGATTTACACAGTAAGGTTCAGATCCCATGTTTGAAGTAAATAGACCCCCCAATAAACATGAGCATCTCCTGTTTTGGGAAACAAGTCATAAAGCAAGAACAAGCAGGTGTGGAAGAGATTAGCCGGGGGATTGTGTAGAATGAAAGGATTTTATGACGGGTCAAACCCTGATGCTAATCACAGGTGGACGGAGGAAGGGGAGCTCGTGAGACCGGTTTGACCCGGGGCAGCAGAGCCAGCTGCCCAGGTCACAGAGAAGTCAGAGGGAAAGCCCATGTACTATGAGGCCCGTATCAACTCCATCATAGCCTATGTGAGGGCAATGACAAGATGGCCACTGCTTCCAAAATGGAACCCGCGTAGTTGAGCAGAATAACGTGTACACAGTGCATTCATAGCTAGAATGATATATAAAGCACTCGTACATGCCGCATTTACCATTTGCGGTTCGCTAATACCAACATAGACAGGGGTAGGGCCCTGTCCCCTACGCGGTCCCGAATATTAAAGTACGACAGACCCTCCTTTTGCCCTTACATAGGCAATCACTATACTCATCTTAATCCGAGTCTAGGTCAATGTTCACGAAGTCGTGGAGATGTTGCTGTAGCATCATCCTGTTACTTAGCTCGTCCCTCGATACAGGTTTCCTTACACATAAGGTAGCACAGAGACCACATATCGCAGGAGCACACTGTATGCACAGACAGAACAGGAAAAGAATGGCTAAGATCATTCCAATGATCATCAGAACTTTCCAACCCCAGGCAGATATCAATTCCCAGAACCACCCCATCAGTGACCAATCTCCCTTATCCACGTGTCTGGCTTCAGATATTTTATGGAGTTTGGAGATGGCTTGATACACTGTTGGAGCATTATCTGGTATGAAAATGCAGCAACTGGATTGGATGACCTTGCATACCCCACCGCGGTCTGCAAGAATAACGTCTAGAACCATGCGGTTCTGCAAAGTCATAAGGCGATCCGCTTGGAGCTCAGCTGTCAGATTACTAAGGGCACCAGCCGTTACATTGACAGTGGATTCAACCACACGAGTCAGCTGTCTCAGGTTCCTACTATTGACCATAGGTCCCCAAAACGGCAGGAAACCCAAGAAGAAGTCTCCTGCTTCCTGACCGGCAGTGTCCTCCTTACTAATCACACCTCTCACAACTCTGGTCTTGTGATAGTCAGAGGCAGCAGTAAATGTCGGCGGTAGCAAGTTCGCAATATAACATGTGCCCGAGAAATCAGGGGGCAGCCATGTATATGCTCGGTCATTGCAGATGAAATATGTGCCCTTAGCAGCCAAAAACGCAGGGGAAAACTGTGACGGGAAAGTGTACGTTTCAGTACAGTCACTTCTTCCCAGTTGAGCCCTAGGATTCTGACCATTACCCTGTAAGCAGAACCGACCCATGTGGGGTACGACCCAGATTGGAGATGAGATTTTTCGCTGTCTTTCACCCAGACTAATACTATACCCCGTCGCGTTCCATCCTACATAAGGTCTCAACTCTTCTTTGGGAATAGAGGAGTATGCATTAATATCCCTACTCATATCGGCAACTCCTTTCATCAAAGCTTTATTATTGGTGATGGGTCTGATGGAACGCGGTTGGCGAGGGGAGTATGTATCTAGAGCATAGAGAAACATGGTTTGGAATGCCCATGACGATCCATTGTAACTGTACGGTAGCACCAGGTAGGGAATACCCTTGTTAATGGTATGGGGCATTAACCCACAGACCCAGCAATTGGTCGTATTCATTACCAGTTGGTGCTGGTGCAAGAGTTGGATAAACGAGTTATTTACGAACTCTGATCGTCTGGTCTGTTCGTGCTCAGGCAAAGGGTGAAAAGAGTGAGAGGAGGCAGTAGAAGGAGATATAGGCTGTTGAGTGGGTGCAATGGGCTTTTGAGCGGAGAAAAACACAAATCCTACAATAAACATTATGATACTACACAGTGTAAAAAAGCACAAAAAGACAAAACATTTACTTTTTACAATTCTACACATCCTTGCGTTAAAGGTCATTTCCTCAATCGGTCTCTCCATCTTAAAAAACTCCATCCTCTACTCGGGCCGCTCGCGGCGGATGAGTTTCTTCTGCTAAGGAGTACGCCTGTCAGTCCAGGGAAACGCCCTAGACCAACCAGAACCGTTGACCTAACGTCTTCGGCCTGTACCCCAAAGTCTTGGCACCGCGACCCTGCGGCAGAACCCGGATGGTGGTTCGAAAAACAAAAATCAAGAAAGTCCTTCAGATGGGAGAGCAAAAATGTCAAAAGGGAAATAATGAGGAAATCTTTATTTGTCCATGGGCCTAGGTCTCAAATTATAGCGGAGACGACCAGGTGCTGTTTGGTCTTGAAACAAAAGTTCAGGCTCAGTGGTGTCCAGTCGACTCGATGGTGGCACAGCTTCCTGCAGAATATTGTCACTCTCTTGGTCTGAAACTGTGCCTCTTAAGCGTGCGTCACTGAATGGTACAAAGCGAGGTACAATGTTTGTCTCTGAGTCGGCGATACCCTCCTTGACCCACTGGTCATATGGCAGAGGCAAGGGGACTACTTTGCAGTGGGTACCATGAATCCAGTGCTTCTTCCCTTTCACTCGCACTGCTGATCTTGTCGAAAGAAGAACAAGATGAGGGCCGATCCAGCGAGGCTCGTCGTTGCTCTTGCGCTGGAAGTTCCGGACCAGGACCCACGAGCCAGGGTTGATAGGGTGTCCAGGAGGTTCAGAGGCTTGGGGAAGAGTATCATGTACCTGTTGGTGCAAAACACGCAGTTTAACAGTCAAATCATACAGGTAATCGAGCAGTACTGGGTGCTCAATCTCACTGAACTTCGTAGGTCTCGGTACACCCCATACGTTGGCGGGACGGCCAAAAACGACCTCGTAAGGACTAAGTCCCACTCGTGAGTGTATGGTCATTCTAGTAGACAACAGTGCTAAAGGCAGAGCGTCAGGCCATTTAAGACCGGTGCTCGCCTGGATTTTGGCCAGCTTGAGTTTTAAGGCTCCATTGTAGCGTTCTACTAATCCAGCTGATTGGGGGTGATTTGCAGCGTGGAACTTTTGCTTTATCCCTAGCCCTTCACATACATTCTTCATCACTTTACCCACAAACTCACTTCCGTTATCACACCACACCATTCTTGGCATCCCAAACCTAGGAAAAAACTCCTTCACAAGGGCTTTGGCTGTGGATAGGGCAGTGTTATCTTTCAGAGGATAAGCCTCAATCCATTTTGAGAAAGCACAAACAACCACCAGTACATATTTCAGGTTGTTGCATCTTTCCATGTGAATAAAGTCCAGCTGCAAAACTTCAAACGGACATGATGGGGGTGCAAAGTGACCAGCCGGAGTTGGGGTTCCCCTACCAGGGTTGTACTTCAAACATACTATGCAATTCTTGACCACATTCTCTGCACACTTGGGAATCCCAGCATTCTGCCATACTGGAGCCAACAACTTGCATATACCTTTCGTACTGATATGTGCCATTCCATGTGCCATAGTAACCACTGGAAGCACATATGTATCAGGCAACAACCATCGCCTATGTTCTGTCAGATCAATCCAACAACCATTCTCATCCAACTTACCCATACTTTCTCTCCACTTGCTTAACTCTTCCTCTGTGGCTTCAGCCTGAAGCGACTTCACACTCTCTATTGTGTTCTCACACATTCCAACATCATTAACCCATCTTGCGGGACCTGCAACATACATTCTAGTCTTCACATTTTGTGCCGTTTCTCTCGCGGTCTCATCAGCAAACGCATTCCCACGTCCAACATCATCTGTGACTTTCCTGTGCGCACTGCATTTCATGATCGCAACTTGCAACGGTAGGGTCAGTGACTCAAGGAGATCATTCACCAACTTGCCATTCTGAATCTTAGCTCCATGCGACGTCAGGAACCCACGCTCCTTCCACAAACGCCCAAAATTATGAGCCACGCCAAAGGCGTACTGGCTATCTGTGTATATGTTCACTCTCATTCCTTCAGACAACACACATGCTCTCGTGAGGGCGATTAATTCTGCTGCTTGGGCCGAATTATGTGGCACTCGTGCAGTTTCCACAACCGTGTGTAGAGTCGTGATAGCATATGCAGCAGTCGTGTCACCATTAGGGAGCTTGAAACAGGACCCATCTACCCATAAAGTGCCATCACACTCAGTCAGGGGAGTATCTTTGAGATCTACTCTCCCTTTCGTCTCTTCTTCTGTCCTGAACAGACAGTCATGTTGCTCAATCTCGTCTGAGTCTGCTGGAATTGGCAACAATGTAGCTGGATTCAGCGTATTACATCTTTTTATGTGTATGTGATTAGCTAACAGTGTAAGTTCGTAGCCCGATAATCGTGCACTAGTCAAGTGTTGTGTCTTAGTTCTATTTAATAATGTATCTACAGCATGTGGAACCATGACAATCAATGTGTTGTCCATTACCAAACCAGCCGATTGTCGGATAGACATCGCTGCAGCAGCTGTCGCTCTCAGACAGCTTGGCAATGCCCTGGCTACAGGGTCCAAGGTAGATGAAAAATATGCGCATGGGCGCGGTCTGTCGCCAAAAGGCTGTGTCAACACTGACAACGCACATCCATCTTTCTTGTGAACATACAATGTGAAAGGCTTACTGTAGTCAGGAGTACCCAACACAGGAGCTGAACATAACGCATTACGCAATTCCACAAAACTTTTCTGGCACTCTTCAGACCATGGGATAGGATTCGGCGTGTCTTTGCATGTTAAGGCTAACAAAGGCTTTGCCAATAAAGAAAAACTAGGGATCCAATGCCTACAGTATGAAGTGATGCCCAAGAAAGCACGCACTTCTCTCTGTGTTTTTGGCACACTCAACTGTGCAATGGCTTGAATTCTTTCTGGGGTCAGTTTCCTTCCCTCCTTCGATAAGAGATGACCTAAGTAGGTCACTTCTTGTCGACAATATTGCAGCTTAGAGAGAGACACTTTGTGATGGAATGCGGATAAATGGCGCAACAGTGACAATGTGGCTTCTTTACAGATCTTCTCAGTATTCGCGGCGATCAGTAAATCGTCCACGTACTGAATCAGGATAGCGCCACTAGGTAAAACAAGTGCATCAAGCTGCGCTTTCAAAGCCTGACTGTATATGGATGGACTCTCACAGTAGCCCTGGGGAGCGCGTTGGAAGCGGAAGCTTCGGCCTCCCAGACTAAACCCAAAAATATCTCTACTCTCTTCTGCAATTGGGATACTAAAGAAAGCATTCTTTAAATCGATCACTGAAAACCATGCAGCAGAGGCTGGAATCATCGTTAACAAGGCAGTTATATCGGGGACAACCGGAAACTGTGGCACAACAATCTTATTAACCTCTCTAAGATCAATCACAAACCTGTAAACAGGTGGCTGTGAAGGATCCGTTCGTTTTAAGACAGGTAAGATCGGACTATTGCAAACGTTGCCTCTTGTCTCTTCTATCACACCCTTGTGAATCAAGTCGCTGACAATGTCTAACAATGCTTTCTGCCCTTCATTAGAGATCTTGTACTGGGGAATACGTGGCAGTCTGACATTAGCCTTTAAAGTCACCACATATGGCGGTATCTCCAAGAGGCCCACATCATTGGGACCAGTAGCCCAAAGGGCATCCGGAAGGGATGACAATTCAGGTGGCATCGTGTTTTTAGACAAATACATTGGGGAAATCACTGTCCTACCTAATGTAAGTTGTACTCCCGAAGGAGAACAATACAGTGTAGCGTGCAATCTTTTCAACAAATCTAATCCCAGTAAATTCTCACCACAACCTGTTGTCAGGATCAGGGGTGCTTTCAGCTCACAAGGTCCAACAGAAAGTGACATGGGACTAGAAATCGGGTTCCTAACTGGGGCGCCAGAAAAACCTACTGAAACATTTATATCGCCAGACAAAGGTGCGCCAGGGAGTTTTGAATGCATGATTGAACTCTTTGCAGCACCAGTGTCTAGCAGAAAAGGCTCCGTTACATTGGCTGTAGTCACCTCAACATACGGTCCACTCTGATCCACTGGCACTGAAACAACTCCCTCTCTCTGTCTATGGCTGTCCTAGTAATCATTATTCTCTGCATCACCGTCCTCTGCATAATAATCATTATTATAATACTGGGCCGTATTGCTAATCGCGTTAGCTTGCTGATCAAAGCTATTGATGGTACTTTGAAGCGGCAGAGGACGCGCGTTCTGGGGAACACTTCCACGCCCTCTACCTCTAGGAGCTTGCTGACCACCTCTACCTCTTGCGCCATACATATTACCGTTCCGCTGCATTAATTTAGGGCAACTATATTTAAAATGACCTTCCTCTTTGCAGTATGAACATTGGTTGGGACCTACAGGAACACGTGGTTGGTAATACCCGTTCATTTGCTGATTGTTCTGAAACTGTTGGGGTTGGTGATAGACACCTTGGGGTTGCCTATAATTATTCTGACCTCCACGTGGCGGATAGGCCTGCTGTAAAAGGACCTTTGTCTTCAGTTCCTTCGTTTTCTTCTCCGTTCTATCTTTCTCGTCTTTATCTCTATTTTCATAATACTGTGCAGTAGCCAGTATTTGCGCTGAAGAAGAAACAGCCCAAGAACTTTCTGAATCTTTTAGCTTTTTACACAGGTCAGGAAGTAAATTCTGCACAAACTTATCCACAAACAGCCGTTGGCCACCCTCAGTACTCATATCTTGCCCACTGTGGTCAATAAACGTTTCTTCAAACCTAGTAAAGAAGTCTGACACTGTCTCATCTTTCTTCTGCTTGCATGCGGATAACTTGTCCCAATTTACGCGCATTGCAGGCATTAGTGTCTTCATATACGTGATGATTCTACCAGGCAATTCAGCTACTAAAAGTTCTGGTTTCGCACCACCCGTTTGTCTAGCATCAGCAGCAACAATGTTGGCCCATGTATCCCCTAGTTCTGCATTGTGATCTACATTACGAATTGTTCCCCATAGAGGCTGTGGAACAACATTGCCAAACAACATGTCTATATCGGCCAGATTCATAATGCATGACCCTGCCGTTTGTGACAACTCTTTATAATAACCTGCTGGGTTCTTACGGGGATCAGGTAAGGACTGCTTAAGCGCTAATACTTCAGAGCGCTTCCATGGAACATGCACCCAAACACGCTGGAAATGCGCTGCCACAGCGGGGTTACCACCGGCAGCTGCAACCGCTTCCTTCCATACCGGGGGAACTTCTCTCATGGGGTATTGTCGCGCTTTTGCCTTTTTCCCCACAAGGACCTCTTGTTCAAACAATGACTGTTGGCAATCGTCATTCCTAAGTGACAATACAACCGCAACTGCTTTATCTACTTCGCGGTCCACAATTATACCAGTTCCAAAATCGAACCTCACTCTACACAATTCCTGCGGACTCGGATTTTTACCACTATCCTCCAATTCTTCACAGAGAATTTCGCACATTTTCTCGAACACATATCTCTGTTTAGGGGCATCCCATTGATGGAAAGTATTGACAACTGATTCCACATCATAAAGTGAAGGAAAAACGATCCATCTACGCGCCATGTGATCTATTACCTTTTTCTCATCGGGGTTAGGCAATTGGCTGCGCAACTGCTTACGCTGTAAACCAGGAGTTGCACCAGATGACCCAAAGAGAGGAGACATTAATGTAGTAACCACGTTAGCTAAGCGCTGTCGCGCTGAAGGAGAAGTTGAGGCGAGAACAGGGGGAAAAACAGAGGGAAGAAAAGAGGATGTAGAGACAGGTACTGGAGTGATGGAAGGAAGAGTGTTAGGGGAGGCAGTTACTGGATTAGGCAAAGTCGCAGGAAATGCGGGGGCAGTTGGAAGCACCACTGGCGGCGCTTGAGAGGGCTGCGCTACAGGAATAGGAACTGGCTGCAAAGCAACTGGCAGTTGCGGCAAGGCTTGCAGTATATGCACTGGAGGTGGCATATTTACAAGCTGGGGAGGCGCCGTGGCAGTTTGAGCATACGGGGGTGGCGAACTCAACAAATGTGACATCAAGGGATCTTTCTCCTTTTCTTCTGACTCATCCTGCTTAGAATGTGGCAAAGCTGGGTAACATTTGTCAATCCCTAACTTACGCTGCCTGTGCAATTGCTCATTCATTTGCTCCTCTTCATTGTCTTTAAATTGTACAGCTGCTTGCATTACTGACATACCTCTCTCTCTTTTATTCTTCTTCGCTAACTTAATTTCCTTCTGTTTGGCTTCCTTTCGCCATAAGCGGAAAGAGTCAAACATCGCCGGCCGGGCTTTCTTCTTAAACAATTTAATTTCCAGATTATCCAAAATATCGGTATCAAAACTACCATTTTGGGGCCATTTTAAAACACCATCTTTCCTGGTGTAGTGGATCCACACTTCGTTGTATGCAATGGGGCCTACGCCATGTTTCACATAGAGCTCATAAGTTGGAGTTCCAACCGGAGGAACCGGACATGATTCCTCGAGCTGGAAATCTTTTCCACAACCCAAACAGAATAATCTACCAAATAGTCCAGAACCAGGCATCTTCGCTCACTAGTCTAGATCCAAACGTCAAAGGATTATCGAATACGATATTCTCGTGAATACACGAATCCTCTGGCTTTGGGGTTTGCAAACACCAAATCACCAATTACCAAATCAAACCAAACGATCCCGAGGGATACCAAAACAAATGGGAGACGCTCCACTTATACTTAACTGAATATTGCTGATCGATGGCGTCACCAGAAGACTCTCTCGATTGTTTCGCTCTCTCAAACTCGTCAAGGGTCCAAAACAGGTCGATTAATCAGGGCAGCAGTCCTTCGTAGCCGTCGGGACGCGGAGAACCTCGCAGAAAAGACTTTCGGACCACGTCGACATGCAGGGGTCGATGAAGTGGCGGCCTTCCTCCGGAATTTCCACACGAAGCTCCTCACGAACCTCTGGCTTGGACTGGTACCGCTGAAATCGGCCCGAGTTGGGCGCCAAACTGAAGTACTGGGTATTTTAGACCCAGCGGTGCAGGGGCACACACCCTATGACTTCTGGGTTTCACCCTGTTCCGGACCTACAGAAACACAGAGTCTTCTGGGTGAAGTCAAAGAATCGTTTATTGGCTGCAGACCAATGACAGGTATCCTAGAAGTACAACAGCGTGTATGTTCTCAGGAGACTGCTGAAAATCATAGGAACGGACTTCTCCTTAAGTACAAAATATCATGCTCCAGGCACACATTCCTTGGTTTACGATATGGTCATATAAAGGCATACATTACAAACGAAAAAGCAGAGTCATGATGACCATCCCACATTCCAGTTCGGCCAGCCCACAATGATTTACACAGTAAGGTTCAGATCCCATGTTTGAAGTAAATAGACCCCCCAATAAACATGAGCATCTCCTGTTTTGGGAAACAAGTCATAAAGCAAGAACAAGCAGGTGTGGAAGAGATTAGCCGGGGGATTGTGTAGAATGAAAGGATTTTATGACGGGTCAAACCCTGATGCTAATCACAGGTGGACGGAGGAAGGGGAGCTCGTGAGACCGGTTTGACCCGGGGCAGCAGAGCCAGCTGCCCAGGTCACAGAGAAGTCAGAGGGAAAGCCCATGTACTATGAGGCCCGTATCAACTCCATCATAGCCTATGTGAGGGCAATGACAAGATGGCCACTGCTTCCAAAATGGAACCCGCGTAGTTGAGCAGAATAACGTGTACACAGTGCATTCATAGCTAGAATGATATATAAAGCACTCGTACATGCCGCATTTACCATTTGCGGTTCGCTAATACCAACATAGACAGGGGTAGGGCCCTGTCCCCTACGCGGTCCCGAATATTAAAGTACGACACTGACCGCAACCGGGATGCCAACCGCCCCCCCCCCACACCGCCGGGCAGATGTCCTGCCCCGACACGGACCCCAGAAACACCCAGGTCCCTGCACCCCGCTGATCTGTCTTCGAGCGCTGCAACCGAACCGCCACCACCCCGGCACGCAACTCCACATCTTCCCAACGCACCCCAGGCTTTCCCCTCTGCCCCACCAGCTCGGACACCCTGAAGGCCCCAAAATACATCCACGACATAAGAGCGGAAAACAAAAGAATCTCTTCCCGATTATGGCAGAAACTAGGCAGGCGCTGTAGCACACCCCTTAGTATGCGCCCTATGATGGGACGATGCTGACGAGCCGTGGCACCTCGTTCTCACACTCAGCCCTCCAGTAAGCGTGTGCCCAACTCCCCCGCTGACGGCGCATAGCCCCACCACAACTTCCCCATAAACGCTATGGCCGACAACTTACCCACAATCGTCGCCTTTGACATACCCTTGTCCATCAATGTCTACATGAACTGAACAACCTGCTCGCACCGAACCCCCTGATCACCCTGCCTCCCGCTCCACTGTCGACGAACTTCCGGCACGCCTGCTTGTATGCCCTCCACGTTGACCTGGCCACCGACCCTCTTACCAGTTGTACGACCCTTTTTCTCCTACCGACCACATCCCTGCTGGCACTGGTGTCTTGCGTTCGTCCGCCTCCGTGGCTAGCCCATGGAACCTTTGCCACTATGAACGAGACAAAGCATCCGCAATGTCATTGTCCACCCCTGGCACATGCCGTGCTTGAAACAAGATGTCATGCTCCAAACAACGCAGCACAAACACCCGCAACAACTTAAGCACCTGCGGTTCCCTAGCGGACTGTCGATTGATGACATGGACCACTGACATATTGTCCACCTTGAAAATCAGACGTTTGTGCGCCATCTCCGGCGCCCACACCATCACCGCCACCACCAATGGGAACAATTCCAAAAACGCGATGCTCCTCCCTCCGCCCTGCCAGTGCGGCGGCCAGTCCTCCGCGCACCACCTCCCCTGACAAAAGAGACCGAGACCGCCCACCCCCGCCGCATCCGAAGAGATGGTGACATCCCACTCCGAGTCCTCTGGGGGCGCCAACATGATCACGTTAAAATGCGCCAAGAACGCCCGCCACATACGCAGATCCTCTTTCGTGCCCGCCGACAATCGCATATGATGATGCGGCAATGTACCTCCCGCCAGAGCCCGCCCCAGCCATCTACAAAACGTACGCCCTGCCCGCACCACCCGGCAAGCGAAATTCAAATGTCCCAAAAGAACCTGCACCTCCCGCACCGTCACCTTCCGCTGCCCCAGCATGTCGTCCACCAAACTCAGCATGCACAACTTTTTCTCCTCCGGTAACCGAGCCTCCATGGCCACCGAGCCTAGCTCAATGCCCAAAAATGACAGCACCGTGCTGGGACCCTACGTCTTATCTGGCGCCAGGGGCACACCCAAGTAGCCCATGAGCTCTGTAAAACTGTCCAGCTGTTGCTGGCAGTCCGCTGAACCAGGCAGTCCCACCAGGAAAAAGTCATCCAGGTAGTACGTCATCGTCGCCTTCCCCGTGTGCCATGAAAATGCCCACTGCAAGAAGGTACTGAAGCGCTCAAACTAGGCACAAGAAATCGAACACCCCATCGGCAACGCTTTGTCCACAAAAATAGCGCCGTCGAACTGTATGCCCAACAGTTGATAATCATCCCGGTGGGCAACAACGCTGACTTGATATCGCACTTTGCCATGAGTGCGCCCGGTCCCACCGCCGTCACCAAACGCCGCACCACGTCCACTGATGTGTACGATACCGACGACAATTCCGCCGCAATGTAGTCGTTGATCGACACCCCTTCCGGCCAGGACAGGTGCTGGATCAGCCGAAACTGTCCCGGCTCCTTTTTTGGCACCACTCCGATGGGCGAGATAATCAGATTCCGGATCGGCGCCTCCCCGAACGGTCCCACCATCCGCCCCTCCCGTACCTCCCTGTCAAATTTCTCCCAGACCACCGACTTATGTGCAGCGACCGATTTCAAGTTTTCAGCCCACCGGGCGATGCGCGGACCCTCGTAGCCCAGCCGAAAACCCTCCCGGAAACCCCGCCGTATCAGCCCCGCGTCCTCGGTCCGTGGATAAGACGCCAGCAGGGGTTCCAACCGATCCTGTCTAACCGGCATACGAGCCCTTTCCCACAGTCCCCTGTCCCCCCCGACCTCCCCGATTGCCCCCCTGCTGTCCCCCCGGAGCAGACTACTGCCCTTGGTTGCCCCCCGTCCTCCAGCATTGCGCCACCGGGTGACGCTTCCCGCATTTGGAGCATTCATGCCGGAATTTGCAATACTGTCGTGCAAAAAGACCTTTGTTGAAATCCCAGCACGCTCCCACTGGGGACCCCCCGGTATTTTTGCCTTGCCCCACCCCCCGCGGGTGGGGCGGCTGGGAAAGGGGCGGGGCACAAGGGGCTGCCCACTCGCCGTATTGATTGTCTTGCCAAACTTCGCTCCCCCCATGGTCTGCTGGTACAGATCCAAATCGATTTCCCCTCATTTCACCTCCGGATCCCAGGCCAAACGCGCCCGAAACTCCTCATCGTAATGTAACCACGCGTAACCCCCATAGGTAACCTGTGCCCTCCGGACCACGTCCATGTAGTTAAAAAGGGCAACGGACCATTCCGGGTATTTTTCGCAGTAGACACTGGTGAAAATCAAAAACCCCGTGGACTAATTCTCTATATTCAGGGGCACCCTCGGACGCTTGGCTAACTCCTGCTCCTCCTCTTTGGACCCCTCCTTCGCCGTCAGCTCCCTATGCAGGAGCTTCAGGATGTCCACGTAGTCCCCTTTCCAAATCTTTTCTTTAGTGGCCAACGACAAATGCACCCCCAAAGGTTTCGTAATGCCCATATAGGACAGCTTGCGCACCGGCAGCTCATGGCTCTTCCCCTTCTCCCCATCCTCGGCCGGGACCGTGGAGCCCCCCCCGCCGAACCCGCGCCATCCAGTCCCACCCCCACATCACACACGTACGTGCCCTTACTCAGATGCAGCCCCCCTCCCCTCCCCCCGCATCCGTGCCAATCGAGACTGTGAGCATGTCCCCACTTGAACCCCTCCCTGCCCCGTTCTCTGCCTTACCTGGCGTCAAGGTCGGCATCCGCACTGGATCCTGCCGCCTCACCAGTGGAACAGGGGGGGGCGTCACTCTTGCTGCTTTGCTCCGACCGGGCACTTCCTGTAAGGTACTAGACAAAGCATTACTCCGCTCCCCTCCCCCCTGCTCTTCCCCCCGCTCGCGGATTTCCCCTTCCTCTTCACTCTCCTCCTTATAATCCAGTGGCACTCCCTCATCCTCATAATCTAGCCCAGGGTCTCGCCATAGGCCGCCCTCCGCGGGCTCCAGCCTGCTCAAACCAGCCCGCTCCCTACACATGTGTAACAGGTCACTAAGATCCACACTCTCCCTCCACCGCTTGGTATGCCGTTCTTTGGGGTCCCGATCTAAGTGGACGGACCGCTGCTCCCGTTCCCCAGTGGCCGCATCGACCCATTGGGGTGGGGCTGGCGGGGACTTACCGCCCCGCCTTTCGTGTGCCACCGCTGCCAGGTCCCTCGCTGGAGCGCGACCGCCCACATAAGGCAGAGCCGGCCCATCCCCTCGGCGGATTGGAGCCGCATGCAGCTCTCCCGAGCACCTCGCCAGCCTGTCCTGTGGAAACAAATAGGTGGAGTCCAACATGCCGGGGTTAAAGTGGCCCGCCACCGCCCCCACCCTCCTGCATCCCCCCACGCTCCCCCGCCCCTCCCAACCCAGGATGAATACTCCCCCGCTACAAAGGAGTCGCCCGCCATGCCCCCACTTCCCACCCCCCGCCCCCAGCATCCCCCCCTCCCACCACCCTCCCGCACCCTCCTGCCCCTCACTCCACTCCAGGGAATCCAATTTCCATCGCACTACCCCACACCCCCGGGCCGCACCCTGCCCCCCCACCCCACCCCCGACGACCCCGCCGGTACCCCCCAGGCCACTCCCCTGTGCCCCCCCCGAATCCACCCATGCCCCCCTCCCACTGCTGCCGCCCCGCCGGACTGCCCGCGCGGCACCTCCGAGACAACCCCCCCTGCCTCTCCCCACCCCCCACCCCTCTACCACTGCTCCAAGCCCCCCCCGGCACCCCCATGTCTCGCTCCTCCCCCCTGGGCTGCGCAATCTTGCCACCCGCGCACCCCCCCGCTGGCTGCAGGGCTCCCCCCCGCTCTCCCCCTCCCCCTCCTCTGAGCTCTCTATCAGTAATGGTGAGGACCCACCCCCACTGCCCACTGTTGTCGCTCCCCCCTCCCCCCCTGCCGCAATCCTTCATCCTGGTCCCCCTCTCTCCCTGCTTGCACCACCTCTCCTGCCAAAACCTGCCCCCCACGCACACGGTGAACCCCCCCGCCCCCACAAACTGCAGCACGGGCCGCGGTGCCCCGCCTCCCCCCGCTTCCGTCGTGCCGGCGCTGCTGCTGCCCCCATGCGGCTGCGCCCCCCCGCCGCCACCCGCTTTCCGGCACGCAGCGGCTCACACGCGAGAATCGCCGCGGCGACTCCGTTTGCCGCGCACCGCTGAGGCCTCACCTTCGTGTCGGGCTGCAACAAATCAGTGCAGCACGCTTCAGCAAGGAGGCGGAGGGCCTCCACCACCCTCAGGTCGTCCTGGCGCGCCATACCGCTGCCTCACCGCACACTGACACGACCTGCCCAACTGCGCTCCGGGTCCTCAGGACGTCGCTCCTCGCAGTACAACACCGCACACACTGCCCCTTCAATCGCCCAGAAACGCCAACAGCAATCTCCCTAGGCCCAACAACAAAGCTCACAAAGCTCGCGCCAACCACCCAGCCGGCCGTTGTGTCATGATCCACCAAAATGGTGGGTCGCCACACAAAAGGCCCGGCTATATAGCCAACCAGCCCAAAAGGAGCCCAACCAGAGCCCAACCAGCCCAAGTAGCCCAAAACCAGCCCAACCTGCCCCCGTGCTCTGGCTTTCCCCCCGCCCAAACCCCCCCGTTGGTCGGCCGCCCCCCCCAAAGCCCTATGAAACAGCATACTCTTGCTGCTGTTTCATGAGATGCTTAGGTGCAACTGGAGTACAAATGAGAAAGAATAAGGAAAACCCTACCCAGGGCTTTAAGTGCTGAAATGGGTCCCTATCGGGCTCTCCATTTTTACCCTCACCATCAGGGTGAAAGAAACCTTAACTCTGCATCAGTACCACCCTTCACTGCCTGTGATGTAACTTCAAAGAGACTCGTTATAGTACTTTCAGCCTCATCATTTCAGAACTGAAGCATTTTCAATATTATATACAACAAATCTATAGTTGTTGATTATTTATCTTACACAACTAACAACCATTGACAAAGCCAATAGTCCTGGCTTGTTGTAGGTGTAATGTTACTTGTATCATATATCTGTATGCAATACCAGAAGCAGCAACATACCAGTTGGGTGGCACACAATGCTAAGAACAGATTTTTAGCTTATATGTTTTAAAGCCACACCCTAAATTACATCGGCCATGCCCCTTTGAGAGACCCCCCCCAGTTTTTTCATCCCACTTAAAGCCCTGCCCCCACCCACTGGTATCGCACATTGAATTCAAATAGCGGGCATTGGTGTGAAGCAGTGATCTGCACTTAGTTGGTTAATGTTTAGTGGGTGTTGCCTGTCAGTCCTGGGGGGGTGAGGGATGTTGGGGTTTTAGTTGTTCAAATGTTATACGGTACCGGCGGGTTGGAGGAGATGAGATGGTTATGTACTGGAGGGTGAGGTTACCTGGATGAGCTGCTGCAAGCAGACAAGAGGATGTACCCCTGGCTTGACCAGCAAACAATAAATGGCCGTATGGCACACTTACAAATTAAAGGTTCCTCACCTGGAATGTTAGAGGGATGAACAATGCCACCGAGAGATATAACATTCAGTCATGCATAAGGAGGAGGGCACAGATAGTCTATTTACAGGAGACCTTTTTAAGCAAAAGGAGAGAGTAGCATTGCAGAGGCAACAGAGAAGCCAATTGCCCTATATTTGTTTCTCAGCATATCCCAGGTGAGTACAGGGTGGGTGTTCCCCGTGGTACCTTTCCATCTCATTTGGTTATTATCAGTGGTTAATCTGTAAAAAAACATAAGTGCCAGGCCCAAGCACTTCACAGCAGTCCATTGCAGCTGGCACAACTATATATAGCTCCTGCCACTGCTACCAAACGCTAGTGCCAGCATTACCTATGTACTAGATTTTTCATTTTTAAATAAATGCTGCACTTGTGGATTCTACTGAAAAATAGACACACAGAGCCATCATGTGGTGTAATCCCATAAATATGTGTCAGTGATGGGAATTAACTGCCAGTATCGAGCCCCGGCAAACACCAGTACAAATTAAGCACTGAAAGATAGAGAAAGTGTTGGTATGTTATTCTCAGTGGTAGACTCGATGGACTGGACAAACTGATGGAGACATTCAACCAGTCATTATTGCACTGGGATTGAACCTCTCACAAATGTAATGAGGCATGGAGGCATAACTATACATGGTGAACCCATAAAATCTTACTCTATGCAGATGACATGCTGCCATTTATGACTAACGCACTCAGGGAAACAGACAGGGCTGTGGGGCCCTGGAGGGAGGTGGGAATGTATCATACCTCAGAGTAAACTCGAACAAAACCAGTATGTTCCCGATACACCCTGGAATGAGTGGTGAGTTACTGCCAGACATATGCCACAAGCTTGGGTGGGAGGCCACCACATTGCGATGTTTGGGAGTAAAGAAATATCATTCTGAGACTGACATATTTGATGGAAACATCAGGACTGCATTGACAGCGATGAGCAATGTGTTATTATGGAGGATCCTGCCATTGTCAGTTGCTGGAAGGGAAGCGCAGTCTAAAATGGTGGCCCTTCCGAGACTTCTTAGCTACTTTGCTGCCTTGCGGATCTTCTTTCCATGGGGGTTTCTTCAAGGAACTACATACAGGACTTCTAGATCTGATACGGAGTGCTGGACTCTGCACAGTGGTGCTGAGCAAAATGACCCTGGGACACCCAAGGGGGACTTAGGTGTCCCAGACTATGGTATATATATCATTTGGCGGCTCAGCTACAAAGGGCAGCCGGGTGGTTGGACGTGACTGGGAGTGCAAAGACAGGAGACGGAGCCTGTGTCCGCAAGGCGAGGGAACTGCAGAGCATTCTCCTTCAGCCTAAAGGCGGCCTAGGAGCTCAGCTGGGAATGATGGACACCCTTAGGTACTGTTAGGTACTTTATCTTAGGTGCACATGCCACAGCAGACAAATAACGACTACAGAGGGGCACTTGCTGAGTGCCCCAGACCTGGTGATGGGGACACATCTTTTTATCACTTGATGTAGGACTGTGCAGGACTGAAGAAATACTGGAGAGAGCTTGTCCACACCGTAAATCAGGCTTCTGGAAGACAGGCTCGCCAGATGCCAGAGGTCTACCTGATAGGCCACTACTCGCGCCCCAAAGTGACTCCTAGGTTTGCTAACCCGGCTCTGGTGCTGGGGGATGTAGCAGCTAGCGATGAGCTGGAGGGCAGTGGGTGAAAGGCGACAAAGGGATGGGCTGAGATTGCAAGAGAGCTGGTCCCTATGGAGGCTGAAGAAACACGAGCTGCCTGGCACCTGGTACCCAACACTTGCGGACTTTGGTGGATGGAAGATATAGGGCAATCGACACAAGAGGAACTCTACAGATGGTGGGGTGAAACCAAAGGAACGTGGTTTAGGGGCAATGAAAGGGTGCTGTGGCTGAGCGACGTTGGTGCCAATATGAGGGGTCGAATCACCTGACACAGATACGTTTAAGAAAAGGAAAGCCCCCTGCGGAGAGCACAGCCATGGGCACGACACTGGCAGAAATGTTACCTTACCCCAAGGGACCCATGTTCTGTTGGTTGGAGCCCTATGGTCAGGAGCTGGGGTAATCAGTGCACTCGCGGCGAACACCGACAGAGGTGCTTCTAACTGCAATGAGAACAATGTGTCCCAGCCCCGGCGGAATTGCCTGATGTTGTATATGAAACAATAAAATATGTTTAACAACCCCAGCATGCAAAGTGATTCAAAACAATAAACCCAAGGGCTGGTTAGAGGGATCACAGATGGCACGGGACATGTTCTTTCTGTTTTACACTCCATGCTTCTGACGCGCAACCCCATGTGGCCTGTGCTCCACTTCATACAGTGGCCTGTGATGTCTGCAGCCCTGTGGAAATTTAGCTTGCAAACTGAACATTATCTGCGCCATCTTGCCTCTCCTCAGCGCCACGCACAGTGAATGCACGGCCGCCATTTCAGGCACCCCACTCTCTCCCCACTCATTGTCAATCGCCAGCGCGGTCCCCTTGGCGCTGCGAGCATCCCCCGCGCGCTGGCCACCCCCACTCTCTCATACAGGCCATAAACCCTCTCTTTCTGCGCGACCCTGCTACGGAACCACTTCCGACCGACAACCCATACATGGTCATGCCTCTCCTTTGATAACCCCCTTCCTCTGCGCCCCATTGTCTGAACTGGTCCCAGGCCATCGCCTAGCCCTGCGGATGCAGTTTATTGCCCCTACTGTAAGGGAAACACCCCACATCAAAGAGATTACAGTAGATCAAAGCCCCTACTCCCTGAGACCCGACCGGTCACACACCCCCCAGGAATTGGCGGAATACCCTGCTGCGCAATAGCCATCTCCTACTGTGGGTGGGGTGGGAACTTCTACTGTATCTATGTGTGGGATCGGATCTGAACCGGGGCTTCAGGGGATATTCCCCCGTACATCAAGGGAATCTCAAGAATGTACTATGTGTAATAAAGCAATAAACCAGTGTATAAGAGACCAGGTCTCAGAGATGCAGTTAGAGCACCTCGTGACGATACCTTGCTGTCTGATCTGATGTGTTCTGCTCCGACGGAATAAAACTTTGTTTCCTGCCTTCCAGTCTCCGGCGCCTGCCTCTTTCATTGGTAAATTATCGAGTGGTATAAGAGGCGATTACCGCCGGGCAAATACTTGAAAGGTTATCGACTGAAACTGCCGCTACCATTTAACAATTGGCGTCCCAAACGTGGGGCCCATCAGCGACACGTGGATCCAGTGGGAGAGGTCCCGACGACAGAGTGAACGACTGCAACGATCGGGAGAGCTCCTGCCCAATAGACCCTCGTCTGGCAGCCGATCATCCGAACTTCACTGGTTCCGAGCAGACCTCTCTCGAGTGATCTACGGTCCTGACTGGGAACCATCAGGAGTGCCGCGGCAAATACGGAGAGTAGAGGACGATCGGGCGCTGGAGGCGGAAGACGAGAAACTATCCACGCGGTCCGGGTAAGGTCGTGATACACGACAAAATGCGAAATAATTGATTGATTGTTTAAAGCTTTGGAAATACTAGTATTGCTCATTGATTGTGCTCATTGATTGTTCTCTTTGAGATATTCGCTGTCTACAAACGGGGAGGAGTAGAAATACTCTCTCTCTCTCCCTTTGCAGATAGTGAAGGGTAGGTAACGCAGACTTTTGTCCCCGTTGAAACCCGTCGTGCCTATCTTTATCTCCCCATTGATTGATTGTCCGAACATTGATTGTTTTGGAGAATAGTGCTTTTTGAGATATTCTCTGTTTGCAAATAACGTAGAATAGGAATATTCTGTCTAGTCTTTGCAAATAGTGAAGGGTAGGTAATGCTGACTTTTGTCCCCGTTGAAACCCGTCATGCCTATCTTTATCTCCCATTGATTGATTGATTGATTGATTGTCCGAACACTAGTTGTTCGATATTGGTTCTTTGGAGGTATTCTCTGCTTGCAAATAACGAAAGAATAGAGATATTCTGTCTAGTCTTTGCAAGCAGTGAAAAGATAGGTAGTGCTGACTTTTGTCCCCGTTGAAACCCGTCATGCCTATCTTCTCCCCACTGATTGGTAGTTGGTTCTGCCCGGACCGCTTATTAGAGGTGAACCATCCGGCTCCACTGGAGGGCACCCCTAATAAGGACATGTTCACTAAATATGGACTAGTCGCCGTAGCTTATACCAAGCTATGGCATAAATATACAAAGAAGGACCCCGAGAGTCAGTGGCCACTGATGGGATCCTTCGACGACCATAAGATAGAAGCGCTAGAAATAGCTCTGCGTAGCAATAAGACGACGCCTACTATGCTTGACAGTATCGGCATGTGGCGCAAAGAAGCAACGCAACGGAAAAAGAGGGAAGAAGTAAAAGCAGAAAAGGAATTACGAAAGGCAGCTCACCTTGCCGCTAGAAGGTTAGAAGAAGACATAAAGGAGAGAAGGGAAACTAAATTAAAACAGGAGCCCGAAACATCAGGACAGTACGCTGTTAGGACCCCTTCTTTGCTCTACCCTGAGTTGTCCTCCAAGCAACGAACGAATGACGAACTACTGTTAGGTCCCCCGATCATTTACATGCCCCCTCCATATGCACCCTCCCAGTCAGTAGTGCAACACCTACAACCCCCGAACACGAGCGAAAGCAGTACAGGGGCCTCGGTCCTCACGGCCTCCGCGCCGGCTGAGCCTCTTGTACTGAACCCAATGTCGGTTACAACGCTAGATGACCATGAGATGGGAAAGAAAGAGTCCACCAGACTGAATCGATTAACAAAGGATGAACGAGCAGGAATTGATAAGATAGTAGGGACACTGGTGGAGCGAAAAGAAAGTGAGGAGTATATAACAGACGTGTATAACTCGTATGCCGACAGCCGCAGACGACACTTCGTCGTACGGCTCTGTTATCACGCCCTGAATGCATATGAGGATAGGTACCACGATAAAGGTCCCGAAGGCTTAGCGGCCCTATATAGGAAGGTAGACATTGGGGAAGAAAGAGAAGGCGATGTAGCGAACCTCTTCACTCGTACACTCGAGGTCTACCGACACCTTAAAGAACATGGACAGACCACCAAAGCAGAAACCCCCATAGTGACTAAGCCCCAGGAAGGGAGGGCTGATGCCATGATGCCCATTAAAGAAGCTGCCCCCTACTGGGTCCCCCCACGAGGTCTGGGAACACATGACGACATCAACCACCAAGATGCGAAGGGAAGGGTTGTATATAACTGGGTCTACCAGCCGTGGGACCGGCAAGACATTTTGACCTTTAGAAAAACTCTACCCGACTTAAGAAAGAACCCGACTGCCTTCTACACTGAACTGGGTACAGCCTTAGGTTCTACGATTATGACTTTAGCAGATATCGACTTGTTCTTTGGGCTATGTCTGCCGGCTGATGTGTGGAAACAAATCCGGAAAGTTGACCACGCTGAGCCGTTCGGATATACCTGGGTACAACTCGATACCATAGATAAGCAGCGAGAACCAGGACAGAAACCCCCAAAAGCCATATTAGAGCTCCCAGACAAGATTGTACTAAAACTGAAGACTCTAATCCCAGAAAGAAAGGTAGATTGGTCGATAGTAACGGCTTGCCGCCAGAAACCCCAGGAGGATGTGTCTGAATACTTCTCCCGATTCGAGACTGTGTTCTCCGATTACAGTGGCCAAGACATGACCACCGCAACCGGACATCACCTTTTTGTCCAGAATTATGTAAAGGGTCTGTCGCCAGAAGTTTCCCAGAAACTACAGACCAGCGAGAGTAGTTGGGCAGCCTCCAAACCCGCAGCAATTCTCCAGATGGCCCAATACTACGAAAACCAGAAGAACGAGAATGATAGGGCGTCAGAGAAGAAGAAAAAGGAATTAAAGGAGAGGGTAATGATAGCACAGTTGCAAGGGGTGACCATGGGAAGGGAACCCCCGAAAGAGAATTACCAACCAACCGCCCCTAGAAAGCCACCCCCTAGAGACCATACACCTACACCCTACAACGGACGGAGAGACTTAGATGGGAATCAATGTGCGTTCTGTAGAGGGTTCGGACACTGGAAATCCCAGTGCCCGGTCCTTTTGGAACTGAACAAAAATAGGGACCCCAATAGGCACAACAGGAAGTTTGTTGATACCCACCATCAACGTCACCACACTTGATTAGGATCACGTGCAATCGAACAACGCCATTTTCCGAATACGCTAACTAGATCGCTGATACGTACAACGCTCCAGCAAAATAGTATGGTCAAACATTTTTAATAACTTATAAGTATAACAACATTCCGGCAAAATGAACAGGTTAGAACATGTTTTAAACAACTATTTACATGACAGTCTGCTGCGACCTGCATCCCAAAGCATTTACGTCCACGTGACACCGTCCTCGCCTCTCCTTCCTCGAAGTTGCAACATTGGCCTGTTTTGGGCGGTCCCTTTTAGTTGACTTTGGGCTATAAAAGCCATGCAAAAATCCCTTGACATCAGTGGCGGGCGATTGTGCGAATAGGCCGGAGGCTATACGAAGCGCCGAAGTTCGGGCAACACCAAGGCGGAGCCCGCCATGCTGTGCGGGCCTACCCGTCTTCTTTCTTCTTTCTTTAATAAGGGCTGATGCCCTGGCGGGGGGAGGCGACGCGGACGGACCTCCCCCACCTCCCCAGGTGGAGGCTCGCCGGGCACCCCAACCGTCTTTAACTCACCGGCGAGCTAAGCTGCACCCAACCGTCTTTAACTCACCGGCCAGCTAAGCTGCACCCAACCGTCTTTGACTCGCCAGCCAGCTAAGCTGCACCCAGCCATCTTTTTCATCGGCCTGCTGCATTTCACCCTGGTACGCTGTGCGGATCTTCCCATTCACTTCTTCCTTCAATAACGGAGGGTGCCCTGGCGGGGGGAGGCGACGCGGACGGGCCTCCCCCACCTCCCCAGGTGGAGGCTCGCCAGCAGATGAGGGCACCCCAACCGCATCTTTCACACGTCAGCCAGCTGAGTTGCGCCCTGCCACTTCATTCGCCGTTCGGCTGAGCCGGCACCCCTGCACGCGGCCGCCAGGCAACCACCCAAGCACAGGGTTCACCAGGACTGCCGCTAGCACCCGACGCGGGGAGTGGGCCCCCGCAGCCAAGTAAGCAGGGGCCCACTCCGGTGGTGATACCATCCGAACTGCTGTTGTCACTGCTACTGGAACCACTCCGGTGGCAATACCATCTGAACTGCCGCTGTAGCTGCTGTTGGCCCCTCTCCGATAGCCGTACCGAAGAGCTGCTGCTACTACTGCCCTTGAACTCCGGCGGTTGACCCCTCCGGTTCCAGGCCTGGCCCACCGTGAGACAATTCTGGACTCGAAAGCTTGTTTGCTAGGGCATGGGCCCCACCCTTGACAGAACGCTCCCCTCAGCCTTGCAGAATTGGTTGGAGTCATTTGACATTCGACTCCTGCGGACTTCCGGTAAGGACAAAACCACCGCCATTGCTCTTTTGCCCCCCGGGCGACGGCCACCTTGCCTCTGCTTGGTGCAGTGAAAAAGTAAAACGTCGGCGGAAGAACCCGCCTGCCGCCCCGCCCTAAGAACGAACCATGGCATTGCTACAAGGTTGCAGTGACGCCATGCTGACGCAAAGTTGACGCCAACGAAAGTTCTCGAACTACCGAAAGGAATTCTGGTTCAACTGCTAATTCATGGAAAGACTTAGACTGTGCACTGGCCCGACCCCGCCCTAAGATGGCGCTGATGTAGGAGTGGCCTACAACTCCTTGTGGCGTTCCAGTCACGTGACATTTGTGTTAAAAAGAGATATATATATATGTGTATGCGATGCTTTCACACATGATGGTGGGGGAGAGGGGGGAACCGATTTTTATGTTAATCTAGTGTTGCTCATGTTGCTCGACGCCTCTCGCACCGTGGCCGGCCTATAGCGGCTGTAGGCCCGTATTTCTACACTGACATTGTTTTAAATAAAGGGCTTCTTAAAAAGGAATTACGGAATCAGTGTCATGACTAATCATCTGGGTTGTTGAAGGTTTCTCTTTTAAATAAAAGATTGTCACTCCTAAGCGAAAGCATACAGATAATACGGACTCAATTTGCCTAAAATATTTTTGTTTAACGGAATTTGTACCCATCACGCCTGCCCTTTTTCCAAGAATTGTCAAATCAATAATGAACTATAACTTAAGGTATATGTCGCACGCAAGGTATGGTATCTTGCACCATAATACACGACCAATTGAGAAATACATGCACGACCAGGGAACCCGAATTTAGGAGATGAATGAACTAGAGCATCTTTGCCTCGAACTAAAGAATAATAGGTCCGTGGTATTACCCACCCCTGCGGCTAGCCTGGTACATGGTAGGTAGAACCTTTCGTGTCTGCGCGCGCTGGGGTATTTTGAATACTGCACCTCCCCTCCCCTCTTATTTTCCCCTCTATAGGTCACGACGAAGTTCCGACTGAAGAGTGGAGTGGACGTGGACCGCACCAAGTTCAATATCAGGGAAAACATAGACAAACGTTGTGAGATAGTGCGTAAAATTACAGACCATCATTGGGAACATGAAAAACTGTATGATATGATTGTGCGTGTGTACTACGATTATACAATATGAATGTGTATGCATTTCATGTTTGGGTCACTTGAAGAGAGCGTCATTGTATGATTGAAGTGCTCGTCCACCGACCAAAGGGAGGAGAATAAAGGGTCAGACAACCCATAAGATAAACTACAAAATACTAAAGGTACGCAGCATGCATAGGAATAGAGGACAGGAAAGGAGAGGTCCCCGTGCTCAACGCAGCCCTGAGTCTCCGTCTTGATGCATGTACTGTCACACCCTATCCCGCATTTGTGTGTACGTGATCACCGAATTTATGTCTTTTCCCCGCTTGTGTTTTCTTACATGGAACAGACCCATGCTACTCCATGTTGTGTGTGCACCAAGTGGCCTATTGTCTTACCCATCTCTCTCTCTCTCTCTCTCTCGTTTTGTGTCGTATGTATGCCGAAATAGCCTACTTGATGCACACGTCTCTCTCTCTCTCTCTCTCTCTCCCTCTCTCTCTCTCTCTCTCTCTCTCTCTCTCTCACTCTCTCTCCCCCTCCCTCGCAAAAGGCTCTTTCTTGCCCTCTTTCTTCTTGAATAAATTAACGACATACACCTCTTTGGTAAGTGTATAATTGGCCTGAACACGGTGGTGTTCGAACAAATTGACAGAAACAAAAACGACCATACTTTACCACGTTACTACCTCTCCTTTTTGCGAACGTTAAGCCTAATCGGCTGAGAAGGAAAGGACAGGTAAGACGACTGATGTCTCCCAATCTGACCCTCAACACGGGGACTATATGTCAGTGGTTTTTGTTCTTAAAGGACACCATCTCCACCGCCCAGAATTACCCCTGACCAATTAACCCAAAATAGAATGTCTAAAGCACCCTGTTCTCCCAAAGATAACTCCAGCCCTATACTAGCCGTCTCAGAATATCCCGAACGAAACAGCTGATGGCCCTGTTTTAAACTGATAAAGGGTCACCTACTGTATGAAAAGGATACTCGTGAACGCATGACCGTAGCACCTCGCACTTACGGGTATTACCAAACCTTGTATTATAGGGCGCAGAAACTGACACCTAGAAGACCAGACGATGGACAGGGACACCCACAGAACCCTGCACCACAGCAGTAATTAATAGATTAGTAACACGCACATTAACATCAGAGTTAATAGACACCAATCATATAGTAACAGATAAGAGCATTTCCGCAACTACTCAGTGGTTGGGAGAGAGAATGGAGTATGTAAATGTCTTCCCTGCCAAAATCTCTAAGACTTTCGTTTCTTATAACCTATTCAAAGATAACCTGCAGCCATCGGAAGAGAGGGGTCGGACGTGACGCACAGTCTGGCTGCGGATCATAAAGCATCTATGACATCGACCAAGGGGGAAGCGACGAAGCAAAAAGGGTGTGAGACGAGACACCATTATCAGAACGATAAGCGCGAAGGGCTACATCGAGGCCCCTGCTCACTGACCAGCGTGCCTGAAGTCTCAACCCGTCGGGCCCGATTGATGGGCCCAGTGCTGAAAGATTCTGCTCTCCTTGGTCCGCATTTTTGATCCGATCCCACGCCACCCCATTCTCTCCTCCTCTTTCATTTGGACTATGACTTTGACCTACTACCGAAGAACAAAAGGCCGGCACCCTGTCTCAAAGTACCTGTGGTGAACTGTGTTAAGGAACAGGACTGTGATCAAAGAACAGTGTGTGGTCACACCCTGCCACGTGAGAAATCGGATTTGAGCTGGACCTTAGCTCCACCGCCGGTGCTCAACAGTGCCAACGAAAGAAGAACAACAATGAGAGCTTACCAGTGATAGCTCTTTATAAAACAAGGACACTGGAAAGAAGAACCCATGTCAAAGTTGAAAATCCTCTCCCAACCACCTTATTATATTAACTATCTTCTTATCAAGTTTTCATGATGTTGCATCAATCACTTCCGACTGTACACTGAGAAGTTAAGAAAATGTAACTTTGTATAGTAACATTCATACAACACCAGCCATGTACATGACTATACTGCAACTTTGAATGTACTTCCTCCTCGCCTACTTTATCAAACTGTATGAGACAATGTACAAATGTGTCAGATTACTCCTGCCTACCCTAAAGACTCTGTATCTTTAAATGTATGACGAACATTGACGATACTGTAACTGAAAGGCTAACAAAGGTGAATATTGGCCGGACAAGCTGGCGAGATATGTTAAAAGGGAGGACTGTGGAAATTTAGCTTGCAAACTGAACATTATCTGCGCCATCTTGCCTCTCCTCAGCGCCACGCACAGTGAATGCACGGCCGCCATTTCAGGCACCCCACTCTCTCCCCACTCATTGTCAATCGCCAGCGCGGTCCCCTTGGCGCTGCGAGCATCCCCCGCGCGCTGGCCACCCCCACTCTCTCATACAGGCCATAAACCCTCTCTTTCTGCGCGACCCTGCTACGGAACCACTTCCGACCGACAACCCATACATGGTCATGCCTCTCCTTTGATAACCCCCTTCCTCTGCGCCCCATTGTCTGAACTGGTCCCAGGCCATCGCCTAGCCCTGCGGATGCAGTTTATTGCCCCTACTGTAAGGGAAACACCCCACATCAAAGAGATTACAGTAGGTCAAAGCCCCTACTCCCTGAGACCCGACCGGTCACACCCCCCCCAGGAATTGGCGGAATACCCTGCTGCGCAATAGCCATCTCCTACTGTGGGTGGGGTGGGAACTTCTACTGTATCTATGTGTGGGATCGGATCTGAACCGGGGCTTCAGGGGATATTCCCCCGTACATCAAGGGAATCTCAAGAATGTACTATGTGTAATAAAGCAATAAACCAGTGTATAAGAGACCAGGTCTCAGAGATGCAGTTAGAGCACCTCGTGACGATACCTTGCTGTCTGATCTGATGTGTTCTGCTCCGACGGAATAAAACTTTGTTTCCTGCCTTCCAGTCTCCGGCGCCTGCCTCTTTCATTGGTAAATTATCGAGTGGTATAAGAGGCGATTACCGCCGGGCAAATACTTGAAAGGTTATCGACTGAAACTGCCGCTACCATTTAACAGCCCTGCACCCTGGACTCTAGATCACGCAGTGCTCCTCTGAGTCACGCCTACTTCTGCCCCAATGCAGGTGCTTTGTGTTCCCCTAAAGCACCCAGTGCTCCCAGTTGTACACCACCAAGTGGTCCCACGTTGCTTCCTCCTCGTAGCTGCAGAATGAGTGCTCTTTCGAAGCACATCACCGTGGGGTCCCTGTGTGCACATCAGCAAGTCATATTGGGGCATATTAGCAATGCGGCAATAACAAATTATCGCCGCTTTTGCGGCCGTTTTTGGCCGAAAAGCGGCGATAATTTTATCGCCTTATCAGCAAAGACACGCTATTGCGTGTTTTGCTGAATTTGCTCCCATTTCCAGCACGCCTAACTTTGCATCGCTAATGAGATGCAAAGTAGGCGTGTCTGTGGAAACAACAGGTAAATATCACGAAGGCAGCTTTGTGATATTTACAATGCGGGGAAACGATTATTTAAATCGCGCTAAGTATGCCTTAACGCAGGAATTTAACGTCTGTTAAATTCCTGACTAAGGCATACTTAACATGGGGGGTGGATTGTGTGGCTAAGACCACAGGCCCCTATTATCAAGGGTATCGGCGTTTTCCATGGAACATCGCTGGAAAACCAGCGATGTTCCATGGAAAACATCGCTATTGCTAGGATAATTATCGCCATTGCGCCGAGCGTTGTTAATACAGCGCTAGCATGGCGATAATTATCTGCGATAGCCGGCGTTAAACATTTTAACGCTAAGAGCGGCCAGCGATTTTATCGCTGGCCGTTGATGATATGCCCCTTAGTGTTCTTGCCTTCTATGGTTTTACCCTACCTCTTCTAGTCTCCTGTTTATTTTTGTAATGTTCTATTTTGTAACATTTCTCTCATGTAACGTAACTGGTTCTATTGTACAGCGCTCTGACACCTTTGGGTAAAGTCTGCGCTATATAAAAATGCAATAAATAAATAAATAAAGATCTCCTGCTGCAGCCCAGGGGGTGCCCCTTGCAGTACAGCACCCTGTGCTCTGAGGGTACACGTCAGCAGTGCCCACGTCAGCAGGTTGCCCCTGCCACTGCCTATGCAGAGAGGGTTTATGGGTCCCTGAAACAGAAGGGCAGAGAGAAAGAGAGAGAGAGAACAGAGAGAGAGAAGGAGAGAGAAAGAGAGAGAGGAAGAGTGAGTGAGCGAAGGAGAGAGAGAGAGGAAGAGGAAGAGAGAGAGAAGGAGAGAGAGAAAGAAAGAGCTAGTAAGAGAGAGTAAGAGAGAGTGAAAGAAAAAGAGAGAGAGAGTCCATAATTTAAACACAAAGTCAGCTATGGAAATCTTACACCTCCTTGCATATACTGCAAGTTTTGTCGTATTTGTTCTGGCCTTGAAAGCTGCCTGACTGAATCGCGGCCCCGCCCGAGCCCCCATGGATGCCACAGCCCCTCCCTGCCCCTGTGCTGATTAATAAAGTCCTCTCTGGGTGTTGCTCTGTCGTGGTACTGTGTGACAAGGCTACAAATCTCTCGTCCTGGCCCACTTTCCCTTATCAGCTAGATTATTTTTCGATGCTAAATCACGGGAGCCTCATGTGAAAGTGGCGTTGGGCACAGGAGCTGAACGGGCAGGAGGGAGGGGGGGATCCGTGTGCAGCAGGCACCGCTCATCCATCATGCCCCGGGTGGAATGGGGGACACCAGGGGAGGGTGGAGCGGCGCAGGAAGCAGCGAGTGGAGAACAGAGAGTGGGGGAGGGTCGCCCGTCACTCCGGGCCTGGGGTACCCTCCCTTCCATGGAAACCTGGCGGAGAGGGGTGAAAGGAGGCGCTAACCGCGCATCAAAGCCAGCGGTGGAGGTCTGCGCGCTCCACAAGGAGGGAAGATGCCGAGGTGCGGGAGGAACAGAGCCTATCCATCACAGGAGCATGGGGAGCAAGAAGCGGAGTGGAGGGGGAGGGGGATAGCCCGAGCTGGGGCATCCTCCTGGCAGATAGAGGGAATGTGGCCTAAGGGCCAGGGCTCCAATTTCAGAGCCTGGATTCTCAGTATAGCCTCAACATACTGTGATTCTGGGCAAATTACTTAGGGGCATATTATCAAGACAGGCGATAAAATTATCGCCGCTTTAGCGGCAGAAAACTGCCGCTAAAACGGCGATAAAGGGCTTGATAATATGCTCTATGGAATTCCAATTGAAGCCCATTCTAGATGTGAAGGACATCTAACCTAAGCTTCAATTGGAATTCCATAGAGCATATTATCAAGCCCATTATCGCCGTTTTAGCGGCAGTTTTCTGCTGCTAAAGCGGCGATAATTTTATCGCCTGTCTTGATAATATGCCCCTTAATTTCCCCATGCCTACCAAAAAGGAACGAGTCCTTGTGTAATGTAACTGGAGCTCATGTAAAACACTCCAATACCTTCGGGTCGAGTTTGCCCGACATAAAACTGCAAATGGCCCAAGCGCTGCGAGGAGATGTTCAGAGACATTCAAAGCTGTGAGGAGTAGAAGGAAGGGGGCGTCAGCGCTCCGAGTAGCGGGCAAACAGAAGTTTCTCGGAGCCATTTATGTGGCATCAATACAATGTCAATCGGAAACATATTACTTAGCCATATCGTCAGCACATGGAGCATTGAGGGATGGCGGGGTAACACAAGGCCGAAACGAATCCGTTGCCGTAGTGATTCATTGCATTTCTAAGGATATCACTGGCAAACGCAGACACTTCAGAACATAATGTGTCTAAAACTAATGTCGCATGAATTACATTAAAAAAGCCTTAGAAATTCACTGAAAAAAACAAAGCTTAAAGTAACGTTTTGAACTCTAAAACCAACTGAAATTCACCAGTTATAGTTAATATAACATAAGTATTTGGAGAGCATACGTTCATCCAACAGTATCTTGGTGCTGAATAACAGATGTTTGTTCTTACACAACTCAATGGTACTTGCTTTATCAATCTCAGAAGGGTGAAAGAGTGAGTGAACCCATTGGGATTTGAACCCGTGTCCATAAGGTTTAACACAGGCCCGACAGTGGACACAGTAGTCCACTAAGCCACCAATAAAGTAGGGTTACTAGTATCATCACTAGTACGTATATCTCGTGCCCTAAAGTATCTTCTACTTGCGCCGCCGCCACGCACAGTGTAGTCATCAAAGAAGTAATTTCAGATGTTGCAGTGATGTCAACAATGATGCCATAGAACATGTTATGGGTGATGTAATATATGAGGTAATTAACAGTGCATAGCAAGTGCATGAGTTATAGTTACTTCAGGGCACACATTATAGTTACTAAAGGTAACTGTAACAGGTGAATTTCAGTGTTTTTTTAAGTTAAAAAAGTTGTTTCGTGACATTTTCACCTAAATATAATGTTACTTTAACCTTTGTTTTTTCAGTGTATTTCTAAGGCTTTTTTAATGTAAAGTAAGATATAATTACAGTTCCTAACTATGAGGTCACTTTAAACTTTGTGTTTTTCCCAGGAATGTCAAGGATTTTTTAAATGTAAAGTAATATTTTATTACCAAACGTTAAGCCAACCCCCCCATCTAGCACAGCATAGGGCCATGCGCAGCATGAGGTGTGCTGCTAGTCCCTGTGCCCAACCCCTTGCACGCAAGCAACCCCACGCTGTAAATGGCCGTTGAGTTGGCTGCAGGTCCAGGACCAGCATCCAACCCACCGCAGGAAAGCAAACTCATGCCGCGCATCGCCGCGGGACTGACTGTAGCCTGTGTCTAACCTTTTGCAAGCAGCCAACCCAACAATATGCACGACTCTCTGGCATGCCCAGGGTGTGGTTGGTCTCATAGGTGTGGCCACACTGAGGCAGGCATCCTGGTTTTGTCAAACTATACAACACCAAAATATAACAAGCATTGGCATAGCCAATAGGTCTCGACTTTGGGACCTTATAAGTATTTAATTATGCAGCACAATATCCTTGGCGCAACTTCAACTGTTGGATGGCTAAACACTTATAATGTCTCAAAGGCGAGACCTATTGGCTATGCCAATGCTTGTTATCTTATGTAACATTTTCTAGAAACTGATTTACACACATATAATTCATTGTCTCTTTATGTGTGCGAGATGTAGTGTATGAGAGGCACTATAAAACAAATGAAATACATGTGAGAGGGGCCATGGAGAGGTGAGGGGCACTGTTGGACAGTGACAGTGAGGGAATCATTGGAGGGCCCCAACAAGATTGTCATATCCTGGTGCACTGTAAGGTCGTCATTTACTGTGCTATAAAAGCTAATACGATTGAATAAATAATGAAAATGTGTTGTAGAATGCACCATTTTTGTATTTTTTTCTTAAACTTTTCTTGGTGAGAGAACCCTCCCGCCTTTGTTTTAGAGTGTTGGGCGTTGAGAGTTCTTCGAGAGTCCATTGTCTCCTGTCTCTCAAAGCATCGACGCCAGGTTGTGTTCTAAATAAAGAAGATGTGGAGTTTGACGTTGGTGTCATTACTACGCTGTTACTACACTATCCATGGCTTTTATAGACCACGTAAATGGCCAGCACAGAGCCTCGGGGAAGGGTATAGGCCCTCTGTAAGTCGTGACAGTCAAGCAATATCCGAAAAATAAATTTTAGGCTGGAGTTGACTTTTAGATATGACCTAGCTCTACATAATAGGTATGGCGTTTAAACTGAAAGCAAAGTGATGGTTCGAAAGGCATAGTAGGCATGAGTGGGTAGTGATTTTTGTCCTTACATTTGAGCACATCCCACAGCAAGCAAGATATAGATAAGCGCACAACAGGGATTGTGACAGTTTGTAAAGTTGTGGCGTGCTACCGGGGTATCACTCTCTGATCCAGAGTGTTAAAGCAAATAAACCAAATAAAGCGTATCCTAGAATTGTGGTATCAAAATTTTCAACCATGAGCAATCATTACAAAAGATTAATCTTAAGACACTGGCCAATACTGTCTATAGAACCGGATTTCAGAGGGCTATTCAAAGACAAACCCATTTTTGCATTCAGAAGAGGCAAAAACCTCAAAGAAATCCTCACTAAACCCACTGATACATCCTCATGTACGACTTACAAAGGAACCAGACCCTGCTACAACTGCAGCAACTGCAACAACGTGATTACTGGTCCCTTCATCAACCATCCCATGAAGGGTTACAAAATCAATCTCAAAGTGAACGCTACATGCAACACCATGAACGTTATTTACCTTCTCAAATGTCCTTGTGGATTTGTGTATGTTGGCAAAACTGAAAGAAAAATAAAGACCAGGATTCTAGAACACAAGAGCAACATCCGTACCAACAACACCAAATCCACCATAGCCGCACACTTCACTGAATTCCATCACAACATCAGTCAGCTCAAATTCATGGTACTTGAAACCGTGGAATTCAAAGAAGGAAGAGACATTCACAATCTGCTTTTCCGCAGGGAAAATCACTGGATCAAACTGTTGAACTCAATGAAGCCTAATGGACTCAATGATCGCATGGAATTTTTGTGTTACTTGTGATCGCCCCAGCTTCTCATGTTATCACATCAGTTTTAAACCTTGTTTTGACCATTATTTCTTCATTCATGTATCTATTTAATTTTTCCAAGGTTATTTTTCCACCATTTCACTTTCTTTTCTTACCTATCGTTTGCCTATTTGGCAATACTCATCATTACTTTAACACACTGTTCTGGTTATTTACTTCTGTAAACTCTGCCATTTCAATATGGCGCTCATACTTGTTCGTTCTTCACAGTCCTCTTTCTCTATTCATTAAGCACGTTACTAAAATCACCTCAGAAGCGCGTTTCTGCGTTCACGTCTATGTCAACCACGAGACAGTCGGAGCACCATGAAAGCACTTAGCGTTTCGTAAGTTTTCCTTACTTTTTCGTTTCAGTTCGCTACATTTGATTTTTAGATCACGTTACTTTTTAACTTAACAGCGCACCGGTACAGTTCGCGCTCGAGCACCATCACGTTCTTTCAGTATACTTGAATCGGCACAGCCCGTTTGCACTTAACTTTCTTTTCTTGGTTTTTAGAATTTCATTCTAACTGACCTAGAACCTAACTCATGATCACGATTATATCCTTGAGAGCACTTTTTTATCCACCACGAGGTATTAGTGTACCCGTTTATATTGAGTTTCAGCCTTCGTACAGCTTTATAGTCACGATCCCACAGTTTTTGATTCACAGACGTTTTGTCATCTCTCACTATGCATGCTTGACCAACTTTATTAAGCTACACACTTTGGAACACTTTATCGCCTCTATGTAATGAAAGCTATTTTCTTTTCTATTGACTTCCTGACTCTAGCGTTTTGTTATTCTTTATAGATATGTCCCCTGACGAAGGTCCGTTTGGGACCGAAATGCATTGGGCTAATCTCCGAAATGATTAACATTTGGATTTAAATGGAAGATTATTCATTGATATGATCTACTAAATATCGATTGAAATATCCAACCAAGGTCTCGTTGTATTTCATTCTTTCTAAACCCATGAACACTAAGTGTCATAACCTCATCAACCCCGGTTTATAGGGGCTTGGAGCTGTGCACAGGGGGACATCCCACAGCAGTCATCCTTGATACTGCCAAGTCTTAACCTTTTTTTCAGAGTTGCTTCGTCGCCTAGCAACCAGAAGGATCAGGGGGCAGAGGATTCCTCCATTGAACAACTGTCGCCTATGAATCTAGGTTGAAAGTTTTAGTTTGAAAGGCATTTTGTTTGAAACCAGTAGTGATAAACATTTAATTCGAAATTGTAAAGCATCTATAAAAAAGCTCGATAGAAATTATTTGAAACTGTCATGTGCGTGTAAACAAGGAAAAATGATCGCTTACAAAAAAAGAACAAGTTACTTCCATTTTTGTTAACCTTTTAAATGTTCAAAAAAATGGCTATTGCGCTGTCTTGCCGTCATTAGAATTTACAATTCTAATTCGAGTCCTCGCTAGTGTGGCTTACAGTCAAGTGTGTGTACTAAGTAGTGACCATCGTCATATTTCAAATGTAACAAGTTTTTTTCGAGCTCTTTACAATGTTTTTCAAACTAAGGAGTTCGAGCTACATATACCATGTAACAGGGCTCTCACCTGGGTCAGGTCAAGGCGAGAGCTCCGTCGATGCAGCATACACTTTACATTAAACGTCACAAGATATTCTCTTTCCTGCATGTAATTGTGTAGAACATGGTTTTGCTTCCAGTGTATTTGCTTAGCAATTGCAATCCCATCAAAGCAAACGTAAAAAATAGAAGCTTGAAGTAAAGAACAATGGGAATGTATGCGAATTATCAGAGACAACAAATCTGAACAGAAATCCCCTTCAAACCAATCCTGTTGCACTGCCAAAAATGCTTAAACAAGCAGCCGCAAAAGTGAAGCGACCGCCATTGAAAGGGAAAAAAAGCCAGGGCCAGGACAGCTTCATCTGTGAAAGCGAAAGTGATGGCAGGGATGCGCTCTGTGGTGGGGGAGGGGCAGAGCGAGGCGCTTGGGAGAGCAAGGCTTAATGAGCCATTAAAGCCACATGGCGGCTGCACGCGCTCGTGAACGCAAGCTTGAGGCCAGGAAAAGATTGTGGTAGCACTTTGAAAAGCCGCTAACTAAATGTCTCGAAGAGCAGTGCATGCGCTGGCTCAGCGAGACCTAGAAAAAGGAAGTCTATTGGCTTTCTAAAGGGTTGAGAATATCAATATACATAAAACAAAAATCCCCATTCTTTTAAATCTAATGAATATTTCAACGATCCACACAATGTAATATTTAATATTAGCGATTCTTATAAAAATGTTTAGTAAAGCTCTCATTTAAAAAAAACATGTCTGTGAGTCTTTCTTTGAACACAGTTTTTATAATTGCATTTTGTGGGCAGAAAAATGTAAAAAGAAAGGCTCAGAGACATATACATATATTTTTTTAAACAAAACCAACTTGCCTGTGAGTCTTTCTTTTACAGTTTTTCAGCTCATAAAATGCAATCATAAAAACAATCACAAAAGGACCTTGCATTCCAGCTGAAGAGCACAGAGCTTCAGCTCGGCATGCTTTAAAAAATGATAAGTTCTCCCAGGGTCACGGTTTTATTGACACAGGAGAGTTACTGTTTTTTTTTTTTTAAGTTGCTAGAGAGCTACTATACTCCTTGCAGCCTCCCACAACACTAACAACACTAGAAAAAGGGTTGGTGGTGCCCCATCCTATGCTAAGGGCACCACCAAATAAAAAAAATTATAACCACAAAAACCCTCGCAGGGCAATAAGGGGTGCTCCTTAAAACAGCAGTGAATAATAAATGAGCAGCTTGTGCTGCTCATTTATTATTATTCGTTTTGGTATTCGGGTGCCCACCTGGGATATCTTTTTTCTTAATCACTGGAGGGGGGCCCCACAAGGTTTAGGTGGCAGTGTACCACTACCCTGCCCCCTTATATTCTTTTTTTTTACCTCGTCCAGGACAAAGGACTGAGTCCCAGAGTCCTGCTATAGCTGCTGCATTTCCTTTCATGTTGCGGCCAGCCAATCAGAGCTATATGTTATGTTTCCATAGGAAAGGCATTTTTATGTTTTCTTTATACAATTTGCCCAGTTTGATGAATCTTCACTAAACTTTCCAAAAAAAGTCTCATCCACCTCAGTTACTTACTTCAAAGTTTCATGGTGATCCATCAAGCGAGGGCCATGAAAAAAGGGGACCCCTACACATGTTTTCCCCAGGAAATATGAACAGCGATACCTCAAAAACTGCTGAGAGGGATTACACCAAATTTGGCAGAAAGCTAGATCCTGGTCCGGAAAGCGTGCTTTTTGTGATTTGGTGTAAATCTGTTACCCATTTTTGAGCAATTAAAGCACAAAAGAATTTCCCACCACCTAGGATTTGCAGGCTCAACAGATCTCCAGAGGAGATCTGATTGACTACCACCACATCAACAAGGTTATAGCAGCAGCCATTTTAGGACTTGGGACTCAGTCCCAAGTCCTACAAAAAACATTTAAAATAGATATAAGGGAGCAAGGTAGGGTTACCCTGCTCCCTAGGCCTGGTTGGGGGCGGAGAGGCAACATTTTTTTTAAACGTTTGCCACACATTTATTGAGTATCCTCAAATCCGCTGCACAATTGTTTTTAAAAGCACCCCTGGGACCGATTCACTAACTGTTTTGGGGAGACCACTACAAGGGCACAGTAGTTTCCCTGCCCTCATTCAAAAATGCTCCAGTGAATGGGAACTGTCATGTGTTTTCTTGCCCCAGCTGTTGTAGGCAGATAAACACATGCACTGCTAATTACCCCATATATTACATCACCAATGACATGATCTGTGACATCAAGGACAGCATTGCAGTGTAGGAAAGTGACCCTTTTGGCATGGTTCCCCCAACATTTTGTAGGACATCTGATGCAACATGGCTTGATGTACCCTGGGTCCCTGTAACTCAGGTTCCCAGGGCCGGTGTTCGTTCCCAAAACTGCATCTTTGTACCCACAATTGGCAGATACCTGGCCACAGGTAAGCCCCTTGTAAAAGGTACCATGGGTACCAAGGGCGCTGTGACCAAGGAAGGCCTCAAAGGGCTGCAACACCTATTGTGCCACGTTTAGAGGCCCTGTACCTTAACACTCACACACTGCCATTGCAGGCTGCGTGTTTTGGTGCAGAGAAAAGTGAAGAGTCAACATGGCACACACCCCTGTGTAAATGCACGTGAAGAAAACCGTTGCACATCTGTTTGTCGGTTTTCTCTTGTTTATCATTTTATTCCATTTTTGCGTGCAGTCTGGGACCGTGCCTCGCCTAATTGCACGGATTATGATTAGAATCAACAAAATGCAGCATAACTATGCTGCGGACCCATTCGCACTGCTTCAGAAAAATACGTTGCAAACTTTTCAGCTTTTAATTTGTTTTATTCTGAGATGTTCACATGTTATTCAACTTGACTTGATTAATTATGATAAAGCTGTCGGAATATCGATAAGGTTCACACAAAATAGTTGTGCCCATCCAGGCCTCTTACTACGTTGTGTCAGGACATTTAATTAATGAATTGCAGCAAAAATCTTATTCCCAATGCATTTCTGGCATCTTTAATTGCCCTTCGTCAGGTAAAGCTGTTTCAATAAAATAAAACCCATGTTAGTCTTCCATTTTTCTACTCAGAAATGTTTGTCCAACCTTGCATGCAGTAAACATGACCTATGTAATCTGCCCTTTTTAATAAACGATTAACAGAATACCCTTCTGCAAATGTAGAGAGTTTACTTAACACGGTAACCTCCCCCTCTCCAACCTCGATGTAAAACCTGCCAAAACTGTGCCCGCGTTTCTAGATAAACACTGAGCAAACCAAGTGAATTTAACGCAATGCATTGGGAATAAGATTTTTGCTGCAATTCATGAATTAAATGTCCTGACGTAACGTAGTAAAAGGCCTGGATGGGCACAACTATGTTGTGTGAAGCTTATGGATATTCGGACAGCTTTATTGTGATTAATCAAGTCAAGTTGGATAACATGTGAACATCTCAGAATAAAATGAATTAAAAGCTGAAAAGTTTGTAACATATTTTTCTGAGGCAGTGCAAATGTGTACGCAGCATAGTTATGATGCATTTTGTTGATACACATCCCTGTGTGCCATGCCTACAACCCACTGCCTGAGGCCTAGGTAAGCCACTCCTCTAGCAGGGTGTACCAGCCCTCAGGTGATGGTACAGTGGCCTGAGCCCTGTACCCCTACTGTGTCTAAGTCCATTCTTAGACATTGTAAGTGTAGTAAAGCCATAAAGAGTATATGGTCCAGGAGTTGGTCATTACGAACTCCACAACTCCATAATGGCTTTACTACAACCTGGGAAGTTTGGTAGCAAACTTCTCAGCACATTAAACCCACACTGATGGCAGCGTGGGATTTAATGTAAAATGCAATCAGAGGACATCTAAGATGCCCCCTGAAAAACGACCAGCCCTGGTGTGGTTCCTGAATGGCTGCCTGCCATTTGCCACCACAAGAGAGGTTTCTGGACCCCTGAAGAGAGAGCCTCCGCTCTCTGGGTCCAGAAAAAAAGCCCATCCTGGGCAGAGGTGTCATGCCTCCTTCCCAGGATGGACTGGGTCCACGAAGGGGAAGCTTCAAAACCCTGCCCCCTTTGGAAGTTGTCCCTGCCTTTTGCTGCCCACACTAACTGGCTTCCAACTGGTTCTTCCCCCCCACTTTGCGCAGGAGAATTAGTGGGAAAACCATGCTAGGAAGAGAGGTATGCCCACCGTTGCCAACCCCACCCCTCAGGTGATGGAGGCGAGGTGAGGTAGACATCTCAGTCCCCTCCATCTTGAAGATATGGGGACTCAGCCAATTAGGGAGAGGCTCATGCCCTTCTTTCACTGGAGGGTGGCATAATAGGGTGTGTACCCACATCAAGGAAGGAACCTTGCACATCCCTTTTAATGCCCCTAAATCTAGTATTTTGTGGCCACCCTGAATATTTCCTCCTCATATTTCAGGAAGAAATAAAAGGACCGAAGAGCTGTGCTGACCCAGAAAGAAGAGGACACCAACTGCTTTGGCCCAGCCATACTGGCCTGTTCTGTCTATGACCTGCCTACAGCAAGAACCCCAAAGAGTCCAGTAGCCAGCAAACCCCAGAGACCGAAGGACCTGCTTGCCCTCAACCATCAAACTCTGTCTACTGTGAGCACTGGATTTGCTCAAGCCAAGACTCACACACAGAATCCGGATTCTGGCCACTCCGCTATTCTGCACCACTCTGCACCCGACGCCCACGGCTTGAGTTCGAGTGGTCAAACACCACAAGGAGGTCTCCCCATTGATCCTGACCTGGGATCGGTTGATTACAACCCCCCCCCCCGCCCCAAGCTTCAAGGTGACGCCTGAATTCTTAACCTGAAGGGCCCCGCAAACACGACCAGAGCTGGTAAAGAAACCAAATGCCAAATCCACCCCTGCACACGACACCCACGGCCTTCAGTGGCTCAACCGATGGTGTCCAGGCATCCCTGAAGAGCCCAACTTACCTCTACAGCCGATGGTCGCCTTCAGGAAATCTCCCTGCCCGAGCCCGCTGCAACTTTGCCGAAGCTAAGGTCTCCATTGAGAATCACAGGGTCCCCAATGTCTGCTCGGCACCCTGCACCCGGCCTCCCCAGTGCCACTGGTGGTGCAGCTCCTGTGCTAATTGTTGGCTCCTGCAGTGCTGATCTCAACCCCAGGAGCTTTGCTCTCACACCTGAGTGGCCTGCTAGTAAACAGTCCTTAACAGAAGGCCCCCTAAGCCCCATTGGCAAACATTGGGCCCCTGCACTCTGCACCCGGCCGCCCCAGTGCCGCTGGTGGTGAGACTTGAGAGCCTAGCTAGACCTTGGAGAACCCTGGTCCTAACCCCTAAAACTCCCACTCATAAGCAAAAACACCTGTGAAACCAATAACCATTTTTCTCTCATAGGAACCAATGTTTGTGTTCTTTACCCTAAAAATGTTCTGTGTTGAACTGATGTTTGTACGGAGAAAAGAATAATTAAACTGCAAAGTCTTAAAAGTCTTACTTACCTTTTATAGTGAGATCCCTCGATGTGGGTCTAGGCATACCACCCCAAGTAGTCAATGTAATCAAATAGTATCCTAAAAGTAATTACTGTGTAATTTAAACTTCTTTTTGCAACCATACCAACCGGTAACAATTTCAAATCCATTCCCAATTGCATTTCTGTGTAAAGATTTACAATTGAAAGTACATTTTACCTATCTGTACAAGGTCCTGCTTGGTTCTAGAAATAAAAATATAAGTATACCTTTTTTATACTTACCCAATTGGTCTGGATTCGGTCTCTGATTGTGTGCCATCAGTCTTGATTGAGTGAATACAATAAATGCTTAACACATCCTCTGGATAAGCCCAACTGCTCGACAATACTCCCACAAAAAGACCTGTTAGTACTTACCTAATTTAGCCTCTGCTATACCTCTGGGCACTCCCTGGACTCTGTGCACACCATACCTTACTTTGGTATAGTATATACCGAGCTGGCTTCCTACAGATGGCAACATCAGAAATTATATAATTGATGACATGATGACAAGACTGCATGGTGGGTGCATGAGTAATAGTTACTTTAGGATGTGAGTTACAGGTACTTGAGATATAACTGGTGAATTTTAGTGGTTTTGTTCTTTTAAAATGGTAACAGAGATTAACTGAGATTTTCACCTAAATATAGTGTTACTTTACAAGTAGAATAAATTATCCCTTGAAGAAAATATATAGCCTAGTCATCAGCTATCGCTCCCCCACTGCGCCTTATTACAATTATATACACAACAACAACTGATCAAATAACTGAATATAAACTAAAACACTCACTTGACATATTAAAACGTATTTTATTAAAAATATCTTTCTCCAATTATTTAAAAGAAGGGGGGATTTTTCTATAACACACTGAATTTCACAATTGTAATCCTAAACAAATGATTAAAACAATTAATGCAATTCATAAAAATTATCAAAACATATTACAAATTATGTTATGAACCAGCATAACACCGAGAAAGCAACACATTTTAGACAGTACACTTTGTCATATACATTTGCATATCCTATGGGAAATTACTTCAGAACACAGCTTGGATATATTGATAAATCTTGCATCTGCAAGTCTATGTTGACCCTTGGATTATGCGTACAGATGCGTCGACGCGTTTCGATGGATTAGGTTATTGTTCCATCTTTATCAAGACAAATAATTTAGTTCTCTCAGTTGTAATCTTTGGTTTCTCGTTCCTCTTTTATGGAGTGTGAGATTACTTTCGAGTTTTCGTTATATTCTTCCTCTCGTGTTCATTTAATGTTTGTAGCACCCTCGATCATATATTTTTCTCACTTTTATGATCTTTATGTTCTTGAAGCTTCTTTCTATTCATTCGGCCTCTCTGCAATTGCCATTATTAAGCTGCTACTCTTATTCGACAGCTGCACTCTAGTCGGGTCTTTTTCCCGTGTTTCTTTTCCCAAATGATTTTTTACTTTCAATGTTTTTCGATACCACGGGGCATGTAAAGTCCTGTGTCTCCTCTCACTCGTTACGCTCTGAACTTTTAGCATTCCTCCGTGGGCTCTGTTCCTGTTCTTTAGTGTGTATCCATATAGCGTTACTTTAACCTTTGATTTATTTTTCAGAGAATTTCAATGCTTTTTTTTAGTTTAATGTAAAGTAAGATATAACTGTAATTTCTAACTATAACGCCACTTTAACCTTTTTTTTTTAAAAGATATATACACGCACACACACATACACACACAAACACACACACACAACTATGTTGGAAGAAGTTCAATAATCGCCCTGTTATTTTTTGTTGTTGTTCTTTTGTTCATAGCTTTTTTTTACCGCTTGGAGAGAAGTGGTAGCTTGAATGCCTGGTAGGTAGAAGTTCCAACAAAAAAGGCCTAAAAGACAAAATTATGGTAAATTGGAGGTAGTACACAGGGTGTGGGTGGAACTTGGAGGTTAAGGTAAATGGAGTATAGATGCGGGTTGGCGTAAAGCTGGAAAGGATTTTGGAGAGATAATTGGGGGCTGTACAGTTCCCAACTTAGAATACAAGAATAAATAGCTCTTATTGGGCATGGCAACTTGGTGGTGATATGAAGAAGGTAGTATGTGTATGACGCTTGTACAAAACACTTGCAGCCAAATTCAAGTCCTAGTTGAGTCTCGCATTGAGGTATTGAGGGAGTCCGACTAGTAGACTATTACAGTAGTTCAGTCCGCTGAATACTGTTGAACTGATGAGAGGTTGAGTTGTGTTAAAATGGATGTGTTGGTATCTTTAACATGTTCAGTACTTGGAATCGATCTGCAGTTAGATGTCTTGGTTATACAAGATGCCATGTTCATGAATGGACTGATGATATCTCCTAGAATTCTGGCAGAGGGGTTTGAACTAAAGGGTTTCTGAGGAAAGTAGGCAGAGTGAGACTAGAAACCCAAATCAACCCTAGCAAAAATGTTCAAACCAGCCCCACTGTGCATGAGGCCCCAACTAGAATGGGACATAGTTGTATTCTAGCAGCACATTGTGTTTTGAAAAAGGCCCCTTAGGCTGCAGTGTACTGGGGAAATGCCCAAGTGGCAGAATGGACGGTCCAGCCCTGAAAATAAGTAAGGCCAGTTAAAGAATTGGGTGTATTTGAGGAGTGAAGTATAGGATGTCAGTTTTAGAGGCGTTTAGTATGAGCATTTGAGATGTACAAGACAGAAGACTGAGTAACAAACTAGAAAATGAGAAGATGTGGGTGTTGTTGGTGTTAACGTTGTATGAGAACACAAACAAGGAGACAAGTACACATGGGATGTGGTGCAGAGAAAGAAGAGGAGAGGATCAAGGACAGAGCTTGAGGTGAAGTATATTGTAGTATATTGCAGTCCCCTGCAACTTAAAATGAGCAGTCTAAAAGTAAAATGTATGTTATGTGTGTGCTAGATCTGCAATCCCTAGTGAATTAAGAGACGATAGTAATGGAGTATGCTCTACACTCTACAGTATTTATGACCAAAGACAAGTCTAGAAATATGAAGAAGAAACAAACCAGTTGTTGTTGAGAAGTGGTAATAAAGTTTGATGCATGTCAATGTGAAGTTTCTGTTGAGTAGAGGGTGTGGAAAGTCAACAGTAGCAGATTAAGTAGATTGTTAGAGAAATGAGTGTGAGATGGAGGATGAGCAAATGTCTACTTGGGATCCCTGAACCTGCACTAGCTTACAAATAGGGTCCACACCTTCACCTTCTACCTCCAATACACACCAACCCCGCTCATCTATACACATTGCATCCTAACAGTGTAGAGGGAACTCATGTCAATAGTAAAAGCTGATATCCATTGGGTACATCATCTGATCCTTGCAGACCATTAAACCTCTAGATCTCATGTCCATAGCTCTTCTCTGTCTTGGCTTTCTATCCTACTGTTCCCATAAACCTGGCCATTACCCAATGTTTCCAATCTGTAGTGGTTCCACCTTGAACAAAAAACACCAGCAACCCTTCTCCTTCCACCAATTATCCCCTGTTGTCTCCTAAAACCCCCTTTCCTCCAAAACACTGGAAAAGACTAAATGTGGCTGCTATTAGTTAGACATGGTGAAAATTACAAGTGTTTACTTTCACATTTGTTTTATTTTAGATTGGTGGGAACAGATTTAGAGCACCGAAGCGGGGCAAGATTCAGAGTAGTGTGAAAGAGAAGTAGGAGAAATATATTCAAGTTGTGAAAATATAGAGTAAGTAGTTAGCAAGGGTGTTTCTTATAGAGGAGAGTTTTAGGAGCGGTATTTTGCAAAAGCATTACCTGTGAAAAAGTCATAGGTGAGCGAGTGAGCGAGTGTGGCAGAGAGAGTAGGTTCCTGATAGAGTGTGTCATCCACAGTCTGTGAGGTTGTATGGAGAAGAGATACATGGTCCTTTCCTGGACTCAGGAACCCTCGAGGCAATAATGAAACAGGTCAACAGTTCCAACAGGGCCACACTCTTATCTAGGGGTGCCGGCACCTCAAGGGAGCCAAACAGGTTTGTGACCCTCACCAGGAGCTCCCAGGGAGTTAGTACACATGGCGCACACAGATCTCAACCACAACAATCCACTACCAAGATGCGGACCAGTGGTAGTCGTTTCTGGCTGTGAAGCCCATTCAAAAGCTAGTGCAGTTTCAGGGGTTGGGAGTAGACAGACAAAATCCAGCTACAATCAATGAGACATGTTAAAAATGACAAGTGTTTTATTGTTTGCATTTTGGGATTTTAGAGTGGTGGGAACAGATTTAGAAGAGTGCGAAGGGGCGGGATTCGGAGTAGAGTGTCAGAGAATTAGGGGAGAAATATTCAGTGTGAACATTCAGAGTTCTGGGGATGGTTTAGATGGAAAAAGGGCTCTGAGGTACAAGAGGAGGAAGAAAATATACAGAACTGCGACAAGCAAGAGGAGGGAGGGAAAATTCAGAGCTCTGTGGATTAAGAGGAGAGAGAAGATGCGGAGGTGTGGGTGGAGGAGGCCAGTGTCATCTTCAGGAATTTTGGGGCCCTGAGCACAAAATATTTTGGGGCCCCCTTTTTAGAAAACCCTTTTATTTATTACCCATTTTCTCGAATTATAGAATAAACGTGAGCAAGAGAGGAAGTTAACTTTCCCAGGGGGACCTTGGATTAAAAACTGTCTTGAGGAGCCGAGGGTTGGGGGGTTCAGATATCCAGATGTCTGGGGAGCAGGAAGAGGCGTAGAACTGCGAGTAGCAGGGGGCGAACGAGGGTCAGGTGTGGATGGCATTGAAGCACAGGAGCAGGGAGTGGGAGGGAGATCCAGAGCTGGGGGGCGGGTGGGGGGGGGGTTCAGATGGAAAGAGTTGAGATCTAGAGATGTCAGGCTGAGTGGTAAGAGAGAAAGAACTCAGGAGCAAGAACAGAGGGGGGGGGGGGGGAGTAAGGTCCAGGTCCAAGGCCCCGATGACCCGTAAAGGAGCAGGAAGTGGGGAGAGAGGCAGCTGTGGGGAGGGAAACACTGATCTGAGAGAGCCTGAGGTAGGCAGAGCGAACGAGAGACCTCAGGGGCCAGGATGAGAGATGAAAGACGGCTGTGAGAGGAGGCGACCTCTAAAACACCGAGGAGAACAACCCCTATAACGGTGAAGAGCAGGAGGCGAGAGGAGTCAGATGCCCAGCTTTAGAGAGTGAGAGAGGGGAGGGAGGAGAGACAGCTGCAAGGAGGAGGGACAAGATGCTGAGTGTGAAGCAAGGGGTGGGAGGAGAGGGATTTTGAGAAGCAGGAAGATAGATGAGAGACAGTGTTGAGAGGATGGAGGAAGGCACTCTGAGACGAGGAGCATCAGTTGGGAGAACAGGCCCGGCAGAGCTTTGATGAGCAGTGAGACGGGCGGAGAGAGCGGAGCTTTGAGGTGCACGAGGAGGGGGGACAGAGACAGCTATTAAGGAGAGGGAGGAGGCAGGCTGAGTGCGAGGAGCATGAGACGGGCGGCGAGAGCGGAGCTTTGATGTACACGAGGAGGGAGGACAGAGACAGCTATTAAGTAGAGGGAGGAGACAGGCTGAGTGCGAGTAGCATGAGACGGGCGGAGAGAGCGGAGCTTTGAGGTACACGAGGAGGGAGGAGAGAGACAGCTATTAAGGAGAGGGAGGAGACAGGCTGAGTGTCAGGAGCATGAAACGGGCGGAGAGCGCCGGAGCTTTGATGTGCACGAGGCGGGAGGGGAGAGACCGCTATTCAGGGGAGGGAAGAGACAGAGACTAAAGGACAGAAGCGGAGCTCTGAGGAGCAGGAGGAGAGGCGCACAGCTGTGAGGAGGAGGGCGGGACCCTCGCGCTGGCAGACCCCCCCTTGTCTTTCTGCTTGAGGAGTCGCACATTTGGCATGCGCGCCCTCGGGAGCCCCGCCGCCTCAGCTGCGCCTTATTTAGCATCCTGTGTTCCCGCGGCCCTGTACTCTTCGCCCTCCATGGCGCCTCCCCGCCAGTCCTGATTTTTAAAGCAAATGAATATCAACGCGCGGCAGGCAGCGCGGTGTGTTTATAGCAACAGCAGGCACAGGTTTCAGCATAGAGACAGCAGCAGCCACTCTTTGTGTCAGCGACTACACAAACCCTTCATCTACTCCGCCCTTCCGCGCCTGTAAATGCACCCCCTACATCCACATCTCGAACTGCGGCCTCACCATCCACCTCCCTAACCGCATCCTCCACAGACACATCTCCTACTTCACCCATCCACACCTCGAACCGGTGCTCCCCTGACACATCTCTATCTTCACCGATCCACACCTCGAACCGCATCCACCCCAGACATATCTCTAACTTCACTCATCCACACCTCGAAACGCATCGACCCTTGACACATCTCTAACTTTACCCATCCACACCTTCAACCGCATCGACCCCTGACGCATCTCCTACTTCACCCATCCACACCTCGAACAGCAGCCTCCCCAGACACATCTCTACTTCACCCATAGACATCTCAAACCACATTCTCTCCAGACACATCTCTAACTTCACCCATTCACACCTCAAACAGCGTCGATCCCTGACACATCTCTAACTTCACCCATCCCCCCCAGACACATCTCTAACTTCACCCGTCCACACCTCGAACCGCGTCGACCCCTGACACATCTCTAACTTCACCCATCCCCCCAGACACATCTCTAACTTCACCCGTCCACACCTCGAACTGCGTCGACCCCTGACACATCTCTAACTTCACCCATCCACACTTCCAACTGCATCCACCCCAGACACATCTCCTACTTCACCCATCCACACCTCGATCCGCATCGACCCTTGACACATCTCTAAATTCACCCATCCACACATCCAACCGCATCCACTCCAGACACATCTCTAACTTCACCTGTCCACACCTCCAACCGCATCCACCCCAGACACATCTCTAACTTCACCTGTCCACACCTCCAACCGCATCCACCCCAGCCACATCTCTAACTTCACCCATCCACACCTCCAACCGCATCCACCCCAGCCACATCTCTAACTTCACCCATCCACACCTCCAACCGCATCCACCCCAGACACATCTCCTACTTCACCCATCCACACCTCCAACCGCATCCTCCCCAGACACACCTCCAATACCATCCACCCCAGACACATATCCTACTTCACCCATCCACACCTTGAACCACATCGTCCTTAGACACATCTCTAACTTCACCTATTCACATATCAAACCGCATCCTCCGCAGACACATCTGTAGCTTCACCCATTCACACCTCGAACCGCATCCTTCCCAGATATATGTCTAACTTCACCCATCCACACCTCAAACCGCATCGACCACTGACATATCTCTAACTTCACCTATCCACACCTCGAACCGCATCTTTCCCAGACACATCTCTAACTTCATTCATCCACACCTTGAACTGCATCCTCCACAGACACATCTACTTCACCCATCCACACCTCAAACCAATGCTCGCCTGACACATCTCTTTTTTCACCCCTCCACACTTCAAACCGCATCCTTCCTAGACACTTATCTTACTTCACTCCTCCACACTTCGAACTGCATCCTTCCAAGACACATCTCTAACTTCACCTATTCACATATCAAACCACATCCTCCCCAGACATATCTCTAACTTCACCCATCCACACCTCGAACCACACCCTTCCCAGACACATCTCTAAGGTCATCTATTCACATATCAAACCACATGCTTCCCAATCCCAGACACATCTTTAACTTCACCCATTCACACCTCGAACAGTATCTTCACCAGACAGATCTCTAACTTCACCCATCCACGTGTGTAACCGCACCCTTCTCATCCACATCCTCCTCAGACACATCTTTAACTTCACCCATTCTCCCATCAAACCACATCCTCCCCAAACACATCTATAACTTGACTCATCCACATCTATATACTTTTTAAACGCAAGAGTATTTCTCTTGAAAAACATACTTACCTGATCTTATTGATCCTCGTGCCTAAATATATATAAAGATACGTGCTATTTTATAAATTGGTGTGGATCTCCATATTGACTCGTGTGCATCATTTATTGACTGTTGTGTGTCATAGACTTCAATCTTAGTTTTGATGTTTATAGTAACACTCAAATTAATTTCATATTTCAGTGTACTAATTCACCACTAATCCTTTATGAGTTCCGAAGTAGCGTGCTACTCGCCGAAAATGCACTTCAACACTCCATCAATGGTAGCAAGCACTATATAAATGCAAAACTTTTTTCCACTTCTATTCCTCCACTACCCTTTTCAATCCAAATAACTGACTAACATATCCACCACTCAAATTACTTTCATATTTTCACTATACTAATTCACCACTAATTCTTTATGGGTTCTGGAGTAGCATGCTACTCCCCCAAAAAAGCACTTCGATGTCTCGTCAGGGGTATCAAGCGCTATATAAATGCAATTACAATACAATACAGTACATCTCGAGCACCTCCCTATTCTTGCACATACCTAACTGCATCCTCCATAGACACACCTCTTACTTCACTCTGCCACACCTCAAACCACATCCTCCACTGACCCACCTCTTACTTCATCCCCCCACACCTCAAATCGCATCCTTCCCAGACACATCACTAACTTCACCCATCCACATTTCGAACCACATCCTCCCCACACACATTTCTAACATCATCCATTCGCACCTTATCTTCCCGGGACAGATCTCTAACTTCACCCATCCAGATCTGGACTCTCACCCTCCTCACCCACATCCCTATCTTCATCTTCCTCAGGCACAGCTCTAATGTCACCTATCCATACCTCAAACTGTATCCTCCCCAGACACATCTTTAGCTGCATCCATTCTCTTTTTCTCTCTCTCCATTATCTTTACATTTTAACAGAATACTATAATTGTCTGGAAGAGCTGACTCTAATTTAAAATATGTCAATGTAAATCGAATATTGAAAAAATATAAACTCAGTGTACCTCTTACTTTTAGGAAACAATTGTGTGGCTTTCCTGACGAAGGCGCTGTTGCGCCGAAACGCGCGTCGAAGACAATCCACTGCCGCACTATATTTTAATGTACTGTTTGATTATTTGTCGTGTTACTAATTTAGTAATTTAATTTTTGTGGTTGTTATACACAAATGTCATGGTGTATCAATGCAATAATAGCAACATAAATAACCAGAGAAAATCAGAAAAATGTGTTCCTCTTTCTAACCTGTGATTGTTTCATGGCCAAAAAAAACATTTTTTTATATCAAATTATCATTTCTTTATAATAAAGAAAAAAAGTCTATTTTTAATCAACTATTGTGATACACTGTGTGTTTTTTAATGCTTTTGTAGACAAACTTTGGTTTTGTCTTTTTGAAATAGACATTTATTGTGATAATTATCTAACAACGATTGCCTTGGAAGTTATTATTCATTATGCTTGTTGGCCTGTCCTAGGAATTGACATATATACTCTACAGGGGGTCCTTGATATTTTCAAAGATCTCTAACTTCACCCATTCACATCTTGAACCACATCTTCTCATCCACATCCATAACCACATTCTCCTCAGACACATCTCTAACTTCACCCATCCACATCTCAAACCACAACCCCAGACACATCAATAACTTCACCACATCTCTAATTTCACCAAACCACATCTAGAACTTCACCCTATTCCTCCACATCCTTAACTGCATCCTCCTCAGACACATCTCTTACTTCACCTATCCCCACCTTGAACTGCAGCCTCCCTAGTTACATTTCTATCTTCACCCATCCGCACCTCGAAACACATCCTCCCAAGACCCATCTCAAAATTTACCAAACCACACCTCGAACAGCATCCTCCTAAGAAGCATCTCGAACTTCACCCATCCACACCTCGAACAGCATGCTCCCCAGACACATGTCTAACTTCACCCATCCACACCACAAACCACATCCTCCCTGACACATCTCTAACTTCACTTATTCACATCTGGAACTGCAACATCCCCACACATCTCTAACTTTACCTATCCACACCTTGAACCTCAGCTTCCTAAAACAGAGTTCTAAAACTTCATCCATCAACAATCTGGAACCGCACCCTCCTCATCCACATCCCTAACCGTATTCTCTTAAGACACATCTCTAACTTCACCTATCCACATCTCGAACCGCATCCACCCAGACACATCTCTAAATTCACCTATTCACATATCGAAACACATCCTCTCCAGACATATCTCTAACTACACCCATCCACACATCAAACTAAACCCTCTTCATCCACATCCCTAACTGCATCCTCCTCAGACACATCTCTTGCTTCAACCATCCACACCTGGAACTGTATTCTCCACAGATACATCTCTTACTTCAGCTATCCATACCTCGAAACACATCCTCCCCAGACCCATCTCTAACTTTATCCAACCACACCTTGAACAGCATCTTCCCCAGACACATCTCTAACTTCACCCATTCACACCTCAAACTGCATCCTCCTCAGACACATCTCTTACTTTATCCATCAACACCTCGAGCACGCATCCTCCCCAGACACATCTTTAACTTCACCCATCCACACCTTGAACTGCATCCTCCTCAGACACATTTCTAACTTCATCCATCCACAACTCACACGGCATTCTCCACAGACACATCTATAACTTCACCCATCCACACCCCAAACCGCGTGTAGAGGTTTCTGCATAGAGACATCAGCAGCCAGTCTTTGTGTCTGCAACTATACAAACTCTTCATCTACTCCCCCTTTGGCATTAATAAATGCAACCCCATCCACATTTCTAACCACACCCTCCCCACCCACATGCCTTACCACATCATCCTTGGACACATCCCTTCCACTCCTTGAACTCTGTCCTCCCCAGACATATCTCTAACGTCACACATCCCCATCCTCCTCAGAGAGATCTCTAACTTCACCCCTCCACACCTTGGAATCTCATCCTACACAGACACTTCACTAACTGCACCATCTCCTGGCACTTCTCTAACGACATCCTCCTCATGGCCCAGACACATCTCTAACTTCACCCTTTTAAGTGTCTAACTGCATCCTCCCCATACAGATTTCTAACTTCACCCACACAGATTTCTAACTGCATCCTTCCTAAACTAACTTCACCCACCCAGATCTCTAAATGCATCCTTCCCATACACATCACTAACTTCAGCTATCTACATCTTTATCCGCATTCTCTTCGGACACATCTCTAACTTCATCCATCTGCTTTTTGTAACCACATCCTCCCCAGACATGCCTCTAACTTCACCCATCCACATCTATAATTAAACCCTCGCCAGACACAACTCTAACCGCACCCTCCCTAGGGCCTTGGCACATTTCTAATTTCACCCATCTGCATTTCTAACCCATCCTACCAAGTCACATCTCTAACTTCACTCATCCGGATCTCTAACTGCAACCCCCAAGACATCTCTTACTTCATTCGTATGGATTTCTAACAGAATCCTCCCCAGACACTCCTCTTGTTTCACCCATCCATGTCACTAACCTTATTCTCCCCAGACACATCTTTAACTAACCCCTTCCCAGACACATCTCTAACTCCACCCATCCACATCTCTAACTAAACCCTTTCAAAACACATCTCTAACTCCACCTATCTACATCGCTAACTTAACCCTCCCCAACCACACCTCTAACTTCACCCATCTACAGCTCTAACCATATTCTTCCCAGACACATCTCTAACTTCACTCATCCTGCGCTCTATCCGTAGCCTCCATAGACACATCCCTACGTTCACTCACCTGCGTCTCTAACACCACCCTCCCCTGACACATCTCTAACTTCACCCACCCACAGCTCTTAACTATACTAATTGACTTGACTGTCCTCCTCCACATCTAAAGGTCTCTCAATACTTCCTATAAATATCTGCATCCATCTTTCCCTTCTCTATGTCATACACAGCTCTCTCTCCTTGTCCTTCGCTTAAATCTCTCTGTCCATCACTTATTCAATTGCCCAAAACCTCTCACTCCAATCTATCCAGCCAGGCCCTCAAATGGCAGATTTCTATCATTACAGTTGCATTCCCAATGTTTATAGCTGTCTCCTGTGAATGCACATATATGCTCCCTTGACCTCCAGTGTGGACCGGAGTAAAACTAAAAAGAACACAAAGAGTTTTAGAGCAGAGAAATGCCCACTTTCTTGAAGTGACATTTGTAAGCTATTAAAAACAAATCCCTCTTTATCACAGGAGAGGGATCTTTATTGTGAATCCAATGATAGGAAACATGAGAGTGCTCTACCAAAAGCCACTATTGCAGCTTGAAGTAATTTTAACCATACCCCTATGGGAAAAGCAAACCTCAAAGTTAGTTAAAACACACGTGGGTATTCTTCACTACCTGGGCAGGGATCATACTTGTGTACCTGCCCTGCCTTTCACCTACCACTTGCTTCACCCCTAAAAACCTAACCCAGGGGTGCACTAGTGGTAGTAAAGGTCCCCTCAGGATTGGCCAGTGGTTTAGAAAGACCAACCTGAGCATACGTGCAATTGTGCACACACAGTCCTGCAATGATAGGCTTGACACATGTTTAAAAACCTTGTAAGTGCAAGTACACACCCTCAGACCTGCAATGGGAGGCTTGAGACATGTATAAAAACATCAGGGAAGCACCACTTCCTAATGTGTGTAGGAGGGGCGAGCACAGTTTCACACAGTATTTACAGTGGGAAAGTGCCCAAAGCCCTAAGGCCACTGTAAGAGAATCAGCAAAACGCATTAGAAAAAAGCAAAAGGTTTAGGGAAGCACTACCTCAAGCGTGTCAGGTCTAACACTAAACATTATCGTTTGATGTAAAACAGGGGACATAATTCAATGCCCATCTAGTGGCGGAATTAGACATAGTGAAAGCAGAAAATCTGGGATCAATCCAGGCTTCTCCACTTGACCAACTTGTGTGATCCTAGGCAAAGCTTTCTCTTTAGCTTGTTCTAGTAGACTATAATGTTGCTCCATGTACAATAAGAATCTAGGCCACATGTAAGGTGGTTATGACAAATGACTCGCTCTTAGTTTATTAATAGCAATGATGTCAGGTAAGGGGTGAGCGTTAGTGTTATTAAGGGCACACTGAATTCAAGATAGCAATGGTAGTAAATGCCTATCAATGCAGTGATATAATCTGAAATACTATGGTGAAAAGTTTCTGCATTTTACAGAAATACACTTTTTTGAAGCATGAATATTTTATTGCACGAAATACTTTCCAGTTTCATATGTCAGTTGACGTCCAGGCTTTCCGTGTTAATTTGTTTGTTTGCCTACCTCTAAAGTAGGTAGGGTTTGAAAGCAAGGCTCTCACCTGGATCATTGCAATGGTACCTTTGGACCCAGCCTTTGGAGTCAGAAATATTCCCTTGACATCAGGCTGCATACCAAGCAGTTGCTGCATCACAGGGACAATATTTTGTCCAACAATAGGATACAGTATTTCTTTTTCAGGGGGGCAGGGTGAATTCTGGCTGGGGTAGTAGTACTTACCAGGACAGCCGACTCCTCACCACCAGAAATCTCCATCTGGCTTCTTTCTTCCTCCTTCTGACTATGCGCAGCGTGTGCTCCGACTCCAATGGAGGGAAAGGTGCCGGGTGGCTAAGGCAGGTGTGGGAACTCGGGAGCAAAAAGACTAACATTCTGACTGCTCACCTTTTTAGGTTTAAATCTGTTTATTTAGTAAAGACAAGATACAATAAACGATACAATGCCCTTTGCTGGGAGCCAAGTGAGTGTGCAAGGCGATAAGGCATAACATGAAAAAGAAAACAAAATCCCAACTCTCCCCTTCCCCTCCCCCACCCTATTTCATGCCCTTCGCCTCCACCGCCCATTGAGCCACAAGAGGGAAAGACCACGAATGCCGTGGGGTGCCTCACATTGCTGGGGGTTGTCCTGGGTCCGGCAACAGCGCGGGGAGTCGCAATATACACAAGTATCTGGGGCAGGTGATCTCCCGAAAATCGGAGCTCAGCAGAGCTATAAAAGGGTGCTACAGGTCCGCAAAAGAAGCCCCGTCTCCCTGAAGTGAAAGGGAAATGCATTCCATGCCCAGCACATACCACAACCTGTGTAACCACCCTTGAAGCGTGGGAGTCCTATCTGTGCCCCAGTGAGACAATATATGCTGCAGGGCCGCACCCAGGGCAATTCCCATCTGCCTACCCCTGCGTGACTTAAGGGGAAATGTAAGCCTATCAGGAAGGCCTAGGAGAACACATGCCGTGAAGCGTAATATTTTAGTGTTTAAGTGTTTATCAATCTCATCAAGAATCTGTTCCCAATATGGTGTAAGCGATGGACATTCCCACAGCAGGTGAGTCAATGTGCCCTCTGCCCCACAGCCTCTCCAGCACCCTGGGGAGCGACCAGGGTCACCTTTGTGAAGTCTGGGGGGAGTAAGATACCAATATGTCGCTATCTTGGTGGCAGCTTTTATGCTGGAAATATTGTGCACGGATTTTCTAGCCCGGTGAAAAATGTCCCCCCATTCCTTTCGTGATAGTGTCCGCCCCAACTCTGCCTCCCACCGCCTCTGGCCTGCAGATTTAGCCAACTGTTCTGGGGGCGGCAAGAGATGGTAAAGCTCCGTGATGAGACGTTTGCTGGACAGTTTGGAGAGTAACCATTTCTCGGAAGGGGTGAGCAATATCACCGCTCCGTGGCGCGTCGAGGGCTGCATCACCCAGTGGCCTATCTGCTGGTAGTGATATCGCTCAGTTTCCGGCAGTGCAAAGTCGGAGCAGAAATCCTCAAAGGACAAGAGACTCTCCACATCAAAGAAGTGGCCAATCGATCTGTACCCCTCTCCGTCCCAGCGTTTGAAGGCTACGAGGCAGAGACCCGGAGTAAAGTCGGGATTGTTTGTTATGGGCGTCACTGGTGACGGGAAAGTGGTAAGGCCGCTTCGCGTGGCTGTCACGTCCCTGGCCCTTAGGGTTGTCCGTGTGATCGGTGAGCCGTAAAGCCTGGGGGAGGTGATGGGTTTCACTAATAAAAGGGATCTTCCACAGGGTCTGACCCGCCAAGGCGTGTTCCATGGATAGCCAGTGCTTTTCAGACTCACTCAGGGACCACTCCAACAGAACCTGCAGCTGTGTGGCCCTAAAATAACGATGTATGTTTGCGATCCCCAGGCCGCCCTCCCCCGGGGGTCTATAGCTCAGGTCCTTGTTCATCCTGGGTTTTTTATCTGCCCAGACGAAAGAGAGGAATTATTTTTGAAGTTGCTTCAAGGTGCCAGTAGGGGGCTCTACAGGCAATGTTTGGAAGAGATATACTGTTTTCGGAAGCACACTCATTTTGAGTGCCACCGCCCTGCCAAAGCAAGAGAGGCCAAATGGTCGCCATCGATCTAGAGCCCGCCGGGTCTGTGTCAAAAGATGAATGTAATATAAAATGACCGTATCTTGGATAGAGGCCGCCAGCTTTACACCCAAGTACAGTATGGATTTCTGGTCCCACTGGATGGGACATATCTGTTTAAGAGCGCCCATAGTAGGCAGCAGTAAAGAGAAACCCAGGGCCTGTGACTTGGACATAACTGCTCACCTTTTTAAGTGGTGTGCAACTAGAGGTGGGCGAGCCACTGAAAGCTCAAGCCAGGTTCAAGCCAGGTCGCTGATCTGGTTCACTTGAGGTCTTCTTGGACTCTTGAGCCCAACACGAGCTCAGCTTTCATGTGGCTTCTGCCTGCCACTGTGGTCTAATCTCGTGCACAAAGATTTAAAAAAGCAGTAATGGTTAACAGAAAAAGATACCCATCTGGGGGCAGAACTGCACAGTTGCAATAAGAAAACAAATGATCCATCGTGGCTGCCAGGCTCTCCAATTATGGAATCATAGACAAGTATGTTATTTCATTGAGCCTCCCTTTCTTTATCATTGTATCTGAGAGCACCTTCAGATGGGGGGGTTCAGAATGTGCGCTGTTGAAAAACCACTTGTGATTGAATTAATAGACTACAATGCTGCTTCATTTATAAAAAAGGGACCTGGGCCATTTTCAGGGTATACTTGACAACTGACTTGCTTCTTAGTTTACCAATGCCATTGTAGCCAGGGCAGGAATGTTTGCAAATTCATATTTAAAAAACATCATTTTTAATAAATCCTTCTCAATGCAGTGATATAATCTGAGGTGTACTAAGGTGAAACACGTCCGGGTACTAAATAAATACACGTCTTTGAATTTTAAAGACACCTTACTGTATTCTAACATGATTTTTGTTGCATGATTGCCTTGACAAACATTTCCAGGGCTCGGCTCGTGCATGGGCTTATAGAACCAAGCCAGACCATTTGCTCAGCTGTGGCTCAGCTCTCTCTGTTAATTTGTTGACTCGCCCATCTCTATGTGCAATCTTCTTGGTGTGCTGCATTCTGATAAATCGAAAGATGCACATTTTTCTATATTCTTCCTGCTGACTTCTTGCAGGTTTTTGCTGCTGGGCATGCTGGAAAGAATCAGAGGGCAAACAGGAGGCAGGCTTGAAACAGTTTTCCAGGCTTGCTACTACCCCGCATACCTACCTGCTCCCTGCTGACGAGAGGCAATCACCTCGAAACACGTGTCCAGGGATGGCATTATTTCACATACTCGTGGCATAGGCGTACTCACCGCTGCCACTACATTATCCAGAATTCTTTGGGGCTATTTGCTAGTATGACGAGCAGTGTTGCGACCCACTACGTAAACTTGCTACTGCCCTGTATGCATCAGCGGTCCCTGCAGGTAAGCGCAGTGGATCAAGGAGGGGTGGGGGTGGGGGAGGGTTTGGTCGACAGCAAACGAAATAGGAACAATTTATTTATTTAATTTTCCCTATTCCGTCTAGCCGTTTTTATTTTATGTAGCTATGTAAGTGGGTTACTGCTTTTAACTCAGAGATCCCTTTGTTTTGTTACTTGTAGTTTTTAAACTTCAAGCCTTATCATCTAGCACAGTAAGCTATGAAGGACAAACTTGTGACTCCTACACTTTGTAACACTGATTCAGGGCCCCTAAAATAATGTGGTTTTGCAGTTGCAGCATTTTCCGCATTATTATGGATTTGTCGCATTTGCCGCATAATCCATCATCTGCTTCATGATCTGCAGATTCAACAAAAAAAATTCTAGCTCAAACATATAAAAAGGTACTAAAAGTGCAGTGAGTTACCACGCCGTGGAAGGCCCTTTGCAAAGACTAACTGGTCACCTTTCTGTTGCTGTTTGAACCTTCCTGTCTTTTGGTGTCAAAGTGGTATTAATGAGGTGCAACCTTTGCACAGACAGTGTTAATGTGTGTAAAAATCCCCAAATAATGAGGAAATAATAGCACTAAAGGTGCTGCATTATGCCACATAATTTGTTTTTCTTGCAGCATAGTTTAGTCAAACCTGCTGCTTTATTTGATACACTGCTGCCATATAATTCCAGTGGCCCTGCTCGATAAGTCTTATGTAACACATCCTGTACATTGATTTACACATTTGTATGATTTATTGGCAATGTATAACGTGTGAATGAGGTGTAATGCACTCTGACAGCCTACATTGGTGACAGTAGCGCTGTGAACAAATGACATTTGAAAAAAGATGGCCTTCAAATTGTTATTCATGTAGTAATTACTCGTACAGACTTACACATCTGACATTCCAGTTCACTCTTATCTCTTTCATACAGGATTGAGCAAAGTCAAAAGCTTGCTTTCAAAGGATAGTTTCTCTTAAGTACTTGTGAAGCGATAACAAGCCCTGTGTCTTTGTTTCCCGTCCATTTCTCTGCCGCCTAGGTGATAGGCCAGAGATAGCTCCCAGCCATATGGCCAGGTACAGCTGAGTCCCCCTCCTCCCTTAACTCCTGCCCTTGGGTGATCCCATTTTACCGGTGCCCAACTTTGTTCACCGCCCATCTTCCCCCATGGTAATCAACTTTATTAACACCAAAGTTTGTATTAAGGGTCACTAAACCCCGGCCGTATTTATTAAAAACAATATTCAAAATATTACTATATTTTCCTTATATACACAATAGGCAGAAAGTCCAGTCCGTTACATTGATAAGCACAGTATGCCTTATTGGCTAACCTTAACATGTTTTCTAATACATAGACTTTCCTATCCTAGACTAAACAACAACAATAAGATTAACTTTCTGTGTATCCCTGTTTGAGCTTACGGCAAGGTCAATGACTGGCCCCCGATCCTGATCAAGCTATGCCAAAAACTCCTACCTGAGTGTCCTTGCGCAGGGGGCCCCGTTTACCGGGAGGAAACCTCCCCCCCAGCACCCCCTATGCCCATAAGATTATCTCCATAAAGGAGCCCATGCAGTTATGCGCAGCTTACTTGTGCCCTTGTGCGCGTACGGGGTGGCCAACCGGCCTACCGGAAAGCGTGACTCCCCCCCGCACCCTTCCAGCCTACAGGCTGTAACTGCCCCTGGAGTTCTATGAGAGAACATCTGTCCCTCCCCCTCGGGCGTCCCAATTTTACAATGGTGCCGCCCACTAAGGACCTTAAATTTCTCACCAATCGTGACCTTACCGCTGACCAAGGAATTGCATCTATAAATACGACAAATTTAACATACACAATGAATACAATGAAGAACAGAACCTGCAAATGAAAATTATTATCTGAAAAGAGAAAACAAGAAATCACAACAAAACCTCAACATCTTCTGCTTTAGGGGATGGTGGGTGGGTGAAAACCGGTGTGACCTCCATGCGAGGCCCGTCTGTCCGTGTGTGCAACTGTGTGGGGGGGGGGGCAGCGAGGAACAAGGACGTCCCCTCCGCTCCCCAGCCTTTTCTTCAATTTTGCGCCGGGAGCCGGTTCTAACCGGCTTTCCCAATGCGGATCCAACGTGCGAACCGGAAGCGATACCAACCGCTTCTGGGTCGTGCGCCGTAAAGCCAATTAGATGGGGAGGCAAGGCGCCGCGTCACTCTTGTGCGCAGCACACACCCCCGCCTCCCTGCTGCCTTCGCGTGGGACCGGCACGACCTCCATAGATCTGGCGTGTCCGATACCGTCCCCTGCCTTCACATATGGCCAGGTACGGTCGAGTCCCCCTCCTCCCTTAACTCCTGCCCTTGGGTGATCCCATTTTACCGGTGCCCAACTTTGTTCACCGCCCATCTTCCCCCATGGTAATCAACTTTATTAACACCAAAGTTTGTATTAAGGGTCACTAAACCCCGGCCGTATTTATTAAAACAATATTCAAAACATTACTATATTTACATTATATACACAATACGCAGAAAGTCCAGTCAGTTACATTGATAGGCACAGTAAGTCTTATTGGCTAACCTTAACATGTTTTGTAATATATAGACATTCCTATCCTAGACTAAACATTCAACAACAATAAGATTAACTTTCTGCGTATCCCTGTATGAGCCTACGGCAAGGTCAATGACTGGCCCCGTTCCTGATCAAGCTATGCCAAAAACTTCTACCTTAGTGTCCTTGCGCAGGGGGCCTGTTTACCGGGAGGATACCTCCCCCCAGCACCCCCTACGCCCATAAGATTATCTCCATAAAGGAGCCCATGCAGTTATGCGCAGCTTACTTGCGCCCTTGTGCGCATGCATGGTGGCCAACCGGCCTACCGTAAAGCATAACTCCCCCCCCAGCACCCTTCCAGCCTATCGGCTATAACTGCTCGTGGAGTTCTATGAGAGACCATCTCTCCCTCCCCCTCGGGCGTCCCCATTTTACAATGGCGCCTCCCACTAAGGACCTTAAATTTAAGCTCTCCAATCATGGCCTTACCGCTGACCAAGGAATCGCATCTATAAATACGACAAATTTAACATACACAATGAATACAATGAAGAACCTGCAAATGAAAATTATTATCTGAAAAGAGAAAACAAGAAACCACAACAAAACCACGCTCAACAGCTTCTGCTTTAGGGGATGGTGGGTGGGTGAAAACCGGTGTGACCTCCGTGCTAGGCCTGTCTCTCCGTGTGCGCAGCTGTGTGGGGGAGCAGCGAGGAAAGAGGATGTCTCCGCCACTCCCCAGTCTTTTATTTACTTTTGCGCCGGGAGCCGGTTCTAAGCGGCTTTCCCGACGCGGATCCAACACGCGAACCGGAAGCAATACCAACCGCTTCTGGGTCGCGCGCCATACAGCCAATTAGATGGGGAGGCGAGGCGCCGCATCACTCTTGTGTGCGGCACACCCCCCTGCCTCCCTGCTGCCTTTACGTAGGACTGGCATGACCGCCATAGATCCAGCGTGTCCGATGCCGTCCCCTGCCTTCATATATGGCCAGGTACGGCCGAGTCCCCCTCCTCCCTTAACTCCTGCCCTTGGGTGATCCCATTTTACCGGTGCCCAAGGTTTTTCACCGCCCATCTTCCACCAAGGCAATCAACTTTATTAACACCAAAGTTTGAATTAAGGGTCGTTAAACCCCGGTCGTATTTATTAAAAATAATATTCAAAACATTACTATATTCACATTATATACATAATACGCAGAAAGTCCAGTCTGTTACATTGATAGGCACAGTATGTCTTATTGGCTAACCTTAACATGTTTTCTAATACATAGACATTCCTATCCTAGACTAAACATTCAACAACAATGGGCCTGATTCAAAGAACTAACTTAAGACAAAATCCTAAACTTACTACCATTTTGGTATTCACAGAAGGGACCTACTCATTTTGGTATTCACAGAAGGCACTTACTCATTTCGGTATTCACAGAAGTTAGGAGTCCTAACTTTAGGACTCCTAAATGCCTTTTGTGAATACCGAAAGTCTTAAAGTTAGGATTTTTCTCAGTTTAGGAGTAGTAAAGTTAGGACTCCTAACTTTAGGACTCCTAAATGCCTTCTGTGAATACCGAAAGTCTTAAAGTTAGGATTTTTCTCAGTTTAGGAGTCCTAAAGTTAGGAGTCCATGAAAAGATCATTACCCAACCTGGACAGGTGAACGCCATCTTGTAAGAAGAACGGCTCCCCCCTAATGCACCCATGTGCTATAGTTTGCAATTTTGGAGATCTGAACAGTCTATCCATCTTGTTATTGATTCTCTTAACCAAATTGTTCAAAGCCAGTGCAGACTCCCCCCCTCCCCTGAAATCTAGGGATCATATGTGACCATTCCAGGGTAGACCCAGGGCATTGTTTTGCCAACCACCCAACCTCTGTGATCGAGGTTCCCACCAAAACTCTTCTACCCAAGTGTACCAGGTCATTCCCTCCCAAGTGTAGAGTAAAGACTCTAGGGGGATTCCCTTCTCGGTCCAGCAGGTCTACCACAACTTCCTGAATTGATCGAAACAAAGGCCCCCCGCCCATGAAAAGAGACCCTAAAATCAGCCTGCCTTGCTCTCAACTGGTAATTGCCTGAAAGAAAACATTGATGTAACCTTGTCACACAGGAGTGTTGAATACTTTGTTTATGCCATGTACCCAGGCGTGCAGTGCACCTGGTCCCGCGTAGATCTTGAGCGATGATGAGCCGATGCGTCACAGGATGAAGAAACTGCAATTGAAACAGAGAGAAAATACTGTCTGCGAAGCCGTCTTTTGAATTCTAGAGCATATGCAGCCGCACAAAGCGCTTGTAATAATTGGAAGACCACCTGCCAATCCTCTGCACCTCGCTCCCAGGAAAACCCCTTGCTATCGCTTCGGTGGTGGCCCCTATCCTGAACGAATGGGTTCCAAAACTGCTGAGGTCTAAACCTGTTTTTTGCATAGCCAAGCCTTCGAAACTGAAATCTCGTGAGTGGGGTTCCATTGGCATGAATCAACAATGGCTCCCCTACGCCTTTAGGCCTTTTTTCCAAAAATGCTTCTAACCTGGTGATGGGGCAGCAAGTGCTCCCCTTTGCCTGTTGCATCACCACCCCCGCTGGCCTCCTGGGTCTCCTTGAACCTTCACATGGCTAAACTGGAGCCCTCCCTGCCAGTCCTGCTTATTCTTAGCCACCAGTTGCCCAATCCTGAAAGCGCTGTAAAACGCCAGTGAAAAAGCGGCCCTAAACAGTAAAGCTTCTGCCTCTGTGTTGCAAATCTGACTAAGCACCTCCAGTATAGTGGCCAGTGTGTTAATGCCTATTGATCACCCCTTAAGTCCAGCTGTGGACCCTGCAGACGCTGCCACCCTTTTAAGGCTTTCCGCACTAAAAATTTATTAGTGGGGTTCTGTCTGCCCTTTACTTGCGCAAAAAAGGAGATAGCCACTATGTGTCGCCGTGCTGCTGTCGCTGAGCGCCCCTCATCTTTCATTGCCCTCAGGTAAGAGAATACCGCCCCTGTGTCGTGCCAATTCCTTTCCCATTCGTCCCCCAAACAAGTACAATAAGCAGAAAACGCCCCTATGTATGCCCTGCTGGTCCTGGGCGCTAGGCTAGCTGCCATGAGGTCTGGTAATTGGGGGTGATGGAGCTTAGATTTCACCTATAAAATGTATGCATTATTATATGACAAAAAGCTGCAGACATGAGTTTTATAATGGCAAGCAGATTGTGGAAAAGCAAGATTGAAAACATAGGGCTTCAGTTTGGAGGTGCTTTTATGTGAAAACATGCTTAATTAGTTGAACAGTCATGCTTATATGAGATTAATCCATATGTAATCTCACTATAGAATGCACATTAATTTAGAAAATGTATTTGTACTTTTAAAATGGCATCATGTATTTTTGCAAGAGTAGAAATGTGCTGAATTAGTTTGCTTTAGTGGACTAAACTGAAACAGTTTGGAATGTGCTACTTTTTCCCTAGCAACTTTCAATGAACGGGCTCTGAGCTTCCTCCGACCTTCAAAATGTTGCATATTTTTGTAGCCTGTTTAAACGTGGAGAGAAGAACACACTTTTTTTTCATAAATCACAAGACTGAAATTTGAACAGGAACAAGCCTGATTAATGACGTATCCAGTCAGCCCATGGGGAGATGATATGTCTTGAAGTTCTGATTGGACCAGCTATTAGGACTGAGCACGTGAACTTTTACTTGAAATATGGCTGGATGAAGTGGGAGGAGTGCTCCTTTTTGCCTTGCTATTTGCCTTTCTCCAGGCCCAGTTTCTGTGCTGGACACAGAGACAGGGAGGGGCTGCATTCCGTGGGGGCTATGGTGCAGCTTGAGACAGAGACACAGACTAGCACAGCGAAGTAGAGGGAAAGAGCTGAAAGGATCAGAACAGATTTAGATTTTAGGTGCTAAACTGCATTTATTTCTCTTTATGGGATATTTTTGCCATTATTAATTATTGATTAACCTTGTAAGACTTACTCTTTTTCTTAGAAACTCTTTAAGAGTTTTGACTGACAATTTGCGCCACATTTCCCTTCCTATATGTGATGCTTATATGCAGACTGTAATATGTTCTGTATTAATGCTATTTTTCAATTCTATAACCTCATTGATATTTGACTAATGAATAAAGAGTCAGAGAACCTTAACTTTTGACTTAAATAAAACCCTTTAAAATAACTCACTACTCTCATTATTGCCTCTAATATTGTTTGCATTTAATTTTATATATATATGTAAAGTCTCCTGTTTGGTGAAACACGGTCATCAAAAGATCCATAATTTTTCACCGTTTTCAGCAGTAAACCATAGGTGATGTGGTTTTGAATAGGGAAATTACCAGGTAATTACCGCTGGATCAGGGGCACCAGTCTGCCAAAGCTGTTCTGGGAAAGGTGTTGGTTGCTCTGCCTCTTCGGGGTGATGGGACCTGAATACCTGCATCTTAAAGCGAGAGAGTGCGTCAGCAGCATGATTTAAGATGCCTGGGACATGTTTGGCCCTGAACTGCATATTCAATTTCATGCACAGCAGTATTATTTCTTTTAACAAACGCAGGATAATTTTACACTTTGCTGATTGATGAATGATGCATTCAACCACAGACATGTTGTCTGACCAAAAAACAACAGATTGATTGCTCAGTTGCTCCGGCCACACAGACAATGCCACCAGGATGGGAAACAGCTCCAAGAAATCAATGTTACCTGTTAAACCGGTCTCAACCCACCATGCCGGCCAGCGTGGTGCTACCCATTCGGTACCTAGTATGGCGCCAAACCCCTCACTACCCGCGGAGTCAGTCATCAAGCCTATCTCGGAACAGGGCGTCGGCGTGCCGGGCCACAGTACCTTATCATTGAAGTCCCGCAGGAATGCCATCCAAATCCGCATGTTCTGCTTGACCTCGCTGGAAAACCTGGTGTGATGGTGTTTTTTCTTTAAGTCCTGACATGGTCTGTGCTATGGAGCGTGAGAACCGTCGCACCATTGGAATGCAAAGTTTAACTGTCCTACTGTCTGCTGTAGCGGATGCTGTGTAACCTTCTCTTTCGCCAAGCATTGTTGTAAGGCTGACCTGAAACTCGTGATCTTTTCTTTGGGCAGACGTGAGCAACCTTGAACCGAGTCCAACTCAATTCCCAAAAATTCTATCACTGTGGATGGCCCGACAGTCTTACCTTGCGCCAGGAGTACCCCAAACTCCTGCATGAGCCCACAGAATTCTTGCAGTGCCCAGCCACAATCTTGAGAGCCTGGCACTCCCAGGAAGAGGAAATCATCTAGGTAATGCAAAACGTACCGGTGCCCCATTACCTGCCTGAAAGCCCACTCCAAGAAGGAACTGAACTTCTCAAAGTAAGCTCAGGAAACAGAGCACCCCATAGGCATGAATTTATCCATGTAAAACTTTCCTTGGAATTGGAAACCCAGACAATGGAAATCTAAAGAGTGTACCGGCAACAAGCGGAACGCTGACTCGATGTCTGACTTTGCCAGAAGTGCGTCAGGGCCCAGACCTTTGAGCATCTCAACAGCCTGATCAAAGGATGAATACCTGACCGTGCACAGTCCTTCATCAATGGCGTCATTTAAAGACTGACCCTTGGGAGCTGAAAGAGTGTGAATCAACCTGAACTCCCCTGGCTCTTTTTTGGGCACCACCCCCAGTGGAGAACAAACAAAACCCTCCACTGGAATGCAATCAAATGGACCTGCTACCCTGCCCAGGCACAATTCTTTCTCAATTTTTTCTGCTGCCACCCCAGGATTAGCCTTCACCGATAGCTGATTCTGGCAGTGTGATACCCCTAAATAGTCAGGCGCGGGAATTCTGAAACCATCTCTGAAACCTTCTAACAACATTCTGGCAGACACAGGGCAATTTTATTTGTTCAACCATGGGATCAAAGCACTGGTTATTATGAGGGAACGGGCTTTCGTGAGTGACAGACAATCACTCCTGTTTCTTACCACCACTATCCTTTGATTTTTAAATCACTTGGAATCTGGGTGGGAGGTATTGCCACAAAAAGAACATGATTGCTTAAACTTACACGTGCCTGCTGTCCTGGTGCACGTGCGTCTGTTAAACTTCCAACATGCCCCTTTCTTGGCCCCCCTACATCCCCCGAGCTAACCGGGAGAGGGCCTGGCCGAAAGGACTGGCCCCTAGAGCTGTCTTGCGATCCATGTCCCAAGTGATCTAACCACAAAATCATATCAATTTGGTCCCATGCGAGGGCAGGGTCAGTAGCCTTTGATCTCCTAAAGTCCTTATCGTATTCCTTCCACCCGATCCCCCCATATTTATCGTGTGCGCCAGTGATCCTACTCTGATAGCATGCCATTTCTGCAGCTAAGCCTGGAAAGCATTCGGCCATGACTGCCAAATAGATTGAGAAACCCCTGAACCAATTAATCAAAGACTCTTCAACCCTATACTTTTGCAACTGGCTTGCCCATTCTCTCGGGTGCATCCAATCCTCGTTCTTTTTGGCCTCCTCCCTTTCAGTTTTATCCAGCAGTAAGGGAAACATATTCACATAACTACCTTTCCAAATTTTTTCTTTCACCTCCTGTGTCACAGTTTTTCCCTGGCGGAGCGCACTTCACCGAAGCACAACACTGGCAATGTCTGATGCTTAACTGTTGCAGCTGCTGCCGCTGGTTCCGCAGGCTTCTCTTTTGGTAAATCCACAGGTGTGTTTACTGCCAGCATTTCCTTACTGTTCCCCGCGGGAGCTGCCACACCCATTGCTGCACTACCTGGCTTAGCTCCCTGTCCTTCCCCTGGCTTGCCATCCAAAGCCCCATCTAACTGTGCCACTATCTTCCTGGCCTTATCCAGCGTGTTCTCCCCGCTACCCGTCATCCCTCATGCTGGGGACCATTTACCCACTGTCTCTAACCATGGAAGGACCACCGCCAAATTAGCTACCAAATCCAGCTGCACTGGTGTAACTCCCGATGGGACATCCATCAGAGGGATGTGCGGGGCCTGTGGGGTGGCTCCTGATGGTCCAGGCTGCCCTCCTGTGCCTGGCTGATTGTTTCCCCCAGCACCACCTGGCTGAGTACCTTCCCCAGCTGGCTCTGGCTGCCCAGCTCCACCCCCTGCCCGCAGGACCGGAATGGGGGCCACCGCCTCAGTGGCCCCATTCGCTCCCTCCTCCACCCGCGGTGCTGGTGTCCCAACTTTCTTTGGTCTACTCTTCTTGGGCACTGGTGGAAATGCTGCCTTAGGGGCCACACCGGTTCACCTGGGCCTGTCTTCCGTCCCCTCCTGTCCATCAACCTTATCTCTTATGTATGCAATAGCCTGGCCCATTTTGTCAATTGTCTTCATCCTGTCCTCCATATCCCCCATCTTATGCATCATTGCCTCCATGAAATTATCCATGCGTGAGCGCTGGTCGCTCCGCTTTGCTTTAGGGGCCATAGTAATATAAACAGCAATCCACTTGCTAAAACACGTACGCAGATACTCCAAACACTACCCCAGCTGGTAGCACAACCCCACAATGCTAAGGCAAGAATTTGCAAACACCCCCTGACACAGCCCACTCAAACTGTACCAGCCCAAGTGCTTAGTCACCAATTACAAGCCCACAGTGCTGCTCGGTGTGGGACACTGCCCCAGACCCTTACCTTACAGTTGTAGGGAGCTCCAGACCGGCCACAAGCACCCACACAACCAGAGCCACGCCCACCAGCTAATCCAGTGGGTCGGTGAGTAATCTCTAACCTGCATGGCTCCCGGAAGAGCCGGAATGCAGGCCTGTCAGTGCCCCCCCAACACACAAGCAATACCAATTTTGGACCCAAGAACAGCCTGCTGCCAATACCCTAGTTTCTGCTCCATGAAGGCGCTGTGACCCTGCAGTAAAAACACAGAAAAAAGCACGTTGGGGACCGAAGCGTCCCTGCCAGAACCAGCTGCCTGCTGTAGACTGATGGCTGCCCTGCAGGGAAAACTGCCTTAAAACCCACGATGCGCTGTTCATTGTCAAAGAAGCCCCCAGCTGCTGCCTCCAAATGTCCTCGACTCTGCCGGTGCTGCACCTGTACTGGACATAGAAGGGGAAAATTGTTGGGACCCCCTCGCGAGGTCCACGTCCTTGAAATGCCCCCAAACGCTGCTGGCGCTGCTCCTGTAGAGGAAACAAAAGGAAACAAAAGAAACTAGTGTGACCTCCGTGCGAGGCCCATCTCTCAGTGTACTCAGCTGTGTGGGGGGGTGTCGAGGAAAGAGGACGTCCCCGCCGCTCCCCAACCTTTTATTTACTTTTGCACCGGGAGCCGGTTCTAACCGGCTTTCCTGACGCAGATCCGACACGCGAACCGTAAGCAATACCAACCGCTTCCGGGTCACGCGTCGGACAGCCAATTAGATGGGGAGGCGAGGCACCACGTCACTCTTGTGCGCGGCGCACATCCCCCCCTCCCTGCTGCCTTCGCGGGGGACCGGCACGACCGCCATAGATCCGGCGTGTCCGATGCCATCCCCTGCCTTCATAGGATGCTATTTGGACAAAGGAAGGGCTGATAACTGTTTTAATCAGGCCTTTGTCTTTAGCCCAGCTGGAGGTGAAATCCCCACCTCGCCCCGCCTTCATGCTGCTACTCGGAATGGAAAGCATGCAACGTGTAGGCAGCTACTGAATGTGACCCAGTGTCGGAAAATTACAAGTTCATTTTATTTTACTGGACCTCAACTTCTTGACAGGGGGACGATGTCCACTGTGTGAAAATAGTGGGTGGGTGTTGTCCACCCATGTGTACCCCCGACTTGTGCCCTGGTCACAAAAGAGTAGTAGCTGGAAAGCAAAGAGTGACACAATCCATCTCTCAATGTTCTCTCTTGCAGGCCTTTTCTTTTGCTGTCTCTGCACACTTCCAATCTCTAATTTCTTCTTTTTTCAGCTCTCACTTCACTCTTACTCTGCCCATCTCCGCTTAATTCTCAGTCCTCGTCTTAACTATTCATGTCACTCACTTCCCTCTCCATGTCCTTATATCTCTTCCCTCTACAGACCTTCATTGCTCACTGTTTTGCCACCCCCTCCTATTTCTCCTCTCTCTCTTCACTCTTCCCACCCCCATTTTTCATTTAGCTCTCACATCACCATCTGACCTCATAATTTTAATGCCATCTCCTATGTCACTCTCTACTCTCAAAATCTCTGTCTCTCTCTTGTTTGTCTCTATCTACATCTCTCTCGTCGTATTTTCTGTGCACATCCCACTCCTCACTCCCTCCATCTATTCTCTCACCATCTTCCAAGCACACACTTAACTCTCCATAATGCATCACTCATTTCACACTCCCTCTCTCATCATTCACTATCACAATCCCATCTCAATCCCATCACTCACTACGTTCTCTGAATCCCATCACTCACTTCACTTCCACATTCCATGATCTCACTTCACTATTGCCATCCTATGACTACGTTTACTATCAATAGCACATCACTCACTTCACTATCCATAACCCATCACTCTCAATGCCTTCACAACTCCATCTCTCACTTCACTATCCATAACCCATCACTCTAAACGCCTTCACAATCCCATTTCTCACTTAGCTATCCATCACCCATCACTCTCAACATCTTCACAATCCCATCTCTCACGTCACTATCCATTCCCATCACTCGCAACGCCTTCACAATCCCATCTCTCACTTCGCTATCCATAACCCATCACTCTCAACTCCTTCACAATCCCATCTATCACTTCACTATACATTACCCATCACTCTCAATGCCTTCGCAATCCCATCTCCCACTTCACTATCCACAACCCGACACTCTCAACGCCTTCACAATCCCATCTCTCACTTCACTATCCATTGCCCATCACTCTCAATGCCTTCACAATCCCATCCCTCACTTCACTATCCATTGCCCATCACTCTCAATACCTTCACAATCCCATCCCTCACTTCACTATCCATTGCCCATCACTCTCAATGCCTTCACAATCCCATCTCTCACTTCACTATCCATTGCCCATCACTCTCAATGCCTTCACAATCCCATCCCTCACTTTACTATCTATAGGCCAACACTTACTTCACTCCTATCACACTACTTTATTCATACCCTATAGCTCATCATCCACTTCACCAACATTCTCCTCACTCACTTAATGCTCCTGTCACTTACTTAATTTTCTTATTTCCGTCACTCACTTTGTCTCTATAGTCCATCACTCCCTTCGCTCGTATTCTTCTTATCACACTAGTTACTTCATTCTCTGTAATCAATCACCTACTTCACTATCACAATCCCTACATTCACATTACAATCCCAGTACTCTATTCTTTTTCTCAATCCCTCCTCCCCCTTCACTATCAATATCCCATCACCCACTTTGCACAATTTATGCTTTTGACAATTACTTCACTCTCCCAATCCCATCATTCACTGTATTCTCTATAGCCCGTCACTCACTTCACTCTCACCCTTCCTATCGCACTGCTTACGCCATTCTCTGTATCCCATCACTCACTTCACTATCACAATCGCTGAACTCACTTTACAATTCCACTACTCTCTTCACTTTCCCAATCCTATAGCCCACTCCACTACCCCTATGTCACCCCTCACCTCAGTCTCTGATTCTCACCACAAGCTTGGTTCATCGCATCTTATCACCCGCTTCACGTGAGACGTCAGCAAAATAACAGCGTCAGTGGTAGATAGCTACTATGGATGAGAAATAACACCCGCTACCCAAACTACTGAAGTGCCTGCTAAATAACATCAGCCAGGAAGGCATCGCCTAGTATCACCAGACAGCACAAAAACCCATTACACACAAGCCAGTAACGTCAGGTGCAATCCACATAACATTAGGTACCAGTCAATATCATCAGGTGGAGAAAAAATAAAATCAAGCACCAGACAAAATCCATGACCTACAAGATGCCTAATATTAGATACCAGTTAAGTAGCACCAGACACCAGCCAAGAGTACCAGTCAAATCATTACTTAGCAACCAATAGCATAATTACAAGTCAAATAACTGCAGGCACTAGCCAATACCATCAGTTACTGCAAATAACATTATGAACCAGACCCATAACCTTAATAACGAGCCAAAACCCACAGAGCACTTGACGAATAACAACAGGCTTTAGCCACATCACATCTGACATTAAACAGCATCAGACATTAGCCTACTTATATCAGATACCATACAAATCTTATCAATCAGCTACTAACAACAGGTACCAGCCCAAATAATCATGGACCAGCCAATAATCATAGGCATTAGCAAAATAACACCGAAACATCACCCAAATAAAATTAGACATCATCAAGAACTCAACAAGCTCTTGTTAAATAGTATAAGGCAGAACACAAATCTGACCACACTCCAGCAAATAACAGGAGGCATCAGCAAAACCCATCAAACATAAGCAAAAATAACATTTGTAAATAGCTCAAAAGCCAATCCCTTTGAGAAAATTAAACTAGCCTAAATGTGTTTATAATAATAAAAGTGTTTTTGTTTATCCAATGATATTGCCCATATGCTAGAAGAGTCAAGGTTGAACTGCTGTAGCTTTTCTTGGAAGAAAGTGTTTATTTTTATGAGCCCAAAGGCACTGAGCTATAATTATATTAGTATTGTATGCCTAGTAATTAAACACATAAAAATAATTATTTGCATAATCAACCAGCCAAATACCATCAGTCAGAAGTAAACCCCCCCCGTCAACACTGCCAGTCGCATGCCAAATAACACCAGCTCCCAGGCTCTAAGTGGCCCTATGGGCAGGAGAATAGAGCACAGGAACTAGGGCTTCCATCCGAGGACCAACTGAAGCTCTGACCTAGGGCCGGCCAGAGATTCTTAATGTGGGCAGACAGTGGAGGCATTCCCAGGTCTGCAGGATTGCGTCCTGGGCACTTTGCAATGCACTGAACCGGAGAAGAAGCACAGAACCTGGCTTGCACCCCTGGACCTGCTGGAGCTCTGATCCAGGGCACGGTGAGAGCCATTTAACCCGGGTAAACAATGGCGCCCTTTGGGTGTCTGTGGGACCTCCTGGGTACTTCGCAACACAGCAAGCAGGGGAATAGGGGCTGCTACCCCAGGACCAACCGAGGTGAACCCATTCTTGTAATCCTTGCACGCTGAGTGAAAAAGGGGGAGATCAGAGAGAATATATTTGGCCTCTTGGAGCCCTGACTGGGCTTGAAGATTCAAAAGAGCCTCACTGGGACTTCCAGGGCAATTCAGAATTCTGTACTTGAAAGAACTTAGGAGATTTGTTTATTTATTTTAGGTACAAACGTCACCTGTGACGTTGGCATGGCACATTTTGCACCACCCATCTAGACATGGTAACTGTCTCACAGGTGTAAGTTCACATCTCCTAATTATAATTTTGCACAGCCCTATTCACTATCTTTCAATGCTCCCTCCCTCTATCTTCCCCGGGCTCTCTTCGTAACTCCATGGTCTTGAGACCTCATCCAAGCTGTAGAAACCTCTCACTCATTTCAGTTTCTTGCAATAGTACCCCTGCCATTAAGGCCCTCCATCATCCCTTGCATTTGTAGTACTCCTGACATCCAGTCTCCTGTTGTAACTTTCAGGGTCTTGCAACACACAGTTCCTGCAGATTGCTGAATAACTTCATACATTCAGACTCCTACTCATGGATGACACTTCACCAAAATGCCAGGGGTAGCAGAAGCGATATCACATGCCCTTTGACCTTTACTTTCACTCGAGCACACATGCTTACACATACACACACATTCACACTTACACACACTCTTTCACTCATGTAAACATACTCCCACCCGCAAGCACACACGCATACACATTTAAAAAAAGTTCTTTACTCACCTTAGCTGCCTGGGAAGGTCATATTCCAGCTAATTGTACTCCATGTTTTATTACACTAATAGTGAATATGTAATGTTATTCACTATTAGCGTAATAAAGAAGTGGCTAGAAAACAAAGAGAGCCCCAACCAATGTCCATAAGGACGAGCTGCCACTGTGTTCCTGGGACTGATTTTGCCAACTCTGAGGCCAGGGATCGCAACAGAAGGGCCAGAAGTTGCACGGGGAAAGCCACAGGTTGCAGCTGCGACCCCTGGCAACCCCCTAAAGGACTTCTATGCCCTTACTATATCCCCTCCACCTGTGGTTAAGCCGCATCCCTCCTTCTGGCATTCTGCACTGCTCCCTCTATTTGGCAAATTGGTCAACTGACTCCATGATCTGAAGGCAACTTTGCCCTGGGCTGTTTTTTGCCATAAGCGTCAATATGCAAGTGTGAACATAGGACCAGTGGAAGTACAAGTCCCAAGATGGGAGAGGAGTTGGCCTAACGGCTAGGGCGGTAGACCTCGAATCTGGGGAACTGGGGAGTCTCAGCAATGATGCTGAACATCCTGTGATTCTGGGCAAATCACTTAAACTCCCTGTGACTAACAAAAAAAACATAAATGAATGTGTCCTCATGTAATGCAACTGGTGCTATGTAAAGCGCTCTGATACCCGATTCGGGTCAAGTACGCACTATAAAAAACTCTGTAAAAAAAAAAAAAAGATTATTGCTGTTGGTTGCATAAGAGGATTGCTGAAAGGCACTCATTTGACCTGTGGTTGGTTGGCAGATGAGCATGAGGCTCCTGCATCACACCCTCTATGTTGGCTCCTGAGTGTGGCATCAATGCACCTCATCCCTCCATGCTGTTTCAGAGTCGTTGATATGGCCTGGCTGTGCAGTGACACATTGAAAGAACCTGCTGCCTGCTTCCGTGTAGCCTCAGTGACCTCAGAGTCAACTCCAGGTGTTGGTGATTGCAGACTCCAAGAAGATACAATATTTATGGCAGCCCATGGTCTGGGAGGAAGCAGGCCCCTGGGCTGCAAAGGGGCAGCTGTGTGATTTGGTCTGCAGCTTCTTTACATGTATCCGGCCGCTCCACTGACCTCATGCAGTAGGGACTCACACTGATAGGTGTTGAGTCCTGGTCTAAGCTACTCTCTGCTGAATGGACAGACATGATTTAAGGAGCTTGATGAGCAAGGTAAGGTTTGTGCTCTGAGACAATATCACCGAAACCGAAAACACCAGGTGATATTTTACAGTTGTTACTTGGCATGTGGCAGCTAAGTCCTCAATGATTGTTGATCAGAGGGATGTAGGTCCGGACAAGCATAGGTTTTGACTGGTGGGCACCTGCAGAACTTGTGCCATTTCACTGAGGACCTTCAATTATTACAAACAGTTGTAGGGGAGTGAGCATTTCTTGTACCAGCTCTCACACTGATTATGGAAAACTTAGATCTTTGCCTGGAGCAAGTCGTCCAGAAGGTCTTCTCCTGCATCATCGGGAGCCTATATGTCTCTGCCTTTAATAGGATGCGTGTGACCTCCTTTTGGGTTCTACAATGTATCTGGACTTCCAATGGCTTCATGAACGATAATATGTTATATCATGCAGGCATTTACTGAGCTCAGACACTTCAGTGATTCCATTGAGCTCTGCCAGACCTTCTGAAGGTGAGCTAGGTCTCAGTGTCAGACTCAGCTCTTCTAGAGGCAGAAACGTCTCTCCTGCACCAGCGGTGACCGGTAGGGGCCTCATTTATAAACGTTTGATGCACAGCAGCACAGCAGACCTTCCTGCTGCACTGCCGTACGTCAAAAGAAAAGAGCAGGAATGTGCCGTTTTCACAAGTTACGGCGCATTCCTGTCCTTCCCTGCACAAACAGCAGCCATGCACCAATGCAGACACCCTTGCATCAAGTTGAAAGGGTGCCTGCATTGGGGGAACAATCATTGATGGCATTTTGCTCTTTCTATGCATGCTCCAGAATGCAGCACGCATAGAAAGAGGAAAGAACGAGGATAAATAAAAGTATTTCTTCTCATTGCGCCACTTGGCGTAGTATTCTAAAGCATTACCAGGTTTATGATTCCTCGTAAATCTGGGAATGCTTCAGATTCCATGGGTGTTGCGTGGGATCACTCACAGCAACACCCATGGAATGCCTCTTTCACGCAGTGTTCTGTGTGAAAGGGGAAAATATTTTCACGGCCATGAAAAGTGGCTTTGCTTGGCCTTGTAAATATGCTGCGGCACATTGCACCACCGGAGCGTTCAAAAAGCTACATTCCAGCAGCACAAAAGTGCCACTAGGGCCTCGTAAATGAGGCCCTAAGTGCTTAACCTGGATGATGCAGGTTCCCTTATGTTTACAGCTTGCTAAGATCTGTGATTTTATGTCAGGGGAGACACTACCAGAGGAAGAGGACCCCTGGCTGCAAGTGTCTCCACTGCAGTTACTCTCAGATTCAGACTAGCGCTGCCAGGCGGCGGCATTGTCCCAGTGGGCTGGTAGGAAGGGGGCCAGTTTTACTGCTGGTTTTGGCCAGTCGTGTTGCTGAGGATGAACCAAAACATGGTTTTGAAGCTCATTTGTTGGTTCTTGTTGCCTGGAGGGTCCCCAGGAGCAGCAGTGGCCTTCAGGGCTTTGAGCGGAAGAGGGGTGGAGTCCAGGACATATATGATAAATACTCTTTAAAATTCAAGATACAGTATATTTCTTTATAATATGATATTTGGAAAGCATTTTAGTTTAGTACCTTAAATTATACCATTGCATTAAACGGCAATTGTTAGAAGTGACAGATCGTTAGAAGTGACAGATTCGAAGCAAGAACTTCGAAACATTCATGCCCCCGCCACCGTAACAGCGATTCTATTATTGAACCAAGAGGGAAGCTGTCTTTTGTTCTCTACACCTTGCCTAAGGTGTTACTAGAGATGGTGCACCATTATAATCTGTTGCTTTTGTGCAGCGCTCGGTGCTCTCATGTCATGAAGAACAAGCGTTTGCACTGCAATCGGTTTCAAATTTGCGACAGTTTGAGATATTGACAGTGTAAATGACAATGCTTTTATTTATGTGTTAAAAAAAACCTGGATACAAAGTGCGTAATTACACACAGCTTGCAGGTTTTCAAAACACATAACTGAAAGGCATTGTTATTTACAAAGACAATAGCTCAAACTCTCACAAATGCGAGACCTTTTGCATTGCAAATGCTTGTTTTGGAAGTTACTCGTATTTTTGCTTTCTTTGTAAACTGATGCAGTGACTCGGTACTCTTTACTTTTACACCTCTGCGAGGGAGCGAGAGAGTGTGCTGTGCCCTTCTTCTGCTGAGTCTGTCACAGATGGTGGGACGGCAGAGAAACCGTGCGAAGGAGGGTAAGTAACAGGGAGAGACATTGAGGGAGACATGATGGAGGAATAGAAGGAGCGGGAGACAGAGAGGGGGAAAGGTGCGCCGGGTGGTAGTAGGAGATGAGAGGTGGGATAAGGGAGAGAAGGGGCATAACAAAATGCAGGGTATGTGAGACAGGAAAGATGAGGATGACAAGAAAAGGGATGAGTGAGACATATGGGTGCACCAGAAAGAGATATGGGACGGAGATACACATCTGGGAGGGAGGAAGATGAGGGGGCACAGAGGTTAAAAGAGATGAAAGAAACGGTGATGGAGAAACAGAGGAGACGAGCGAGGTCGGTAGGAAGGGGTGGGGGGGTCGAGGGAGACATGAGGACCATAGAGACAAGAGATGAGGGAGACGGGGAGAGAAGATTGACTTGCCAACCAAAACTATGAGTCAATGGACTGGTAATCACCAAAGTTCATGGATACATCCTGTAAAGCCTTAAGGAGGTTAATAAAAATGTGGTCTTTGGTCAACAACTAATGAACCTTAGGCAGCTGAAGATTAAGCCGGCGTCCCGCGAGTGCTGTGTGGGGCGTCCACCATTACTGAAGCGGGTAATACTTTTTTTGTGCTCCCAGTCATTTAAGCCGGCAATGGCGGCCGCTTGATTGTAATTGCAGCGCACCATGCGCTCTTTCACTTTATGACGCGTGTGCTGTGTGGGGCTGCAGCTATTGTTAAAGTGAAAGCGTGCATGGAGCGCTGCAAATACAAACAAGCGACCGCAATTACAGGATGTTGAGCCCTGCTTTGTGTTTCACTGCACATTTTAATGCAAACATAGTTAGAAAGTTACCCTAAATGAGCCTACTACCTGCCACCCAAGGCAGTCAAATAAAAAAGAATGCTTCTCTGCCAAAGCCACAAAGATGCAGAATGTGCTGTGGGTGGTCTTTTGAGCAAGACCTAAGTTAGGATTTAAAGGCACAGGCACTGGCCAATTGGAGGAGTGGGCCGGGAGAATAGCATGCTTCTTAAAGGGACAGTCAGCTGTAGACAATAGGCAGATGTTGTAGAAATATAAAGCAAATAATGTTTTAAAAGTTGAGTTATTTCAGCTGCGTGGTACAAAAGAAAGCAGCGCAGCTGCTATGTTAAACATAAAGCGTGGTGTGGCGTATTGTACAAAAATTAAATTGAATGCCCGCAGTAAGCTTTAAAAAAAAGGTTTTCTCACCATATTTAAAGTTGAAGAGCGACGCTGCGGCGATCGCTTTTTATAAATATAAAGGCGGCCTGCAGTGAGTGTTTATAAATATAAAGGCGTGCAAGAAAGAAATAAGTAAGCGCAGCTGCTATACTTAAAGTGGACCGCGCTGCTAAATAAAAAATAAAGAAACGTGGCCGCTATAGTTAAAGCAGGCTGCCATTAGTAAATTTAAAAAAGCGTGCTCCAAGATGCGATGTAGCATGTGGAATAGAGGCAAATCATTAAACAAAATAGTGCTCACAGTCAACATAAAGCAGACCGTGTCACATGACAAGTAAAAGGTGCAGTTGTTATGGGAGGTAACAAATGCAGACAAGGGGGTACCAAGGAGGATCCAACAAGCCTAATAACGTCTCGATAGCCAGAGTTTACGAAGGACAATGACACAAGCCAATTAAAAATATGGGCGGAGAGTGGGCGGGGCTTCAAGGCCATACTCCAATACTGCATGCCTCGCAGCAGCACATGCACTGCCCAGGCTCGACCTAAAAAGGAGGCACTGTGAAAAAAGTAATTGCCCATGATGGGGTCAAGTGGAAGTTGGGATTGATGCAAGGTTTTTTCAGCCATTTCATGGCTATCTTATTTTCAATTCTTAATGCTCTGAGGTGCTAAATCAGTGCATTGTTAAATGTATGTTTCATAAGGATTGGTGGAAATAGTATTTTAGGCGGGTGATGCTTTAATGTGGAAGCTAAAATGAAAACTAGAGAACCCACCCCTGGTCAGAGCACTGAAACCATTTGCTCTATGGAGCTAAAAGTCTTTATTTACTGCAATGTATTATTGTATTAAATCATCTATCCACGCCTCACCATCCAACTATCCAATCATTTATTGAGCCATGCAATCCTGTCTCCAAATTCCATCCATCTGTTCAATCCCTGGATATGGTTTGATAATGAAAATTGTGTTCTAAAAACGTGCCATATTTTCAATCTGTTTCAAAAATTTTGGGCTGAGAACACCCCCAAAGTTCTGTGCAGTGGTCAGCCTCACTCACTGTGCTTGCTGCATTTAGTGTGGTGGCTGGTCTGAAAAATTTGAAACAGCTGCTTTTAGTTTCCCCTCCGGCCTTGGTTACTGCAGCACTGCCATACACAACCCTGTTGCCCAGAACCGATGACCAGAACATCTGATGACAAGATCCGTGTTCCGGGGAACTGATTAGGTCACTTATGCAAGGAGGAGGCAAGGCACTCTGAGCCAAAAGCAGGCAGCATGAAGCTAAACTCTTATCACTGGTCTTCTCATGGACTTTTGTCCTCTGTTCTCTAGGTGGGCTTGCTAGCACCTAGAGGGTGGTTCTGGGCACCCTCCACTACTCTGGCCTTTTCCTGTCAGGCTTGCTAGCACCTAGAGGCAAGTCCAGGCCATCCTGAGGTCATCTGTAATCCTCCTGCTAGACTTCATAGCACCTATGAGCCAACATTGGACATCATCAACCCATCTACACTCTTCACATTAGGCTTGTAAGCATCTATAGGCTGCTCCTTGGCATCCTCTGCTACTCTGCTTGTTCCTAACATGTTTGCCAGCACCTAGAGGCAAGCCCAGGCCCTCCTCGGGTCATCTGTACTCTTCCTGCTGTCTTAAGCCAACACTGAACATCATCAGCCCATCTATACACTTTAAACCCAGTTTCCTAGCAGAAAGAGGCTAGTCTAATGTATCCTAAGCTTTAGCTCACCTGGCCTCTTGCTGTCATGCTTCATAGCACATGGAGTCTAGCCCCATTCACCCCCAGCTCACCTGGACTCCTCTTTACAGACTTCATAGCAGCTAGAAGGTAGCCCAGGCGCTGCCAGAACCTCTGGACTCTTCTTGCCAGAATTGCTAGTACCTACATCCTTGCCCTGGAGAACACTAGCTCATCCGGACTCTCCTTGCGAGACTTCTTAGCACTTACAGGACAGCCCTGGATACCCTCATTTCATCTGGACTCCTCCTATGCAGAAGTAAAACCATGCCCCAAATTTGGACACAACCAAAATGCATCTGATTTGGTTCTCCCACAGTGTACTGGATCGGAGACTGTGTTGAACCTCAATTTAATGAGGAATGTGTCCCCACTTAAAGCACCATCCAGAACCTAAAATTAGCACAGTAAAACATCTCGTTAAGTACAGTAGCGGCCCGTGGACGGAGTTCTGTGGGGCAGTGAGGCGGGGTGGGGGGTAGTAAACACCGTAATATGGATGAACGAAGGTAGATACATATTTAAAATAAATAAAATGAATTTCGTTGCGCGCGCTGAATGGCAAAATGTGATGAAGCGCGCGCAACAAAATTTGTTTTATTTATTTAAATGTGTACTTACCTCCGTTCCTCCATTCCTCCATATTCCGGTGTTTACTACCTACCCCCTCCCCTGCCCCGCCTCACTGCCCCACAAAACTCCCTCCACGGGCCGCTACTGGTTAAGTAATAGGGTCCGCTTAATAACTGAGTTCTAGATCAATGAAAAGTTAAAAGGTTATATTACAAAAATTTAAAAATAAGCAGTACAGAGTCAAATGCCATGAAGGCTTTCAATGGAAAGTTATACAGAGCATGTAAAATGAGAAAAATGCATAAGTCACAAATGAGCAGCAAAATCAGAAAACAAATGTGTAGCATCCCTAGTTGACTGGAAAGTCTTCTCTCTCACCCCAAAATCAAGGGGTTCTTATACACAATTCTTGTGTAGTAAATTAGTCATTCGCAACTCATTGTGGTGGGAGAAATAGTATAATTTCTTTAGCAAATAAGATCACAAAAATAATACACATTATTACATTAACACCAAAGCAATATCCCAGTTTTCTAAAAATGTTAAACAACCTCTAAACTAATCTCATCTGGACATGTTCGAACAAATAAGAAACATTTTACAATATGACCAATCACCCAGTCAATAAATCCATTGAAGGAACAAATGAGATAGATACCTGTTGCAATCTTACATTGGCATCATAGGAAATTCATCCTGAGCACAACAATATAGCACTGAAAATAATCTAACCCGACCTCAGTTTGACTAGTGCTACGGAGCCTGTGAGGAGACAAAATCCGCAGGGGGGAAAGCAGGAGGGAGTGACAGGGATGGCATCCATCTTGTCTAAAATGGCGTTTTACACAGAAATGTGGCATAACTAAAACACATTAAAAAACACTTCTACACATCATAGGGAATTAGTTTCAATTGCAATTACGTTAATTCAGTCGATATATGAAAAATCAAGTGTAAAGAGGCATATTAATCATCCTTATTAATGCACAAAATAAAAACAAGAAAAACTTTTCAACACTTGCGATGAGCATTCTACAAATCACGTATTGTCCACTAAAAAGGATCGGCTCATGCCTGTTGCTTCTCAGTAACGGACAGCCATTCATTCCATGACTGCCTGTTAACATTATTTTTTTAAAACATGTTTTATTGATTTTCAAAGTTAACAAACCAACAATGCATTAGATGTTACATTGCTAGAATCATGGAAAGGCAACATATTACAGTTACAGAAGGATCATTACTGCTGGCATGTGTCCAACGACAAATATGTTCGAAACAGTGGCAATATTATTAAGCTATTAACAAATCGTTGCCATGAGTATATCTAAATTATGTTAATGCACCTATATCAACAACCAAATACCCTTACGCCTCCCTGCACAAATTAGATTAAAGATCCCACCCTCCTCCCAACCCCAGACTCGCTATATTATTTACATAGGTCTACAGTCAGTAGTCAGATCTGTGTTCTTACATATGTTCCCAAGTACCAAGTTTGGAGTGCATATATCACAACTTTGTTGATTCTCTAAGGGGTCTGTTATGTACTGGATCACGTTAGTTTGGAAGGGAACCTTACAGAATCTCAGTGTAGTAAAGGTTCAGTGGAAATAAAAAGTTCTAACATTGCATTCCATTCCAGCGAAATTGCATTCTTACGTAAACCCCTATTTTCTTCCCTCTGGATTTCCATACTTTCGGCTCTGCCCCATCTGACTACTTCGCCATGCCAGGCAAGAGCCGCCAGGGGCAGTGCAGATTTCCATTGCATCGTAATGGACCATTTCCCCAAGATCAAAGCAAGGTTGGCAAATTGAGAGTGCACCCCCTGCTTCTTTAGTTTGTTGCACAAGCCTACAATGCAGAATTCTACTGTATCTCAACCTGTTACAGGCGCCACTTCCCGTAGTATTTTAAGAACATTTACCCAAAATGCAACCAATCGTGGGCACGTGTAATAGATCAGCGTTTTGTATATGGCACCGAGGACATTGGTCCACCACTTCCGGGAACATCTTGCTTAATCGGTGCGGAGTCAAGTACGCCCTATGTAACACCATATATTGAATACATTTATATTTGGGATTACGGGATACTTTCTTGGGATGTTCCAGCATTCGTTCCCATTCTTTGTCTGTTAGTTCTCAGCCTAAGTCCACATTCCATTTTTCCCTGAGCGCTTGAAGCGGAATTGCCGCATGGGAGCGAATACCTCTGTACAACCAGCTGATTAAGTGTCCTCCATTGCCATGAGGTATAGTGTGTGTACCAAGTCATGGGTGGGGGTGCTCTCTACTTTCTGGTGACCAAGTGCGTTTAATGTATCTGCTAATGAATGTGTGTAGAATATACAGGGAATTCGGCACTCCTTACAGACTGCCTGTTAACACTTTATGGCAGCAGGAGTTTGAGTATTCCCAGTTGCAGGCGTTGATTCGATGAATGAACCAGTGAATCTACAAAAGGTTTAAAGCCAGCACAACTGTTCAGTAAGGTAAGTGCTTGCTCCTAATGTCAATGTGAGATCTCCAGGTCAAGTCAAGTCAAAGTAATGTTTGTTTAGACCGTCGGTCCTTAGAACATAAAAATAAAGGAACATTTCCTTGTTATCTTAATGCAATATTATAATAATTTGTACAAAATAAAAAAAGTAATACCATACTAAATAGTTATTTCCTTTCCTAATCTATCCTGTTATCTTAAAATAAATTTCATAAAATCCCACTAAAAACTTTTTGAACCTCAAACATGAATCTCGCCTGTGCACATACAATATCCAAATAGATCATTTCCGTTAGCAATTCTTCTGTCTGTGCACGGTTCTTTATAACATATTTTATAAATACTAGTCGTAAAAACAATTTCCGTGGATCAAGGACCTAAAGACAATCTAGCAATATGTACAAAATATCACATTTCGTACCTAAACTACAGGTGCAATTTCCTTCAGGATCCATCATAACCTCTTTTATCCCTTTATTCATATACTATGGGTTAGTTCCTATTCGTAGTCTTAAAATGTCATTCCTCAGACAGTGGTTAGGCAGTATATCTATATACGGGAACTGTTGATTAGACCTCCAGGTCATAAAGAGAATCCTGTCTTGTTATAGATACACTGTGGTGGAGGTTAATAATGCAACATATTGATGTCCAAGCTAATGTTGAGTGTTGTATGAAGTTTCATTTTTTCTCATAATTATAAATATAAAAAATGAATCCGGTCGGGGCCAACTTGCGCTTCATTCTATATAGGTTGACACATTTGGGTATATTTACAAAAACATTGTCGTACTGCGGTGCTGCAGCAAATTTGGCAATATGGCAATGCCGAACTCCAACATTTTTTTAAACTCAGGGATGCACCGTATTCACAAGATACTGATGCAAAAAAACTGCCTAGCGACAGGCATCCTGCTTTCAAGTTGCAAAGATACCTGAGCTGCAGAGTCGATTGTTTATGTGCAGGAAGCATCGACTCTGCAGCTCAGGTATCTTTGCAACCTTCCTGCACATAAACAATCGTTCATGGCGATTTGCTCTTTCTATGTGTGCTGCAGAATGCAGCACACTAGAAATAGCTCAAAACTAGGAGAAATTCATCATTTCTCCTTGTATCGCCATGCTAAGGCCAGGTGTTCCCTGGCCCTAGTTTTTGGCGCTGCCTCAGCCTTGTAAATCTGGGGCAGGGTCAAAAAGCAATGGGTGTTTTGGAGGAACGCCCACTGCAACACCCACAGCATGCCCCTTTGCCACAGCGGACTGCTACGGAAAGAGGCATATTTACAAGGTGGCGTTAAGCCACATTCAGTGTCTTAGCGCCACCTTGTAAATATTGGAAATGGTGCAAGGCCACCGGCGCATCAAAAAAAGAGGCTTGTACCTATGCCCCATTGGGTGTCACTTGCCTCCTGTTTACAGCACAAATAATGGAACTTTAGAAATGATCTCTCTTCTGCCAAATATAGTGATAGTGTATTTTTCAGCTCATGGGAGGGGTCTGTCTCATTGGTCACCTTAGCAGGATCTGTAGAATACTTTACATTGTGAATGCCTGTACAACATGATGGGGGAATGTATTGCTATGGTGCATTTCTTGTTGCACCAGACCAGTGACATTGGCACCAACTTTGAACGATTGAAAGAAATATCTCACGAGGGATTTTTGAAGATAATCCTCCGCGACGTTTTGGGAAACGCAGCGAATATGTTAAGCACATTAGGCAATACAAAGGCCCTGGAGGGTTTAAAGAGCCCATTCATGGGGTTAGGGCGGATTTTCTGTACATCAAAGCGAAGGAGTCACCGACTAAATGTTCTCTGAATGTGCTTTGCAAGGACCTTGACGCCGCACAAACTGCACACTACGCAGACACTGCAGTGTCGTTGAGATGGGCAGAAGGGTCACATTACATACACTTTGCATGGCTACAAACAAGGAGAAACATATTTTATGCTGTTTTGCTGTACAATAGGGAACAGAGCAAACTGGCTTTGTGGAAGACAATGTCACATAAACCTTTTAAATCTGTTTTTGTTGCCTATGTAATAGGGAATGCGGAAAACAGGCTGTGGTCTCGTGCGTGCTTAATAAACCATTTACACTGAAAGCACAGAGCAAACGATGCACTCTGTTTCTGCTGTGTTTACAAAACAAGGACTGTAAACAAATAGAGATGTCTTCCTTTTTGAAATGCTAATGGCGTAACTATGTTTGGGGTAAAATCAGTTGGCGTTGGTTCTTATTATTTATACAGTTTCTTTTTTTATTACAAATGAATTTGAATAGTGCAAAATGACTTCTCCTCTGTTTTTTAAGGATACTTGTATCATGCACACTACCTTAGGGCCTCTTGGCGCAGATCCTTCAGGTACCTTAAAAGATCTGCTTTAAAAAAAATGTTTTAAAGCGTACAAGGAGGAAATTTGTTGAACTTACTAGGTAAGTAGTCGCAAAAGTTTGCACCTTGGAAAGTGGAGCATTTTCTGCTTTTAGGCTTTAATTCTATGCCAAGAACAGTTAGAAAAGGCTGGTTTTTACTGCTGAGTTGGGAAGTCAAAAATTCTTGAGGGAGCCGTACCATCAATATGAAGCAATAATGACCCATCAGTCCCCCTCCTGACTGGCCTGCTCCTAAGGTGGATTCCATTACAATAGGGAAAAAATCTGTTTTTTCCAAGATGGAGGGATCTAATGAATAAGCACATTCAAATAAGTCTGGGCGGTGAACTCCGCTCCGCTCGTGGAGTTTGCGAAGTTTTCCACTCTCAGCGTTACGCGGAGCTCAGGGAGTTCCATAATGCGGTGCAGTTTTTTTCCTCACTCGCATTCGTTAACGTCAAGTTGGCGAGCGAGGAAACTCCACCCCCTACCGAGATTTTTCCTCGTTCGTGATCGTCAACATCAAGTTGGCGAGTGCAAGCGTGGAAAATCAACCTCCCGGCGAGATTTATCAATGTGGGCGGTCCGATTTCTCATTGCGAGCGGTCGCGTATGCTGTCCATTTGTGTTAAGAAAGCTACCCCTTGAGTAAAAATCTACTTGAGCAGCAGAAAGGAAGCAGCGTCCGCTTGCGCTGTGCATGGTGCCATTCGCGATGATTGCACAGTGTGGACAAATACCTGGCACTGAATATCAACGCGAACAGCATCACTCCACTGCTTGCGGACCTCCGCATAGCGTGGCAGAGTTTTATTTGCACTTCGCGGAGTACCGCATAGTGGAGCGGAACTCCACCAACTCCGCCCACGTTTAACTCAAACACCAACCACTTTATGTTGAACCAAATGTGGGGCCCGATTAACAAAGTTAAACTGAGACGAAAGCCTAACTTTACTACTTTCGGTATTCACAAAGGGCATTTAAGAGTAGTATAAGTTTTGGTTTCAATTAGACTTAAGGCCGTAACTTTACTACTCGTAAATGCCCTTTATGAATACAGAGAGTCAAAGTAAGACTTTCATATCAGTTTACCTTTGTGAATCGGGCCCTCTGTCTGTAAGGGGACAATGGAGAGGATACCTCAAGCCTGGGTGGAGTGGTATCTCATACCCAGTCTAGCTTTCAGCCTTAGTGAAAAGTTGTGCACACATTGACGCCACTGCACTTGAAAGGCAGAAAAACCTGCATACTGTTACAGTAACCAAATCTTGAGTGGATAGTTGCCCCCTTCACCAGTGCCTTAGAAGTGCTAGATAGTGAAGACAAGTAATGTTTCAAGGCAATGAACAGGTAGAAGCAGCTGCCAACCACTGACTCCACCTGGGCACTTAAGGACAGGTCAGACTTGAAGTAAAACCCTATATCTACAAAGGTGTGCGTGAACACTCCCATGCGGCAGCACATTTTTTTGCAGCGTTGAGTACTTTTATGATGTTTGGTAAATCGCAACTACGTTTTGTGTTGCTCCACACAAGTGTCCACACAAAACATTTGTAAATATGCCCTTACATTTTTTTTCTTATCTTTTAAAAACGGGGTGATGTACCCAAATCATGAGGTGGGGGGGTGGAAGTTAATTGTGATGTCCTTTGTCTCCAAAAACAATCAGTTCCATTTTGGTGGTGTTCGATTGGAGATAATTTGCACTCTGTCAAGGCGCGACCTGGCTACCACTGAAATGTAGCTGTGTGTCATACGCATATGATTGAACGGCTACCTGTCTAGCCTTGAAGATGTCAAGAAAAATGCTGAAGAAGGCAGAACATCGACTGAGCCCTTTTTGGACCTTTGAGACTAAGAAAAGCTCTTGAATCGGGTCCTACAGGAAGACTGAAAGGCGATGAGGGTGTTATTCTCAGCATGGAATTTTGTGGACAACCAAACTAAAAGAATATCATGATCTTCCACAGTGCAGAAGGCAACTGAGAGCTACAACTTACCGAGAAGGTAGGCCAAACCATCATCAAAAACAGCAGAGTATTTATTGTTCCAGAAACTGAGAAGAGCACTCTGTGTCCCATGTGAATCCTTGCCAGGCCAATTTCTGACAGCTTGCACTCTGCGTTCGAAGGCTGAGGGCATCGGGAGGAGAAGACAGTGGCTCCATGATGTCCCATTCACAATGTGCTACTCTTCATGGCATTGCGGCCCCAGTGCACGGCATTGTCATTCCCCTCCGCAGCCACATCTCCAGTCACCTTTGAGACTTTCACTGGCTCCTGATCAACAAAAGAATCACCTTCAAGCTCCTCACGCACACCTACAAAGCCCTCCACAACACCGGACCTGCATACCTCATCCACCGCCTCTCCTTCTACACACCCATCAGACATCTCCGCTCTGCCCAACTGGCCCCGGCCACCATCCCACAGATCTGCAAGACCTCGGCTGGAGGAAAGTCCTTCTCTTGCCTCGCTGCGAAGACCTGGAACTCCCTGCCTCTGCATCTCAGGCAATCGCCATCACTGCCTCAATTCAGAAAGGACCTCAAGACCTGGCTCTTCGACTGAACTGCAGCCCCCAGCGCCTTGAGACCCTAACAGGTGATTAGTTGCGCTTTACAAAACCCCTGATTGATTGATTGATTGTGCCTTTAAGGGAGGCAAGGGAGGCAGGTTGAGGTGGAGCGCTTCTCCCGCGCCTCTTTAACATTTACGAGCCTCGAGTTTTACGATTCCCTCTCCACTCTCTTAGCAGAGGATTTGTGAATCCCTCGCTGTGCAAAGCCTGGGACTGATGGCGTCCATTGTGAGAATCTGGCCCATGCATGAAGCAAGATGGGAAAAATATGCTTTAAAATGCTTTTGCACCCGATTCAGTTTTAAAATGAATGAATAAGCAAACGTATCTGCCTATCAACATTTCAATGCGCATATTCTCCTTATACAGGCAGCAAAATCTTTAAAAGAGAATTTGCTGCAGTTTAACAAAATGTTTACAATTGTGATCCCTCGAGTGGGTATATAAAGTGCCCTTCTGTACTTACTTGAGGCAAGGGTTTTGCAAACGTGTCTGCACGTTTTCATGAAGGAACTGAAAACTGTAAATAGCCGTATGTATTTTTAGTATTAAAGTACATGAGAATTAGAAGCGATTCCTTCGGGGTAAACGCAGTTCACATTGTAGTGAGTGCAGTGCGACTGCACGAGGCCTCTGTAGCGGAACAGCCCTGCCCCAGGGCCTGCCACGGCGCTTTCAGGGTGAGCTGAGAAGGTAAAAAAATCCATAACTTCAAGCATGAATATTTTTCATTTGACAGCCGCCTGTGAGGAGGACGGCTGCCACATTCGGCCTCCTTTCAGCACACTGCTAACGAGAGCGTTTACTGTTCAGACTGAAGCACGTGACGTAATCCGGTGGCAGGGATATTTACATATGCAAAAGGTTCTTTTAGTGCCATATTAGGAGCTGTGTAAAATATATGGATGTTAAATAGAATCTGCATATTTTTCGCATCTTCAACTGCACAAAATCAGGATTTCTAACTAAGCTACAAATGTTTATACAGGCAATTAGTTCTGACGTCGCAGGTAGGTTTGGGCTGTTCTTGTGTACATGCCGAGGTGTGATTTACTTTGTGAATTAAGCACTAAAAAAAGTCTGAGGCCTGATTCACAAAGGTAAACTTACATTTTTCTGTAGGTTTACGGTTTCTTGGAATTCCCAAAGGAATTTTATGTAGTATCTTTACAACTTCCTATCTTTTTATGTACGGAGTCTCCGCCAGGGGTGTGCACACTCTGCAGTCGTAAAGACACTACTCGTAAAATTCCGTGGTGAATTGCAAAAAATCATAAATTTACTCACAGTGCTTAATTTGAGCCAGTGGTTTCCGGTGCTCGGCACCAGCACTTAATTGATTTCCGGTGCTCAGAACCGGCACTTAATTGTCACTACCGCACCTATGACAGTTTGCCACATGGTAATGGTAATTTAGAGATGAGCATGAGTTGTTTAGGAATACAATATCCATTAAGAGCATTTGCAATGCAATAGGTCTCGCATTTACGAGCGTTTGAGCTATTGGCATTGTAAATGACCCTGCCTTTTATTTATGTGTTGTTTTTAAAACAGATAAACAAAAGGCATTGTCATTTACAATGCAAATAGCTCAAGCTCTGGCAAATGTGAGACCAATTGCATTGCAGATGCATTCAGCGCCCATGCTATAAACATTTTAAAAAAAACATTAGCAGAGAGCGTGTCAGGACAAAGCTATTTGGGAAAATAGTGCTTGAAGGCTGTATTCAAAGCCTACAGAGTAACAATGGACATAACTGGGGGTGTCGCCATGAGAGGTCACAAAATGAGATGAGGTGGTACAGTTCACAGTGGACAATGATACAAGCCAATGAAAAATATGGGCATAGAGTGGGCGGAGCTTCAAGTCCTTACCTGAATACAGCTTGCCTCGCAGAGCAGCGCATGCACTGCCCAGGTTTGACCTAAAAAACTGATTTTGGTTATTATTTTCCTTAATGCGATGTGTCTGTTGAATATTTCATCTAGCACTGAATTTTAAGTTAATGACTCAACTGCTATATATTAGCCAATTATAAGGCATGCACTTCCAAGCCCTATGGACAGCCGTCGATGCATGTAAAAATACCTTACACATATTCATGAAATGAGTACATACTGTCCACAACTTTAAAAATGCAGATTTAAATTTTACCATCTGTGAGTCACCCATACATTATACATTCTACAACAATGTATGTCTATTTACTCTGAACTTGTGAAAAAAGTTCTGCATTTTATAGACCTAAAATGAGTAAATAGAGTATCTACAGCACTACACAGACATCAACAGAAGAATAATGTATTGGAAGGAGAAGCTTTAGTTTTAGTTTTTTCACATATTTGTAGTAGCAGGGCTTTAAATTATGCTACAGTCGGTTACAAAACGGATGACCGTAACTCATACATGTTGCGCTCCGTCTCTAGTTTGCTTAATGGAGTACTGCTTTCACTTAAAATGTCACTGTTGTCTTTGGTAATTTGGGGCCATATTATCAAGGAGCGGTGATAATGGGCTTGATAATATGCCCTTGTCAATTCCCATAGAAGCCCAGGTTCTGGTGTGAACATGGGCATCTATAGGAATTCACAAGGGCATATTATCAAGCCCATTATCGCGCTTTAGCGGCAGTTTCCTGCCGCTAAAGCGGCGATAATGTTTTCGCCGTTCCTTGATAATATGGCGTTTAGTTTCTATTTGCACAGCAGTAGCCTGGATGATGTAATCAGTGATGTAACTTGAGAGGTCATCAGTGATGTCATCAATGATGTAATTTAACATGTCATCAATGATATAATATGCACAACCACCAGAATTGTGCTATTCTACAGCTGATGTTTTTTTTGCATAATTGTGGATTTGCCACATTTGCCACATAACCGTTCATCTGCTGCATAATCTGCAGATTATGAGAAAAATAAAATTCTAGGTCAAACAGATCAAAAGTTTCTGAAAACATGGTGAAGTGTTCCTGCACACTAGAAGGCTTATTGTTGTTAGATGCTAAATTGATACTAATATACGTATTCAATGAATTTCGAGTGAGTTCAGACACTGAGGAACCGCTTCATTGAAACAATTATCTCTGAAATTTCAGTCAAACCTTTGGCAATCTCACGAATTCAGAACTTTTGCCATGTTATGTCCAAAATCAAAACTTGAGTGAGACCTTTGTGAATAAGGTCACCATTTGGAATGGCATGTGTCCATGTCGTTCCAGTGGCATCTCTGTCTACAGTATGTTTTGCCCCATCGCCCAGGGGCTGATCTTCATTATGCCCATGCTTCCGGCTCCTGACGCATTCTCAAACCAAGCATTTGCGTCTAAAATTCAATAATGTTGCCTTCATCAAAGACATCTGTGCTTCTAAAAAACATAAATACATAACTCTATTTTCTGCACAGGCTTGGATTGCCTTGGTGGTGGTGGGGGAACTGACCATGCCCATCTTATGACATCATAATTCATTGATGATGACATAGGCAGAACTCGTATACTTGTACTTAATGCTGCCAGAAACATAAATTTTTTTTTTTTTTAAAACAAAGAAATGGTGACGCGTTCTTTGTTCCCATGGCGTTTTCTTATAAGCTTGAGCCCGAATTTGGGTGGGAAGGTTGGTGGCCGGGGGTTCCTCCTTTTGAAGCAGTGGCTGGGTTCATAATCAAGGGCTCTATAGGTTTGTGAGGATTTTGTTTAAAAATATGGGCTTTCTGCTACATTTCTAAGAGTCTCCTTAAGATGAGGCCCGCAAGTTCAAAGTCATCCTTTCATGTAATACTGAATACAGTTTATTAACACAACACTCAAAAAATCAGGGGCATTTGGTCTTATCGACCTCAGAAGCATGATGGCTTGAGACTTCACACGGAATTCTCCAGCAAGTACGGTATACACCTGAGCAACTTACGCAGTTCAGAATGCATGGTTCTGTTACTGCCGACTAGCAAAGTTTCCAAGGAAACGAGCATCATTTCGAAGTGTATCAGAGACAGAAACTGCGTGACAGGAAACTTAGGTTTCAGGTAGTAAAACAACAGGTCTACAGATTGTTGCCGGCGCGTCCAGGTAGCACTAAGAAGTGTTTGAAAGTGGACAAACAGAATGTATAGATAAAAACCAGCTTACCTATCGTAGAGTGGAGACACGTGCTAAATGCCCTGTGAGCTATGGGCGCTTTAAGGCGCAATGTAATTTGAATCACCTTGAACAAGAGTTTCAAAATGCTGTCAAACAGTAAGCGCTGTATAAATGCAATATAAGTATATTTATCAGAGTAAACCAGCTCCAATATTGTGCAGATATTTTTGCGTGGAGTGTGTTTCCGTTTCTAAATTGTAGAAGCGAGACACATTGGTTCGCGAACTCTGACTCCAAATTACTTCTGTTTCTTGATCCATATGTGCCAATCATTGGGGGTACCTAGGTACGGATCAGCTAGCATAATGCGCTGCATAGGGACACGCCTTTTTTATGAATTATTTCAAACAGAGTAGTTTGTAAATCTTGGCAATTCGAAATAAAGCTCTGCTCGAACTTGTGCTTGGTTTGCTGAGGTTAAAGTGACCGCAACTCCAATGGAAGGGGGTAACAGTGGAAATGTCGGGTTCACTGGCATGTTAATTAGCCGTGAGATTCGTTTTTTGTGTGCATGACTGTTTTAGACACTATGGGGCAGATTTATAATAACTGGCGCATCCCTGCATATCAGCAGGGATGCGCCAGTTATTGTGCGCCATAGCTCCGCCACCATGGATGCGCCGCATTTACAATGCGGCGCACCATAGGGCAAAAACGGCACAAATGCGTGACGCATCTGTGCCGTAAAAGTGGCGCATTGCTGGAGTTGCGTCGCAAGCGTGACGCAGCTCCAGCAATGCTTTGGGGGGACCTATCTTCACAATGCTGCGTCAATCCTTACGCCTGCTTCAAGCAGGCGCAGGGTTTTGAAGCAGCATGGGCTCAAAAGTGACTGAGTGAACACTCAGCCACTTTTAGGAGGCGTTCCTGCGACGGAACGCCCCCCTCTGCACAGGTACGCCTACTGCTGGCGCAGGGCTTTACAACGTGACGCATCTTCCAGATGCGTCACGTTGTAAATACCCCGCAGCATGGCGCAGGATTTGCGCCGCCGCTGCGTCATAAAAGAGACGCAACGGCGGCGTAAATGAGGCGCAAGGGCCTCATAAATCTGCCCCAATGTTTGTAAAAAAAAAAAAAGGGACATGTTTATGGGTGCAGACAAAAATATTTAGTAGATCATGCGTGTGATTCTACCTCGCTTCCGGCGGTGAGCAACTTTGAACACCAACGGTAGGGAAGTCTGAAACAGAAGGCGCCGTGTCCCTGAGGTGGGCGCTGCACTCAGCATTAAAGTTAAAACAAGTCACAGTCAAGCGGATGCGAAACCAATAAGGCGTCTGGAGCCACTACCAAAATGAAACTAGGCAAGGAATGAAAGCCAAAAACAAGGAGGAGGGGCTATCACACGCTGCACAGTGTGATGGCCGAACAAAACAACAAAACGTTCTCTGAGTGAAATCGCCAGGGATGGAACTAAGCACGCGAAGGAGGGACATTTACGCAAATGCACAAAAAACAAGCCAGCATTTCAGAATGCGACACACAGTAACCAATGACAATCAGTGAGTTTGCCAAAACCCACAAAAGAGATGTAACAGGTTGATCGAAGCTCAATCTAAAAATTACTAATACCTGACTCCCCAGCTATTCCTTTAGCTTTGGGGACCTGGAATAATCTGAACTGTCACACTTTTAGGCGAGAGAGATGGTTAGTTGTTGTTTTGATACGGTCTGGCAGCGATGACAGGGGCAATGGTGGTGCAAGCTGCAGTGGCCTTCTGGTTAGGGCCCTGGCACTTGTTATTTTCCAAATTAAGCACTGCTTACACAACAGTGTAAGTTTACCTTTGTGAATCAGGCCCGAGTTCCGAACTTTGACTTATTCGATGTTTCATTTATATGTCACTTGCAATCAGGGTAACATTGTATGCCACATCATGACATTCTTCCAAATTTCCGTTATGAAAGCGTAGCTTCACTTAAGAAGTCATTGTTCTTTGGAAGTAGCTATGCAAACTATGGAATTGGCATTTTTCACCAGCACATTTTGCTGAGTTGACAACATGAGTGAGAAGAGGTACCTTCAATCAATCATCAATCTGTGGATTTATAGACAACTTCCTGTCACCCGTATGGCAAGTTCCAGTTGATCAGTCAAATAGCCTAATCTTCAGGGGTTTTCAGAACTCTGGAAGAGATGGGGAGGTCCATAGATGAAAGGATAGCTCGTTCCATTTCTTTCCTGCTAGGTAGGAGAAGGAGCTACCTCCGCATCTGCTACGTCGGATGCGGTGGGTGAGGGTTAGAGCAAAGTGCAGGTGTCTGATGGAAGTTCAGGCAGTGGTTCAAGTAGGCAGGTCCTCAGTTGTGTAGGGCCCTGTTTGCATGGGTCAGAAGCTTGAACTGACATCTTTTCTGTACAGGGAGCCAGTGAAGTTCCCTTAGGTAGGGGGTGATGTGGGTTCATCTAGGGAGTTTCACGACGACTCTGGCTGCCGTATTCTGTATGGTCTGTAGTCATCACAGGAGGTGTGCTGTGATCCCTGCTTGGAAAGAGTTACCATCGTCCAGTCAGCTGGAGACGAGGGCCTGGGTGATGGTAAAATTTGAGCTTTGGGGTAGCCATTTAAATATCTTACAAAGCATGCAGAGGATGAAGAAGCAGGAAGACGAGATGGAGTTGATTTGAGTCGCCATGACTAGCTTGTTGTCCAGAATGATGCCTAGGTTCCTTGCGTGTTCAGTGGTAATAGGAGTAGGTCTGAGGTCTGAGGGCCACCAAAATGGGTCCCATGGGGAGCTTTTGTTTCCGAAGGTCAGTACCTCTGTCTTGTCCGTATTGAGCTTCAGGCAGTTGTCCTTCATCCAGTTGGTGACCTCTGTCATGCAGTTCTGGAAGTTGGTGTTGTGGTTGGTGGACTCTTCAGAGCGGGAGATGATTAGTTGTGTATAGGCGTAGGATATAATATTGAGTCCATGGGTTTTGACAATGCTGTCCAGAGGAGTCATATAAGTGTTGAAGAGGGTGGGGCTGAGCGAGGATCCTTGGGGTACTCCACAGATGATTTCTCTGGGTTCGGAAGTGAAGGCGGGCTTTTTGCGTTCTTACAGTGAGGAAACATGCAATCCATCTAAGAGTGGCTCCTTGGATGCCGATGTTGTGCAGCGTTGTGATGAGTGTGTGATAGGAGACCATATTGAAGGCTGCAGAGAGATCTAAGAGGGTCATACCTGTGTTCTGCAGACAGGTCCCAATGGATTTAGTGGAAAATCTTCCTGTATCTGTTGTTACCGGTTTTTCACTCTCATTTGTTTCCCCGTATTCTGCTGTAGGTAGGTTTCTCTCTTACATTCTTTGTCCATGTCTCTTCTGTTAGGTGGTCCCCCACCCCCCCATTCGGTGACCTTCATTAGTAGATCCCTCACACCATTTCCTCACCCCTGCATCTGCTGAGAGATGGCCCCTTACTCTCATGGTTTGTCCATCTTCTACTTGTCAGTGTCTCTCTCGCTTCCATTATTTTCCCTGGTGTTTGATATCACCTCCCCACCTGTCTGTTGGCAGACTCACGCTCAGCACTTGCCCACACCTCTGCCATAAGCTGGCCCCTCACACCCATTCTTTGCTTTTGTGTCTGCCAACAGCAGGTCACTCAGTCACATCCATTGCCCCTCCATCTGCCATCAGCTGGGCTCCCACTTTTCACACCATGTATCTTCCCCTAGCTGGTGCCTCATTGCCATTCTTTCTTCTGTGTTCCTTTTGTGTGGTAGATATTTGAGTGTATATAGTAATTCTATAGCATGAACCTACCCAAACTGTAACTGAGAGCTGTATGTATAAAGTCAACGAGTAAGAGGAGAGAAAGCTGAGTTGTGAATGGGTAATGGATGGTGATGTAGTCTTTTTAAAGAGGTGAATCTTCAACATTTACTAAACTGGAGTAGCTCTAGGGCAGTTCTGATGGATACAGGGATGTTGTTCCTATCCTGTGTGCGTAGATGGAAAAGGCCTGCTATCTGTTTTTTTTTTTAATTCTCAGTCTGATGATGCCCTGGCTGCGGGTGTGCCGAAATCCACCAGAGAAGCTGAGCTTATGTGCAAGATAAGCGGGGGTGGTGGTTGTAATAGCTTTGTGAGTGATGCAGATTGTTTTGAAGATGGTGTGGGCCAGCCTGGGGAGCAAATGCAATTCTATCAGGATGGGGGTGGGGGTGAAGTGATCATATTTCTTCAGATCCCTTATGAGACTTGCTGCGATCTGTAGGATGCCCCTAAGGAGTGCCAGCGGGGAGTCTGAGAGGCCATGGAATAGGGCATTACCTGGATCCAGATCTGAAAGTATGAGGGCTTGAAAAGCAGTTCTGAAGTCGTTTTCTGGAAGAAATGGTTTGACTTTATTTAGAAGAGAGAGCTGGTACCAGGGTCTCTTTATTTGGAAGTATGTTTCTTGAAGGCGAGGTCGGTGGCCGGGGTGAATCCAAGTGACTTGGCATTCAGTGAATATTGAGGTTCAAAGTCGTCCAGGTTCATTTAATTGAGTCAGGTTTGTACAGTTTCTTTTTTATTGTTCTTGGTAAATAATAGGAATTCTTTCTTGGCTGGGTTGAGCTTCAGGTGGGCACTTGATATCGAGGTCTGGATGATGTTCAGGCACTGATTGAGGCTTTGGATGCCTGAACACAGAGGTGACTTTCAAGTGGAGTTATATATCATTGGTATATTGGTGAATCTTGTTGCTTTATCTGCGAGTAGAAACCAAGTAGCTCCATGTAAAGGTTGAGGATGACAAGACATAGTATGGAGCCAAGGGGGACTCCAAAAGTGGAGGGATCTTTTGTGTCCCAGAGATGGATCTCACTCCAGTCATTTACCACTTAGTCTTCTGTATCTTTCTCCAAGTCTCAGATCGTAGGATTTTCAGTTTCCATGCCTGGAGCCTGCTCATACTCTAAATCCACATCTCTCACCTCACTTTTTCTTTCTCTCGGTTTTGGACCGACCCATTATTTATATAAAAATGTGGCACCCTTACACTGTCTCCAAGTCTGACACGCATCCATCCTCTATATACATCTTTTGAAATCTCACTTTATGTCTCCAAGTCTGACACCCACCATGAACATCATGTTTTTCTGTGCATAAATCTCACTTGGAAATTAAACTAGTAGTACTAGGCCAAACAGTCTTAGCATGACGTCAGTTGAATGCACACTTGGAAAATACCTACTTTACCCTCCAGCGCCCTCATGCGGTGCAAAACGTTGTCAAACATAGGCCCACCCTGACAATCATTATAATTCAATGCCACACAGTTATAGGGTGCTCCTCGGATCACAAAAATATCAAAAATATGTACATACAAAGAAATACAACACTTTTAAGCAGTATCGTGGGCTGAGGCTGCATGAGTAAAACCAATGTCAAACATTGTATTCTGTTGGCAAGGAATCAACGTGTAAAGCAACACTGTCAGGCGGTGTAAGGAATCGCAGCCGGGCTGCAGGAAGTCACTCCCACACACACACACTCACACACACACACTCACACACACACATACACACACGAACACACACACCCTCACTCAGCACTGATACGTGGTGCAACGGATATCAGGCAGGTTCGCATGTAATGCACTCACACACAGACGCACACAGCACCGTATTGCAGTGCAACTGATACCCGGCAGATCAATTGATAACACGCTGCAGATCCCGTGGCCTAAGCCTCCCCCCCACCCTCCAACTCATCTCAACTACCCTACGCCCACGGGTTGGAGATAACCAGCCCTCCCCTCCATATACTAGGCCAATCGTGGCTTACATCACACTTAGTCAGAGACCCCGTGAAGAAGGTGGGGGTAGGTAGCGGGACAAATTAGGAGGCAGTCATCAAATGGGGGTTCGCCCACCACTCAGGAAGTTCACCCACAGGATGTGAAGCAGAAGTAATCAATCAATCAATCAAGTGACTACTTACCCGTAAAGGTCTTTAGGCTGCTGATCCATCAAAGGCACTGTGGTTCAGTCGAAGATCCAGGTCTAGAGATCCCTCAAGAATTGAGGCAGTGACGGCAATTGCCTGAGGTGGAGAGGAGGGTGTTCCAGGTCTTTGCTGTGAGGTAGGAGAAGGATCTTCCTCCGGCCGTGGTCTTGCAGATACATGGGACAGTGGCCCTGGCCAGTTGGGCGGAGCAGAGATCCCTGGTGGGTGTGTGGAATGCGAGGCAGAGGTTGAGGTACGTCATGTAGAGCTTTGTAAGAGTGTGTGAGAAGCTTGAAGTTGATTGTTTTGTTGACTGGGAGCCACTGGAGGTCTCTCAGGTGGCCAGTGATGTGGCTGCGGTGGGGATATTGAGGATGAGTCTGGCAGAGGCATTCTGAATGTTCTGCAGTTTCTTCAGGAGTTTCTGGGTGGTACCGGCGTAGAGTGCATTGCTGTAGTCGATTCTGATGCTGTTCAGTGCATGGGTGACTGTGTTTCTGGACTCTGTGGGGATCGACTTGAAGATCTTTTGGAGCAGGCGTAGCGTGTGGAAGCAGGACGATGAGATGGCTTTGATCTGGAGGTTCATGGTGAGCGAGGAGTCCAGGATGATGCTGAGGTTTTGTGCGTGGTCCGTGGGGGATCCCAGATCTGCGAGCCACCAGGAGTCATCCCAGGTGAAGGGGGTGGAACCCAGGATGAAGATTACGGTCTTCTCTGAGTTTAGTTTAAGGCAGCTGTCCTTCATCCAGGTGGCAACAGCCTTCATCCCGTCATGGAAGCTGTTCTTGGCAACTGTGGGTTTCGTTGATGAGGGAGAGGATCAGCTGGGTGTTGTCAGCGTACAAGAAAATATTGAGTCTGTGGTTCTTGACGATGGCTGCGAGCGGGGCCATTTAGATGTTGAAGACAGTGGGGCTCAGGGAGGAGCCCTGAGGCACTTCACAGCTGATCTGTGTAGGATCCGAGTTGAATGGTGGTAGTCTGACTCTCTGTGTTCATCTGGTGACCGGATCCATTCCAGGGCTTTGCCATGGATGCTTGCGACGTGGAGTCTTATGCATAGGGTGTGGTGGGAAACGGTGTTAAAGGTGGCCGAGAGGTCCAGTAGGATGAGGGCTGCAGTGTGGCCTCGTTCGAGGAGGGTGCAGAGTCGTCTCCTGTGGCAGTAAGGAGGGTGGTCTCCGTGCTTTGGTTGCTTCGGAAGCCAGATTGGGAGAGGTCCAGGATGTGGTTCGCTTCGATGAACTCAGAAAGTTGGGCGTTGATGGCCTTCTCATTGACCTTGGTTGGGAAGGGGAGCAGAGAGATGGGTCTGAAGTTCTTGAGGCTCTTCGGTCGGCAAAGGGTTTCTTCAGCAAGGGGTTGATCTCTGCATGTTTCCAGTCTTCCGGGAAGGTGGTAGAGTTGATGGTGCAGCAGAGTTTGGGGTCAATCGAGGTGCCGGCTTTGTTGAAGATGTGGTGCGGGCAGGGGTCTGAGGGTCCCCTGGAGTGGATGCTCTTCATGATCTTGAGGGTGTCATCGGCAGTGAGGAGAGTCCAGCTGGGCAGGGTCTGCTGGGGTCCAGTGTCATTGGGTGCAGTGGTTGCAAGTGGGGTGAGAGGGTCTTGGGTATCGAGGATGTTGAAGCTGTCGTAAATCTTCTAAATCTTGCAGTGGAAGAAGGGGCTGAGGTTGCTGCAGAGGTCTCGGGAGGGTAGGATGTCTGCTCTCTTTGTGCTGGGTTTGGCAAATTCTTTGACCATGGTGAAAAGTTCTTTGCTATTGAGTGCTTTGTTGTTGATCCTTTCTTATAGGGATGCTTGCTTTGTTATTTTAATGAGGCTGTGGTGTGTGGCGGCAGATTTTGAAGGCTGAGCGGTCATCTGGGCTGCTCCTCCATCTCTTCTCAAGACATCTACAGGTGCGTCTGGGCCCATGAAGGGTGGAAGTGAACCAGCTGGCTTTTTGTTTGGAGTGTCGCTTCCATGGCACTTTCTCTGGGGAGGCCAGTGTGTCTGTGCAGTTGCAGATCCATTGGTGGAGGTTGCATGCTGAGGTATTGGCTTCCACGGAAGTCGGAGTTGAGGTTTTGCTGAGGAAGGTGGTGAGCAATCTGTGAGTGCTAATCGGTCACTCAAAAGGGTTCGACAATGTGCCTTCCGGTATAAGCCCAGTTTTGCGAAGTACAGCGGGGTCACTCGGTCTCTTGACCTGCTTCTGATTGTGTCCTTCAGCCCAGTCAATCATTCTCACTACCCAAGGCTGAGCCAGGCAATACTACCTGGCCACACAATGTTGTCAGGACCAGCTGAGGAGAGTGCAGTTGGTCCCCTGCACACAGGGCCCAGAAGGGAACAATCGACGAAAGGGGAATGAAGCAGGTGAGCCTTTCGGAAGAAAGAGGCACCCCGGCAGGTACAAATCGAGAGTCGTACCCAAGCAGTCCAGGCACAATATCTGGGTCGCGGTGACACGAGTCGCACCAGATAGTTCCGGCTTACCAGAATGAAGTGTCACTCTCTCAGTACCTCTCTGGAAAGGAGGCACAATGCCTGGTGCGCGTTGATACGGGTCACACCAGACAGTATTGGTCACACACAACAAAGAGTTGCAAATTCTGTACCTCCCTGGAAATGAGGCACACTGCCTGGTGTGCTTTGATACGGTTCGCACCAGAAAGTTCCATTCACACACAATGATGCAAGTTTAGTGGGTCCTCATCAGGTAGAATGAGGCACTACTATGGATACACCCTCACCTCCGAGGGTCACATCCTGTGAATCGGACACCGCATGCAATGAGCATGCAGTCGGAGTGTTCTACGAGAGAGATGCAACACAATCGAAGTGGACCACGCTGGATCCCACAACCGGTGAATCTGTTTACTGCCAATGAGACACTGATGCATGTTGTGGACCTCACAAGGGCCACACGCCTTAGATGTGGGCAATACATCTGGGGCTCCACACTGGGTAATCCGGTCTCCAGGCACAACTCTTAGTTCCAGGCTCACGCCACGCTACCAGTTGGGATCCAGCAGATAATGTGGGCAATTAAGAGGGCACCGCTCTCAAGGTGTCACAAGTAGATGGTGATGGTCCCTTGTAGGAGGTCTTTGATGTCCGTGAGACCTCCAAAATAACAGGGAGCAAGCCAACAAGCCACTGGAGTGCACTCTTTAGGGTGCCACACAGCAACAGGTAGTCAGCCCAGGATAGCAACTATTCAGGAAGTGTGCACTGTCCCTCCCAGTGGATGTAATCCTCCTTGTACACAACAGATTCCTCTGGCAGTGTGTACCATGCAGTTCCAGGTTCCCTGGTCTTGCATCCCCACAAGTGTATCTCTGCTCTCCTGAAGTATGACACCAGTTGTTATACTGTAGCGTGACTTTGAATTTGGGGGTGGTTCAGAGGGTCTTACTTTGAGCCACAGATGTCTCACCTGGTGGAGAGGTGTGGTGCAGCGGCCAGGGCAGCTGACTTCGGAGCACAGGTTTCACGGTTCATCCCTGGCTCCAGTGGCAGCTCAGCTCAGCACCATGTGAATCTGGGCAATAGCTCAGTTAATTTCCACGATGGCCCCCAGCGCCTTGAGACCCGTAAGGGTGAGTTGCTTGTGCTTTACAAATACGGATTTACACCTAAATTTCAGTCCTGTCTGCCATGAGGCCGTGGAACACAGATCTTATTCTTCAATGGGTTTATGATCTGGCTCTAAGAGGCCAAGTGTCAAAACCTCACTTCCCAATCTATCCAGCCAGGGCCTCAAATGGCAGAAGTCTGTTTTTGCAGTTGCATGCCCAATGTTCATAACTTTCACTGGGGAATGCAGAGATGTGCTCCCCCCAGGATCCAGTATGGGATGCAGTCAAGCTAAAAGGAAGCAAAGAGGCTTAGAGCAGAAAAATACCCACTTTCCAGAAGTGGCATTTCTAAGCTATTAATGACAAATCCATTGATAGGAAACATTATGAGGCTGCTCCACTGCAATCCACTATTGCATCTTGAAGTAATTTCAACCATTTCCCCGTGTTATCATATGGGAAGAGCAAACCTCAGAGTTAGTGAAAAGACACATGGGTATTCCTCACAACCTGGGCAGGGAACACATGTGTACCTACCAAGCCTTTCACCTATTACTCGCTTCACCCCTAAAGACGTACCCTAGGGGTGCTCTAGTGGTAGTGAAAGTTCCTCTCAGGATTGGCTAGTGATTTAAAGAAGCCAACCTGATCACAACTGCAATTAAACTCAGACAGACCTGCAATAGCAGACTGGACACATGTTTAAAATACCAGAGGTGCAAGTGCGCACACACAGGCCTGCAATGGCAGGTTTGTGGCATGTTTCAAGACATCAGGTGAGCACTACTTCCTAACATGAAGGGCACGCACAATTTCACACTGCATTTACAGTGGGAAAGTGCCCAAAGCCCTGAGGCCACTATAAGTGAATCAGCAAAACCCAGGAGGCAAAAGCAAAAAGTTTAGGGAAACACTACCTGAAGAGTATCAGGTCTAACAGTCTTCCTCCATGTTTAGGACTCACAAATACTCTATATCCAAGTCTGGAATGCTTTCAGCCTGTCTTCAAGTTTATGACCCATCAATTCTCCATATCCAAGTCTGCGACCCTCTCACTCTGCCTTTTGATCTAGTACTATCCCCTAAATCGAAGTGAGGAACCTGGCTCTGATTCTGAAAGCCATAATGGAAGGTGCAGATTTCTCACCAGACCCTACAATCCCTGTGCTGAACTAGATATGTTTGTTCCGCTGTCGGGGAACTGGGAAAAGGACAGACAAAGAACAAGCATTTGCAATGCAATAGGTCTCGCATTTTAAGCTATTGGCATTGCAAATGACAATGCCTTTTATTTATCTGATTTCAAAACCAACACAGAGATGAAAGGTTTGTCATTTTACTATGCCAGTAGCTCAAATACTCACAAATACGAGACCTATTGCATTGCAAATGCTTGTTTGAACTATAATGACATTTGACATTTTTATTTTGTTTTGGAAGGACAGCTACAGACTTTAACCAACTCCATTTTGCCAACGATAATGGGATTGTGTTTTTGCTTTTCTTTGCATAATGGTTACATTTTTTTCCAGGTACAATAGCTATGGACTACCCTGTATTAACACAATTAAATGCGTAGTTACTGTTGCAGGTAGGACAGCGATGGACTTTACCAACTGCATGTACACAAGAACAATTACATTTCCTGTCTTTTTGTCTTGGTTCAGAGCTGTGCACATAATATAGCTTGCACATTTCTCACTGGCAGTATGCTTCAATTAAGCCTCTGCATAATTTTAACTAATTATGGGAAAGTTGCCATTGCTTTTGTAACACTTGTGTCCCTATTATTGTCTCATACCTAATAACACCACGCTAACCGGAAACATGTCCCTGTTTAGCATTTTTTATAATTTTAATAAAATGGCAAATATTAATTTGCCATTTTTATAAAATGTATTATTTGGTGAGAGGATACGGCCAGAGCTGCTGACTTTGGAGATCGGGAACCAGGTTGGAGCCTCAGCGTCGGCTCAACATCCTGTGATTCTGGGCAAACCACTTAATCTCCCCGTGCCTGACAAAAAATGAATGTGTTCTTGTGTAAAGTAACTGGTGCTCAGCGCTCCAATACCTTCGGGTCGAGTTTGCACCATACAAATCTGCAAAAAATATAGAAAAAAAACTGTATTTATCTTGTTTGCTTTCTTCAATTGTTAATAATAAATAGGACTGGTTTACAATGATGTACTTAACTAATAGTGTACGCAATCCTATTCAAACCAACGTGGTGTTTTTAACTGTACTTTTGTGGCAGCGTTCTGTACTCTCCTGAGTTTACAGCATGGTCTCACAATCTTAAACGTAAACATCAGTTCTTTCCTCTCTAAGTTGATACATGTCTCTAAACCTCGGTAACCCACTGTATAACTTGCAGGACGCAGTCCACTCATTTCAGGCACAAAATAAAAGCTCACTCTATAACCTGCCATAAACATATAGAGTTTGTAAGGTGTAAAGTCCTATATAATGTTCTGGTTCCAGGCTCCCTGTATCACATGTAAGACTTGCTGTCTCACTAAAATGCAAACTGTCTCTGGGGTGCAGGGCAAATGCCCCCTCTGTAACATACAGGTCGCAAGGTTTCAGTTTGTATCTGTTTTCGGCTCTGAATGCACCATTAGGCATAAAAGCTTCTGACTTTTAGCTGTTGCCACCCACTTAATAGCTTCTGGCTTCCCCGCATTTGCACAGTTATAATATGTAGCTACTGTCGCAGGCAGGACAGGTACGAACTTCACCAACAGCTTTTACCCGCAGCATAATAGAATTTTCAGTTTTTTTCTTTCTCTGTTGTGTGTGCAGTGTGCAGACTTCAAAGACTATTTCAAAAGCATTGTAGTTTCGCACCTTAACATTTTAACATTATTTAACATGAATACACTATTTTACTTGCCTACAAGCTGCAGCTGTTTGTAACAAGCTGTCTCCGTGGAGCTGACGGGGGACGGAAAGTGAAAGCATGCGATGCGCTTGTGAGCACGCGGTGGGATCCAGAGACGAGACGCCATGCGGGCGCGCTGGTGGGAGCGTGTGAAGCAGAGGAGACACCATGTGCGTGCACATCAGATGTCCGTTCGCGCACATGGTTTGTCTCCCTTCGCTAGGAAAAGCCACAACAATAGAGTCTCGCCAAGCGAAGCAGCTGCGCTGCGTTCGCTAGGCGAGACTTAAAAATTAAGGGGAATGTGTAAAACAAATGTGATCCACTTTTAATTGCATAGTACTCAACATTTTCTTGTTTTGTTTTGATATTAGTACGTTATTCTCTCGTGTGAGTATTGACTGCATAAATTCAGTTCCAATGTATTGCACATTCTGCTATGCTGATGAATTGGATTTTATTTACTGTTATCTCCCCATTACACATAGTGATTTGCAGCGGTATCACATTAAGACTAGGGGAATGACCACAAATTCAGCAAGTTTACGCAGAATTACGTGAGAAAAAGTATTCTGCATATAGCGTTATTTTGTTAGCGCAAAAAAATGCCCCCTTGCATTCAAAATGGATGCAAGGATACATTTTACGTTAAGAAATAGTGCTCGCTAAATGCGCACTTGAGGTAGAATATCCCCCAAGGTACACCCAGCTTTCAGCACTAGTTTCTAAGTGCAGAATGCACCCTCACATCCAAAGTGGGCGCACGGATGTATTTTGCACTCAGAAAATAGAGCTAAACGAAACAGAAAATAATCAGCAGTGCAAGCAGCCGTTCGTGCTCACTCACTAAATGTGCTCCTGCTGTAGGATTTTTTTCCACACAATTACTCTTAATCACATGAGCGGGTCTGATTGTGTTATTATCGGTAATTCCGTGTGAAAGAGTAACGCATAATAACCGAAATTACTCCGGTGTCATTGAAATTACATGAAGCCCTAATTAAGACGTGCCAGAATGACCTAGTTCTAGGAAACCCTTGCCCCATATTGGAACCATATCTCTCAGGGGCGGGACAGGGACAACCTTGTGGACTTTCCAGTGACCCTATACAAATCGCCCATTGTGTGAGACCGTACGCCCGTTAAACGTATACAATCGCATAGTTATGAAGAGAAATATTGAAAAAGGATGGCATGTAGTCACAGTTTGCAAATATGCTTTATTTTTATTTACATTCACAAAGTAATTAGACCAAATGGGAAAAAAATACGTATATGAATCTTGCATCTTCATGCCCCAAGCAAGCAAAGAGGATGTCTGGGGGGTCCGTAGGACCCGCTTTCTCCCCTCCAGAGGGCTGCTCTCAGGAGGCGCACTGACAGTTTGCCACATTTTAGGTGCGCCTCCTAAGAGCTTCTTTGCCTCTGCGCCCACATCTGTAATACAGCGCGGGCGCAGAGGCAAAGGAATCCCCTCATTTGAATGGGACAGCACCCCCATGCAAATGAGGGAACGCGCTCTTGAGGTAGCGCTGGTGCTTTAACTGCTCCAGCGCTATTGGTATTACAGAAGGGGTCGCACAAGTGTCTGCGGTCCCTTCTATAATACCAACGTGCCCTGTGGGCACGCAAAGCGGGCACGAATGCCTGTTGCGCCCCCGGGGCACCTTCTGTAATAGGGCCATTGGGCTTCTAAGGTCTATTGGGGCCTTCTAAAGTGTAGCATGGGAATGTGCTCCCTCGCGAGAGTGGACTGAGCCTGGTTCCCCAGTTTCAAATTCGACAGCTCTAGCCAGAGTGCCACATCCTCTCAATACTGAACACCATACTGCCCCACTGAGAGAAACTCGCACTGCTTTCAGCTACAACCCAATTGTGCCCCACTATAAACTCCTGGATGTGTCTCAATTCAAATGATGCACTAGACAAGAGCAATATGCTGCCTGAAAAACACAAAGTAACAGCATCATGGAACAAGCAAACACTCATAGGGAATGCAAGTTTAAGTAAAGCATGCGACTGTAAGCAGGAACATGGTAACCTTAACGCTTTTACTCTCGTTATTCAGAAATCAGTGAGTGATTTTTCCTTAAAAGTTAGGGACCTCGACTACAGGGCCAAGAAGAGACCCGTAGAGAGACCCGTTTCAATGTGCGTTGCTAATATCCTTACAAAACCTAAGCAGTTTGGTTTAAAAAGATCACATTCCTGAACACAGAGCTGCGGTACTAAGTTTATAAGCTAAAAATAAAGAAAAACCACTTAAAGGGATCACCTTAAACGTTCTCCACTCCACCCATCAACCAGGTATTGCAGTCCCTCCAGGAATGGTGCACTTCCCCACCCTGGGAAAACAATGCTGGGCAAAGAAAGAAAGAAGATAAAAAGAGAGTAGCTTCACTGGTAAACTTTGTAAAGTGGCGCTAATGTGTGTGGGTGGGAGTAAAACCAATCTGGCCTGTCTGCGACCCCTCTGTAGATAAAGGCCTTTCTCCTACCAGCTGTTCCAGGCAGAGCGCGAGCCGCGCCGGTGCTCAGCTGACGGCTGCCTTTCCGGTCCTGGCTGTAACCGCGCTGCAATCACAGCGATGGTGCTATTTCCCTGGACTTTTATTTATTAAATGTGCCACAATGACTTTCTGCTCCACCGTGTCCATGTTAATTATCCCCGTCCTTCTGTCCTTATGCACAGCCCTTCATTTGCATGAAGTCACGGCGGCGCCGCAGTGATTTTGGGCTCAATGGTGTCCGTCAGTGTTACTTAGCCCCGCCCGTCCCTCCTCCACTGTTGTTACACACCCCTGCCTTCTGCCTGTACATGCCCACTTGTTAACTTATCGTCCTATAGGGTCAACATTACATTTTACATCACCCTCAATTAAGGCAGAAATAGGGCGCTGTGAGGTCACGGTTTACTCTAAAGCACCGAATTGGGTAGGAGGCAGTGTGGCATTTATTGCTGGCCGCAGCTTTCTTCCCTTCTAAGCTGCACACGAAGCACCTTTAAAATTTACATTTTTTGTTTTTACCATTCATTTTGACAGAACATTGCTGTAAGTTATATAAGCGAACTCTCAGACAGACAAGACAATTCTGCATTGTTGCTGGTACAATTCTTTAAACAGCACATCATAATCAAATATACATGAAACCCCCGCTCCAGACAGGCCAACCATCCACGTATAAACCTCTCCCCCAAGAGCAGATATCAATAAAATAAGATGCCTTCAGGGCATAAGGTTAATTTGTTCCTTTTTACTTCCACTATTCCTTGGGTGGGCACAGTGCTTAATTTGTAAAAGGTTAAGTCCCGGTGCTCAAAAACAGCATTTGAGGTGCCCTGGAATTTTGCATTTCATGTGTACTGGATGGGAGGAATCATGACTTTCCACAGCGCTGTGGAGGAGGGGGATAAGATGTCTCACATCTTCTCAGACAGGGTGAACTGGGCCCTGTGCAAACTGCCCAGTGCAGGAAGTAGTGTCACGAACCAGACGGGCAGCCGGCCAGCGTGGGGTCTGGTGCTAGGCTGGAAGGGAAAGGGGCACATCTGGGACGCATGAGGGGGCCAGGCGCTGGAGCTTACACAGCCAGGCCTTTTTCGATGCCTGCGGGCAACTGAGGCGCAGGTACCAGTACAGGTCTGGCAGGAATCTACCACCTGCTCTGGTAACTGCCGGCCGACAGAGAGCCAGTAATGGGACACATGCAGCAGCTGGCAACGGGGAGAATGATGAACCCGCTGGAGTGCCAATACTGGGGCAAAGGCTGACACTGGGTGATGCTGAGCTCGCCGGAGTAAGGAGAACAAGCATTTGCAATGCAATAGGTCTCGCAGTTACACGAGTTAAAGCTATTGGCATTGTAAATGACAATGTCAATAGGCATTGTTATTTGCAATGTCAATAGCTCAAACTCGCGTAAATGCGAGACCTAATGCATTGCAAATGCTTGTTCTTCCACCTATTTTACTATGCAATAGTGCAAGTAACCCATCTGATTTAAAAAGCTATTTATTTTAATTTTTTTATATAGCGCTAGCTTGACCCGTAGGTATCAGAGCGCTTTACATACATACTGTAAAGAAAAACAGATGGAAATTGCATTACATAGTAGGCAGGCAGTAAGGAAGCACAAGCATTGGAAATGCAATAGGTCTCACATTTGTTTGAGTTAAAGCTATTAACGTTGTAAATGACAATGTATTTTACCCATGTGTCATGGAGTGTATGCATGTGGTGCGTTGTGGAATTATGTGGGTTGGATTGAAACTGTTAGTTGTGGAAGTGTATGGTGTGGAATTTAGTGGTGTGGGGTGGATTTGTGTAGTGGAATTATGTGGTATGGTGTGCAGTTGAATTATATAGATAGTAATTATGTGGTATTGAGTGTACTGTAATTATGTGGACCGGGATTTTGTGTAATGGAGTGAAATATGTGGAATAGTATTTTGTGTCTTGTGTAGTGGTATGAAGTAGAGTTTATATGGTATGCTGTTGCATTCTGTTTCATGATATGGAATGTGGTGTGGATTGGACGTATGTGGTGTGGTGTAATTGTGTTGTTGAGTTGAATTATGTGGTTTGATGTCAAATTATGTGGTGTGGATTGGAAATGTGTGGAGTTGAATTGTGTGGCGTGTAACTGTCTGGATAACTTTGCCTTTTTGGTGCTAAAAAACCCAAATAGGAACTAAGATCCAAATCTGTGTCCCTGAGATTCGATCAAAAAGTATGTGGGTAATTAAGACACTTGCTTGGCCGCAAGGCCATAAATCTACATAATCTTTTAGTTCTGGACATGGCCCTAGCATATACATTTGCAATCATATCTAGGAACTCAATAAATAACCATGTAGGAGGCCAAATCAGCGGCACACATTTATGAACTTGGTACCGAGGCTGGACAGGATAACCAGCCTTGCCATCTTGATCGCACCTCCAATAAAGATTGCCTATTTGTGCACTGAACGCAAGCAGTGGCTCTGGATACTTTAAACATCATTCCACTTGGACTAGTCCGATTACCCAAACCAAAAAATCCAATTACTATAGGTTTTATTCTGATGCACATCTAACACCTGAGTTTGAATGTTTGCCTTTTATTTGAATAGTTTTAAGCCATACTAAATTATATAAACTTAAGCCGCTTTCGCTCCCACCTTAGAACATTTCAACAAGCAGGACTTCTTGTTGACATTACAAATGCATTCCCGGAGTCATCAGCATTCATGCCCTTTAGATAGGCTAACATGAATAGCACCAACGTTGTGCCTTTACAAGTGCCACAGTGGGAAGAACCCAATATAACTGGCTGCATTCTGTAAATGAAGATATGCAAGTATGCCAATCCACCTACCAAACATGGCATAGAAAGTACCTGAAAGTCGGGAAGCCGCGTCAACATTGCAGTGTTCTAGAGGAAGATAGGAATATTAAAGTAACTGTGGCTGAGTGCTAATCCAAAATAACGTGCTTTGCTGGGTGTAATGCATTGAGTTATGTGGCGCACATATCAGTTTCAATCCGATAACTTCAGCAAACATTACCATGGTAAGCGGATTTGCTGTAAAGTTATTACTGTACATTCCGAGCTCGCAGAGATATATGGGTTTTAGAAGTTACGATTAACATTGGCACACACATCAGGCCGCTCTTGGCAAGGTCTCTAGTGGTAAGCGTACCTTTCTAGAATTAGAGAAATAGAAACTGGGGTGGTAATATGCAGCAGACATGCCAACTGCCACTTGACTATCTTCCCATTAGAATGAAAGCAGAATTAAAAGGGTGTTTAACTTGATAGGACTGGAAAAACATCAACTACAGGCTATGGAGCAGTGGGAAACACTGCAGACTTAGCATTATATCCGCACTGGCACTGCGGACAATCGATTAATAGCTAAGGCTACTGAAATTCTGCAATACCGGGAGAAACAAATTATGCTGCAGGGTTAAATAGATTGTATGGCAAGTAAGAGCAAAATATACGATTTACATAACCTTGGCATATTCACACATTAACATTGTCTGGGCAAAGGTTTAACCTCATTCGCACCATTTTAACATCCAAATACACTAGTAAGCAACTTAACAGGTGGCCAGTCAACCTGTGCATAAGGTGTTGCGCAGCAACCAGTGTAGCTGCAATTTTAGTACCTTTTGAGCTAGACACTTTTTGGTTAAAATCTAAAATATGCAGCGGATAATTATGCGGCAAATCCGTAATTCTGCAGCTCTGTTAATAGCAAAGGCAATAGATGTGAAAGTGGCAATTAAAGTGCAGTTTAGGTCATCCATTTTCGACAGCTTAAAATATAATATATTTATAATAATAATAAATTTAACAGAGATGAACACATTTCTGCATAATTCGGCTGCAACCGGTTAAATTAAGAGGGCTGTGCAGGTTTTATTCATTCAACTCGTTCTGGGAGTTCCACCCGAAGCCTCTTTCCAGTAAAATGCATGTAAATGTAGTCTCTGAAGGGACGTGCTTGGCTCCACCCGAAGCCTCTTTCCAGTATATCTTATTTAAGATAAATGTAAATGTAGTCTCTGAAGGGCGTGCTTGGCTCACGTTTTGCTTTTTGACTAACTGCTGATACCTAAAAAATGTGGAAAGATGAGGAAGCTTCTGTGAAGTATCGCATGACTGGTCAAAGGCAGTAACTTCCTTTTACCTGTCTCGGTTCGTTTAATCATGGAAGAGGTCTCCAACAGCACTCAACAACTTTAACTAAATTATTCAACGCGATTATCAGAGTGTTAGTTACCAATGACTGCACTTCAGTACGCCGACTCATGGTGGATGTGGTTTGAAACACTCCAACTAATTAAACCAAGAAAGGCAAAAAGGTTGCGGTTAACAAACACATGGGGTGCAACATACAAAGCTGGGGACTTTAAAACTGGGGAACGAGGTTCTAGTCTCGGCATAAACTCTCTGTGCCTTTCAAAAATAAAATGCAGACACATGTTGAGTATTAAAAATACAGCAAAGCAAAGGCGAAAGCCTGCTATTTGTTGTTGCATGTGTAAAATTTCAAAGAGGAGGCAGGCAGATGCAGTGTGGTGTGAGAATACTTGTGACAACTGAAAACAAGCTTTGTGACGCGGCCGCGAAAGTGAAAGTGATCGCGATCGCGATTACGATCGCGATCGCGTGCTACGGAGGAAAGACACATGGCGCTGCACGCGTGCACGTTCACGTGCACTGAAGCTTTAGGCCACGGCAGCACTTTGAAAAGCCTGACAAGCTTTGTGACGCGGCCGCGAAAGTGAAAGTGATCGCGATCGCGATTACGATCGCGATCGCGTGCTACGGAGGAAAGACACATGGCGCTGCGCGCGTGCACGTTCACGTGCACTGAAGCTTTAGGCCACGGCAGCACTTTGAAAAGCCTGTATACAAAATGTCTCGGCCAGATCAGCGCAAGCGCTGGATCAGACGAGACCTAAAAAGGTATACCTCGGCCCTGTGAATTAAGTACTGGGGCTGAGCACCGTAAACCACCAGCAGAAATTAAGTACTGGGTAGGCAGTATTTTTGTGGCCACTGTGTTGCCCACTTCCAGGTTTGGCAAGGGCAAAAAAGGGCGATACAAGAGTAGCTTGGACTAATAAATCAATGGCCCCTCGCCTCGTCTAAAGTCACTCAGGTAACCGACCCCACTGAGAGCCTTCACTTTCTAGCAAAGGTGGAAAACAGGAAAAGGAGGGAGGAGAGAGGAGACAGTAGGGGCTCTCTGCACGGGCATCGGGGGAGGGGAAAACATGAGAAGTAACGAGACTAAAGCACCAAGTGAGAGAAGTGAAAGATATTCTTAGAGTGCTGGGGAACTTTTTTTTAAAAAACGGAACATTGTGTACTTTATACTTTATAGCACAATATTTTAAAGATTGTTCCCAAACTGAAACGCTTTTTCTTTTTTCCCCACCTCCTTAGGGATCCGTCTTCAAGCCGGCAGCAGATACGGGGCGAGGTCAGATGGCAATCCGTGCAGTGCAGACTGCAGGCAGCTGTGGTGGAGGTGCGATAGAATTCCCGGAGCCTCAGGGGTGCAACAGTTGAAAGGGGCAGAGGGCTGGTGGCCTCTGTGATGTCACCTTTATGCTGTGACTATTGGATTGGTCACAGGTAACTGGAGAGGCAGGTCACAGCCAGGTCAAGTGCAGGGCCATTTGGTCGCGCACTAATGGCCTGCCAAATGCCAATTTCAGAAGAGAGAGGGGAAATTCTTTTGTCCCCTCGTCCCCCTCACCCTTGTCTCCTGTGTCCCCCCAACTCCAAAATCTGGGGGGGATATGTCCCCCACGTCCCCCACGTCCCCCACAGTTCCTTCGCCCATGGTCTCTGCAAATCAAACGAGCCTTGGCATAATTCAAAACAGTTTGTACTGGTCCCATGAAACAACCAAAAACCCCACACATATACTCTGCATATATGGGTCATGCAATCATAGGTATACTGCATACAATCAGTGAGTCCTGGGCTCATGCAATTATACTTATACCGCGTAAAATCAGTGAGTCCTGGGCTCATGCAATCATAGTTATACCATATAAAATCAGTGAGTCCTGGGCTCATGCAATTATAGTTATACTGCATAAAATTAGCGAGTCCTGGGCTCATGCAATTATAGTTATACCGTATAAAATCAGTGTGTGGTGAGCTCATGCAAATCATAGTTATACCGCATAAAATCAGTGAGTCCTGTGCTCATGCAATTATAGTTATAGTATACCGTATAAAATCAGTGAGTCCTGAGCTCATGCAATTATAGTTATACCGTATAAAATCAGTATGTAGTGAACTCCTGCGATCATAGTTATATTGTATAAAATCAGCGAGTTCTGGCTCGTGCGAATCACAGTCATGCAGATGAAAATTGAAAACAACATGTCCTGGGATCGTGCAAGCCACAGGATTGCAGATCAAAGCAGTGCATGATGGTATCATGAAACAAAGGGTTTCTCAAAGCAGAACATGCAGGTGCCATGAAACAAAATGTTCTGTGAAACCATGGTGCAACTATATGATGATGACTGACTAGGAACACAAGGCAAACTTAGTTTGAACACTGTATGCCTTCTGCAAGGCACTGCTAAGGCCCTCAAATTGAGTGACTAGGTTAATCTAGACTGTCACAATCTGTGTGTGACTCTCTATATATGGATTCTAAGCTATGCAAAGTTACTACTTTTTCCTGTTTTAACGCACACGTTCATAGAGGTATATAGCCTGGAGGAAACTGCATTGGGAAAAGTGGTGCGTAGTGGGAAAGATGTGGAGATTGGGGCTCGTTAACCCTACATCTGCACATTATTCCCCATACAAAATTGGTTATTGGTTGAGGGGGATGAAGCCTACTCAAGCAGCAACCATAATCCTTGTTAGGTTGAGGCGCACTTAAACCCCAAGTTACCATGTGCTCAACAATCTGGTTGTTTGGTACAGAACAGTCAGGCTTAGCTTAGAGGCAATGAGTTAAGTATTTATGCAGCACTGCAAACAATAATAAAGCGAAACAACACAAGACAAATCCCATACCAATTTAGAAACATAGAGTAAATTCTAATAAATAAAACAAGACCTAAACAACAAAAATCCAATAAGTAGAACCGGAGCTATGCCAGTTTAAAGATTAAAATAGTGCCAAAAAGTACAAAGCGCCAACTCTGGATATCTGGTTATGCCGGACTGGGACAGATCCACAAGTCCAGGCCATCAGCCATGGAGTACAGGCCGGCTGAGGGACCCAGTTAGGCCCGCTGAACAAGAGTACCTTAAATCCTGGTTGTGGAAGGTTGCGCGGTCCCATGGATGAGTCACACTGCCGAGGCAATGTGCTGGGTCCAAAGAGCTGCTGTGGTGAGATGCTAGGTCCTCCATCATCATCAAGGATCCCATTGAGGATGGCTTGCAATGCATTGGTTCCATAGAACTGCGAGGCTGCGATAACCTGCTATATCATCAAGGCTCCTGTCGACGAGGTATTTGCGATGCAATGCGAGGGCTGGCGTTAGGGAATCTTTGCACAGCTGTGGCTCTGTTGCAGGCTGTAAGATCGTGCTTGCACTGGGTGAACCCTCAAAACAGAGGCGATGCGTTGGTTCTGCTCAGAATTGTGCCACGCAGCAGAGGTTCTGCTGGATCCACAGATGAGTTGGAAGAGCACTTTCAGGCCCACTTCCAATAGTCTAGGACTGGGAGGGCACCACTTGGCAGGGTAGGACTCACAGATGACATAGTCCAGGTGCTGGGTTCAAGGTTGTTGGAGCGTTCTTTCACTAAGGCTATATAGTCAGAAGGCCAGCCAACTAGCTCTTGGAGTTACTCCGGGGTTCCGGGTTCAACAGATTCAGGTCCAGTCCTTCTCACCCAGGCAAGAGGGCAGCAGTCATTTAAAGCAGAGGTCCAGCAGAATGGCAGTCCTTACAGCAGCACAAGTCATACTTCCTGGAAGAGTATTTACAGGTCCAGAATTGTGCTGAAGAGGTGGTATCTGGGGTCCAACATTAATACCTGGGCCTTCCTTTGAAGTGAGGGAAGCTTTTAGAGGTTTCCCTTTGAAGTCCACAGGCATCCTGCTTTTCATGTCCTATCTCCAGACTAACTACAGGGGGTATGCAGCCCTTTGTGTGGTGGCTGGGGGCAGCCTATTAAAGTGTAGGCAGGGCTGTGCCCATCTGTGCCCTCCCAGTCTTCCAGTGATGGCCTATCCAGGCAAACTTTAATATGTGTGGCTGTCTAGGAGGAATACACAAAGCTCAACTGTCAGCTACACCCAGGCATGTGATTCAGAGACAGGCTGCACACACTAAGGTGCCGATTCCGATCCGTTAAAAAAAATTACCGTCCGACTCGTATCCATATTTTTTTACGTACGAATCGTACAAGTACCGTACAAACTGCGAAGTGCGATTCGTACGTGAAAAATACATACGAATTGCGTCGGGAAAATGGTCCGGGAGGGAGCCGTAAATTTTTACGTCCAAATAGCGTCGGGAAAAGTGTCCGATAGGGAGCTGGACATTTTTATGTGCAAATCGTAAAACAAAAGTTCGAGCGCGCAAGTACGATCCGTAACGCCCGTCCGAATACACAACCGCATGTAAAAAGCCCCGTACGGAGCGAACGCTGTAGCACACATGTACACGGGTAAACTTGTGCCCGGATACGAGTCGTACAGCCCCCCCTCACCCCGCACATGTCAGCACCGTACCCCCGTATCTCAGCACCGTACCCCCCTCCGCACCATACCCCAACACCGTAGCACAGCCCCGCACCTGTACGCACCGTACCCCAACACCGTAGCCCAGCCCCGTACCTGTACGCACCGTACACCCACCCCCCGTGTAGGTACGTGCCGTCCCCCCACCCCCATAGGTACGCGCCGTCCCCCCACCCCCGTAGGTAGCCGTACCCCCACCCCCCCGTAGGTACGCGCCATCCCCCCACCCCGTAGGTACGCGCCGTAACCCCACCCCCGTAGGTACGTGCCGTACCCCCACACCCCGTAGGTACGTGCCATCCCCCCACCCCCATAGGTACGTGCCGTCCCCCCACCCCCGCTATGCACTGGGGGTACGGCGCGTACCTACAGGGGTGGGGGTACAGCACGTACCTAAAGGTGGGTACGGCGCGTACCTACGGGGGGGGTAGGGTGCGTACCTACGGGGGTGGGGGGACAGCGCGTACCTACGGGGGGTGTGGGTGTACGGCACGTACCTACAGGGGTGGGGGGACGGCGCGTACCTACACGGGGTGGGGGGACCGCGCGTACCTACGGTGGGGGTACGGCGCGTACCTACGGGGGTGGGGGGACGGTGCGTAACTACGGAGGGGTGGAGGTATGGCGCGTACCTACGGGGGTGGGGGGACAGCGCGTACCTACGGGGGGGTGGGGGTACGGTGCATACCTATGGGGGTGAGGTGACGGCGCGTACCTACACGGGGTGGGGGGCCGGCGCGTACCTACACGGGGTGGGGGTACGGCGCGTACCTATACAGGGTGGGGGTACGGGGCGTCCTACGGGGGGGTGGGGGTACACGCGTACCGTGCCCCCTTTTCCTCGTGCATCGCGGCGTACTTAGCTTTTCCGGCACTTTTTGGCTCCCGTAAAAATATAGCCGTGCGGAGTGCTGTGGGTACGAATCGTACTTGCTGGTCCGTAAAACGCTGCCTGACTCCATGCGGACGTCGCGTAGGCGCTGTCCAGGATCGGAATTGTATGTATTTTTTAGCCGCCCGGTGTTTTTTACGAATCGTACGGAAATGGTATTTCTGTACGAATCGTACTTGCTGGTTTGTACGGTGGGTTTCCCGGGTACGAGTCGTATGGAGAAAACGCTCCGTACGACCATTTGTACCCGGGTTTTACAGGATCAGAATCGGCACCTAAATGTGTAAGGCAGGAAAATGCCAACTTTCTAAAAGTGGCATTTTCACAATTGTAATGTAAAGTCTGACCACCATGAGAAAGGACTTTTCATTATAACTCCAAAGACACCAAACATGAACTGGGTACCTGCTCCCATTTGGAAATTATCACTTATTAGATGCAATAAAGTAAGTAAATGTTAGCCGATCCTAGAGGTAGGACTTGCAGTAGAGAAAACTAATTTAAGAGTTTTTTACTACCAGGACATATAACTAAAAAGTACATAGCCCACTTTTTAAATATACTGCACCCTGCCCACTAGGCTGTCAGGGCCTACCCTAGGGACGACATATAATAATACTAATAATAATACATTTTCGAAAGTGCATAGCTACCTCAAATGAGGTGTCCCTATGCTAGGTACAGGTATCCACAGTCCTTAATGCAGCTATTAAACTCCCATAGATCATGCAATAAGAACCAAGTTTTAATTTTTTTCCTGAAAGCGCACTCTGACTGGACTTGACGAACCATCAGTGACAGAGCATTCGATAACTTTGTTTCCAAATAGCTGAAAGAACTTCCACCTAAGCACACTTTCTTTACTTTGGGAACAGACGCTTGCATCTCCCTTGCCGATCTTAAGTTTCTAGTTGGAATATATGGTCTAACCGCAGATTGAAGGTACTGTGGTCCTTTGTTAGCAAATGGCTGGTGACAATAAAACAAGGCTTTAAATGAAGACCTCTGCCTCACGGAAGTCAGTGCAGCTTCTTAAGTATGCAGGCTTTGTTAGATTCAGTAGGAGAAGCACAGCAGCGTTCTGCACTCTTTAGAGTCTCCTGAGCTGGCCCTGTGTGACTCCAAGATACAACACATTGCAGTGATTAAACCTAGATACAATCAGAGCCTGAACTATTGTTATTTCCTGCTGGCTCTGGCAGAAGGCACAAAATGTTCCTCAACATCTTAGCAATCCAAAGCATTTTCCTGCCACTGCAGTTATTTGGCTGTCAAAAGACAGTTTTTCATCGTACTAAATGCCATGGTTCTTGATATTGGGGTTGGGATCAGGTAGTGGGCCCAAATCCTTGGGCCATCCTGCAGTGGACCAGATGTTTGAGTGATTTCCCAAGGTCAGAACCTCCGTCTTTCCAGCATTGAGCATAAGTAAGACAGATCCAGTCCTTCCACCTGGCAACCTCTGCAACGCAAAGGCGTAAAGACGAAGCCATGTGGGAAGAGTTCCTTGACACGTGATGATAAGCTGCATGTCATACACATATGAGATGATGGTAATTCCACAGCGCTCAATGACATCTGCAAGTGGTTGCATGTACATTCTGAACAGTGTTGTACTCAAGGACGAGCCCTGCGGCACTCCATGTTTCAGTGGAAGCACTTTTGACTGGTATGGTTTTTGCGATACCTGAGAGGTATGCTCCTGCAAAAAAGAGGCAACCCATCTTAGTGCTTTATAGGCCATTTAACCGTTGTAGAGTCTCTCAATCAGGATGTTGTGGGACACAGTGTCGAAAGCAGCACTGATATCCAATTATAACAATCCCGCAAATTTGCCTGCATCCAAAATCTGACAGATTGACTCTGTCTCGAGCAACAAGGCTGACTCAGTACTGTATGAGGGGCGAAGCCCGATTGCATCCTGTGGTGAAAGTTGTGGCTCTATATAAAGCTCGAAAGCTGTTTATTAACAAACTTCTCTATGATTTTGGAAAATAATGGAAGCAGCGAGACCGGGCATTCGTTTTCTGGCTTAGTGAGATCCAACAGCAGTTTTATTTTAACAGTGGGACCACCACAGCATACTTCCCTTCCCCAGGTACCTGGCCAGAGGCCAAAGACCTTTAATCAGTTTGTCTAATACTGGATGAACCATCTCCATCTCTCTTTCAAAAATGGATGGGGTAGCTGGGTCCAACAGCAAGCCTGACTTAACCTAAGCACATAACACGGTCAGCTCCTGAGGCTCAACCGGCCCTAAATTTGACAGCTAGGAGCTATCTTCTGGGCAGTCGAACCAAGAGCTCATGCAAGTGGTATCTCTGGCTTCATCAGGAAAGTATGTTGTATATCTTGGCCACCTTTTCCATGAGTAACTGAGCCAGGACATTGCACCGTTCTACTGAAGATGCAATCAAAGCTGAGACTTGAGATATTGATGAAAGTGACTTCAAACCGCAAATATTTTGAGCCATAAACATTGGGCTGCCTGAACTTTATTGGTGTAGAAGTCATGGCGAGCTTTCTTAATATAACACTGGTAAATCGTTTGTGCTGCCACATAGTCCCACTTACACGAGGAATCATACGCCTTGTACCAAAGACACTTGAGCCACTTACACTTCGTTTTTAGAGCTAGCAGATCCTCCTTAAACTAGTCAGCTGATGGTTTTTGTCTGCGGAAGATCTTATTCTCTAGCAGAGCTATTTTGACTAATGCTCCATTAACCCACTTGATCAATTGTGCATCAGTTATATCAATAGAGCTATGAAGAATAGGACAGCTAGTGACCACAGCATCACAAAATTTAGGGGTGGTAACTTTGGCCCACTGTCGTGCCCATGTCAAAAGTGCTGAGACATGACAAATGGGTGCCTTCTCATAAAAGGATAAAAAAGGAATAGCCAAAATGGACAGACCAAATGAGGGGGTAGGCTGCTTAATAACTACACCAACCAAATTTGAAAAAATAGGGTCAAGAATATGCCCTATGGGGAAGGTCACAAGTTGAGCAAGCTGCAGCCCCTCCAAATCTGCAGCGACAGACAAGTGTCATCGTCAAAATGCAGATTAAGATCTCCAACCACTGTAAAGTTAGCGTAGCAAAGCACCAGAGGAGACAACACATCTGTTAACAGTGAGACAAAATTAGAAGCAGCGCCTGGTGGACGATAAATCAGACTGCCTGATATTGTGCAATTACTGGTCAGTGCCAGAGAGAAGAAGGCTGCTTCACTTCCTTCAATATTCATCTCGGAGAAGGTATACTGTATCGATTGCTTGAAAGTTATCGAAATCCCCCTCCTCTCTGCACTTGCCTATTAAATCTCATATTGGCGAAACCTTTGGGAATGGCTTGAAGAAGTTCAGGGGAGGAGTCCTCCATAAGCCACGTCTTAGAAGACTGCATCTGTCTGTTGATCTTCCAAAAAATCATACATTTCCAATGTGTATTTGACTAATGACCTGCAATTGCTAAAAATAAATCTCACCATGTCCTGAGGTATATGAATTACCTTGCCTTCTGGGTAAGTCTTTTTAGCGGGGCCCTGAGTAGATAACCGCAGTCCTTACACTAAGTCTCTGCCATAACAAGATCTAACACATGATGGCAGGCATTAGATGGGGAATTGGCAAGCTCCAGCAACACCTGCTTTGAATATTGAATATTAAAAAAGAAGGTTTGAGTCTGGCAGAAGGTTTATTTTGCCGGATCAACATGGCAGTTTAACAGCTGCACACACAGGCTGCAATTGCAGACCTGAGACATGTTTAAAGTGCTTCTGAAGTGTGTGGCACGATCAGTGCTGCAGGCCCACTAGTAGCATTTAACTCACAGGCCGTAGCCACAGGTAGTGCCACTTTACTAGGAGCTTTCAATTAAATTAAATATGCCAATTGTGTATAAGCCAGTTGTACCATGTTTCAGGAAGTGAACACAAGCATGTTAGCACTGGTTAGCAGTGGTAAAGTGCACAGAGTCCTAATGCCAACAATACATGAAGTGAGCAAAACAGGAGGGTTGAATGCAAAAAGTTAGGGGAAAACTACACCAGGGATACCAGGTTTAACAGTATGACTGATCTCGTAGGCAGATATGTAGTGGAATAGATACTGGTTGAAGAAAGAGAACATCAGGCCTACTTAATCTGCTAAATTTCTTTCCCACTCTACCTGCATGTTTTTCTCCATTCTAACCATATGAGCTTGCACTGAGGTGGTAAAATCACCAGGTTTAAAACCGAGATTTGTGGCAAAGGATTTACCCCAAGGCAGTGACGTAAGGTAAAATGATACCCCCATACCCCGAAAATGTAAAGAGGGGTCCCTGAGTCTCCATTATCTCACAGATATTCATTGACCTTGGGGCGAAACTGTGTCTTGGTAAAGGGTTGGGGGTTCCCTTGCACCGTAGGGGCTTCAGGGGCTAGTGTTACCTCCCGGTCCCAGAGTAATTTTACTGGACAGTACATCTGCAGCACTCTAATGAAGTTCTTAGGGCCATATTTATGAAAAAGTGGTGCAGCGCAGCAGGTCACCTTGCTGTGCTGCGTCACTGGGAAAGGGCAAGGATATGCAGTATTTAAGGAAATTTGGCTCATTCCAGTCCTTTCCGCTGCGCTGGTGCACAATTGGCTGCCTAGCCCCAATGCAGGCACCGTTTCACCAAGGTGCTAGGGTGCCTGTGTTGCATGCAGGATTGTTTTTGTGCAGGAAGGGGAACCTTCCTTCACAAAAACAATCCTGAGAAACTTGTTCCTCTTTCTATGCAGAATGCAGCACACATAGAAAGAGGAAAAAACTAGGAGCAATAAAGATATTTCTCCTCAATAAACCTCTCCTGGGGAGGCGTAACTTTTTGGTGCATTCCCAGGTTTATCTGTTCTTGTAAATGTTGGAATGCATCAAAACCATGGATGTTGTGTGGGAACACCCATGCAATACCCATGGAAATGTCTGCTTGGTGCAGAGTAATGCAATGTAATGATTTGGGCTGTGTTACAGTACTCAAGGTTTAAGAAGCAACGCAAGGTGGGTTTGCATGGCTTCATAAATCTCATTTTTCATTTGCGTTGCTCGTTCACCAAATTGCGTGGTGCAAGAATGACGCAAAGGGACTCATAAATATGCTACATATGGGCATAATTACAAAGAATTTGTGTAGGGCAGCACCTCAAGTAATTTTGCTGCGCTGCCCTACCCCAATTTGAAAGGGCAGGAATGCATCGCGTATACCAGATATAGTGCATTCCTGTCCTTTCTGCCTGCGTCGGCTCACAATTTGCAGTTGAGAGCCAATGTAGGCCCCCTTGTAGGTGCAAGGGTGTCTGTGTTGTTGGCAGGATTGTTTTTGTGCAGGAAGGGACACCTTCGTGCACAAAAGCAATCATGAGAGCGTTTTCCTCATTCCATGTGTGCAGGGAGGCATAAGGTTTTTTGTGCTGCCCCAGTCTTAAGAGATATTGGAAATCTGGAGCAGTGTCAAAGTCCATAGGTATTGCATGGGAACACCCACAGCAACACCCATGGAATGAATCTATGACACAGAGGATTTAACACCATTGGAACATCACTTTTTAAGACGTTCTGCTGGTGTTAGGTCCATCACCTTATTTACAAGCAGGTGTGAAGCCACTTAACGATGCTTAACACCACCTTGTAAATAAGACCCCCTTTCATGCTATACTTAGCGTGAAAGGGGCAGACAATGGGTGTTGCGGTGGGAATTCCACCGCAACACCCATTGATTTTGATGCTTCCCCCTATTTACAAGGGTGGCATAAATATGGGGCAGAGCCAAAATTAGAACAAAAAAGACCTGGTCTTAACCTGACGAAATGGGGAGAAATGTCTAATTACTACTCGTTTTGGTTGTTTGTATGTGTGCTGTATTGTGCAGCACAAATAGAAACAGCAAATCGCATGAATGAATGATTGAAAAAAAGACGATTCGCAACTTATATGTGTGCTGCACAATGCAGCACACATAGGAGTTACAAATCACCATTCTGGATTGTTTATGTGCAGGAAGGGAAACCTTTCTGCACATAAACAATTATTCCTCCCAATGCAGGCACCCTTGCAGTATGATGCAAGGGTGCCTGCGTTGGCTCTAGGCAGCTTAATTTAGCATCAGCGCTTGGGAAAATGCAGGGGTGCACTGTGTCATTGTAACTACGTCGCATCCTTGTATTTTTTAACTGACAGAGTGTGGCGTTAGCAATTGTGGAGCTAACCCATGCTCGGCCAGTTCATTGTACATATGCCCCTGAGTAAGGCAAGGCAGCAACTTGTGCTTGGTGCAATGCCCAGCAACATATATTTACACAGTGGCGTTAAGCCACTTTTTGGGGCTTAATGCCCCAGTGTAATTATGGTACCCTTTCACCCAGGTGTCTGAGTGAAAGGGGAGTGAAATGGGTGTTGCTGTGGGAGTTCCACCGCAAAACCCATTGCTTTTTGATGCTGCCCAGATTTACAAGGATGTGTACATTTTAGGCAGCAACAAAAAGTAACGCCATGCAAGAGCAGGAGTTAGAAAGGTGCAACGAGGAGAAATACTTTTATTTCTCCTCATTTTTGCTTTTTCTATGCGGGCTGCATTCTGCAGCACAAATAGGAAGAGCAAAATGCCATTAAAGATTGTTTATATGCAGGAAGGTGCCCCTTCCTGCACATCAACAAATATTAAATAATGGTGATTTGCTACTTCTATGTGTGCTGCAGAATGCAGCTCACATATTAGTAGGAAATTGCCATTAATAATTATGTGCAGGAAGAGACACCTTCCTGAACATGAACAATAACCCAGGTATCCTTGCCCTATGGTTCAAGTGTGTATATGTTGGTGCTAGGTAGCTATTTTTAGCACCAACCCTAGGGAAAACACAGGGGTGTGCCGTATTGTTGCAAATACGGCGCATACCTGTGTTTTAGAAATGGTGGAGCGCGGCGCTGCAGAGTCTGCCGCAGCTCCGCGTTCTGCCATTTTCCTGTAAATATGCCCTAAGTTTCTAACTCTGGGGAGTTTATTATGATTATATTATATACATAGTTAAAAGAATGGTTATGCAATTGTCTTCATAAGATGAATTTTAAAACTAATTAGGAACTGTGACTAATAACTTGTTTTCATGGCATTTACTACCACAGATTTGCAATTTGAAGACTGTATTAATACTCAATGTATCATCCTCAAAAGAATAACAGGCTGTGTCTTTTCCGCCATGATTGAAACTTGTCATCGCAGTAGTGTCTTACACAGATCCAAGCTGTGATTGCACATCTCACTGAGTTATTTTGCGGGCCAAGAACTTAAAAGAAAATTAAAATCAACAGAGTGCCCCGAAATTCTCACTACAGGCTGAAGAAATGTGCTGCTTTCAACACATTTCAATGCAAACGCTATTTAACTTCACAAGTGCAGCTAAACTATTAAAGAATCAAGAAAAACGAAATCTTAAAACGAGGACTGTGACATTAGTCTATTTTCCATGTCTTCTCGTGCTAGGAGCAGTGTGTCTTTTCAGAGTCAGGAATCTCTGCACACATTGTAGCCCACTTACCTACACTGCCAGGATGGTGCTATTTTGCACAAGGGTGTTATTTAGCTCCATATTATTTTATGTAAAGGAAGTGCTAATTTGCCCAATTAGTTGATCGTGGTGGTCGGCGCTGTTTTGTGGATAGTACGCATAGGGGCATATTTACAAGGGGATATTGCCACTGAAGCGTCACTTTAGGGATATCCTGGAGGCAATAGCCCCTTCTCCTTGCCTTACAAGGCGGCGTTAAGCCACGTTAAGTGGCTTAACGCCGCCTTGCAATGCCCCTTTTCACGCTTCACTTAGCATGAAAGGGGCATCCAGTGTGTGTTGCAATGGGCATCCCACGCAATGCCCATTGTTTTTTGACGCATTGCCACATACTAAGACCAGGGAATACCTGGTCTTAGACTGTCGGTACGATGAGAAATTATTCATTTCTCGTCGATTTTTGCTCTTTTCATGTGTGCTTCTTTCAGCAGCACGCATAGAACGAGCAAATCACCTTTCAAGATTGTTTATGTGCAAGAAGGTGTCCCTTTCTGCACTTACACAATCACCCCTGCAGCACAGCCATCCTTGCAACATGGTGCAAGGGCGCTTGCGCTGGCGCTAGGTAGCTTTATAAGCGCCAGCGCTAGGGGAAACACAGAGTTGCACTGTATTATGTAAATACTATGCATCCCTGCATTTTAAAAATGGTGGAGCATGGCGTTACCAATTTTAGCGTAACATCGTGCTCCGACATTTTGTTGTAAATATCCCCATAGTTTGTAAACCTACCCTCTTTACTCACAGGAACATACTTTGATCGAGTGCATTGTTTAATTATACAAATATGTTATACCTTTTTGTTTTGACGGTTGATAATCCTCTGGTTTATTTTTAATAAAGGTCTCCATTCTGAGTTCAGCTGAGAATGGGAGCCAAAACAGCCCTGGCATCTTTGTCAGACCAGCCCCCGCACGGTCATAGTATGTGCAGCTAGAGAATCTGACCATTACAAAATGGGTTTGGGGGAATTCTCCCCCCCCCAAGAAAGGTTGGGGAAAAACAATTCATTCTATCACACACTTTTCATTCTATATTCAATTTGATTCGTTTTTCAAGCATAGTAAATGATGACCATAGAGTGCACCAGGATACGACAATCTTTGTTGGAGCCTTTCAATGATTCGCTCACTATCACCCTCCAGAAGCGCCTCTCATCTCTCCGTAGCCCCTCTCTCACATGTACTTTGTTTGTTTTTATAGCACCTCTCATACCAGTGTAGGGTGTCAGAGCACTTTACATCACACACAAATACAGAGACGATTAATTATACAAGTGTAAATCAGTGTATACACAATGCTACATTGGACAAAGGGGACTCTGTTCCATACTGAAAGGCATCTTTTAAGAGTGCTTGGTCTGGAGAAGAGCAAACTCAGGATTCAGAACGTAACACAATGGTTAAGGGTGGCTTTACTAATAAGAATCTATTTCTACCCAAACAAACCCTTTTTAGAAACATTAGGATAATAAAAGACTCAGAGACAAAAGCAGTAAATAAATACAGTTCTGTGATCTGCGTGGTACACGTCCTTTGCAGCAGGCATATTTACCTTCTGTGCTACCTTAGGTGAGTCAAAACTGCCACTAGACAAAACTCCATCCCTCTCCAGCAGGTACAGTAATCACTAAAGTTATCTTGACATTCCTATTGTTGCCTGAAAACTCTTGTAGAGAAGGAACTCTGCAGCGGGTGCTTTCAAAACCGCTGCACTGCTACAAAAACAGACCCCTGTAACAAAACCAGCCCCCCCCCCCACCTTCCCAGCCTCCCGGGGAAACATCCGATACCCAGTACGGCCAGTGCGGCCTTGACTAAAGGGTTACCTGCAGGTTTTGGCTCAAGCTTCTTTCATCCCGCATTCCTCTGAGAGAAAAGTTTAACTATTGACTTTTGGGGGCAGGATAAATAATGTGGGGTATTCTCTCCCTGCTCTCTTTTCGGGCATGGAACTCTTACACCCTTTCAACAAACCCCAGGAACCCTCTCAATACCAATTTCTAGTCCTGGGTGTCAGATTACTAGTATCCTGTCCACACTATGATACTTTTAATACCACCCTGAAACACTCAAGCCACCTGTATCCTAACCTAAATTGTCTTGGTACTCAGGAATGGGGTTCTGACAGCAAATGTATTCAGGATTAGAATGCCAACACCACCTCTAGTCAGGCATGTACCTTTACTCACAGTGTTTCCGAACCTGGGACCATCACTCATGTTACCTTGCCTGGGAAAATGACAACATGTATATCCAGAACTGCTACCATCCCAACACCTGCATTAACAGCTAGGATACTCACATGACCATGGCTTGCACTCAAGCTTAGCTTCTAGCTTCCGTATCTAGATCTGGACCCCTATGTAGTCCTGTGTCATCACAAACTATGCTTCTAGACCTGAAATCCTGTAGCTAAGTGTTGCCAGCAATATAAGGAAAATTGCGCTAGCATGGTACCTTCACCCGGGCATGCAGGGTTTAGACCATCTATTAAGTTCAGAAGAGGTCAGTCTTGGCAAGCATGGAGGATGGGAACATGGAAGCTGTTGGAACTAGCACTTTCTGTTTGGTTGAGGCGATGCCCCAGCCAGGCAGAACCTACCACTCCCATCAGCGGCGTGTTGTTACACACACTGTTTAACCTGCACTCACCATTGGGTAGCTTGGCACTGAGAAGACAGGCTTATCACAGAGGCAATGTGTCAAACACTGGCGAGGCGCTTACTCATAATAAATACACTGGGCATCACAAAAAAGACTTCACACATGATGTATGTAAATAACGTCTGTATTCAACGCACACAATAATCTCCACAACATGAACATCATGTATTTTGGGGCATAAATCACACTTGGAAATGTCACTAGCAGTATTAGGCCCAACCGTGTTGAAATGCCATCACTAATATGCACAGTTGGGACAGATCCTATTCTAAGCCCCCCACCCCACCCATATGCAGTGAAACATGTTGTCAACACCAGGCCCACCCTAGCAATTCTTATAATTCAATACCACACAACTAAAGGGCGCACCCCAGGTCACAGCGATATCAGAAATATGTACATACAAAGAATTATCAATGTACAGAAACCTCAGGCAACTCAGAAATATAAGTTGTGGGGTATTGTCAAAACATATTTTTTATTATTGATAGCTGGCAAAATTTGAAAACATGAAAAAACATAAAGTTACATTCTAAATTCCTATACAAGTGGAAATGCTTTGTCTTTAAAAAATCCACATCATATCCTACACATCTTTCACCATACATATCCTCATTCATACATCTCACCCAGACATATAGACAATATACATGAAGTTTTCTGTAGCAATCAATTATTTAGAAGCATGTTAGATAAATTCTAAAGATCATTAGATATTATTTTAACATTGATACAATAAATCTCTTGTTTTCCGGTGGCGTCAGGTCTCTCTGAGCATTTCGGGAAAAACGCTTTCTTCAGGAAAACCACAACTTCCTCAAATGATTAAAAGGAGCCTGCAATTACACAATACATTAGTGAGAGCCCTATGTGCACCTAAAGATAACTCTTTACAACTACGCATCCAGGTTTGTAACTAATGGTCTTACACCAAAGCTAGACCCAACAAAAAGAAACATTCAGGTGAAAAGTGCACCGTGTATCATACAGCCAGGGAAAAATAAAAGCCACATCAACGATACAGCTTCCCTCCACCAGCTGCTCTCCACCGAAATAGTCAGTATGTCAGAAACTCATGTCCAAAAAGGATGTACCCTTTTCGGTACATACAAAGAATTATAACACTTTTTAGCAGCAGCACCACGGGCCAAGGCTGCATGGGTAAAACCAATGTTAACCGTAATGTTCTTCTGGAAAGAAATCAATGTGTAAGGCAACAGCGCCGGCCAGTGTCATGAATCACAGCCGGTCCCCTCAGACTGTCACTCCCACGTACACACTCACTTTGAACAGATGCACGCTGCAATGGACATCAGTCATACTCGAATGGAACACGCTCGTACACATACGCACTCAGCACCATAATGGGGTGCAACTGATACCCAGCAGGTCAATGGATAGCCCACTGCAGACCTCGTAGCCCAAGCCGTCCTCCCCCCTCTAACTCACCCCAACTATCCTACACCCACAGTTGGAAGATAACCAGCCTTCCCACTCGGATACTAGGCTGCATGCAGCCGCAGTCATACTGTGTCAAGGTCCCAGGGAATCAGGTGGGGGTAGGTAGGAGGACTAATAAGGAGGCAGTCGTCAAATGGTGGTTTGGCAGCCACTCGTGAAGTTCAAGCACAGGATGCGGAGCAGAAGAGGGTAATAGCCAGTCACTCAAAAGGGTTCCACAAGGGCACCAGCCCAGTTCTGCGAAGCACAGGGAGTCACACAGTCTCTTGACCCACTTCTGATTGCTCTCAGATGCGTCCTTCAGCCCAGTCAATCACTTTCACTACCCAAGCCTGAGCCAGGTAATACTACCTGCAACACAATGTTGTCGGGGGCCGGATGAGGAGAGTGCAGGTGGTCAGTGGTGCTAAGGGCTAAAAAGGGAACATTCGATGAATGGGGACTGAAGCAGGGGAGCCTCTCGGAAGAAGGAGGCACCCTGTCATGTACACGTCGATCAGAGTCCCATCCATGTAATCATCTGGTATGCGTTCATATGGGTTTCACCAGGCTGTTCTAGTCACACACAAAGAAGAGTCGCAAAGTCTGTGCCTCCCTGAAAATGAGGCACAATGCCTGGGGCACGTTAAAACTGGTCACACTAGGCAATTACAGTCATACACACACAGGCTCCAGTTTAGAAATGCCTCACGAAGTAGAATGAGGCACTACTACAGTTACGCTTCCACCTCTGAGGGTTACAACCTGTGAATCGGACACCGCATGCAATAAGCATGCAGTCAGTGTGTCGCATAAGACAGATGAGGCATGATCGACAAAGTGGGCCACGCTGGAACCAGCAACTGGTGACTCCGCTCATCACCAACAAGGTGCTTATGCATGCCGAGATCTCCACAATGCCTGGGCCACAGGCTTCAGATGCGGGCAAGACTTCTGGGGCTCCACACAAGGCAATCCAGTCTCCAGGCACAATTCTCAGTTCCGCCTGGTGTGGAGGAGGGATCAGGTGTTATATAGATGCCGTCTCCTTTATTGGGAAAACCTCTGTTGAGACTCAGAATGGAGTGTACTGAGTTGGTGGCAAACCCCCTTACTCAAACACAGGTGCTTCAGGCACTGAGGATCCGGGGTCACTTCACATGACGCATAGGCAGCTCAAACCTGGGAAATTATTTGCAAGGAAACCCCAGGAAACAAGCACACGCCATCATTTCTTCAAAAACAGGCATCCCAGATCCAACCAGGGGGTAGTGTTATACTAAGTTATGTGACAATAAGGTATGCTAGGGTATATCATGCCAGAATCATTTATAGGTTGAATGTCTGACCTGTGGAAAATTCTTCAATCAACTCCATGTCTAGATCATGCAATCATATCTTGACTAGACATGTTTTGACTCATTCTCCTGTGACCACTAGAATTCATGGGTGTGTCACTGTTCGACAGATGATGATTATTGCATTTTATAGCGCTCACAGCTACTCCAAGGAGTGTCACAGGGATACGATAAGTTTCCCAAGTAGGTGGTAAGTGCAACACTAACGGTAGGTTTGCACCAATTCTATCACAGAGATTATTTCCAGACATGGAGGTGATTCAAGAATTGACCACTCAGCAGGCATACGACCCTATGGATGGCCAACTCAAGTATGCTTTACAATGTAATATTAGACTCTCACAGTTTGAATTGGTGGCCACTTAATATTAAGGACCTTGCTTCTTCTCCTAGGTGTGTAGACAGATGGTTATTATCCACATAAGATCTGCGTACTCCCTGTGGGTCCAAACATTGACACCCCACCCTTGGTTGAACTTGGAATGAGTTTTAGGAGTACCTTGGACTCTTTGTTGACAGGAGTCTATATTTTCTTGAGTGTGAAACATCAACCTTGGGTAACATTTCTGCTTGTTTATGTCAATAATATTACACATCTGAGTACTGCACCATCTCACTATATCACACATTGTACATCACCTTTGTTGATTATGAAAAATATACAAAAATAAATATTTGGGAGAACATAAGAGAAGGCCTGAATTGTCTGTGTGTGCCGTTGTTTGTTGTTGCGCTTGTATAAAGGTTTGTATAAAAAACATATGACCTGCTAAAATTATGAAAAGTGCAAAATTGCAGGTATTAGGATAGGTCCTAATATCTGTGATAGCTTCGAAAGCTATCATGAGGTAGTTAGTCCCATGGGCCACTTGTTCTCAATATTATGAATCCCCTGGTCCTATTGGGTTAATGGGTTGTCCTTGTTCACATATTATTGTTTGGAAACATCTCTCAAACAAAAAAAAACCTCACACAGCTTCACGTTCATTTCCTTCACATCAGCTGAACTCATAAATCATAAGCCAGCAAGATCCATCTTATGTCCTGAAACTATATGTCAACGCATCTTAATAAAACTATACACACCTGAACCAAAAGTTAGTGACTCAGTGAGCAGTGATACCTCACATCTAGCTTACTCCTCCCTTCAGAACACTCAGATTCCATGAAAGTCAAATGTGAACTTAAGACTGCTCCCTCTCTTTGCCACAGAAAGTTCAAAGATCCTGTCTTCACACAACCTTGACATCTTGCACCTCTCAGAGACATGGCTAAATGGCTGGTACCAGTCTACTGTACCCAGTGACATTCCACATGACTACGCTACTCTAAGGCATGACAGAGCAGATGATGGAAGTAGTGGGGGAGTGGCTGTTACTTAGAGAAAATGTTTCACTACAATTAACACCCAGGATCCATCTAAATGTGGAAGATTCTGATATTTCTGCTACTTCCGCCATGCTCTCTCCTAACAACTCAGTTGCTTTAATGCTGATCTATCGATCCCCTGTCACGCACAGTGTTCATACCTATTTTTATTGATTAGTTCTGCCTTCTCCACCAATAAAACATTTACTATGCTATTAGGAGGTATTAATATTAATTTAGACAAAGCAGATGATGGGGCGTCTCCAAAGTGTTCTCCACTGTGACGACTATGGACTGACCTAATTAATTAATACCCTCACACATATAACTGGCCACACCATGGATATGGTATGGATCACCAGGTCTTCGCCACTCTCAAGGTCACCGCTTTAGTCTGAGTGGAACATTCCCATATCACATTCCATTTCTGTATTTGTACCACAAATTACAGGTCACAGGAAGACCTTGGAATGAAATCACTACTCAACCTCTAGCCGATGCTTTGATCCTTTTTTCCAATCCTCAACAGAATACAGTTTGTGGAACACAAGTAGCAGACTCTATTGATCTGAGACTAGCCTATAAAATATTATTTCAAGGGTTCTCATGGGTGTTCCCCTGCTTTACTTAAATGGAATTAAAAATTAAGAACTCAGAATGCACATGGCGCTCCAATGTAATCCAGATCATAAATCACTCTACTTGCCTAAAAATGGGGCATTATTGCTGCCTGCAAAGAATACTACTCTATTTGTTTTTTGTCTGCAAAACAACAAAAAGAAAATAATATTCAGAGTATAGAAGGAACTCTCAGACACCACATATTTGCCCTCCAGACATCCCTCTAAATTCTGTGTAATGATCTGACTAATAACTTTGCTAGTATAAAATTGCAAATCTGAGACAATATTAGAGTAATCCCTTGGCCAATAGCAATGCAGATAAATCCATCACACAAATTTCCAAGTACCTCTTCCAAAATCTTTCTACGAAATATTAAGAAGTGCAAATCCAACTCTCCTCTAGATCCAATCCTCACCACTACACATCAAATCTACTCAGGCCTCAGTGACAACATGAAAAAGATTTTTTTTTAAAAACTTATTATTGCCATGTGCTAAGACGACAGTACATCAATGATACAATTTACTATGTATCTTAATCCATGCATCAAATGTACAGTCATCATTTCAACGATCGCTGATTGAGTCATCAACACAGTGTGGTAACAGTCTCTTCATATTCCTACTAATAGCTCCCTACAGTCCTTGGTAAATCTGCCAGTTCAACCAAATCTTTTTCCATTTCCGTGGACACCCTCTGCTCAGATATGTCGTATGCTCCCCTTGTCAACACCAGTCCAAATAAGTTTTCCAGTCCACCACTCTCGGCAAGGTGGGTGCTCCCCAGCTCTTTGCGACGTTACGCTTTGCCACCACCATGGCTAACGTCAGCCACAGTTTTGCATATTTTAATCAGGCCTCATCCCCTCGGGATCAACAACAAGGACCACTTTGGCTCAACTATGACTTCCGCCACCGCAGCCATAATCCTCTCAATTTTACCCCAGGCATTCCCACAACAGATGGTAAAAGGTCCCTTCGAGCCCACACCCCCTATGACACAAGTTATTCTCCACATGGCCCAGTCAATGTAATAACATTCATGAGCAGTATATTCAATGTAAGATCTTTAATTGAACTAATCGGAATCAGGAACGTGACGCCACCTCTCTCGGACCGTGTATGGCCTCAACCCAGTCTCCATCGTCAAGGGGGCCCATGTCACTCTTCCATACAGCTCTCAGCGGTCCCAGGGGGTCTAACATGGAAAAGATTATTAACATCTCCTTAACATTTGAAATTGTTCCACAAGAACTAAAACATTGCATAGTTAAACCTTTTCTTAAAATGCATGATCAGGATTCCAACAACCTTTCCAGTTATTGGCCAATCAATTTCAATTCAATTTCAATTTCAAGCTTTATTTCGACTTATTTTGTCATAAAAGCAACATACATAAATATAAAAATGACATATACAATACACAATCCAAGTTCCAAATAATACATGTGAAGATCAAACCACAATAAGTTCTATCCCAGCTATGCTAAAAACATTATAAATTAATTAAAAAGCCAGATAATATTTTAAAATAATTCTTAAAATATATATAAAAAGGGGGAACAGATAAAATTCATAGTGTCTGATCAAGCTAGAAAATGGTATAACCAGCCAGTAAGTTTTACAGTTTACAGCCTATCTGTTTCCTTATAAGGTACACATTAAATAGAAATCTACTTATGCTGAACACTATAGGTTGCAAAGTATTTGACTTAAATGTGCGTTCTGCCTCTTTAAAAAACCTAAACCCCATGTTTTTGCATAAGGGTTTAATCCATCGGTCCCTTGGTTTTTTATAGACTGGACAAAAGAATAGTAGATGGGCATCATCTTCTTTTGCTTCCTGGGAACAAAGAGAGCACAATCCTCTATCATCATTGTCCCTCCAGCTACTAGTATTTGCAGAAATCTGCAAGACCCCATATCTAAATTGTAAATATAACGTTTTTGCTAGAGGGGGTCTTATCTCATCCATAAATTTTTCAAATACAGGAGTATCCTTGATGGACAGGAATCTCTGCGTCAATTTACCTAGTGAGGAACTAGAAGATACTTCATTCTTAATATATACCCAATAAGCAGATTTCAAGAGTTTTTTTGAAGATGGTGACATATTCTGAGGATTTTCCCAAAAATGGGAAAACCCAAGCCTTATGAGCCACTGGGAAATATGTTTTAGCCATGTAATATTTTTGTATTCATCAATCCTAATTATTTCCATCAATCCATTCTTATAGTCACTCAGCTCAGGGGTTGTCCATAATCTAACCCAGTAAAGTAATGGCCTTAATGTGGCTTGATAATCAGTCCTTTTAAGATTTATATCCATGAACACTGGGGTTATCGGGGTTCTAGTTGGTATTTTAAGTAACCTGCGTATGAAGATATTTTCTTCCTTCTTAAAAGTGTTGTTGCAGGAATAGCCCCATACCTCAGCGCCATATAATGCTGCCGATTGAGCCTTTGCTTTAAATAATTCTAGTGCCGGCGTAATTGCTTTCGATTGACTGCTGCCATGCACCTTAAGAATAGGCAATAGATTTTGTTTCAGAATTAGTTTGCTTTTTTCCAATTGCCCCTTCCAATAAGGCATACCATCCAGCATGATGCCCAGATAGTTGAAACTCTCCACGTACTCCAATTTTTGATTATTTAAGGCCAAGTTCTTTCTAAAAGATTTCTGAGGGTTTATGGACATATATTTTGTTTTGGATGAATTTATTTCTAACCCCTTCTCCGCACAGTAGTTATTAAAAGTATTTACAAGGTTTTGTAGGCCCTGTGGGGTGTGAGAGATGAGGATTGTGTCATCAGCAAAAAGTAATGCGGTGATCACCTCATCTCCTAGTTTCGGGGAGTCATGTTTGCAATCTCTTAAGAAGGTGGGTATGTTGTTAACATATAAAGAAAAGAGTGTGGGCGCCAACACACAACCTTGCCGTACACCCCGACCCACAGGGATAGCCTTTGAAATTTCTCCTCCCTTGCCCCATCTGACTCTAGCATGATTACCTGTGTGGAGTCTAATTATTTCCTTAAGTAACTCACTAGGAACTGCCATATCTTTAAGAGTAGACCATAATAGTTTGCGGGGTACAAGGTCAAAAGCGGCCCTTAGGTCAATAAATGCTACATACAAACTGCCCTTCCTTATATTAATATATTTCCAGCAAATGCACATAAATCTAAATACCTGATCAACCGTGCTGGTTTTTAACCTAAATCCTGCTTGGTATTTAGACAAAATCTGTGCCCCCTCTATCCATATTAAAAGTCTGTTTAAAATGTGCCTGGAAAAATTTTTTTGTAAAAGATCTATTAAACATATCGGGCGGTAGTTGGCTGGGTCATAACGATCCCCTTTCTTAAAAATTGTAACGATTTCAGCCCCTTCCCAGGATTCGGGAATTGGTGTCCCAGCCACTATAGAACTGCATAAAAAATGAATAAAAGGTCCTCAAATTTCTATATCATGCTTTAGCAAATCACCGGGGATTTTATCGGGGCCAGGGGCTTTGCCCATTTTAATAGCCTGTAGCGCCTCAATGGTTTCTTCTAAGCTAAAGTACAAATGGGTGTTGTCAATTGATGTATTAATCTCCTGGTCCTCCATGTCTATCCCCTCATTAATGTTACAATATAATTTAGAAAAATGATCACACCAAGTTTTTTCATCAAGGTATATATCCCTAGATGATCTGCCTTTTTTATTTCCTTTAGATATTAAATTCCAAAATGTGCCCTGATCTTTCCGGTTGGCCGCATTTAAAAGATCATCCCAAAGGGCATCGTCCCATGCTTTTTTTGCTTGGGCCAATATTTTGTTATATGCTAGTCTACTATCTTGAATTCCCTGGGAATTCTTTAGTTTAACAGCCTTGATCAGGTCAGTCTTGGCTTTACGACAATCCTTATTATACCATTGGTTTGTTGTCTCTAAGTGATTATTTTTCTGATTCGAGTCCTTTTTATAGATTTTGCTTAGATGGGGAGTTAGTGCATCTACTAATTTATAATGTAGATCTAAAACTTCCTGGGTGCCTAGAACAGGCATTTGGCATGCTTCAAATGTATCAGCAAAAGTATTATAAATATTTGCCAACGTTTCTTCCATGGCCAAGATATAGGGCCACTTTATGGCACGCCTATTATTTGTAACCTGGAGTTCTCCAGCGGGACTATTTGACATGGCTTCCATGCTTGTATTAGATATAAAAGGCTCTGGATGTAACCATAATTGGAGGGGGAAATGGTCACTCTCTATTCTGTGGTCTATTTTAAAATCTATTATTAGAAACCATAGACTCAGAGAAACCAATACAAAGTCTATGTGTGACCTATAATTTCCCCTACCGAATGTTGGAGCCGCTGGTCTATCGGACTGAAAGCGGCCATTACACGCCCTTAATTCATGAATTATTGAAATTTGTAAAATCTGCATTGCTGCTTTAGAATTTTTAACTGTGCTAATGGACTCTAGGGGCAGGACATTATTAGCTATGTCCTGATCATCGAATAGAGTATCCAAGCCCAGTACTGGTTCATATTGACAATTAAAATCTCCTCCAATAATTATCTGTTTATTTGGATTTAAAGTGTTTAAAAAAGAATCAAGGAGTTCTACCACCTGTGATTCTTTATTTAGGGGGTGCGGTCTGTTATATATATTTAGTAAATATATGATTTCTTTTCCCCTTGTTACTATTTTTAGACCCATTAAATCAGGGGAGGCAATCGGCAATAGTGTAATATCAAGCTCCAGGGTAACCCTTACCCATACCACCAAGCCCCCAGATGCTCTTCCTCTTACTGACGGTATTGCGCTGCAACTGAATGTTCTATATCCCAGTCTATGCGGTGTTTCTATAGCCCAGGTCTCCTGAAGGAGACCTGGGCTATATCATAGTCCTCAATGTAGGAGCACCAAGCTTCATCCTGCAAGTTCCTGGTTAGCCCTGCTATATTCCATGATGTTAGTCTAGCAGATAGAGGTTCAGCTACACCATCCGCAGGGCTGTTTAGAACATTAGTTCCATATAGTAACGGCTTTGCAGCATTTATCTCCCCATTCACAATATGCCTAATACCACATTGCCCATCCTCCCCCAGGATAGCATTAGTTGTTCTTGGATTTATGTGGGGATCAACAATTGTCATAAGATTAAAGATCGGGATATCGTGTGACAATGTAGGGGTCTCCGTCCTTGTTTGTCCGAGTTCTACGTTAAATTCCGCTGTGTTCAAAATCCTATCCCTGACCTGTGTAGCTATCTTAGTCTCAGCATCTGGCTCATTGGATGGCGTTAGTCAGTCATTCTGATCCAAGGTACTTAGTACCAAATACCTATTGCTTGTGTTGATCTGGAATGGTAAGCATTGGTTAAGGTTTTGGGATGTGCTTGGAATATTAATCTGCGGAGTCCTAGCTAAATGACTGTAAAAGTAACCTAAAGAATGTACACCCACACTATTCTCTCCCAATACCAACGATGCTGCTCTGAGTAATACAGTCGCAGCATGCTGGGGATATTTAAAGTTTACGATTATGCAGTCGCCTTTACAAGTTTTCCTGGCACTCCCAATCCAGGGGACCCGTCTAGTTGATAATATCTGATCCGAGTAGTTGACAGGGAACCCACAATTGTAGTTTAGCCAGGAAACTGTTTTCCGTTTAAGGGAATCATGTGATTCATTTCGTGCATTAGACTGCATGGTGTCTATGGGCGGAACGTTTGTAAGTACTATAACATATGGCTCACATTGTGGGGGTAAGTTAGTAGAGTGAGTTTTTTTAGCTTGAACCGTTGTCCATCCTGTGTTAGTTGGGGCTGCTGTTGGTGGAGTGATTTTATCCACCATCCGACTATCTGGTATAGGATTAAGTAAAGGAGAACTCTCCTTTGTTGGAAGTTGTACAATTCTTCCATCTTGTTCCAGTGTCCCACTTTGAGAATTATTCTGAACATCGATTATTGAAGATAGGGAACCACCTAATCTAAGCACTTCTGCAGATAGTAAGTCTATTTTGTCCGCTAGTGGTTTAACAGCGGCCTCTAATTTGTCCTCAAATGCCTTGATAATACGGGACATAGTATTTATACTCATATCTATATCGGTGCCGCAGTTAATAGTCATAGTTCCCTTTTGACAGTAGGAGTTTTTGGGAATAACTTCGCAAGATAATTTGTGCTGGGCACCCCCCCGCTTGGGTAGCGTTTTTCTACATTGCCTTACTGCCCTTTTTATAGGGGAACATACTAGAAGGTCGGCTCTAGATTCATCCAAAGAGTTCAGAGGTATGGCATCAGGGTCTACAGACATAGGTAGAGGACATTCTGATAATATAGGAGACTCTGGTAATGCCAAGAACTCTGTTAACAAACAATCAGTGGCTAAAACAGTAGGTGTAACAGCATTTGAAATAGTTTTGTCAACATTACTCAAGGGAACTAATTCCGTAATATTATCGCGACCCAATGATTTTCTTCTATCATTGTTGATTTTACTTACTACCTTCACAAGATAATTATCCATGGTAGATTTGTTTTTAGCCATGGATTGATAATGTGAGGCACGATTTAGTTCAAAGTAAAGCCAATTGGGAATTAGCTATAATAAACCTAATATATAGTATATAGTCGCCCTATTGTTATGGATACAGTGCTAACATATTTTTACAATCAGCGCATATGAGACACAGCAAATCTGATAGTAATTTATCAGAGAAAAGGACAACAGCACCCCTCTCCTTATGCTTAATATAGAGTATATATCTTGAGTCGATGGTGGTCACTACAACCTCCAACCAGAATCGATTTAATAGGGACAATTCAAAAACATCGGGCAGCGATTAGTGAGAGAAACAGACTGTAAACCATTCAGTCACAATTTAGTGTGCATCAATTAATAAAGGGACACAGTCTCGAACGTACTCATTGGCCAATCACCCTTCTACCAACTGTTCTCAAATTCTTAGAAAGATTTACAATCACGAAATTGAGTTATGGCTTGTGCCAGGCTCTAAACTGGCTTGGATGATCTATGAGTGGTCGCAAACTCAAACAATGCCAGTGTCCTGGTTTTGCTCGGCCTGTAAGCAGTTTTTGAAATAGTTAACCACATTGGACTGATATCCCAGCTCCATGACTGTGTTAGACTAGTTCTCTTTGTTCTTTAGGGAAAGAACCTAGAGAATTGCTCTGAGCCAGTATATATCACTCCAGTGACTTCTACATAAGTCCCTCAAAGGTCAACGTTGCACCCCATCTATTTAATATATATGTACAGCCCCTTTCCAGGCTATTCATGATTTTGGATTTTAATTCAACACATGTGCAGACCGCACCCAAGTGATCTGTCACGTAAATAGAAAATCAACTATATCTGGGTACATGAAATAGTGTCCCTGTTGAATAGAAGACTGGTGCGTTAGCTGATTAGGGATCAACCTTGACAAACTCAAGTGGTGGTTGTTGGAGGTTGTTCCAGCCCATTGCCTTTCAACTGTGGTCCACCAGCTTCTTCTCCTTTCCTCTCTCTAGTTATACCATCAAACGTCTAGTTATTAAAGTCGACTCTCAGGTAAAGATAGATCCCCAAAGCTCCTCAGTTATCTCTGGTGGTACTTTCTACACACACAAACCAATCCTTATTCTACTCTCATCAGATGGCAGATGACCAACAATTTCAGCCTTGATCAGTTCAAGACTAGACTAGTGTAACTTTATACTTAAGCTTAAATTATTCCTTGTACAGCAGTCACAATTGGCCCACAATCAAGCTGCCAGACTCAAAATACAAAATTAATTCTTCACGAGCTTCATTGGCTCCCCAGTCATGCCAGGATCCGTTTAAAGTTCTGTGCAGGCTGCATAATGTCTTTCCAGCGCAGCAGCCTTTTTAATGCCCAAAGAATATCCAGATACCCCCAATTACAATCTTTTTGCTAATCTCATCTACACTTCTGAGACTGTCCCTGTCCCTCAAACCCCGTTTTGGTGGAAGAACATTTTCTGTTCTGGCATCACATCTCTGGAATTCTCTACCATTTCACCTTATAACTATTACTTCCCACACCATATTTATGAACCAACTCAAGACTTTGATTTTCTCTGCATACTTTCCTGCCCAGCAAGAGCCCCTGCTTTTAGCACTAGTCGACCCTCTGGTGAATAATGAATGACAATAACATAACATAACACAGCATAGCATAACATAACGTAACATAACATTACATAGCATAGCATAGCATAACATAACAAAACATAACATAACATCATAGAGAGAACTAAAGTCACTGCATGTGACCTCTGAGGCCGAAGCCGGAGGTGCTATTTTGCTCGTTTTTAAAAATTGTTGAAATTGTGATTATCTGTGTTATTTTAATATCACTGCACCTACCCTGAGCTATTTGCAGGCATTTTCCCGCCAAGCAGGCACCCACAGACAGTGGATCCTAGCGCTGTTGGGAGGGAAAACATTACACGGACGCCATTGCTGACAACGCGAGGCCACGCCCACTCGCTAGGCCACGCCCACCCCCGAGCCTATGTAAGCGCTGATCTAGAGCGCGACACATTGGAATTGGTAGACCTCTGAGGCGGAAGCCGGAGGTGCTATTTTGCTCGTTTTTAAAAATTGTTGAAATTGTGATTATCTGTGTTATTTTAATATGATTGCACCTACCCTGAGCTATTTGCAGGCATTTTCCCGCCAAGCAGGCACCCACAGACAGCGGATCCTAGCGCTGTTGGGAGGGAAAACATTACACGGACGCCATCGCTGACAACGCGAGGCCACACCCACCCGCTAGGCCACGCCCACCTCCTCTTCTCCATAAATGTGTGTCCCACGCAAGCGCAGCGGACGAGCGCAGCGGGAGCGCCTAAGGCAAGCCCGTCTGGGCCCGTCCGGGCCCAGCCGGTCCCAGGCCCAGGAACTCTGCCGGTTTTGCCGCCTAAGCGCCTGGTGTACACAAGTGATACGATTTGGGCTCTCCACCTGGAAAAAAAGCCGGATTGTCACTACTCTCATGTAGAAGGCAAACCCTACATCAACTGCGCACGCTGTAACCCAGGCACCCAGACCCTGGTAAGGCCCAAGCTACAGATGGGCCTTCTTAACTGCCGTTCCCTCCCCAAGCATGCGCATGAAACCAATTTACTGATACAAGACCATAGCCTGGACGTACTGTTTCTTACAGAAACCTGGCTCTCTGCAAGCTCTGACTCTGACATCGTCAACACTCTCCCTCCGGGCTACCTGATCCAAACCCTGCATAGACCTAAAGGGAGAGGAGGGGGACTGGCAATAATCCATAAAGAACGCCTTGTCTGCAGAACCAGAAATGCAAACATTGAAGACTGCGAAAGCTGCCACTTCATTCTCCAAACTTCCCCAGCTCACTCCATAACGGGACTGCTGATATATCGGCCGCCGGGTTTACCAGGAAAATTCATCAACGCCCTTACGGAGACGGTGGCACAACTAGCTTCTTCTGCCCCCAACTTCCTTCTAGTGGGCGACCTTAACCTCCATCTCGCAGATCCGACAGACTCCACAGCATCCGATCTTTTGCATGACCTGTGGTCATTTAACATTCGGCTGGTCAATAATGGACCCACCCACGACAAGGGACACCTCCTGGACCCCGTCCTGACCAATATCACGGACATTACCACTGGCTCCCCCCTTCCTCTCCCATGGACAGATCATTTCCTAATCCCTTTCTTCTGTCATCTACTCATAGCCCCCCCACAACCCTCCAAAACCCGAGTCACCGATCGACGCTGGCACAAGCTTGTCCCAGAGGAATGGGCCAACACCCTTGCTAATTCTGCACCGACTCTCTCCGGTGACCCTATCATCGCCGATGACCAGTTCAATTTCTGGATCACATCCTCACTGGATCAACTCCTCCCCAAAACGACTACCTTCAAACATACCAAACGAGTTACCCCCGCTCCCTGGTACACTCCGGAGCTTAAATCCCTACGACAGGAATGTAAGAAAACGGAACGTTCCTGGAGGAACGATAAGGCTAAGGATAAAAAGGACGCTTATCATACCGCTCTACAAACTTATAAAACCTCGCTCCGAAAATCCAAAAGTCTATTCTTCCAAAAAAGAATAGAACATTCTGCGTGCTCCAGCAAGGAACCCTGCACCGTTACGCTTCCTTAAGAGAGTAGCATCCATGATCGTCCCCCCCCTCACCCAGCTCATCAACGTTTCGCTGGAAGAGGGAGTCGTCCCCCCCAACTGGAAAGCGGCAGTTGTCAAGGCGTTATTGAAGAAACCTTCCCTTGACCCCGCGGATTTGGCCAATTACAGGCCAATTTCCCTCCTCCCGGGATCTAGCAAGGTTGCCGAAAAGCTGGTAAACAGAAAACTCTCACAATTTCTGGAAACCAATGATTGGCTGAAAAGATCACAGACGGGATTCCGCCCAGGCCAGGGTACCGACATCGCCCTCCTGGTGGCAGTGGAAGAGGCCAGAGCACTGCTCGACGCTGGAGGATCAGTGGCAGTGATCCTCCTCGACCTCAGTGCGGCCTTCGACACCGTCAACCACCAACTCCTGATTCATCGTCTCAGGAGTGTCGGCATGGAAGGAAAAGCACTGTCCTGGCTATCGTCCTTTCTGGGTCATCGGTCCTTTCAGATTTGGGAAAACAACACCCGCTCCTCCGAAAAACCCCTCCAATGTGGCGTACCTCAGGGCTCCTCCCTGAGCCCCACATTGTTTAACATCTACATGTCCCCACTGGAGGAGGTCGTCATCCCTTTCGGAGTGAGCATCGTCAGCTACGCCAACGATACACAATTAGTTGTTTCCCTATCTCACCCAAGCCAACAACCTGCGGACCTTTACAACTGTCTGACGCAGATACAAGGATGGATGAACCGATCCCATCTCAAACTTAACGGTTCAAAGACTGACATCCTCCTCCTGGGTCAGAAGGGACTCTCCCTGGCACAGAACATCTGGTTACAGAACATCTGGCCACCCTGTTTAGGCCCGCCCCCAGACCCTAAACCCGAGGTTAAGAGCTTAGGCGTCTGGCTCGATAAAGACCTATCGTTTGCAACACAGGCAAAAAAAGTAGCCGGGACATGCTTTGGGCTCCTCAAATCAATTCGAAAGATCCTGCCCCTACTCCCTCCTACCGCAAAAAAATTACTGATTCAAGGCCTAATACTCTCCAGGATCGACTACAGTAACTCCATCTATTTGGGCGCTCCTGAGGCCACCCTGAACTGGCTACAGAGGATCCAAAATGCGGCTGCCCGGATCGTCACCAACACTCCTGCCAGAGCCTCAGCCAAACCGGCTCTGAGGCTCCTCCACTGGCTCCCGGTCAGGGAGCGAGTGCAGTTCAAAGCCCTTTGCCTGGCCCACAAATCGCTGCAAAATAAAGGACCTCCGATCCTAGCCAAATTCATTAAACCTTACAAAGCCCCAAGATCCCTCCGTTCCGATCAGGAACATCTCATCACCATCCCCAGATTTAAGAAGGCCCGCACGGGTGGAAGACGCTTCTCGGTTCATACAGCACGTCTCTGGAACGCCTTACCCCGCGAGACAAGATCAGAACCCAACTATCTACGTTTCAGAAAGCGTCTGAAAACCCTTCTATTTCCATAATTCCCTTCCACACCCCCTCACTGCCCTCACTCCCCTCAGGTTTACTGTTCCTAGCGCTGGGATACTCACGGGTGACTACGCGCTCTATAAAATTTATTAATAATAATAATAACAATAAACGTAGTTACGATTACTGATTGTAGGTAGGGTGTGTGAGGGCATTTAACTTTGGTAGGAAGGACATTTTTTTCTATGCATAATATTTTTCCCAGATCGCTCCTCTGCTTTCAGTGTTTAATAAAATACACCAACCTTAACATAGCACAGCACAACACAGAGAGTGTTGAAGTGTATAAAATTATTTAACTTTGGTAGAAATGATCTTGGGGGCACTAAGTGTTGACAGGGAGAGTTGTGGTCATTGAAAGTTCATAGAGGAAACTAGGGTTGTTCAGTGCAGGTAGGAAGAGTTAGGGTAAAAGAATGCTGGTAGAGAGGATGCAGTGATCACTGAGGGTTAACAGAGGAGTTAGGGTCATTGACTGTGGGCAGACAATGTTTTGTTCAATGAGTGGAGTGGCAACAGAGACAGTTGTGGTTATTGAATTTTGGTAGAGAGTTTGCTTTGGTTACTGAGTGTTGATAGATTTGGAGTCATTGATTGTTGGTAGAGAGAATGATGTGGTCATTGAACGTTCACAGAGAGACTTCGGGTCATTGATTGTTGGTAGAGAGGATGCGGTGGTCATTGAGTGTTGATAGAAAGACTTGGGGTCAATGATTGTTGGTAGAGAGAATGCTGGGGTCATGGAGTGTTGATAGAGAGACTTGGGGTCCTTGATTGTTAGTAGATAGAATGCTGGGGTCATGCAGTGTGGATAGAGATAGTTGGGGCTACTGTTGGTAGAGAGAATGCTGGGGTCATTGAGTGTTGATTGAGAGACTTGGGTCATTGTTTGTTGGTAGAGAGAATTCTGGGGTCACAGAGTGTTGATAGGGAGACTTTGGGTCATTGATTGTTGGTAGAGAGAATGCTGTGGTCACTGAGTGTTGAAAGAGAGACTTTGAGTCATTGATTGTTGGTAGAGCATATGTTGTGGTCATTGAGTGCTGATAGAGAGACTTGGAGTCATTGGTTGTGGGTAGAGAGACTTTTGGGATCATGGTGTGTTGCTAGAGAGACCTGGAGTCATTGATTGTTGGTAGAGGAAATGCTGTGGTCATTGAGTGTTGATAGAGGGACTTGGGGTCATTGATTGTTGGTAGAGAGAATGCTGTGGTCATGGAGTGTTGATAGAGAGACTTGGGGTCATTGATTGTTGGTAGAGAGAATGCTGGGGTCGGGGAGTGTTGATAGAGAGACTTGGGGTCACTGTTGGTAGAGAGCATGCTGGGGTCATTGAGTGTTGATTGAGAGACTTGGGTCATTGATTGTTGGTAGAGAGAATTCTGGGGTCACAGAGTGTTGATAGGGAGACTTTGGATCATTGATTGTTGGTAAAGAGAATGCTATGGTCATTGAGTGTTGAAAGAGAGACTTTGAGTCATTGATTGTTGGTAGAGCATATGCTGTGGTCATTGAGTGCTGATAGAGAAACTTGAAATCATTAGTTGTTGTTAGAGAGAATGCTGGGATCATGGTGTGTTGCTGGAGAAATCTGGGGTCATTGATTGTTGGTGGAGAGAATGCTGAGGTCATGGAGTGTTGATAGAGAGATGTGGGGTTATTGATTGTTGGTAGAGAGAACGCTGGGGTCATGGAGTGTTGATAGAGAGACTTGGGGTCACTGTTGGTGGAGAGAATGCTGAGGTCATTGTGTGTTGATTGAGAGATTTGAGGTCATTGATTGTTGGTAGAAAGAGGATTTAGGACCAATCGGGTTAATAGGATTGGGGTCACTGAATGTTGTTAGAGATGATGCTGGCTGGGTCATCGAATATTGATAGGGAGAGTTGGAGTCATTGCATCTACACAGAGGAGGTGAGAGTCACTGAGGGTTGCCAGGGACTGTTTGATCATTAGCGTAGGAAGTGAGAGAAGGAATAATTAAACATTTAGAGGTTGAGACATAAAAAGGTGTTTCAGGTGTTTCGTAGAATTCCCATCTGATTTAATGTACTGGGGATCCACGAATATTCATGGTCGCCGTGTGTCAGAGGTGTTTTGGTGTGCTGTGCACTGCGGGTGTCACGGGGGTGCTGCAGGTGCCGCGCCGTGTTCCTCGTCTGTATGTGCAGCACAGCCTTCTCTCAGTCAACGCGCACAATGCCTCCCCAGCTGCTCTGCTCCAGAGCCTCTGCTCTATTTTAAGACTGCAGAATAAATTGCAGTGTTGGTGTTGATTGTTACAAGACTCCTCTGCGCTTTATCATTATGCTCATATTTACAGAGCAAGGCTGACAAGCTCGGAGAAGAAAGGCCTCTAATTTCCACTCACTGGGGTATGTGGGCAGGCTCCTGATGGTGACAGGGCTTATCAATCCCCCTCACCACTTCCTGTCCCACCCTCTGAGCACTGGGTGTCCTCCCCACCCTGCAAGGCTAGCAGTGCGGAATGCCTGGGCGCGGAGCCGAGGCTTCAGGGGAGGTTAACGACCGCGCGGAGGAGGACAGCTTCGTTACCAAGGGGCGGGCTGGCCGGTCACCAAGGGGCGGGATGACCTACAGGAACTCGAGGAGTTTCCAATGGGACTGACACTGTCCAAGCCCTTTCAGAGACCCCCATCTTCTCGCTAATTCCCACAGTTTCTTTTTAGGAGCCATTGCAATGCTCCTTGAGGGATTGAAGATGTATAACACTTTCATTTCGGTTAGCCACCATATCACTTTATTAAAATCTTATTAAGATGTTTGTTAAATGTGACAACAGCTAGGAAGGGCTAACAAAGTGCTATAGAGCAGATTTAAGAAAACAGCATGGAAGAAAAATTAAAAAAAGCAATAAATGAACTATCATGTAATATAATATAATATAATATAATAATATAATAATCTGCTAATGTAAAAATATACATTGTGATGAAAGAGTGCTGGCAGCTACAGAAATCGAAGAAAAAAATATCTTAAAGCTCATAAGCAGATTTAAACGACTCATGTTTTGCCAACTTTAGGTATCTGCAGGCTTAACACCTCGCCCCGATGTGCCCAAGAGCCTTCTGCTGGCACCAATGTTACCGCCTAATAAGCTTGCTGAGGATGAACGCGCTGTACGTTGAACACCCTGGCTTAAGTTAGCAGTGACATTGGAGGGGCTACCAATGTAGACAGTTAAAAATAAGGCTGATTCTGTCATCTTTCCGACAGAAGAGGAGCTATCAAATTAAAGACGCCCTTATTATCATCAAGACATGTTTGGAACAGCCATTAAACCATCAGGGGACTTTGTTCATCACCCCAATGGTGTTTTTCTCTCAAGCAGTGGTGTCCTTTTTAGGGTACCAGCCAAGATTCTTTATGGTATGCCACTGTAAAAGTTGAGTTATTTTAGAGAGCTTAATATAGGTCTTTAGCCTGTTTCACGGAAACCGAGAAGTCATGTGCCCAGGATCACAGAATGTGTTCAAGCGGAGAGCTAGAATTAGTACCATGGTGCGCTGCTTCCAATGCCAGCAAGTTAAGGCCAACTTGATGCTTTGGTTGACAGGGCAACAAAACACTCTGCAGAAGGTAGTATCTTACACCATCAGCAGCCGCTAGGCCGCCAGAGTAAGAGGTCAATGTTGAATACGCGTGCAATACCCACCCAAAGGGCATCTGCTGGCGAGGTCAGTGGCGTAACAAAACTTGAGGCCCCCACTGCATAGTTCATGGAGGGTGTCCCCCATGCTCCAGACTCAGTCAGGAACTTTGAGTCTAGGGCCCCCATCGCTCATACTCAATGCCGGAGGGGGGGGGGCCAAGAGCTCAGGGGCTCCCCTGCAACACGGGGGCAGAGGAGGCAATTGTTACGCCACTGCTGCAAGTGACAATGACTCAATTACTTACCAGTAATCTTCATTGCCCTGATTGTAGTCCCCTTCGACCCGATGTTTAACAATGAGGCAGAGTCGCCTCAATTTTAAGGACTGGGGGGAGGACAAAGACGAGGGGGTAATGCCTAAAGTCTGGATTACTTACCAGTAATCTTCATTGCCCTGATTGTAGTCCCCTTCGACCCGATCCTTAACAGTGAGGCAGAGTCCCCTCAATGTTAAGGACTGGAGGAGGACAAAGACGAGGGGGTAATGCCTAAAGTCTGGATTACTTACCAGTAATCTTCATTACCCTGATTTTAGTCCCCTTCGTCCCGATCCTTAACAGTGAGGCAGAGTCCCCTCAATGTTAAGGACTGGAGGAGGACAAAGACGAGGGGGTGATGCCTAAAGTCTGGATTACTTACCAGTAATCTTCATTACCCTGATTGTAGTCCCCTTCGTCCCGATCCTTAACAGTGAGGCAGAGTCCCCTCAGTGTTAAGGACTGGAGGAGGACAAAGACGAGGGGGTAATGCCTAAAGTCTGGATTACTTACCAGTAATCTTCATTACCCTGATTGTAGTCCCCTTCGTCCCGATCCTTAACAATGAGGCAGAGTCACCTCAATGTTAAGGGCTGGGGGTAGGAGGACAAAGACGAGGGGGTAATGCCTAAAGTCTGGATTACTTACTAGTAATCTTCATTACCCTGATTGTAGTCCCCTTCGTCCCGATCCTTAACAATGATGCAGAGTCCCCTCAATGTTATGGAGTGGGGGAAGGAGGACAAAGACGAGGGGGTAATGCCTAAAGTCTGGATTACTTACCAGTAATCTTCATTGCCCTGATTGTAGTCCCCTTTGTCCTGATCCTTAACAATGAGGCAGAGTCGCCTCAATGTTAAGGACTGGGGGGGAGGAAAAAGATTATGGGGTAATGCCTAAAGTCTGGATTACTTACCAGTAATCTTCATTACCCTGATTGTAGTCCCCTTCGTCCCGATCCTTAACAATGAGGCAGAGTCACCTCAATGTTAAGGGCTGGGGTAGGAGGACAAAGACGAGGGGGTAATGCCTAAAGTCTGGATTACTTACCAGTAATCTTCATTACCCTGATTGTAGTCCCCTTCGTCCCGATCCTTAACAATGATGCAGAGTCCCCTCAATGTTATGGAGTGGGGGGAGGAGGATAAAGACGAGGGGGTAATGCCTGAAGTCTGGATTACTTACCAGTAATCTTCATTGCCCTGATTGTAGTCCCCTTCGTCCTGATCCTTAACAATGAGGCAGAGTTGCATCAATGTTAAGGACTGGGGGGGAGGACAAAGACGAGGGGGTAATACCTAAAGTCTGGATTACTTACCAGTAATCTTCATTACTCAGATTGTAGTCCCCTTTGACCCGATGTTTAACAATGAGGCAGAGTCCCCTCAATGTTAAGGACTGGGGGGAGGACAAAGACGAGGGGGTAATGCCTAAAGTCTGGATTACTTACCAGTAATCTTCATTACCCTGATTGTAGTCCCCTTGGTCCCGATCCTTAACAAAGAGGCAGAGTCCCCTCAATGTTATGGAGTGGGGGGAGGAGGACAAAGACGAGGGGGTAATGCCTAAAGTCTGGATTACTTACCAGTAATCTTCATTGCCCTGACTGTAGTCCCCTTCGTCCTGATCCTTAACAATGAGGCAGAGTCGCCTCAATGTTAAGGACTGGGGGGGAGGACAAAGACGAGGGGGTAATGCATAAAGTCTGGATTACTTACCAGTAATCTTCATTACTCTGATTGTAGTCCCCTTCGACCCGACCCTTAACAATGAGGCAGAGTCGCCTCAATGTTAAGGACTGGGGAGGAGGACAAAGATGAGGGGGTAATGCCTAAAGTCTGGATTACTTACCAGTAATCTTCATTACCCTGATTGTAGTCCCCTTCGTCCCGATCTTTAACAGTGAGGCAGAGTCCCCTCAGTGTTAAGGACTGGAGGAGGACAAAGACGAGGGGGTAATGCCTAAAGTCTGGATTACTTACCAGTAATCTTCATTACCCTGATTGTAGTCCCCTTCGTCCCGATCCTTAACAATGAGGCAGAGTCACCTCAATGTTAAGGGCTGGGGTAGGAGGACAAAGACGAGGGGGTAATGCCTAAAGTCTGGATTACTTACCAGTAATCTTCATTACCCTGATTGTAGTCCCCTTCGTCCCGATCCTTAACAATGATGCAGAGTCCCCTCAATGTTATGGAGTGGGGGGAGGAGGACAAAGACGAGGGGGTAATGCCTAAAGTCTGGATTACTTACCAGTAATCTTCATTGCCCTGATTGTAGTCCCCTTTGTCCTGATCCTTAACACTGAGGCAGAGTCGCCTCAATGTTAAGGACTGGGGGGGAGGACAAAGATGATGGGGTAATGCCTAAAGTCTGGATTACTTACCAGTAATCTTCATTACTCAGATTGTAGTCCCCTTCGACCCGATGTTTAACAATGAGGCAGAGTCCCCTCAATGTTAAGGACTGAGGGGAGGACAAAGACGAGGGGGTAATGCCTAAATTCTGGATTACTTACCAGTAATCTTCATTACCCTGATTGTAGTCCCCTTCGTCCCGATCCTTAACAATGAGGCAGAGTCCCCTCAATGTTATGGAGTGGGGGGAGGAGGACAAAGACGAGGGGGTAATGCCTAAAGTCTGGATTACTTACCAGTCATCTTCATTGCCCTGATTGTAGTCCCCTTCGAACTGATCCTTAACAATGAGGCAGAGTCGCCTCAATGTTAAGGACTGGGGGGAGGACAAAGACGAGGGGGTAATGCCTAAAGTCTGGATTACTTACAAGTAATCTTCATTAGCCTGATTGTAGTCCCCTTCGACCCGATGTTTAACAATGAGGCAGAGTCCCCTCAATGTTAAGGACTGGGGGGAGGACAAAGACGAGGGGGTAATGCCTAAAGTCTGGATTACTTACCAGTAATATTCATTACTCTGATTGTAGTCCCCTTCGACCCGACCCTTAACAATGAGGCAGAGTCGCTTCAATGTTAAGGGCTGGGGGAGGGAGACAAAGACGTGGGGGTAATGCGTACAGTCTGGATTACTTACCAGTAATCTTCATTACCCTGATTGTAGTCCCCTTCGTCCCGACCCTTAACAATGAGACAGAGTCGCCTCAATGTTAAGGACAGGGGGGAGGACAAAGACGAAGGGGTAATGCCTAAAGTCAGGATTACTTGCCAGTAATCTGCATTACCCTGATTGTAGTCCCCTTCGTCCCGACACTTAACAATGAGGCAGAGTCGCCTCAATGTTAGGGGCTGGGGGGAGGGAGACAAAGACGAGGGGGTAATGCCTAAAGTGTGGATTACTTGCCAGTAATCTTCATTACCCTGATTGTAGTCCCCTTCGTCCCGACCCTTAACAATGAGGCAGGGTCGCCTCAATGTTAAGGACTTGGGGGGGGGGGGGGGAGGACAAAGATGAGGGGGTAATGCGTAAAGTCTGGATTACTTACCAGTAATCTTCATTACCCTGATTGTAGTCCCCTTCATCCCGATCCTTAACAATGAGGCAGAGTCGCCTCAATGTTAAGGACTGGGGGGGAGGACAAAAACGAGGGGGTAATGCCTAAAGTCTGGATTACTTACCAGTAATCTTCATTGCCCTGATTGTAGTCCCCTTTGTCCTGATCCTTAACAATGAGGCAGAGTCGCCTCAATGTTAAGGACTGGGGGGGAGGACAAAGATGATGGGGTAATGCCTAAAGTCTGGATTACTTACCAGTAATCTTCATTACTCAGATTGTAGTCCCCTTCGACCCGATGTTTAACAATGAGGCAGAGTCCCCTCAATGTTAAGGACTGGGGGGGAGGACAAAGACGAGGGGGTAATGCCTAAAGTCTGGATTACTTACCAGTAATCTTCATTGCCCTGATTGTAGTCCCCTTTGTCCTGATCCTTAACAATGAGGCAGAGTCGCCTCAATGTTAAGGACTGTGGGGGAGGACAAAGATGAGGGGGTAATGCGTAAAGTCTGGATTACTTACCAGTAATCTTCATTACCCTGATTGTAGTCCCCTTCATCCCGATCCTTAACAATGAGGCAGAGTCGCCTCAATGTTAAGGACTGGGGGGGAGGACAAAGATGAGGGGGTAATGCCTAAAGTCTGGATTACTTACCAGTAATCTTCATTACCCTGATTGTAGTCCCCTTCGTCCCGACCCTTAACCCCTTCAGTGCCCATGACGAGATAGTCTCGTCATGGAGTACGGTTGCGCTGTGCCCATGACAAGACTATCTCGTCATGAACCCCGCCCGCTAATTCAAAGCCCGGCACAGGGCGGGGAAAGGGCGGGGCACTGAAGAGGTTAACAATGAGGCAGAGTCACCTCAATGTTAAGGGCTGGGGGGAGGAGGACAAAGACGAGGGGGTAATGAGTAAAGTCTGGATTACTTACCAGTAATCTTCATTACCCTGATTGTATTCCCCTTCGTCTCGATCCTTAACAATGATGCAGAGTCCCCTCAATGTTATGGAGTGAGGGGGAGGACAAAGATGAGGGGGTAATGCGTAAATTCTGGATTACTTACCAGTAATCTCCATTATTTGTTATGCCCGTCCTGAGGCGGGCTCCCCGTGGAGTGTTTCTGGTTCTCTTTAATTTTTAAATCATGGTTTAGGACATGCTTGACTGATGGACAACGCTTTTTTTCAAAGACAAACCCTCCAACACAGAATAACACAATGTTCTTGACACTATGGAAGTTTTCCCCAAGCCCTTCGGCTTCGCTTTCCCGTTTAGAGGGTGGCAGAGAGAAATGTTTTGCAAGATTCATCATTATTTGCCAAGCTATCGAGAACAACTGTTTTGAAGGGAGTGGGCAGGCTAATTTAGGGCAGATCAATCACGGCCACTTCCACAAACATTCCTGCGCGGCGCTGGCACTGGCACAGCGGCCGCCTCGCACACAGACCTGGAAGATGTGCACACTGTAAAACATGTCCGAGCCTGTCAGGACTGCTTTGGACACACATTCGTGACAGCAGCTCTGCCAGGGCGCCAGGGCGCGGCGGACCTGCCACAATGGATATTTTTCACCAGAAGCAGTTCCCATCGTGCAGGCAGAAGCCTCTTCCGGAGAAAAATACCCACAGCATGCATGCCAACCCTCCCGATGCAGGCGGGAAACTGCGCATTTCAAGGCTGGGCTCCCGCCTCCCGATTCCTGCCTGCAAAAACCCAAATCGGCGTTTTATAAAACTGCCAAAAATAAAATGTCGATGCCTGTAACCAATCTACCGCACCAAGAATTAACTCTGACATCAAAGATTAACGTTTTGTTCTTAATTCTTGGAGAGGGAAATTAGAGCATATGGCAGGTTTTGACACTTTATATTTGGCAGTTTTACATAGCACAAACAAAAAGAGAGTTTAGAACTCAGTTTTTGGTTGCACTATCTTATTAAACTGTCAAAAGTGAAATGCCGATTGTCACCAATACTTACCAATAGACGCGATTTAGGCAGATTGCGTCTGCTCCAATATAAATCAGTGGGGAAAGTCTAAATTGTTGTCATGTATGCAACAGCTATGTAAAGACGTTCGATATTTGGCGACCCAGCCAATAATTCGACAGTGTAGCTGAGGCGCCACGTCAGGGACGCCAATCTTAAAATGGCCTGTCAATGATTTCTTGTTTTTTTGAATATAAATATATTTTTCTATAGTTTCAATATGGCTGCTACACTGCATGATGCTGCGGTATTAATATTATATGTGATGCACGTATTCACCAAGCCAGCACTAGGGCAAACCTGATGTGTAACCAGTGCAATGAATTACAGCACAAAAACCTCCCGCAAAAAATCACTAAATCATAATATACATAAATTCCACAAGCAGGCTCCTCCCAAGAAAGAGGCTAGAGTAGAAACATGATTTATTAAACTAAGGCTTAGAGAACGATAGGGCTGGACTACTTGTTTATGTCTACAATCACACTGAGTAGCCTGGCTATTGGGTGGAAGACTTTTTCAAATTCTTGCACCTAGAGCCCTAAAAGACCTTTCAGCAGCCCGCGCTCTATAGATCTTGGGAACTTTGGGCCATCCAGCAGTGCTGGATCACTCTCATCTAACTGCCCAATATGGAACAATCAAGTCTGAGAGAATAGAAGGTCCAGTCTTGTAGAAAGCTCTATGCTCAAGGCAGGAGATTTCTAATTCAATGTTTTTCTCAATAGGCATCCAGACCAGTTTTTCTCTGGCACCTGAGACATATAAAAAAATATTTAGGCCCCCATCAGTTCTTACAGCCATTATTCTGGAGGTGCTCAAGTTTTCCTTGTGACGAATGAGGCCTGCTCATGTAGATGGAATTCCAATAATCTATATGTGAGAGTACACAAGCACCTACTAATTGGGTAAACTTATCTCTGGAAAGAAAAGGTCTTATTCTCCTGAGAGCTCTTAATATGCCAAATGCAATGTGCAGCTGTCTTGAAAGTGTCACACACTTTCATGGCCATCTTTGGAGTAGAAAACATTATTTTCTCTCCTTTCAAATGTTCTCACATAAAGTTGTGTCATGCAACGTAGTGGCCATCTTGATAATTTTGCAAATACACTTCCAAGATGGCAAACCAGTGCTGGTGGATTTTCCATTGCAGAACAAAATATTAAAGGCATCTAGTCTTAGCAAAGTCAACAGTGGTGGCCAACATTGAGAGGGAGGAGTGGCAGCACACACCCAATGGAGAGAGAAAGAGTGAAAGCCAAGTAAAGGGGAGAAAACCAGGAGGAGGAGAGAGAGGCAGGGATTGGGAGGGAAAGTGTTACATCAAAATGCAACAGCCCCCAGTGTTGGACTCTTGGAGGGAGGGTGCAAGGAAAGGGACAAGGTGGGGAAAAGTGGGCAAGTGAAGGAATGAGCACAAACTCACTGTATATGCAAACACAATGAGAAGAGGACGCAAGTGACAGAGCATGTACTCCCATGGAGTCTTAAAGGAGAAGTGAAAGTTTAAAAACAAAAGAAATATAGTTCTGTGATATCATCAGTGAAAGGGTGCAACTCATCCAAGGTAAAACAAGAGGACAGAGCAAACACAAGAATGGGAAGGAAAGCCATCCAATCTAGAGCAGGAAACTGAGAAAAACAAGAAAAACATCCAACCATGAGCAAATGCCTGCTCTAATAAGTACTGCACGAAATGATTTATGTGAGAACTGCCTTTGTTCTAACTGTGAAGTAAATCAAAGACACTACAGAACAAATTTCACAATACAGAACACCTTGCCCGGCACTCCCTTCAGGACACTTTTAATACTGGTCAACTAGCTTGTGAGAGACTCTTTAGTAATTCAATTGACTCTACCTACGCAAAAGCGTAGGGCCTGATTTAGTGTTTGGTAGACAGGCACTCTGTCACCAACAAGACGGGAATCATGTCTGCCTTATTACAAGTACCATAGGATATAATGCACTTGTAATAAGATGGACGGCGTACTCGTCACATTTGTGACAGTGTAACCTGTCTGCCAAACTCTAAATCAGCCCGCCCCATAGTTAAGAAATCTGCAAAGATGCACCAGGACAAAGCTTGGCTCTCAGACAAAGAGCTCTAAAAAAGGCTCCAGTCTTTCATCGAATAGCACTTTGTCAGAAACATGAAGATGCAGCAAGTTGGAACTAATTGCAGCTGGCGTGATGTACAGTGTGGGATTCTATCATTTAGTGGCATAGCCCGCAGAACACCTACGTGTACTAACCACCTCTGCAACCACTAGCTCCATGATGCCACGCAGTCTGGATTCAGGCTCAACCACAGTACAGAAACAGCACTCATTCCCTCCCCAGATGACACCCCCAGATCTCTTGACGGGGGTGAATGTTTTGATTTGTTCTGCATTCCATCCATTAATTGTGTGTCTTTTGCCTTCTCGCCATAAGTGCACCAGGTATGCCCAGACGTGGGTCCTGCGCTCACTGTGCCACTGGATTCAAGCTATCCTGGCTGAAACCTCGAAACCGGTCCAGGATGCTTGTTTCCAGTCCAGGGAGGACCTGGCTTGGCAGTTCGGGCTGGACTGTTCCCATGAAGCACAGGATCAAGACTGATATGCATATGGCCGGGTCTAAACTGGGGTGGCATGGTGAGCAAAAGAATGATGGATTTAACCCAGATCTCCTGACTGAGGGTGTATGTTTTGATTTGTTCTGCATTCCATCCATTAATTGTGTGTCTTTTGCATCCTCATGATCCTTGACAGAGCAGGCATGGCTGCCCTCTTTCCCCTGGACCTATCTGCAGCCTTTGATTAGGTCTCACACCCCATCCTCATCAGGTGTCTGCACAAGATTGGCATCCAAGGACCCGCTCTCCACTTGACATTCTCCTTCTTAACAGATAAAACTGCTGTCCACCTGGCACCTTACTCCTTGGAAGCCTGTAAACACATCTGCAGATTCCCTCAAGGTTCATCGCTCAATCCCACCCTCTTCAATGTTCAGATGATCCCTCAGGCCATTGTCATCCGTGCACATGACAGCAACATCCTCTCCTATGTAGATGGCATTCAACTAACACTCTCCCACTCGGACAAGACCAGAAACACAAGAAACAAGATCACCACCTGCATGACCAAAGTCGCTAGCTAGATGAAAGCCAACTGTCTCAAGCTCAACACTGACAAGACATAAGTAGTGGTCTTTGGCAAGAACACCTCACCATAGGACTCCAACTGGCGGGCAGCTGAACTTGGACCCACACCCAGAACCCATGCCAGGAACCTTGAAATAATCATCAACAGCGAACTGGACATGACTGCACAAGTCATTGCCATCTCTGCATCCTGCTTTCCTACCCTGAAGATGCTGAGGAAGATCTTCAAATGGCTCCCAAGCTGCCGAAGAACACAAACTGTCACTCACGCCCTAGTCCTCAGCAAGTTGGATTATGGGAACACCCTCTATGCCGGGATCACCAAGCAACTCCGTAAAAGACAACTGACCATCCAGCACTTGACAGCCAGACTCATCCTCAATCTCCCACACAGAACTCACATTATACCACACCTCAGAGGAGTACATTGGCTTCCAATACACAAACACACTAAAATCAAATCGCTCACATACACATTCAAGCAACTCCACAACTCACTCTGCACCTACCTAAATAGTCGCATCTCCTCCCACCAATCATCCAGACACGTCCGCTCCATAGGACTCCTACTCACCAACATTCCACCCATACATGGAATCAGATCAGGAGATAGAGCATTCTTTTACATCCCTCCAAAAGCATGGAATGGCTTCCCTTTCTACATCAGAACCTCCTCCTCTCTTCTTGAATTTTGCAAGAAGTCGAAGACCTGGCTTTTCAATTAAACAACCTAAAATAGATAGGGCTAGGCACACACACCTGCTCAGCGCCAGGATACCCTTGCAGGTGATAGTGTGGTTTACACATACACATAACATAAGTTTAAAAATTCTTCAAGAATTATGTGTTAACTGAGAGCAACTTATGCAATCCACGCTGGGGCACTGTAGCTTTGTTGATACCTGTTGCACCTGTTGACTATCTTGCATCCATGAAAGGACTGGCTGTGAAAGATCTCAGGTCCTCAGATAAATCCCAGGACCTTGTGTCCTGCCTTGACACTTCTCTTTGGACATCCACAAGCCTGCTTCACATGGTCTTGCTCGCTGACTCCACTGTTGGATCCCTTTTCTGACCTTGGCCTGCATATCCAGGTCATTACCAACTCAGACCGATTCAGGCATCCCTAGGATAACCTTGTTCGCACGGATTCTCAGACAGCCCTATCGCCGTTCATACTAATTTGACTATTGCCGGGCATCAGCTACCCCATAAGCCACGGGCACACCTCCCCTTTCTACCAACTGCAGGTCCTCTGTTTATACACGGATGATCACTGACCTACCCAATACCATCGTGGCTTTACCCAGTGCCAAATCTGCTTGACAAGTTTAGGAGGCATTCTTCTCAGGCAACACACCCTTTTGCCCTGATGATGATCCCACCATTCTCTATGGGATCGAAACGCGATCGACTTTAGCACATTGACACAAAAGTGTTCAATATAAGTACTGTATACTGGTGCTATAGTGCTCTTACTATGTTCTTTGGCCAAACTAATGATTATGTCTTGCCCATGTTTGTTTGCCTATGCCTGAGTCATTTTAACTCTATTTCTTGACACTATCCAACTTTATTTTGTGGTTTTTCCATGTTTTGTATAATGGAGCATAAAAATGTTTATCCTCCCATAAGAATTACATTACAAAGTCTTCATTATATCGCTGTGTTGATGTGTTCAACTTATCTGTGCTGTAAGGGACCACTGTTCCTTTGTAATTAGCGCCTTGACACCAGGCATCTGTCGAGTAAATCTGAGTCTGCCAAGAACTCATCAGGTTACATCTGCACCCATCCCTGACTTCAAACAACATTGCATCAATGATCATTAACAAAATGAAACCCGGAAAGACCATACATCAACCCGAGAACTTTGAGATGTTCTTTAAAGTGTATTAGACTGAGTTGCATTTCAAACAGACATGAAGTGGCACACAGCAACACAATCAGATAAAGCGTTAATACATAGAGAATGAGACATCAGCTGTGATGGAGGCACAGAGCAAAACATATTTATAGTGCCGAGCCCATTTATCACTTGCTCCCTTTTTTTAGTCATTTCTGCAACTCGAGACACATTCATAGCAGGCGTTTTTTCTGATGATTCACTGATCTTAAGACTTTATCCAGCTTGATAGAATTAAACTCCAGAATAGTTTTTACATGCTCAATTCACTACAGGATGCCTATCTGCTACAAGCAGGCCTCTCCTTGATCCTGATCCCCACAAAAGACCCATAATCAATGACATTTTGAATTTTCCTAGAATAGTTTGGGTCCAGTGTTAGAAAAGGTATTTATTGGATGACGAAATCTTTTGTGTTTTTATTAGTAAGAATATGTGTCTTTCTCTCTCTTCTCGGACTGGTGCATGCATCACTTTGTCATTTCACAGTCTTGTACCGGTACTCAGGGTGGGACCTGCTCCAGCTATCTCAGGGTGAATATCCCTGCTGGGAGGAGCATCTTATGTAACAACTATCACAACAACTCCAGTTGCACTTTATGCTATATCTAAAAGTGCCACAGTCTCCTGTCAAAGAAAGTTCTAGGTCTTTGGATACCAGGGAAAACTATGCAAGCTGCCTATCAGGACCTATGATAACAGGAAGATGATAATACCATCCTTTGACATTAACTCTACATTTTCTGTACACTGTTCTTAAATCTCAAGACTTCCTTAAAAACCATCTCACCTCATGCACATATACTAGTCCCGCTGTCTTCAACTAACAACCCTCCTTGCCACACATCAACACCTGTGATGCCTATGTGTGGATACTATCTGCATGCAGGCATTAGATTTCAGAGCCATCATGAAGATTGAAGTAGGAGCCAGATCTCCCATCACCAATGCTTTGTCTACCCTCACTGTCATGCTCTGCCTCCATCTCCATTCAGTCATTTCTGAAATGTTGACGCCAACGTTCTGGAGCAGTCATGGAGGGTTGGTAAGGCAATGGGAACTGTGAAGAGGCAAGGGGAAAAAATGATGAATGCCACTAAGGGAACAAGGGTATAAGAAATAGTTAGGTTAAAAGAAACATATAATAATGCATTATCAGAAATGCACAAGGGGAGGATACCACACTTTGGGGCATATTATCAAGCAGGGCGTTAACATTATCGCCGCTTTAGCGGCAGAAAACTGCCGCTAAAGCGGCGATAATGGGCTTGATAATATGCCGCTGAGAATTCCATTAGAAACCCATGTTGACACCAGAACATGGGCTTCTATGGGAATTCTCAAAGGTATATTATCAAGCTCATTATCGCCGCTTTAGCTGTAGTTGTCTGCCGCCAAAGCGGCAATAATGTTAACGCCGTTTCTTAATAATATGCCCCTAAGTTCTTGACTTTGTGGACTTCAAATCTGGTGTTACTACTGACCCCTCAACTACAGCGAACACACATGCCAGATACCTGTATGATGTCTCCTGGTATTTTGCTCATGTAAAGAAATAGCTGCTTTCCAGAATTGCCAACCATTTCTCTTGCCAGGAGATATATACTCTCTAGGTGGACTTTACGTCCCCCCCTCCCCCCTCCCTCTGGAAATGGGCAATTTTTAGATGACCTCCCCGATCTGCCAGAAGGAAGATAGCCCTCAGATTTACCTACCAAATCCTTCTCCATCTATCACCTTCTCCTAACACCTAAACCTTTTTTAAGAGTTGTATCAGTTGGAACCCTATTAGCTCATGGCCCTCTGCCCATTTAGATCTCTTCCATTCCTCTCAAGTCTATATTTTTTCCCACTATGGATCGCAAGACATGTCCAAACCAATTCTTTCCCTCTGAATGCTCTCTGCCACCAGTCACCAGAAATTACAATGCGCTTCACTCCAATGACCTCAATAACATAGGCACAAATAATCCTTCAAGGACTGTACACTTGCCCCAAATCACTGACAATGTCACAAACAGTAACTTCAGTAACTTTTTTCCGTAACACAGTGGGTGCCTTCACTACAGATATACTTCACACCAAATTACAGGCAACTGAAAGTGGAGTAGAACCTCTTCCCCGAATATGTACATATCCCATGCCCAAGGTGACAGAATTCCTCCACCTGGATCCAGTGTTCCCCATCCTCTGTCTCCTGCAAATTCAAGGAAACCATAATGCTTGCACCTAGAATTGATTCTGACAACATGTGCCGAAGCACCTTTCCTACCTCTATAGGTGAAATAACCAATGATGATCAATCAATGATCTAACTAGTTCATTTAGCTACACTGACACTGATCTGTGCTCATATCCCTACCAGCTCCAAACCTATAATTACTTAAGCAAAGGCAAGATGCCTTTGTCATAGTAAGTCAGTCTACCCAAACATCTCACATTCTCATACTCATATTCTTTAATTATCCACACATCAAAGGTACTCTTATAAATAGAACTCCAACCAATTCCACGTTCCACCTATTTAGGTGCTCATTCCCGTCACTCATAAAATACTAACATGTTTTAGACCCTCCAGGAAAAAAAATATCTTTTGTTGAAGAACTTAGAGACTATTTGACTAACCAACTTCCACCCCTTTGTCACCATATCTTTCATGGAGAAGTCAAATACGCATTGATCGCAAAGCAAAGACACATCCGTTTATCATATATATAAACCATTTCTAATTGAAACACTCTGAGCCAACATTGCTCTTTGCCCACACAAACACAGGCTCAATACTTGATCTCTAAAAATGAATGGATCTGGTGATCCAACATCCTCAAATTGGGCTGATTCTACTACTCTCACATTCCTTTCACCATTCGACATCGCCATGCCTTCCCTTATAGTCACCGTTTTACAACAAATCCTAATGACACGTCACTCCTTATAATAACACGCTTGGTGGCATTCTAAATGAGCTTGCCCTGTTCACAAAGCCCTCAGAGGAGGGAGAAACGTGGCGCGTGAATGGTTGGTGTCACTTACTTTTGTTGTTACACTTTTGTACCTAAACACCTGCACTTTATACAATATATTCCCAGTAATTAATGCAGCATCATTTACCTGCATTCAACACAAGACTCTAAGCTATCCTTTTGGAAGCATGAGGCAGTGAATTATTGGGCGCTGTGTAATGTGTTGTACATGCGTAGCTTATTGTAGAACTGGAATATTCAGGGCCTTAGGAGATTGATGAGAAGATAGAATGCAGATGAGAGATGAGAGCTGATTAATTTAAACAACGGAAGCAGAAAGGTGGCTGAGGCCCTTCTATACAACTCGAATCCATAAAGATATGTGAACTATAATTTTGAGAGTCTATCATCCTCTCTCTTCTAGTGATGGGCATTTTTACACTGACAATGAGGGGAAGTATATTCCTGGTGCAGCAGGGGGGTCACTGACTGTCTCTACAGTCTGGTTAGTGATAATTCTTTGGTTACTGAGAATGTAGAGGATGATATTTGAGATTTGGATGGCTACATTTTTACACCTTACCTGAAAGATCATAGTCACCTTACTTACCCCTATCTTCAACAGGGTGTTCAGCTCTGGATCCTTCCCCAATGAGTGTAAGAAGGCCTCAATACTCCCACTTCTAAAAGAAAAAAAAACTTGGACATCAGTGATCCTCTTAGCTACTATCCTATCTCTAGACTACCATTTCCAATCAAGGTAGTAGAGCAGGCCATTAATACAGAATTGAGCTCCTTTATTACAAAATATTCAATATTATATCCATTTTAATACGTCTTTCAGACTCATCACGGTACCGAATTAGCCCTTATTACTGCCACAGAGGAACTGAGAAAACTTTTGATAGTGGGAGAAATGTGGCTTGATCCTACTGGATCTATCGGCAGCGTTTGATACAGTCAACAACAAACATCTTTCGGGATTAAAGATAAAGCATTGGTCTTCCTAACCTTCCTCAATGACCGAATTCAATAGGTGGCCCTGGGTGACTGTATCATCCTCTTTCGCCTTTCCTTGTGGGACTCCCCAGGGATCATCATTGAGCCCTACCAGTTCTAACCTTTTTGTTCTCCCCCTGGCTGAATTGATCAAATCCTACGGATTCGCCCTGGTGTCATATGCTGACGATAGGCAAATAAGTGTATCAGCAGATAGCAAACCAAACTCAACAGCTGCCAGGTTCCATGATTCTATTATCCACATTGGCAAATGGATGTTGTACAACTGCTCAAAACTGAATTCTTCTAAAACAGAGGTATTACTATTTGTTAACAACCCTTCCTTCTGGGTGGCCGCCCAGACGAATTGTGCCTTTCTCTTATTTAGTAGCTTCAGGCCCCCCCTTACCTCCAATAACCAGCGCCAGGATGCTCCTTTCAGAGTGGCAGGATGCGCTTTATAAATACCACCTTACATTACATTACAATTAGGCCCCCTTCCTTCCCCAAGTGAAAAAGCAAAAAATCTGAGAGTGATATTTGATACTGAGCTTTTCCTTTGAGGGACAGATTAATTACATCACCTCTTCCTGCTTCTTCATACTCAAAATCCTAAGGAAGTTTCTCTCCTTCATCACCTCAGATCTCCAGAAAACATTAGTCACCGCACTCATCTCTTCAAGACTTGATTACTGTAACACACTTTTTACCAGCACCTAAAAACGCTGTCTGAACAAACTGCAGAACTTACAGAATTCTGCAGCCCAACTTCTCTTGGGCATTCACAGATACAAGTCGGTGTCCCAAGCTTTGGTGCAACTACATTGGCTACTTATAGCAAAACGAATTCAGTTCAAGGCCCTGTGCAAAGCCTTCAGGGTCCTACTCAGCTATCTCATTATCTCAAACCAAACATCCCCCAAGAACCCTTACGTCTGCTGACAGTGTAAACTTTGTTGTTCCTAGATTCAAAAAGGTAAGATTCGTTACCATTACAGTCAGGCTATTGAACTTCCTTTCCCTAACCGTTAAGAAATAATCACATTTGCTAAGATTGAGAAAAGCCTCAAAACGTGGCTATTCAATCAAGAGCCCACACCCTCACTGCCACTGACTATCTGAAGCTGTTTCCCAGAAGGTAGCACCTAGACACCCCAGGGTATTAGTAACGCTTTATAATTCTTCATAAAAAAAATACATAGGGTGCAAACTCACTGGTGAAGTCATAAGTGGAGATGTGTTGAAGAAATGAGTGGCTGAAGATACAAGCTTACAAGAACTTTCTAAGCTAATTTAATGTTGGGTAGAAATCTAACAGAGCGCACATTATGAGAATGAAAATTTTGAGAAGAAAGGCATGAGTTATCCACAAAACATGATCTGATTTTGCGATGGACAAGAAGGATTCCTGCCTGGCCTAATATGAGATTCTTTAATATGTTTAGCTCATCAAGGACATCTGGGAACCAGTAAGTCTAAGGAAAGGATCAGGATGCATCATTGGTGGCTAGGGCTGGATATTTAGGTAGAGTGGTCACCAGAGATTGTTCAGAGTGTGTGTGCATAGTGACAACATGTGCAAGACTACAGTGCAGCCCATGATTATCAGAAAACTACCTGAGAAGTCTTGGAATGATGTTGGGTTAGGCATTGTGGGACCTGTAACTCACAGGATGAGTCAGCTGTATGTCTTTGTTCTTCAGGATATTTACTACCAGTGGCCTGAAATACACACATCTAGTGGGATTGAAACATGTAATGTAATTGCCTTTTTGAAATGGGATTTTAGCAGGGAGGGAATCCCAACACTAGACTTACAGACAATGGTGTCCACTTACTTTAATCAGAGATGGAAAAATGTTTATGAAATGCGAGGTATTAAACACATAAAAATTGCTTTTTATCATCCAGAGGCCAAGGGGATGGTAGACAGATTCAATAGAGTCATCAAAGAAGTTATTTGATTGTGAAAATGCATGGCAGGGTCTAGAGATAGGAGACAGTTTAAAAATATGAGATTTATAGTTTAACTCCTCAGTCTGTTTCAGGGAGAGTTCTCTTTGAACCCTTCTGAGGGAGGATACCTGGTTCTCTTATTTACCCTCCTTGAATGAACAGTACAGGGATTGGTTCTTATTTGTCTTTAGGTGATTGTAGAGTTAAAGGGTGTTATTTGATTTGTGAAAGGAAGACAAAGTTGGATCTGACACATCTGGTATGTATCTGTTGGGGATTGGAATAATGTTAAAATTAAAAACCCAAGAGGTATTATCAATTCTTCTAAATTCTCTGTGCTCTTAAAGCTGATCAGGTTTTTTTGCACTGATGTAAAGTTGGAGAACAACTGCATTTGGAATTAAGGAGGATTGCATTGGTGAAATGTAAAGTTGAAGTTGATAATGATCCAGGTGTGCATGAGAAGAAATATAGCTCAGATGAACAGGGGGTGGAAGGTGGGAGAGCTGGTGTTACAAAACATAACAACAGAGTAACAAAAATACCTAAGTACATGTAAGGTAATTTATGTAATGGATAATGTTTCTAGAAAGTTTATCATGCTTCATGCTACTTCATTTTAAAATATTTGCATTGCTTGTAAATGGTGAGAGCTGTGCAGTATCTTGTCAATGTGTAGCTTATTGTAGAACTGAAATGTTCAGGGTCTTACAAGGTTGGTGGGGACGTAGAGTGCAGAAGAGAGCTTGTTGTCTGATACAACTGATGCTACATGGTGGCTGAGGCACTTCTGTACAACTTAAAACAATAAAGGTATTTGAACTAGAACTTCAAGAGTCTCTCATCCTCTCCCTTCTACTGATGGATATTTTACAAAGCTGCCTGGATTATTACCCACTTTACAGCCTCCTATGTCTTTTTAAATGAGCTAGCCCCACAAAAGGGCAAGCTCAAATCAGCCAACAGGTCAACTCTATTAATATGTACTTTCTATTGGAGAAGTGGACACTCTCTGTATGCCATATCCCATGTTGTTCCCCTTCCTCTAACCTCAGGCTCCATGAATGCACTTGATCCAGCGCGAAACAGGAAAAAGAGAGAGAGAGAGCAAATTTTACAACTATCCTCCCTACGTCACAGACCCGTTGTCATACTAACTCATTCACACACGCATTCATTGGTGGGGCCCATAACACCAACACTCACACGTTTTCTCCCAGGTCTGCACACAGGAGGAGGTATGATGCGCTGGACATGTGGGGGGTACCTTATAACCTATAGGGAAAGAAAAGGTATTTTACAGAATATACATTAACATTCGCCGCCTATAGATTCCTAATCCCAAAACATCAAGGCACTCCACCCACTTGGTCGACGGACCAATTAGTTGGATTAGTTGATGGTGATTAAGAACCAGCAAAAACACATTTTAAGACTCAGAATCCTTTATTCTCTTTAACGAAAGACCACAAACTCATAAATTCTGTTAATCAATATTTGTTTATCTAAAATTTTATTGCAAATAATATTAGCATTTGTTTCATCAAAAGTTTTAGACTTTTCTAGATCAATTCATTTAAATCACAGGACATTATATTTACCTATTCTGGCTATCTGGATTTCTCTAATTCATTGGCTCTGCATAACCGAATTAGCCGTTAAATTGTCCAAATAAGCAGGCCAAAGCTTAAGGTCCAAAAGTTCTTTGCTCAGCACGTCACAGTCCCAAAGATCGCCAAAGGACCAGAAGTCATGCAAGCATCAGTCATCGCCTGTGGGGTCAAAGAGGGTATGCAGTCATGGTAACCGCCGAATGCCAGCCCCTCCCTATTCTACTGCTCTTTTTATAATAAATTTCAGGATAACATGAAACAATTTTGGGCGGAGAAAGTCTATGATTGGCTAATTGAAAACGTCCGATTTTAGTCAATCAGGTTTCACATGGATTTTGCTGATTCGTTTTCCGGAGATGACATAGTCCTTATGTTACAAAATTTTGGTTTTTACTTGTATGATCCAATTGTTCATTTAAACCGGTTTTTTACAGTCCAGGTTTTGGCAGTCCATCAAGATCCTATCCTTGACTGGGGAGAGTGTGGAATAGGTTATGTGGAGATTCACGGAGCCATCCGAGTCTGCGCAGTAGAGATTGCGCTCACAAGACGGTGGCCACTTCTGAACTCGGTTTCCGCCGCCATTTTGTGGTAGGCCCAAATGCTAACTTAAGTGAAACAAACACAAAAGAATAATTAATACAATGAAATGATGCTTCTAATGTTATACCCTCGCTAATCCCTTTATGTATTAGTATTTTCCTAGCGTATAGCGACATTTAAAGCAATAATATTTACCTTTTGGATCCAACCTAGAATGCAAACATCACATAAGCAATATAAATCCTGCGATATCTAATTACCACATATACTACTATTAACATGCGTACGTATCTTAGTTATTTGAGTTATTTGGCCATGCAAATAGCAATTTCCCACGTGTAATTTGTGTATGCAAAGGTTAAGTTAGTTTCACACAGCAAACCGTTAGTAAAATTATAATCAGTAGGTTATATAATTAATCTTCACATGCTAATAGAGGAGGTATACAAAAGTTTGCTCTACCTGCTAGATCACACTCTATAGTAAAACCCAATATGTCTGCACTCTATAGTAAAACCCTTAGATGACTAGCCGTGGGGTCACCGTCGTCTTGCAAATGTAGTGCATTTATATAGCACTCCGCACACCCCTGAAAGGTTCTCACAGGCACTGTGCACATACTGCTGTGGAACCCTTCCTGGCCTTTCCCTGTGAAGTGCCCCCTCCTGGGCACCCCCAAGGTGAAGCCAGGTATCCTAGCACTTTTGGGGCCATTGTGGAGATTAAGCAAGCTATTGCCCAGAGTTGCAGAGTGGGATCCATGATTAGAATAGGCACCGAGGCGAGAATTATCAGGTCCGGGGAAATTGTGCCCAAGACCCGCCGAGGTGGGAATTGAACCTTGGTCCGGACCAGACCTCTGCATCAGGGTATGTCGCTCTAACCATTGAGCCACACTTCTCCACATCCTCTTCCCCAACCACCATCTATGTGCTGTTTATCTTCATTGGCTGACACAACCTTGGATGATCGAGCCAACCTGGTTGAGAGATGGAGCCCTACCAAATTGCCTAGAAGTGCATAGAAACAAAATAAACAATAAATCAGTAAATTGAACAGGGGCAGCTCCTCTGTAATGGCGGAGGAGCATCTCCCCGCTTGTCAGAGTCAGTCACAGAAAAATAAAATGATAATGAAACAATATCTTTTTATTTTTCTGTGACCGGCTCTGGCATGCATGTAGGATGGGGTGGGCCGGGCCATGACAGGCAGGTGGCGGTAACTTAGAAGTGAGCATATAAGTTTTGCCAGCCGTCTAAGGCCGGCCAAACAGGCATGCGCACTTCTATTTCTCCAACACAGCTGTGTTCGGACCCAGGTTGGAGGAAAGCCGCAGGCTACAAGGCAGTGTCTGAGCGGCTGAGCAGGCTCGCGCAGACCAATCCTGGCACTGCTCTCACAGCATGACAGCAGCGTCTGGATTGGCTGGACAGCCTCTGCCTTCCCAGAGACTGCTGGGAGAGCACCAAGGTGCCGTCGGAGGCAGCAGCGAAAAGGCACGTTTTAAAAAATAGTTTTCTCATCTGTTCCCTGTCCCTTCTCCGACACTCTCCCACCTGTCCGTCTGTCACCCGCCCCCCACCTTTGTGTTGTGGCAGCCACCACTGAAATTGAGACACTTCAACCTGTGTTGGCATGGCTGATCCTTTCTTGACAATAGAGCTGTGTTGCTCCGAGACAGAGGCTAAGCCTGCAGAGATGTGGCAGCGGTTCTGCTAGAGTACCTGCCTGGGGTGCCTGTATGTGGGAACCACCTCTGTCCCGCAAACTACCAGAGATCCGAAGACTAATCCCCAACGCTTCAATATCTGCATGATACAGAGCAGGATTACATCCCTACATGATAATACATGTACAGGGAAGCAGTCTTTGAGTGGAGTAACTGCAAGGTAGCTCACTCCTGCAATACCAAGGACCCAACTGCTTAAAGGTAAGAGGCTTTCCACTGCACCCCCCCCTCTTCCACTTAGCATTAAACTTGCCATTCCAGGGGATCGAGATGCTTCTGTGCCATCCAAGCACCTTTCGTGGGCTTGGCAAACATTCAATATTTTGTGATCGCTGGACATTTGATGATGAGTGGGTTTGCCCATTCTTCTGTGCCTCAGATGGGTGCCAAGTCCCTGAATGTCTGCAGCCTCAACCAGGCAGAAGCGCCACAATAAGCTTGGGTGAGACCCAGAGCCATGGATTTACATGATGACCGTCAATTATTACAAAACACATGTATTCAATATTATTAATGTTAGAAGGTATATAAATGTACAAAAGCATTCAGAACATACACTAATGGATTTATAATAGCGCCCCTCCTGACCGCGTAGTGCACTAAATGCACCGCCAACCTTCCAGACAGATGTTCGCGAAACGCTCTCTGCTTACGTGTCTCCAATAATACAGAAGTTTAAAGCTCTGCGAATCCATATTTCTGTAATGAAAACTACTATATGGGTAATCAGGAGACAAGTAGAACAACGACACTGCGGTCAGGCAGAGAGGCCAAATTACAATGGGGTACAACATACTCCATTTTGTGCCCTACAGCTACCAGTATGCAATGCACAGTAAGGACGCAAGCTGAAAATTAATTGAACATAGCATATGCCCTTGATTGACAATGATGTCGCTTTCCATATGGGTCTTGACGTATCTCCCAACAAAAGACGCGTTGAGTGTGGTTCACTTCCATATGTAGGAGGTGAACGAGCAGCGGCACTATGCCTTGAGGGCTGCCAACCAGCTTTGAGGTAAGTGACAAAGCAGGGTTAAGGTAGCTCCCTGATCCAGAGAGCAAATAGTTAACTGTGCGTACAACTTGTTTTCTATACCTGCCTGTCAAGCTCAACACCTCTGGAGGCTCAGGGCACCCTCAGCCAGGACACCATCAGACTGGAGACGAGCGAGTGCAAAGAACAAAGGAGTATAAGCCATCTCCATCTATGCACCGAGGAGATGGAATAACTTCTCATCAGAAATCGGATCCAGTTTAGTCAAGAGTTGAAGAAACATCTCTTTGAAGAGCTCTACACTACATCATGATGCAGTAACACTTCCATATTCAGAATCCATTCACTCCTCTAATCCAATATCGACCCAGCCTTTGCCTGTGACCCGGTACAGCGCTCTATTGCTTTTCAGCTAGGTTTGCACTATATAAGTATGCACGTACTGCATAAGTACTATGTATATATGTATATACATAATATGCAGTGCAATTAACCAATTGACACAAAAGTTGGAATCTCTCCCCCCCACCCCCGACCAGCATCTCCAGGAAGACATCAGGGCCTGGTGCATAGGTTTCCCATCATTCTCTCCCATGTAATCACAGTATAGCAAAGTTAGAATACACGGAGACGCCCAAAACATAATTCAATCCAAAGTCTTTACAGTACCATCATGAACACAAACATTCCACATAAATGGAAAAACACTGCATGTTGTGCTGTGACACCCGAGTGGGACTGTTTGGAGTGTGCCAATATACAGCCTGCACAAAGGTCTGTATTGGTTTTAACCTGAGCTATGATCATACCGTTTGACAAAGTTTCACTTTGGTAACAAGATTGCACAATGACTTTCTGTGCTTCAACATAAGCTGGCGTGGGGAGAAAGAGTTCAGCTTCTGAAATGTTTGTTACAAGGCCCGTGTGTACATTTTTCTTTGTCTACAGTCTTCATTTTGGATCCAGTGAGGGTATTGTCTCTCCTAAACACCTAGGGGGATATTCACAAGGATCTATCGCCGAGTTAACGGCATTTTATCGCAGCCAAAGTTGCGATAAACTTATCGCCCCTATCACAAGCTGGTGTAAACAGCCCACAGCACTAGTTTTCCCGCAATAGCAGCCGCAAAACACATCGCCACAGATGACCCCCGCAACTATCGCTAATGAGATGCAGAGTAAGCGTTCCCGTGCAAAAAGCCGTGACAACACCACCCCACAACTTTCACAATGACAAGCCAGAACTGTGATAAGAACACAAACAGGTGATAAGGCGCGTTAGCAGCAGGAAAATAACACCTGCTCTGACCGGGTGCAAACTCGGACCACAGCCTGCACCACAAAAGGGAGCCCAGCCCACAGCCACATCGGAAGGGCAGCAGATGCCACTGGTCATGTGGCCAGGACACCCAAGAGGGCCACAACACCCACCGCCACCACCCCAGGACCCCAATGCCCACCTGGAACCCACCCCCGGACCACCACAGAGGCTGCGCAGACAGAGACAGCGGACTCCCAGGAAACGCACCAGCCTCACAGACCCATCACCTGACTATGTCATTGCCCACTACAGGCGCAAAAGGACAACCATCCTATGCATCCTGACTAACATCGCCCCACAGGCCGATGGCAACAACACAGTGGACAACCAACGACCCACCCCACACAAAGCTGCTGGCTGTGCTGCACCTGTTGGCCCCTGGCACCCCCCAACCAACACCCGCCAGAGTCGGATGAGTCTCACAGCCAGCCACATCCAAGTCCCTCACACCTGTCCTGGACATCACCATCAGCCTGGTACCCCAGTCCCAATACATCCAACACATTGCGCAGGATCCGCTCGAGACTAAGCAAGGACCATATGCCATAGCTGAATGCACGCACGTGTTGGGGGCAATCCACAGCACACAATTCCTACCTGTGCCCCCTGGTGACACAGCACACAATCACCGCAACAGAAAGCACACGTCTCACATCAATGTGCAGGCAACATCCGAACACCGTGGAACCTCCACCAATCTTGCCTCCAAATACCCAGCCAGTGTGCATGGTGCCTTCATCCTTCGACAGTCCAGCAGCAACCAGCGTTCCTAGGATGGCACCAAGGGAAATACACAGCCCCTTGTCAAGTTCCAAATAAACACCTCACTCACCTCAACTCCACAACCATGCAACTCACAACCCTGGCAATGCACACGTCACAAAATCACAACCAACATGTAAAACAACATGCCCACCCACCAGACACGACAGAACAACTCACAATGGTAACCGAGGCAAGCCGTGAACATGAGCCATCAACGGCATGGCACCTCAGCCACACACTAGTCGAATGTGGGGAGCGGTGGCAACCAGGCATGTGTGAAGGATGCAGGAGAACAATGATTGGGAAAGTACACAACGCCAACAGTGGCGGAGATGTGCTGGACAGACCGCAGTATGCAGAACACACCCATATCCATGGCGACATACACCTCTGGTGTATGGATTGTAGTGGACAGTGGACGCAACCATGTCACCCCAGCCAGTGGGGGGGGTTCGTGGAAATGTTGCCTGTTACGTCCCCCCCGTAAGCGTGAGCGGAGTGGGATGGGCCGGCGTACGCCAGGCCAGCGTAGGGGTGTGAATAAAAAGCATGTAGCCCTGGGCGTGGTCCTCTTCCGGAAAGCCCAACGTCTCTGCCAGGGCGGTGTCTCTCACCACGCCACGATGCTGACGCCATCCTCCTGAGCGGAGTTGCCTGCGATCCTGAGCGCCTGCCGTACCCCGGCCCTCTGGACCCCTAATCCGTCAGGCCTGCCCCTGCGCAGCCAGGCCACACTGATCACCTTCAGACACCGGCGTGTGTCAAGGAGGGCCCACCACGTGCCTGCGCAAGCTCCAAGCCCGAGGCCCGCGACCTTGACAGCCTCTCAGACCATCACAGCCTCCATGACACAGGCCCGCTTTACTCCTTTCTCGTTGATGTACTCTACTGCTGACTCCGGCCTACACTACGGTCAAGTAGGTCACACATTTGGAACTGAGGCTTGATTACACCATGGCAGTGAACATTATTTAAGGCAGAGTTCATGTCACTATACTCCCTTCGATGTGGTGCCACCAAGTCTGTGCATAGCATTACAACCACACATGTCTGTGGGCCACTGCTGACTTCTGCTTTCGGCCCACACTCCGGCCCAGTAGGTCACACATTTGGAACTGAGTTTTGATCATACATTGTCCGTGTACACACAAAAAGGAAGATTCAACTTTACTGTACTCTCTTTGGTCAGGTGGCAGCAATCATGTGCATAGCATCCCAATGACAGGTGGGTGTGGGCCACTGCTGACCACTGCCTCCGGCCTACACTGCGGTCCAGTAGGTCACAGAGTCTTGATTTAGCAATGACAGAGTTCATATCAGTGTACCAGCATCATCGCAGGCTGCATCCCCTCTCAGCACCGGTGCCACTAAGTCTGTTCCCCGACATTCATGGACACTCTCTGGTCGTACATTTGTGGCATCTGAGTCTATGGACTAGGGGCTAGTCGTCATCCTTATGTAGCTGGTACCGAATTGGTGGTGAAAACGAGGCTGTCGCTTTCCACTCCACCATTTGTTGCTTCCGGATAACATCAGACCTTCCACATCATGCCCTGGAGGACACCTTCCTCTGTCCCCCGCAAGACTCCGCCACATTCACCTTCGACATCGATGAGGACCCGCTCACTGCGCATCGACCTACCTCAGTGCACCGGAAGTCACCGTCCCATGGCAGGGTGCCTGTGCTGGCCGCTGTGCATCCGGGGCCACTAACTCTCTGCTGGTCAGGTCTGGGATATTGGATGGCCTCTGAGGCGATGGCCTTAGGGTCATCAACGCCATGTGTCTGTGGCCCTGTGCTGTCCGCTGCCTCCGGCCTCAACTGCGGTCCACCAGGGCTCACACACCAAATCGAGTCCTGACCGGCCCGGACGTCGCATCACCGCAGAAGGCACACGCCACCACCGCCAGGACCACCTCCAACCGCCATCTGCCAGAGTCGAAACGGTGGTCCTGACAGACTTACGGAGTTGCTCACACCTGTTTTGGATGCCATCCTCAGACTGATACCCTGATAGGCACTCCAGGTGCCACTGACTCAGTGCACCGCAAGCCATCGTCCGTTACTGATTGAGTTTTGTGCTGTGGAGAGGTTGCGCAGCGATGTCACCTCAAGCAGTGTGGGAGACCTGGGACGTTGATGAGGAAGATGATGCTGGTCTAACACATCCATTGCATCTACATCAGGAATATCTTGAAGGGACACAATCCGAGACTTTTTCTTCACATGGGCGTGCTCAGCTGTAGTTCCCGGACCTCAGTGCGCTGCAAGTCACGGACACTTCTGTTTGCTCATTGTGTGCCCGCTGGACTTGCTCAGGCTACCTCCATGATGCTCCGCAGTTGTCCCTGTGATGCGGTGTGGCTCACTGGTTAGAGGCAGCAGACCCGGAAGCAGAGGATGGCCCGGTACCAGGGTTCAATTCCCGACGCGGCAGGGTCGTGGACCAGGGCCAGCGGACTCAATAATTCTCACTTCGGTGCCTACTCTAACCAGGGATCACACTCGGCAACTCTGGGCATTAGCTTGCCTCATCTCCACAACGGCCCCCCACATTCGCCGGGGATGCCTGGTTTCACCTTGGAGATACCCTGGAGGGACCATCTCACAGGGATAGCCAGGACGGGTTCCCCAGCGGTCTACAGCGCCACGACGCCTCAGGGCAGCAGTGCGCTTTACAAGACACATACATTTACATTTACATGCTGGTGTTGTCTGTTTCCGTATTTATTGTGTTAACTGTTGTATTTGTTGCCAGCACCAACAACTTCCTGAGGGCTGACTTGCACCCACCCCACACACATCCAGCTCAGGCATCGCTGTACATGTGGCCCTGCCAATAAAGGGGCCGGGCTCACGTGCCTGTAGCCAGTTCAACATAATGTCTACGTGTGTCCCTGTGGTATTGTTGTATGCATGGGGCCAAGGGCCCTACGAAATTACCTTGTGCTGTGTACAGCGGATGCAGGCATGTCACCGCAGGCATCGGGTTTGAGCTTGCACATGTAGCTTTGTCGTCATCCACTCAATTCGTAAGGGGAGTGGCCTGGGCCGTAGTACGCAGAACCAACGTTTGTGTGTGACTGATATGTGCAGGCCCCTGGGCATGGTTGTGTACTGTGAATGTGCATCTGCATGTGTCTCTATGGCAGTTTGGGTCTCCTCTGTGGGGTGTAGGTGGTCCCTGAAGGGTAATAGACACCAACGTATGTGATCTAGTTTGCCTACCATGGGTTTGGAGCCCACCCACACCTGTTGGGCCCGGGTCCTGGTGGTGGGTTGCGTGGGATTTCCATGGGCTGTTGTAGAGCGTCAGTGTCGAAGATGTGGTGGTCCTCTCCGGCATCACAGGTGTGTTGTCTTCTGTGCTCTGCTGGAGGTGTTGTGCGCCCCTCTGCAATGTGAAGGGGAGATGCATGTTGACATTGTGTTGACATGTATGTTGGCGCATTGTACTGGTTTACATGCAGACTGTATGACAATGTACATTGTGACTGTTTGGGAGGTGCTGGATTCTTCTGGGGGACAGTGTACATTTGGACTACATGACGGATGTGAGGTCGTACGCATACATTTCCATTTCACAGTTTCCAGCTCTGTCAGATGTAGTAGACATGTTTCTGTGCATGTGCAGAGCCAGCTGTGTCCTCAGTTCTGCAGTGTTGGTTTTGCGCATTGTACCATGTTGTCGTCAATGTGGGTGTGCTGTACTTGCTATGTGTGTGTGCTGCAGTGTGCCAAGGGGATGAGGGACATGATCCTGGGTAATTGTGGGTGTGCAGTGTGCTACACCTCGTTGTGCATGTGTGCCATTGTGCCCATCTCCCCCGTCCCCCAGTCCCTGTTGGTTACTCACCCTGTTGATGTTGTGTCATGTCCTCTCGAGCTGTGTCCGTACTCCCTACTCCTTGCACCGTCTCCACACTGATGACTGTGACCTCGGTTTCCTCCAGCTCCTCATGTGGCGCAGGACTGCCACCTCCTGTCGCCGTTGCAGCCTTCCAGCAGCCTTCCTGTTGGCAGCGGGTTTGTGCCTGGTTTAGGTTTTTCACATCATGCCAGCACCTCTTAGCCTCCTCGATTGGCCTCTTCAGCACTCCAACTGCATTCCAGGTGGTCTACTTGTGGCTCAGTTGCTGATAGTGTTCTGTCACCTCCGTGAAGCTGATCTGGTTTTGCTGTGGACTGCACCCCTTCTTCCTCTCCCTCTTCTCCTCGGCCGTCCCATTTGTTCCTTGCTGGTGGTCTGTGAAGGTTGTGGGGTTCACGTTGGCCTCTGCGCTGGGTCAGGGTGCATCCATGTTGCTACGTGCTTTGGCTTGTTTCTGGTGTGTTGTTTCTGTGGTTTTTATGGTGCATTTTCCCACCAGACGCGTGGGTTTTGCAAGCCTGTGGCTGGTTTTCGCTACTTTTTGTACCGCGATTGGCCTCATCGCATGATATTTTGCATTCACGTTTTGCATTTTTGCGGCGTGGTGTTGATTTTTGCACGGCCATTAGACGCGTTATCCGGTGACTATCGCATCCTACCGCCGCGTTGTGAATACTTGGTTGGCACGGCGTAATTTTCCCGCGATAGGCTGCAATGTTGAGAGTTGCGTTAAGCTACTCTTGCGGTAGTTTTCACACGTTCTTGTGAATATACCCGCTAATTGTTCAGTGTTACAGTTGTGGTACAGTTTTGGCCATGTGATAAGGCGTCATTATTTTTGTTAAATCTTTTCTCACAAACATCTAGACACCTGACAATACTTGATAGTTATATTCAGCACAGGGTTTAGGGGTCAACAGTCCTAATGTATGTTCAAGAGAGTGTTGGGCGAATTGATGGCAGAAACATGTCGAATCCGGAGGCATAAGGTTCTTGCTTTTAACATTACTACAAGGAGGCAGGAATGCAATTAAATCAACCTGCCGTGAGGCAATGTCAATCAAGGTGACTGTAGCGCTTGGCCCTCTGAGAAACAAAGATAGTGGACCCAGAGTTGACCCAGAGAGTAGAGTGAGGAAAAATACACGCAGATACTGAAGACAGTATTGTAACACTGGAGACCTCAGTAAGAGATCCATTCCCACAAGGAGATCCATTCCCACAAGGAGCCCGCCACAAGCAGCAGTATAGAATCCCAAATTATATATTTTCAGCACCTCGGAGCTATCCAAGGTGCTGAAATCATAGGACAACATTGCCCATTATAGGAGGAGGAGCAAAGATGGCGACCGGGACGGCAGCGTAGACTCCCGGCTCCGTGAACCTCTGCATCCCGCACGGATATCCTGCACGAGATCCTTAACCTGTGCTACGCGGTCGTGTTTCTGAAGGAGAGAGGCACCCGACTGTGTGACTCCGAGGTTTCTGGCTGCGGTATCGCCGGAGAAATGTGCATTTGAACTTTGCGGCCTGTGCGGCCCTGGAGCCGGGACCTCGAGTGGACGCCGTGGCCGGGTGGCAGTTCAACAACAGCGGCCTGTTGTGACTGGGTGGAGTCGGTCCACCGGAGCGGTGCCAAACTCGGCCTACATTTCGTCGTGGTCGTCTCTACTGTCATGCGTAGCGGACCGAGTGCATGCCCGGGGGTGCAATTCTCAGACCCTCCGGTGGCTGCCCCTGCCTTTGATGGTGAGCTGCCCGGCCGCCGCCCGTATCCTGCCCTGATCATTGCGGGCCGCCCCAGAATTTTTACGGGAGCTGGTCCGTAGTGGGGACGACTGTTGCCCGCGACCACGCAACGGATAACTTTTCGCCTGCCCCCGGAGCCCGGTCACCAGCGACGTGGACATCGAGACGCTTGTCCCAGGGTCCCGGCCCCGGTGAGGGTCGGGCATACTTGGCGGCCATCTTGTTGCAATGAAGCCTACCATCCTGTCCGCTGGGCCGCAGCGGGATTGTGAGACTGCGACTTTCGGGAGTGTGGCGGCGCGATCGCAGAGAGCTGTGCTGGGGTACGGCGACCTCCTCGAGGCCCTTGGTGCTCTTCACTCCTCCTTGATTCATGGTGGGTCTTGGGGAGTAAGCTCGACGGTGTGGCGTCGGCGGTGGGGCAGTGGCGGCCCGCTTGTCCGCACGTACACAGGGACTACCCACACTGCGCACAGGAGGACACCTTGGCGGCCACCCCTGAGGTTAGTGCACAGCTGGACACTCCGGCCAGTATGCTACAGTGTGTTCGTCCAGCTGAGGACCTGATCTGCCCCGGAGGCACTAGACCTGAGTGGGATGTGGTAGCCTCGTCCCGTACGTGCCCTCCTGCGACCCAGAGACAACTCCAGCAGCTATTGTCTGCTTTGGCTGCTTCTGCCTTCCTGGACCTGGAGTGCAGTGCATATCCTTGTGCAGCACTGGGAAGCCTGTTTCTCCACGCTGCGGACTGTGTTGATGCTCAGGGACTTCCACCCCACCTGTGTGCGTCGCTTCTCGGACGTTTTTGGACAATCCTCTACCTTGGAACATCGGATATGGTGCTGGGTCGAGGGGTAGGCATGGGCAGACTCCCAAAGAGTGGTCAGGGATGAGGCTGATCCTTCAGGGGTGGTCATCTAGTGGACGGGCGGGCTCAGGGGTTGCGTGCTCTCCTGGCATAGCTAACAGCATAATAGGTGCATAATGCTCCCCATTTTTCTTTGAGAAGACAGATTTTGTGCCGCTCATTGTTCACTTTGGGGGAAACTTACCGTGCGGGAGGGAGAAGCCGGGGGTATGTTTTGAAGGCCCTCCTCCAGTTTCTTAATACTTTCTCTACCCCCCCCGTCTGGTGGGGTTCTTTTCCTACTTCTTTTTCCCTATTCTCCTATATTTCGGGTCTGGTTCCAGGGCGACAGGCACACTGCTGGGGGGGGGGGCCGTACTCATCTGCAGAGGTGCAGGGTGGGGGGTTGGGGGAGGGGATTCTTTAGTCTTTTATCTCTTTTTCCATGGCCTCCTTTTTCTTCTCTGATTCTTTTTGTTTTTCTTTTCCGGGATCAGCGTGATACACCTCCTCTGCTATGACTCGTTGCCGCTCCGTGTGTACCGCAATTTCCGGAGCGCTCTCCGGGAGTTCTGGCGTAGGACTGCAGGCGCAACTGCTTATGATATTTTTCCCCATCCTGATGTTCTTGTGTTTGCGCCATTGACCTAATGGATTGCTGTAAATCGCCTACGTTTATTACTCTGCATATCTGTAATTGCTGTTTGAAATTGTTTGGCACCTGATCCTTCTGCCTTGTTTCATTATAAAATGAAAACCTTTTTCTCCTGGTGCCCTACCTACTTTGCTCACGGTAGTAGCATTACGATTCTGCTCCCCGAAGTGCTGCCTGTGTTTACACTTGCCTGTTTTTTTGCTCTGATTGCTTAGCGGCCGGCCCCGGGGGGTTGTAGGCCCGTACTTGTTCTTGATAGAACTGTTAATAAAGGTTTTAAAAAAAAAAAAAAAAAAAAAAAAAAAAACATTGCCCATTATATCATATGAGAGTTTTGATTAGAGAAAAACATGGCTTGGCTCACAAATCATGAACCAGAAAGTTCCCCATTAAGTGAGAAGGTAGACTAGCTCACTTAATTTGTAGTTGCATTTGTAGTACATAGGAGCATGCATTCCCTGTATTAAAACCCATCTCTAATTTCCTTTTTATTGGTGACTTGTGGCGCACCTAGTCACCTGTACTAAAGAAAAGATGTAGCTGCACAACTGTAATAATTGTTTACAGATGAGTTCTGACATCATAAATGCCTGCTGTTAGAGCCAGTAGCCAAGAGGGAAGGAAGGACATGGAGCATAAACAGCAAAAGTGACACTTAGCTTTTCCTGCTTCTACTCTATTTTTCTAGATGAACAATGATCAGCAGACATGAAGTATGGCACCATGCTTATTTTTTTAGGCTTTAGATAATTATAGGAAAGATACATTTTCGCTGTGTATTTATTTACATTCTGAGTTTTTTCAATTTGACTTGTAATAAAATGATTCTAATCTACGTTGCAACAAATATCTAACTGTTTGTTATTGTGTTTAATTTTGGACTGTAAATTCTACTTGTATTCTTCATGTTTGCAAAAATCCTCTCGCTTTCATATGATCGAGCAACACACTTAGGATTTAAACCTTATGTGAGGATAATGGTGTGGCCATGTATTATAAGAAATAAAATACCCTCTGACATATTTTATATGGATGTTGCAGGTCACCTCGGAGTTCAATCACCTTTTAAAGGAACTCAGCGTTTAGCCTTATTCCTCTCTCTGGTCATGGAACTCCTCAAAAACTTGCAAATCATTGTAATGTACAACAAGGATACTTAATTTCATATATAAACTGGGCCTCATACACCCAATTAAGTGCGGGAGAGCCTTTGTTGGATGGATCTCGCCTACTTCATACATTTTCGATCCTGAATGGGACCTCAGTGTGATTCATATAGAATTTGATTATGTGCTTCAATCACATACCACAGGCCCCATAGACAAGAAATAGCTCTGACTGGGCACAGATATTCATTGTGTCCACCTCTTACTCCAGACCTGGCCTCAATCTTTACACCTCTTCTTGACATCTAGTCCTTGAGTGCTTTACCAAGCTGCCAAGAAGAGGGAAGAAGACCTTACAGAAAAAGAAGTCCAGGCTCATTAAATACCCAGCACCTAGAAATATAGGAACCATATGCAGTCTCGCCGTTGATAATATGAGGTGCTGCCTACAAACTTGAGAATCTGGCAAACATTAGCGTTAATCAATCATTACATTGACTCCATTTTTCAGAAGATCAGAACTTTTGTTTCCACACTGGGACGCATTCTTTTGAATTGTGTCTTGTATCACATCTCTTCAGGAGAGAAGCCTTGTGATTGGTCCGCTACTGCTACTAAATCTGCGAGCCTCTGGTGGCTCTGATAAGTGCTCCATCTATGCTCCTATTCATCCTCCATGTGGTCAGTGTCCGCACGTACACGGGGCACATGAAAGACTTAAACCCTCATGTATGATTGAACACACATGCAGTCTTTTTTCACCCTTTGTGCGCACACACGCCCGCATCCGTCGCAGTGGTGGCCGCTGCTTCTCCTACATCGATGCCAAGACCTAGAATGACCTTCCCCTCCAGCTCCGTACAGCCCCCTCGCTGGCAGACTTCAGGAAGAGACTCAAGAATTGGCTCTTCGATGGAGACACAGCGCCCAGATACCCCAAGGGGTGAGAGTGTAGCGCTACAAATGCTGTTTGATTGATTGAGGAGGAGTTAACGATTCTGCATGAGCATACAATGGTTTCTCATAATATTTAAAGAAAACCTCATCAAGGCTAAAAGATGTGGTTTTCTTTCAGATCACAGCTCCACACATTGGTGCGTTGAGTTTTTGGATAATCAGCGCAATCCGGGATGTTAGACCTCAGCATGCATGTGCGCATGCGTTTCTTTATGTTTTTCGTGGTGAGAGCCGGTGCCAACTTTTACCTCACACAGTGCAAGAAAGAGAAGCTGCCGGCAGGTAAGATCTGTGCTGACAAGACTTTCAGAAAAAGCGGGCTCCTGACCACCCAGCTTCAGGCACCTCTTACAGTGTGTGAAATTAGGATAAAGCAACTTTTGCTTCAGTGTGACAAGGTATGTTCTTGTGGGAAATTTTCCGCCCAAGTCCCTTTTTACAAAACCACGTTGCATTTGCTGCTCAGGGGCCTGCACGTACAAACAGATGCAAGCCTAAAATACGTATATAATAACATCTACAATTATGTCAATATGTCACTTCCTGTCCGGCGCTAAAACACATCCGGTTTCATGCATAGGTTAATTTAAATGATATTACAAAAACTTAATTTACCAAAAATTCCACCATCTCCAAAAACCGCCATGTCCACTCATGGGTATTCCTCTGGCTTTCCCGCCAACCTGCCACTGCCTCAGTCACGTATAAACGGGGGGTAGAAGGAAAAGGTGCGACAAAAAAGCAAGATATGAAACTGCAATTTTACTGCACTTTCCCCCGCATTCCACTTTAAAAACCGCTTTTTTGGGCGGAGTTAAACGCCCTTTCTCTGCTGGTGCGGACCTGGTTTAAATTTGATTAAAAATATGCGGATCCAGAACGCACTTTTCCCTCATATTTTCCCGCATTTAAGCTAAATGTAAATGGGGCTGTGTGTAAGCAACGCTTGTAAGCACAGACCTCTGGCATGTAACCACAAACCACTGTCTCAGTGGGCACACCACCGCAAGTCTCTCTGACCGCTGGTTGGTCAAAGGACCTGGGGGCATATTATCAAGGACAGCGTCAAAATTATCCCCGCTTTAGCGGCAGTTTCCTGCCGCTAAAGCGGGGATAATTTTTAACGCTGTTCTTGATAATATGCCCCCAGGTTCTGCCCCTCCTTTTCACAGATTTGTCTGCTTCTACTTAGATTTTTGTCTATTTTATTTTATGAACCAGCGTTGTCTAGCTGCCTTCACTGCCTTCCGCCCACTGTATTTTAGTTTAGTTTCCCTTGTTTTATCCCAGGTTCGTTTTGCGTACGTTTGTTTTCATCCTAAACCACAATTAGCTGACGGTGCTTAAAGAAGCACACTTCACAGCATATTTTCTTAATCTGTGGAGTTCAGCTTTGCCAAGTGTTATTCGGGCTAAACCCTTAGCTTTTTAATTATTCTCAATCAATACGTTGAAGTTTTCCTTCTGTTGTCCAGGTTTAACTTCACTTACAGATCTATTTTTGCGTAGTAGGGAGAGGCTCGCCCTTTCTCCGGACCATGTAACAATTGCAGACCTGCCAGCTCCCAAGAAATTGGCCCCCTTTAAAAGCTGGTATCACATAATGGCTCAAAACATGAGCTGGAACCCAGTGGCGGCTCCTACGCTATGGCGGAGGTGCGTCACCTCACTGCTTTTAAGCAGTGCATCGTAAAGAAGACATAAATGATAATAACTTTGAGTTATTATCATTCTATGTTTCTGTGCTGCTTAGTTTGCGGGTGGGCGGGTGGGGCTGCTCTGCTTTTGGAGCACAGCAGGGGAGGAGTGGTTTGCCCATTCCTAAGTGCACATGACTGTTTGGTTGGCCCTCTTGGGCTGTCCAAACCAGTCATGCGCACTTTCCCCATTCTCCATGCAGGCTACATTAGAGCCTGAGTGGAGAACAAGCCCAGGTACCCATTCCCTGGCTGAGTGTTGAACGAGGACGCTCAGACCAATCACAACGCTGCATTGCAGCATTGTGAATGGTCAGGGGAGCCTGGGTGCTTTCCAATCACAACGCTGCACAGGCAGGGTTGTGATTGATCAGAGGAGGCTGTGCTCACTGTTCCTCAAGTCAAGACGAGGAGAGCAGGCACAGAGACACGGGACCCGGCGGCAAGGTAAGCGGTTATATTCTTTTTACATTGCCCACAACCCCCCCTGCGTGCTCTCTCCAGGCAGCGCCCACCCTGTGTCCGCGTCACCACCCGCGAGCCATGCCGGCCACCACTGCTGAAACCCCCTTCACAGAGTGGTAATGTAGAAAGGAAGGAATGTGAGGAAGCAGGTGGACGAAAGGCGGACAGAATACAAAGCCCACCATTTGTTACACAATAAAGGGATTAAACCGCTCTTCGCAATAGCAAACAACCAATGTGTGTCTTTGTTTGTAACAAAAATACATAATTTTGCAACTTTGCCTGATGTGTGACTTAGACGTGTCAGATGGATCCAGAAGACTCTCATCTGTGTTCAATGCATCAGTGAAAAAATGTGCAGAGGAAGAAACAAGGTTACTAGACTCATTCATGCTGAATCCCAGCCCTTTTTAGTTCTTGCATTAGCCAAGACCTTTTATTTTAATGATAAATGTATATAAAATCAGGCGCGGCTCCTCCGTAATAGTGGAGGAGTTTCGCCCCACTACCAGCAGATGAAAAATAAAATGATAATCAAACAATTGTATTATAATTTTACTTATCACTGCCTGAGCAACCTGACGAAGCAATGGGAGGGTTGGGGCCGGGCCATGGCAGGGAGGAGGAGTGGTTGGCATTTATAATTGCGCATGTCAGTTTGGGAGCTGTCTCAGGCCTGCCAAACAGACATGCACACTTATATTTCTAAAAACGTAGCTGTGTTGCACAGCCGGGTTGGAGAAAAGCCACAGGCTCCCTGTTCCTAAGCAAGTGTCAGACCAGCACGCACAGGCCAATCCAGGCGCTTCTCCCATGCTAGGTGTAGCATGAGAGCAGCGTCTGGATTGGGTGGGGAGCCTGTGCTGTGGCCCATGGACTGCCGGGAGGAGAGCTTGAGAGGAGCACCGAGGCAGCAGGGAGCGTCAGCGGCTGGTAAGTCTGTTTTTTTTAAAATGTATTAATATTCCTCTAATTCCTCCCCCTCCCCATGCCGCCTCTCCACTTTAGATTGGCGGTAGCCGCCACTGTATGCTATACATACCTACAGGGACTTTCAATCAGCTCTCTTCATCCATTGTCTTTCTCGTATTTTGAGGCCCTGCCCAGCTAATGTCCCTTACTGGGAGTGAAACTCCACAGGACATCAGCGACAGGCTTAGAAGCTGTTGTTTTGTTCTATATTTTTTAATAAAGTGAAGGAGTTTGATGGGGGATAGAAGTGGATCAGGCTCTCCTCTGCACTAAGCCCCACCCACTCCACTCACACAATGAAATTGTTTTAGAAGTTTGCAGGTCTTCAATTGTGTTACCACCAGACACTACTTCACAGGACTCACGGCAAAGCAAACAGATAGGTGTCTCACAAAATCTGCAAATGCTGAACCAAATAGCCCAGGTCCATCAGGACAGTGGCACCTCCTCCGCTATGGTGGAGGAGCGTCGCCCCCACCCTGCTGGCAACCACAAAACAAAAAATAAAACGGTAATAACAAGGGGTTATTATCCTTTTATTTGTAAATTAAACGGGTGCGGGGCAAGACGCTGAAATGCTGTAGGGGGAGTGTTTCAGCACTGCTGTCAGTGCGGATGTCGGTTTAGCCGGCCGTCTCAGGACAACGAAACCGGCATGCGCACTGCATATCTCCAACCGAGCTGCATTGCCGGGTTGGAGACATGCAGGCACAGGCTTCCAGTATCCCTAGGGGCGAAAATCGAGGGCACTCAGGCCAATCCTGACTCTGCTCTCATGCATGAGCACAGCATCAGGATGGACTGCAGAGGAGTCTGGGGCCCAGTGCAGTGCAGAAGAAGAGCGCTGAGTCGGCGATGCGGCAAGCAGAAGGTAAGTGGTTTTATTTATTTTTTCCACTCCCCACCCCCACACTGCCAACCTGTCCTGATATCGGCCGCTACTGCATCATGAGACTGTGTGCCTTTGACAGGGCTTGGAGTATGAACCTCCTTAAAACTGGCTGCTCTCAGCCAGGGAGAGTAGGAGGCCTCGGCTCTCTTAAAAGGTTGCACAGGTTCTGCTCACCTGACCACATGTGATTGCTCTTTCAGTGTGATCACGCTCATAGGATATACATGTAGCACAGTAGGCAGAATAACTGCCTTGGCTGCCTTGAACAGCTTGTATATGTCTTATCCTGTGTCTTCATGGGCTTGACTTACTGGGATTACATTCTACAGTTGCTCAGTTGGGTAGGTTCATGATATATAAATCACTCATGAATGCATATGCCATTTAGTGTAAATATGCTCAACACTACTATGCCTTTCTGTGTTATGTGGATAAATGTTCTTTGAGATATCCAAGCTCTCGTCACCTTGGAACCACACAAACACACACATTTATATATTTTGAACACAAGTTGGTCGCACACTGCTCGTCACACCAGCAAGTTGCCCCAAAGGACTGTGGTGAATGTAGTGGCGACGGCGGGTACACCTATGCCACAATGTGTAAAAAGAAAACAGTATGTGTTGCATTTAGCCATCCCTGGACACGTGTTTCGAGGTAGTTGCCTCTCGTCAGCAGGGAGCAGGACAGTGTAAAGGGGTGCCGAGTGGACTGCCAAAATGTAATTAAAACAGGTCAAATACCTCTCATGGCGCGCAGGTGCAGAACCAGGGCTCGTCAGCCCGTTAGCTCACGGGAGCCGTAATAATTTGAACACAAGTTGGTCGCACACTGCTCGTCACACCAGCAAGTTGCCCCAAAGGACTGTGGTGAATGTAGTGGCGACGGCGGGTACACCTATGCCACGATGTGTAAAAAGAAAACAGTATGTGTTGCATTTAGCCATCCCTGGACACGTGTTTCGAGGTAGTTGCCTCTCGTCAGCAGGGAGCAGGACAGTGTAAAGGGGTGCCGAGTGGACTGCCAAAATGTAATTAAAACAGGTCAAATACCTCTCATGACGCGCAGGTGCAGAACCAGGGCTCGTCAGCCCGTTAGCTCACGGGAGCCGTAATAATTTGAACACAAGTTGGTCGCACACTGCTCGTCACACCAGCAAGTTGCCCCAAAGGACTGTGGTGAATGTAGTGGCGACGGCGGGTACACCTATGCCACGATGTGTAAAAAGAAAACAGTATGTGTTGCATTTAGCCATCCCTGGACACGTGTTTCGAGGTAGTTGCCTCTCGTCAGCAGGGAGCAGGACAGTGTAAAGGGGTGCCGAGTGGACTGCCAAAATGTAATTAAAACAGGTCAAATACCTCTCATGGCGCGCAGGTGCAGAACCAGTGCTCGTCAGCCCGTTAGCTCACAGGAGCCGTAATAATTTGAACACAAGTTGGTCGCACACTGCTCGTCACACCAGCAAGTTGCCCCAAAGGACTGTGGTGAATGTAGTGGCGACGGCGGGTACATACTGTTTTCTTTTTACACATCGTGGCATAGGTGTACCCGCCGTCGCCACTACATTCACCACAGTCCTTTGGGGCAACTTGCTGGTGTGACGAGCAGTGTGCGACCAACTTGTGTTCAAAACACACATTTATATACCACATCCAAAGACTGCACAGAAATGCCTTACAGAGGGCTACACTAGGCTTCCCGGTGGCACAAAGACGCATTATGCATCAACTTTCTCTAATCACTAAAGGGCATTTACCTGTGAAGAGTGAGACCTCCTTTGGGAGTCCCAGGGCAATCAGTGGCTCATATTATAAAGAGCCTTTTTCCACTGGTCTCCTGCGGCTCAACCATACTACTGGACTCAAACCTGAGCAGCAACTACACCCTTTAGCTCTTGAACCTCAAAGTAGAGAAGGCGAGTAGTCCAAGGATTACTCAGGGAGGGGGCCATGGGGTGTAAACTCAGAACTCAGTGAAACACATAATAACAGTCAATAAATTATTGCCCAGCCCGTGCTTTTACTTAATGAAAAAGAAGTACTTTACTTTTAACACACAACCCAATATAGTGCATACAGGTCTGAGGGCAGTATGATGGTATGCAGGAAATAATCCCCGTCTGGCAGAACAAGCAGGTATTGAACTAATCTGATTGATTTAGACAAGGTGTACTAGAAATTAAAGTCAGCATAGGAGGGACAATTTGACCTTTAGGGAATGTGGTGGGTAGAGATCTCTCAATACCTGGCTGGCTTCACCTTGAATCTTGCCCACTGTGAATATGACAGGATTGCTGATAGAGGATAAATTTTCCCAAAGTCATCTAATTCTCAAAGCAGTATCACTTCCATGCACTGACCTATTGTCAAGTCTTAGGCTGGCAGAACCTATGCAGGCCAGCAGGGGCTGCAGTGTTCAGGAGCTATGCGATGCTGCATGGCTCAGTAGGAAAGATTGCACTGACTTTGCCCCAGCCTGGCTGGCACTGTTGTTTTTTCCAGATGATGTGCCTGAGTCCAGCTGGGGTAGGTGGGGCTGCATGAACACATTAGAGGAGAGACAGTGCTCAACTTGCTCCAATTGGGCCATTTATTTAGATCATCATCAGTGCAAAACACACGCTCATCAAAAAAACTAATTGAAGTTCCACAACTTCAGATCATAGCATCAAACAAGACAAAGGTGAGGATAAATTCCATCTGTGATTATGATCTTGAGATAGACCCAAGCTTTCCAAGGTGCACAATATTTGAAGGTGACAACCAACAATGGCGGTTGCAATGATTCTTAGCACCATGTCATCTGGTCCTCCCTTTTATGGTCACAGTGATCTGGTCACAATACACAATCCTCTGTTTATTGGTCAAGGGGAATGCTGTGATTGTAATGCCATGAGTGTCATGCTGTGAGTGTCATGCTGTGAGTGTCAACACACAAGCACAGATCCAGGGAGTAAGCAATCTTGCTCAGGGGCACAGTGTAGGGTGAACCAGGGTCACAAGGCCTTAACACATAGCCTGGTGGTACAAATCCTTCCCTGGGTGGTCTTCTTCAGTTCTTGCCGCAGAGCCACACTGTCCTCATTTTTTAGGCATCCTTGCCTTCGTACAAGGGCAACTACAGCATCCCTACTCAGGATTCAGGCTACTTCTTCCCTCAAGGTAGAATCAAAGCAGTTCTTCTGGGAAGGTTGCAGAACTTCCTGGTTCCATGAAGGAAAATTGCCAGTCAGCAAACCCAACCCTGGAGCACAGAAGAGTATTCACTGATGTGAGACTCGGATACTGGTCAGTGAGAAACATTGACATGATAAATGATGTTTTCTTTCCCATCCGTACAATACATTTGCAGACAAAGGGGCATATCTACAAGCCCCTATCGCGATTTTTTTGACACTCCAGTGGCGTAGCGCCATTTTCAAAATTATAGGGTTGCGCTAAGCCACTTAGCTTGGCTAAACACGGCCTTCTAAATGTGTCCCTGTGCCACAGTCCTCCGTGGGGAAAGGGGCGTTTAATAGGTGTGGCTGTGGTATTCCACCACAACACCCATTGCTTTTTGATGCTGCCGCAGATTTACAAAGCTGAGGCAGTGCCAAAAACTAACGGCATGGAATACCAGGTGTTAGAATAGCCATACAAGGAGGAATTATTAATTTCTTAGCATTTTTCTCTTTCTATCTGTGCTGCATTCTGCAGAACACAAAGAAAGAGCCAAAAGCCATCCTGCACATAGACATTCGTCCCTGGAGCGCAGGCACCCATGCAACATGGTGGCAGAGGGGAAACAGCCACCACAACGCGGCCGTTTCCAAGTATAACCATAACCACGCATGCATTACAACGCATGCGTGGTTACCACGAAAAGCCTTTATCACGCATACCTTTACTACGAGATACGTAGTAAAGGAATGTGTGCTAAAGGTAATATTAAAAAAGGGGGGGTTGGGTGGGTCTCCCCCCCAAAAAAAACCCACAGCTGATTCCGTCGCGATGTGGAGGCAATCGGCATTGTTAGAGGAAACGGAAAGACACTTTCAGAGAAGAGAGGACATAGAGAGGTATGGGGGAATTTAGTTTAAGAAAATAATGAGGGGGATGTGTAGCGAAGGGTTAAATTTATAGTGTTCAGGGGGAATTAACAAAAGGGTTTGTGGGTGGGAGAATCGCACAGGGAAAACATTTTAATGTTAAGGACAGGGGAATTTATTAGAAGGAATGGGGGCGGAGGGGTCGCACAGGGGTACAGGGAAGGGGTATTATTAAAAAAAAAAGAACATTTACCACGAAAATGCCTTTACCGATATGCGTGGTAAAGGCATTTTTGTGATAAATGTTATTTGTGGTAATGGCATTCGCGTTGTAATGCATGCTTGGTAAAGGCATGCGTTGCAACGGAATGCGTTGTAACGACATACAACCATGGCAGAGTGCTGCATTGGTTCTAGGCAGTTATTTTCATGCCAGTGCTAGGGGAAACACAGGGGTTCACCATATTCTTGTGAATGCAGCGCATCCCTGCATTTTTAAAATGACGGTGCACAACGCTGCCAAATTTGGTGCGGCTCTGCACTTCTACATTTTTTATAAATATGCCCCACAGTTTGTGCATTCTGCAGTTCCAGCTCTGCAACTGGTTCCCGGCAGTTCCGGCCCGTTGAAGATTTCTCCCGGACTAGTCAAGCCACTGTTTAAGTCCTCTAATGTGTGCAGGAAGGTGGGGTGGGGCTAGGTACTCTCTGCCAGGGGAATCCCAAAACAAAGGAACACAAGAGGGAGAGGCTTCATCATTTAACTACATTTCAATCTGCTAAAGGTAAGAGTTCCGGCGAAGAATAGGCCAGAAAATAGCAAGGGTTTTCCTTACGTTTCAAAGGGATCCTGCCTCCTTCCCTCCAAGCCATAGCGTCTGGTCCATTAAAAAAAGGACATACAATTCTTCATATAAGTCATGCAATTCCCATTGCTGTCTAGCACCCTCTTAAGTAGTATTGAGGCTAAGGAAATAATTCCTGCTTTCCACAGTCATAAAGGGCATATATCTCAACTCACCTTGTACCGTACATAAATAGGGCAAACAACCATGGGGCAGATTTATAATAACTGGCGCATCCCTGCATATCAGCAGGGATGCGCCAGTTATTGTGCGCCACAGCTCCGCCACCATGGATGCGCCGCATTTACAATGCGGCGCACCATGGGGCAAAAAGTGGCGCATTGCTGGAGTTGCATCGCAAGCGCGACGCAGCTCCAGAAATGCTTTGGGGGGACCTATCTTCACAATGCTGCGTCAATCCTTACGCCTGCTTCAAGCAGGCGCAGGGTTTTGACGCCACTTTTCGGAGGCGTTCTCCCTAGATGCGTCACGTTGTAAATCTGCCGCAGCATGGCGCTGGCTTTGCACCGCCGCTGCGTCAGAAAAGTGACGCAACGGTGGCACAAAAGTGACACACAGGGCTTATAAATCTGCCCCCATGTGTCATCCATGTTTCATTGTGATGGAATGAGCAACCCAGTTTAAGAGTTTTGACAACTACAACCTTCCTTGGCTGGTGATAGGTAAAAAGGATTGTCCTACCACTACAATCCGTTGCTGTCACCATTGTCAGCCCTCTACATACCAGTGAGCTGCAGGTAAACACACTCAGAAAAGGAGGGATGGACAGGACCCTCTGGGTTGTGTTCCATGTTACAGTGGGTCTTCGGCACACATCAGCAAGCATCAAAAACTCACTATGGGAAAAGCAGGCAGTAATGTGTGCCTGCCAGAGCTCTGAAAGGGAGCTTTTTTGTAACCACAAGAAGCAACTGGTAAATTTCATCCAACAAATATCTCAGATACCAAGATCACACACTCACAGCTCACTGAATATGACACCGCAACCAACCCAAAATGGGCAAGAACAGGATATGTAGAATATATCATCATAGGATCCCTCAGTCTCCCGTCTACAATAGAAACCCCGGAATCGTGTGCTGAGACACCCCCAGGCAGCTGACAGCTCTATGAGACTATACCACTGCCAGATGTTGTGTTATATAATACAGCGGCGGCTGGCACAGGTAATCACGGTGAGGCAGTGGGGAGGGGGCAGGGCAGTGTGGGAGGGGAGAAGTCGACAGACAACAGAATAGGTATAATTAAATAAATAAATAATTCCCATTCCGTCTTCTGTCGACTACCCCCCCCCCCCCCCCCCTGCCCTACCGCGCTTACCTGTGCCAGCCACCGCTGGTTATATAAATACCTGCGACGTGTGGTTTGCCGGGTATAGCCACAAGCAAACAATGCTCATATCCTTCCCTTAACACCTTGCTTTCTGCCACTGCCTTGTATTTTCTTCATTCTGGAATCCCTCATTGCCTTTGAAGCCTCTCTGCAGGATTAAAGAAGATTCATGCGTGATGAAATAGACGCAAGACATCATAATAGCATTCTGTTATCTTCCAAATAAATACTAATGAAATACCCGGGAAGCCTCAGTGGACATTATGAATAGCCAACTCAGTTTGCTGGCTGGAGCTTGCTATTAGGAGCTGCCTGAGACAGGAAATGTCACATTTTGACAGAAGCATTTGACTGCTGTTGTTTTGATCAATGGCAATTTGGTAAGCAGGGTCGGGTTGGCTTACAGGGCAATCTGGCTGGGCCTAAAGAGCTCATCTGACAGGCCAGTGTAGGAGTTGCTTTTCTGTCTGTTTGTGGGCGTGTTTTGTTGTCTGGTGAGCCGTTTTTTACTGTTAATTACTCTTAGTTTATCTGATATCACCACAAAAATTGCCTGCAGTAAGCACAAATCCATGTAGTCTCCCATATCTCACAATACACCTATGCAGCGTGTCTTTACAAGTTCAAAACTGCCCTGATTGGTGAATGTGGGCCACTGTTTTAACTATCTGGTTCGCAAATGGGGCCGCTTTCAATTTGGAGCCCGGGCCTATTTCTGTCCCAGTCACACCATGCTGGTAAGGTAGAAGAGTGAGGACGCAAATAGGAAAAGCAGTGAGAGGCATTGGAGTGAGTGTTTCAGTGGGTGTTGGGTGGAAGTGATAGTCATAGGATATGTTATGCCCTAAACATTTGTACTGTGTGATTGATAAGTCTGTTGGTGGTGCAACAGAGAGGTGATGAACACATGTTTATTGAATACAAGTCATCACAGAAAAGGGCAACTGAAACCACTCTCCCACTGCTGCAAGTCGCTTTCTAATTCAAGCCTTTGAGAGAGGGTAGGTTTTGTATCATAGGGGGCCCCTGGCCCGTTCTGGCCACACCTGAATTATGAGACCCTTGTCCTTGCCCTGCCAGCCTAATTTGTAGGCCGTATTACATTGACCAGTGGGTCCTGTGTTGCTATATAGTCACCCTGGGACATCCCTCCCACTTAGCCAGCATGAAACTGCTGTGTAGGCCCTTCTGTTCGAAATATAGGCCTTTGTTACATTGACCATAGCTCTGCCGTTTTAGTGTATTGCAGGCTGATGGCAGGTCTGACCCAACTCATATTCAGTTCCTCTTTCTGCGAGGTTTCCCGCTCCAAACTAGTAGCCCCCACCCTACCGTGCTCTGTGCTCGGAATCAAAGTTCAGCATCCCCTCGAAACTTCGACATACAGTAAACTGCATCCTGGCATGGCACTTGTTTCCTGAGCAGGGGTCCCGCTTTTAAAGGAAGTGGCAACCGCAGAGTGTCAAGTTAGGAGAACTGAGGAGATTTATATGTGTCCATATTCAATTCCCGCACAATATCTGTTTATATTTTCTGAGTCGCATACAATGTCTGCTTATAGTTTCTGCTTGCTCTGTGAAATTTACGACAAGCGATTGGCCTGAGACACTGACCTTTTCACCTAGTTCATTGTCAGCATTAAGTGGGTAAATGACGACATGTCTGGTAAATACTGCAGACGAAGCTATTTGGGTAGCATACGTAGGTAGAAGTTGCGTGCGAAGGAGCCCGAAGAAAGGTATAAAAGGGGTGCCCCCAGAGACCTCGTTGGACTACCTCGCTGTCTGTATGTGGGTTACAGACTGCGTAGAGTTTTCCCCAAGAGCAAAAGAAGCTCTTGCGTCTGCTTAGCATTATGTTGTATTTTACCCATATGAAATGTCCTGTTATGTTTAATTATTGTTCTCTTTATTTGTTTTTCCTTTTTTGTATTCACATAATGTATTCATTGTAATTGCAGGAATGCTTGTTCTAGAGTAAACGTGAGAGTTCCTAGGTAACAGAGTTCTTATACTCTGAAATGTTTCTCCTTGATGTAGCCTGTTTCTTCAATTGCACTTATAAATGTGTTCTCTTTCTCTCTGACAGTACAATAGTGCAGATACGGAGGGTATCATGATGAGCTCCATGTGATTATCTGAATTCTGTATTTTATGCCTTTGTCTTGCAGTTTCTTTGAAGTTGCATCTTCTCATTAAACTGCCATTGTATTCTGCCTCCAATTCCATGTCTCACATGTCTATTTTCTTCAATTTTAGAGCAAGCATTCCTAGGCACCCCGGTTCAAATTAAGGTGCCCCTTTTGTCCCTGACTCACTCTCCTGCTCAGTTCTGTGGTGGCTCCCGGGGCTCTGAGTACCGCCCCTAGCTTCCTTGACCCGTAATGAATCCTCCCTCCAACATTTTGGTGCCGTGTGACTCGGAGTAGCAGTGCCAGCAGATGGGGGCAGTAGTAATGGCTGGGTTTGAGGGGACGCAGACTGAGCACTCGTGACTCCTTTCTGGCCGACGCCTCTGACTACAAGCACTCGGGTGAGTATTAGGCTACCTGACGTGAGGTGACGCTTTGGTGACGGTTTATGAAAGGAGCGCTTGTGAGGCTTCTGTGTTTTTCTCGGCGCTCTCAGTTCTCTCCTGTCTCCTGTCTGGTTGGCCTCGCTAAGGACATTTTTAACTGGGGAGGCTTGTGTGTGCGGCATGGAATTCTGAGCTGGACAGTACGGTCAGGAAGTTGTTGGTTTATTGTTTCCTTTTGTTATATATAGATGTGTGTGTTATTGTTTTTGCTTGAGTGCCCGGAGGAGAAGGCTGCGTCTTGCGCCTTTCACGGGCTTATTTAGCTCCTTTTTTCATTATTACATTTTTACATTTTACAATTTTACATTGTTTTTGTAGGAAAACAGGCATAGAAGAAAGACAATAAAAAAGTAAAAAGAATAAGGGATAAGGGAGAGGCTGTTTATGTCTGCAGTCTTTTCAATGGTATTCTTTTTGGTATAGCTTGCTGTTGGGTCTCTCTGTGTATAGTGAAACAGAGAGCGCCTCTTTATCAGGGGTCAGGGATCAGCCTGGTAGAAGAGAAGGAAAGGTTCGATTTACTATCGTATTCTTTCAGCAATAAAAAAGTGCTCCTCTGATTGGATACAGTGGAGGCTCTCCTACATCAGTACAAGGTAGGAAAGAGGTTGGATATTGTCGTTCCACTTAGCTACTGGATAACGGATATCGCCTGGATTATGAGGATTTTAAGAGGTTCCCCGGGATGATTTATTGGATGTTATGAGTTTTGGGTAGTTTTGTGACAGTTTCCCTTTTGTGTGTGCGCCATTTGTAAATAGGAAGCACGTGTTCTATTTTTGTCCTTCAGAGGACAAGGTATGCAGTCATTGTCTGAGAATAGACACTCTGAACGTGCCTGACTTACTTCTTTCGTGAAACACATGTAGAATTTCATGACTGCATGACTTCGGTTACCGTTTGATAATGCATACAGAGGCTCATTAAAGTGTAGCAATAGCACTTTATTGTGGTTGGTGCTTATATGGGCACTGCAGTAAGGGTCACTGGCTGACACAGAAGCTGCTTTTAGTAAGGCCATATTATTTACGTGCACAGTTATTTTGTTATTTGTATTTTTTGATGATATGTTTTATGATATGCAGATTTGATGATATGTTTTATGATATGTAGATGTATAATGAATGTATAAGAACATGATGGTTATGTTAAATTGATGTTGACTGGTCTGTATCGATTTATTAGGATAAGACCTGCTAGGTAGGGTTACCATTGTAACAGAAGATCACTGCCAAATGCAGAAGATTGGTTTGTTAGTGAGATTCAATAACTAGGGAGGAATGTAAATGCTTTTTGTACTCCCACATGCATTGATCTGCCACTGATAACTGAAGTGATCTGACTTCTCACCAGAAGGAGTTTATAACGGCCCAGATAAACGGGAGATTAAAGAGGCATTTTATTTAACCATCAAAGAGGCATTAGGGCATTAAGCTTATACTTGACCACCCTGCCTCCTCCCTAACTATTGACACATAAGGAGAGCAGTATATATATATATATAGTACTAAGAGATACAGATGAGCTATAGTGAACAAGAGTCAGTTGGGATAGTTCACATACTAGATGACAGAATAATAGCGGTACACAATCCTGGCGCACCGACCTTTCATGTTTTTAGTAAGACCAATAATAACTAAGATTGTAACTGTTTTTATGTATTAGAGCTGTTGCATTTTTTTTGTGAATAAATAGTATTATATCATTTTCCTTGCCCCCTAGCCCCTGTCTGATCCATGTGGCTCAGCACCACATTTAATTAGCACAGGTCATTTTCATATGACTGACCACGTAGTGCACAACAATATATCTCGAATTGTTTAACTATTTCCTCACATTTATATTTTTATGCATGTCCTCGGCAACAGGAGGTTGTGTCTGGCGTCTCTCACCTTGTGCCACAAATATTTGTTTATGGGACTGCATCTGGCAGCTCAAATTTGTTCTGAATTTTGATCACTTATTTGGTGTAGATTGTATTGTTTGAACGTTTAACAGAGTCTTTTTTTTCAACTGCGAGTTTCCAAAAGCGGAGCTACTTTTCTTCCTTCCTCACGTTGCATTGTGGTTTTCTACCTTAGGCCTGGCATTAGCCAACGCCTTTTTGACTTCTCTCTCCATATTTGTAATGGGTGTCCTCTGTTCTTCTCCTTTGTCAGCTACGTGCGGTGTACTTGAATAGATATAGTTTCTGTCACCTTCTCTCGATTTGCAATTTAGTGTCTCTCCCCTCGCTTACCTGGCTTATAGGCCTTTTTCCCAGAAGTGACCACAAGTACGTCATGTCCTATAGGTCAGAGGCACCTGATAATGTTGTCCTTTTGTGGTCAACAGTGCATCATTAAAAGAGTATAAAGATCTGCTCCGTAATCCATTCAACGGACTACCCTGCTGCAGTGACCCCTTGGGTCACTGACGCCTGTGTGGTCTCCTACAGCCCTCTATTTGAGCATCTTTGGCTGAAGCTCTGATTTCTTATTGTGCTTTGAAATGGTCTTTTTCTCTCTCCTCTGCATAGCCCTTACTCTGAAACATTATTGCAAAGCACTAATGGTTGTCCCTCCTAACTTGACATGTGCGTTCCTGTCATTGCAGTAAGTGTATGTTGCATTCTAAAAGTATTTTCATTGATTTAAAAGATATTTGCTATATGAGTTCGTTCTTCGCTTCAGAAATGTGTCTTTAAATGCCAAAACTTTGATAAGACTTCCAGGCTATATATTGAATTTTCCTTAAACAAAGGGGTTCTTCTTTCATACAGATAAGACAGCTATTGTTCCCTGTCGTTTACACGTCTATTTTGGCATATTTTTGCAGAAGCACCCCCTCAAGTTAAACTGCCTTGGTGCAGTGCCCCAGGACCATGAAATTTCACCCTTTCATTGCCTTTAAATGTATTTTGAAATTTTCAATCCTTGCACGATTACTTTTCTCATTTAAGGGTTTGCCTTCTAGATAATTGAGCGTCATAAACATCAATTTTTGTGTTACTGTTTTTGGCTGATTACAGATGTAGTTTTGAATAGTCTTTCTGGAGTTAACAAACTGATGAATATATTCTCTGCTGGGTTAATGATTTGATGAATAAAAGTGGCACTTCAACGTAAGACCTTTGTTTTTAGAAGGGAAACACTTTCTCTTATTTTTCTTATGGGCCCTCCTCATCTCTTTCTCTCACGGTGGTGCCACAGGAGATGTTATATGTAGGTGTACTTCTCTTGTGCACTACAGTAAGAAGTGATAGGCAGGAACAACTGGGTTCGTGCCAAGCACACCCACTTTAACTGAGACAGGTTCAACTAGAGACCACGCAACTGGTGTGCGGTGCATCCAGTGAATACTGTGTCTAGCTTCCAAGTAGCTGCCTTCACGATTCTTAATTACGTCTTTTTGTGAACAGTTTTGAAAAGACTCCCCTATTTTGACTCATTACACACTCATGCTTCTCATTTCACCTTTCTGGCGTGCTTGCACCCATAGTACAAGATCCTCCCACTTGAATATTCAGTAAAGTGGTAGTAAGAAGGGGATGAAGGCTTTTTGCATGCACTTTTCGCCACAACACACAGCACCTTTTTTGCGTTTTCTGGTTGCTGTTACACCCTAGACTAGGCCCAGCATCAAATGATAGAACAGTCACACAAAAGAAAGAGTGACATAATAAGATGAGGTTAAGGACTGCCGTCCCTTACCACCCAGAGCACAATGATAGAAGTTGTGATACCAGGTAAAATGGAGCTGTTACTTATGATATTTATGGGTCATGTGCTGCAATATTATAAGACTAACAAAAAGCCATCAATATAAGTAATATAGTCTCCTGGCAGAAAAGGAGATACTTTCAGTTTCAAATGCATATTAATATCTCTCTATTTGGATGGCCAGTTATAATTCCCACTGAAGGTTGCACTGAGTGCTGTAGTACTGAGCAACCAAGTACTGTAATTTACTCCTACCTGCGTTCCAAATTCAGCAGCAAGTGAAGCAGGCACAAGCAGTAGCCCATCATGCTAGGGCAGATCCAGTAAGTGCTGCCACAAAGAGCACACAGTTGGGATTAGTTAATAGGGAAAAATCCTGAAATTGTGTCTCATGGCCAAGAAAGTTAGTGACACTTTAGAGATAAAATGATGGAGTGGAATGCATGCTAGATATACCCATGGTTTGACTTCATGGGCACACGTCAAGTGCTGCCAGATCTCCTCAGCCTTTCATCTTTCCAAGTTGGATAAAATTAGTACCATTGAGTTAGGGGAACAGTAAAGGTTTGCTATTTTGCGCCACAATACCATTCTGAGTAAACGTGCGCTTTACAGAAAAGCCATATTATTTTAAACTAAGCTATATTTTACGTACAATTAAAGACAACACGTGTCTGGATGTTACATGATGTTGAAGGGTTAACAGATTTTTGAGGCTGCCTTCAGAAGTAGCAGTCCTGGCTGACTACAGATTCTGGGCGTTGAGCCAGGCAGGAAAGGTGCTTCCTGTGTTTGGAAGTGAACATAGGATTTTGTAGAAAGGAAAATGTATGTGTAGAAATATATTCGTTTGTGGAAGTAAAGAGGAATAGTTGCCTAGAATCACACAATTTGGTAACGGGTGAAGCCGAGATTGAATACAGTGTTTTCAGGTTTCACGTGGAGCAGTTCAGTGAAGGAATATGTATGTGTTTATATACAGATGGGTGAGAGGAAGTGAGGAATACGTTTTCGGATGTGCACAGCTGTGTGCAGCCTTCAAAATATGAGACAACCAGAGATTCGTAGGAATAAGATTACCACAGGTAGCTACCACATGCCCCAGTACTAGGAAAATACAAAAGAATAAATAATACGTGCAGATATAGAGTAGATCTTAATGTTAAAGGACTGTATGCGATACTCAGTATTGCAGTGTTGTCAGAATAAAAGGTGTCGAGGCCTTCTAAAATTAGAGTTGCAGACTTTAGAGATGGTTGCATATATTTAGCAGTTCAACCACTACAAGTTTTTATCTTTCTTGAAAGATTCTATCTTCTGTGTGGGTTCTTCTTTCGCTTTCTTAGTTAATGAATGACTGGAGGTTATTATCACTAGATTCTTCCCTGCGTCTCCAAGAAGAGTATATTTGATTTTCCGTCGTCGGAATGTTTGCTTACATGGACTCAATGTTATTGTTTTCATCACCTCGTGTCTGGTTCTAAATATAATACAAATAGGAAAATTTATCATTCCACAGGCTCAGGCCTACCACATTTTCCCACACGTTTGGACGACAGCTAGACCATGTGTCCATTACGAAATATAGAAGCAGCAACAACTTTCAGCAATGCCTGAACAGACTGTTTAAGGGTAATGAATTGAGAATTGAGAGAAAGCAAAAATAGTTTATTGCCCATGGATCACTCAGTTTTCACTCACAAATATTACAATGTTCTGACAACAGCTTAACGCCCCATATACTTCTCCCTAATCAATTAATATATGTATGGGTCACATCAACTGGGTATCAAAGTGGCATTGAAATTATGTAAGAGGCATGTTTTTGTGTAGATTAACACCCGCTGCGAAGTTTCTTTCTACTCAGGTATTTAGGCAGAAGGAGAAGGGTCTGCCCATCAACCTTGAGTCCAAGGAAGAAGAGGACGGGTAATCGGCTCCAACAGAAACAACCCATCTTCACAAGCAAGAAGAATGTTTGAGTAATAGATTACCGTGTAAGGTGATATGTACTAAAATGCATTCTCAGTGCAGTACATTCGCCAGGGACACAGAGGATAGGAGTAAAGAAAAGTAGTAATGTTGTGTTTATATTATGTTTAGGTATTGATCATTTGTAATTATGTGCTTCGTATTATGATATTTTAAGGATACAATGTGTGCAGATAGCTTCACTGTGAGTGACTTCGTTCTGTTCTTTCACAGGGAGCATATTCACACACAGTTGTTTTATCCAGTGCCAGAAACTACTGTGCAATGTGTGATTTTTGAGGCCACAACAGTTTCTGCTTTTATCAATGTTTGTTATAAAGATGAGGGCCCAGCAACACCCACACCAATGAGGTTTCATGAAAATAATGCCAAGACAAGTTGTGCATTGACAAAGCCAAAAGGCTGAACAACAATTTCATTGGCTTTACCAATGCTTGTTTATTTTTATGTTGCAAAGAAATGGTACCTACCTCATTCCAGTAGTTTAGCTAATTGTTTTGCATTCTTTTTTGTGAAGCAAAGAATTACCAGTCTTGCTTTCAAGCTTCTGCAAATATTTGCATCTAATTGAAGAGCATTCTGAGAGCAGTATACATAGTCTCATAGTCATACATAGAAGTGTGTACACATTTTCATACTCTAACGACTGTCAGTAGTGCAGTCTGAGCTTACAACAGTTACTAGGAGCGCTCACCCTGATAATGAAGCCTTTGCATCAATGAACATTCAGCATTAGCACATGGACACAGATATTGTCCTTTTTGCAAACTGTGCCTTTCACAGATCCTTAGTTTGGTACTGTAAACTGACAGCCAAAGGACCTCAAACGGATGTGTCCTGGGCGTGGGACTATAGGAATTACACATCCCTGGGCACAATTTGACAACTATGAGTGTTTTGATTACTAAAGGTGTTACTGTGACAGAGATTATCATCTGGGTTTTCTGTTGGGTCAAGCTGTGGTACAATGTTTTAATTCCTCTTTTGCTTTTGAAGATAATGAATTTCATTTTAAAGTCTTGTATAGGGATGCCAATATCATTTTTGGGTTCTTTTTCTTCATTTGGAGTTCCCTCCTTACCTCAGCTGGACAACACATGCAGCGTATACCATTAATAACTCAACTATTGCAAGGCCTGTTGCTTCCAGTTTCAATTGTAGAATGTGCTGTACACGCCTCTCCCAAGGACTGTGTATCAATTGGTAAAGAATTTATTGAGGCAGATGTTCAAGAAAGAATAGCAAAGGACACTGGATAAATAATAAAAGGGCTGGGTGGAAGGAAAGGAAGAAGATAACAAGGGAGGATGTATGCAAACAGAAAAGGGATATGAATAGGCCCAAATGGAAAGGGATGTTTACCAACCATAATGCTTGCCCCCATGGCCTGTCTTTTTTCATGGTTCAATACCTGTACGATGTGATAGGAGGACCAGACTGTTTTCCTAAAGCTGTATTTCCACTGCCTCAGGACACTTCATTTCCCCACATGAAATGGACTTCATCAACATATCTCCTACTGAAACTACAAGTACGTGTTGGTTATTGTGTGCATGATCAGCAAGTGGACTAAGGCATGCCAATTCAAGAACAGCAGTGCACAAACTATTGCCAAATGCCTCCTGAAAGAGTTCATACCGCGCTTTTGAGAACCTATGCTTTTGGGTTCTGAAAATGGACCGACGTTCATCTCACATGTGATTGAGGGGTTGTGCAAGGGGCAAGGAGCCACACAGATACTACATGTGTTCCACAGAAACTACCAAGTGGGAATGGTATCCCAAGTTCATCCTGAAGGGCTGCACGTGCTACACAGAGGAGAAAGGACGAGTGTGTAAGCGGGCCCCTAGGATACGTCACCTAAAGAACGTCTGGAAACATCGATGCCCCAACCCCTCAGTCTACAAGATGTGACAACGAGACATCTTTACCTTTTCTTCACTTTGTTTCTTCATATCGAATGTGCCTAGTAATAAGAAGTGCTTGCAAACCTCTCAAATTCCTTGAAGACAGGCACCAACGGTTACTTTTTCTGATTAAAGGTATCATCTCTGAGGCTCTACATCATTATGCAGCAGACCTTTTTTGGAACATAGTACAGACGCAGCAGAAGATAAGACATTCTTCCAACTAGCCACACGTACCAACGAATGCCTCAAGACTTGCTCAAGCCTTTCAGAACAATTAGAGAAAATTTATAATGACTTTTGTACCACATTGAATGAATTGCCATTGATAAAGACGGGACAGGGGGACAGTTGACAGAGCATGTGTTACAATGTCATACCTGTTTGTCCTAATGTGCAATATCCTCTTCTGTAGACATACCGAGTACGTAGCAGTTGCACCTCCTGAGAACTGCATAATTAGCAAAGGGAGAACAAGCATAGAACAGGGAATGTGAATATCTTGGCACTTATAGAAGTTGTAGAAGTAACAATGGGACCACCCTAAATGTGTCTACCATTACCAAATACCTCAAAGACCTGATAGGTATGCTGTCAGGAGTTTGTTCATGTTATGAACAAGAGGGGGGAATGAGAGAGGGTAGGTTTTGTATCATAGGGGCCCCTGGCCCGTTCTGGCCACACCTGAATTATGAGACCCTTGTCCTTGCCCTGCCAGCCTAATTTGTAGGCCGTATTACATTGACCAGTGGGTCCTGTGTTGCTATATAGTCACCCTGGGACATCCCTCCCACTTAGCCAGCATGAAACTGCTGTGTAGGCCCTTCTGTTCGAAATATAGGCCTTTGTTACATTGACCATAGCTCTGCCGTTTTAGTGTATTGCAGGCTGATGGCAGGTCTGACCCAACTCATATTCAGTTCCTCTTTCTGCGAGGTTTCCCGCTCCAAACTAGTAGCCCCCACCCTACCGTGCTCTGTGCTCGGAATCAAAGTTCAGCATCCCCTCGAGACTTCGACATACAGTAAACTGCATCCTGGCATGGCACTTGTTTCCTGAGCAGGGGTCCCGCTTTTAAAGGAAGTGGCAACCGCAGAGTGTCAAGTTAGGAGAACTGAGGAGATTTATATGTGTCCATATTCAATTCCCGCACAATATCTGTTTATATTTTCTGAGTCGCATACAATGTCTGCTTATAGTTTCTGCTTGCTCTGCGAAATTTACGACAAGCGATTGGCCTGAGACACTGACCTTTTCACCTAGTTCATTGTCAGCATTAAGTGGGTAAATGACGACATGTCTGGTAAATACTGCAGACGAAGCTATTTGGGTAGCATACGTAGGTAGAAGTTGCGTGCGAAGGAGCCCGAAGAAAGGTATAAAAGGGGTGCCCCCAGAGACCTCGTTGGACTACCTCGCTGTCTGTATGTGGGTTACAGACTGCGTAGAGTTTTCCCCAAGAGCAAAAGAAGCTCTTGCGTCTGCTTAGCATTATGTTGTATTTTACCCATATGAAATGTCCTGTTATGTTTAATTATTGTTCTCTTTATTTGTTTTTCCTTTTTTGTATTCACATAATGTATTCATTGTAATTGCAGGAATGCTTGTTCTAGAGTAAACGTGAGAGTTCCTAGGTAACAGAGTTCTTATACTCTGAAATGTTTCTCCTTGATGTAGCCTGTTTCTTCAATTGCACTTATAAATGTGTTCTCTTTCTCTCTGACAGTACAATAGTGCAGATACGGAGGGTATCATGATGAGCTCCATGTGATTATCTGAATTCTGTATTTAATGCCTTTGTCTTGCAGTTTCTTTGAAGTTGCATCTTCGTCATTAAACTGCCATTGTATTCTGCCTCCAATTCCATGTCTCACATGTCTATTTTCTTCAATTTTAGAGCAAGCATTCCTAGGCACCCCGGTTCATATTAAGGTGCCCCTTTTGTCCCTGACTCACTCTCCTGCTCAGTTCTGTGGTGGCTCCCGGGGCTCTGAGTACCGCCCCTAGCTTCCTTGACCCGTAATGAATCCTCCCTCCAACACCTTCTTTCCATCCACTGACCTCACAAACAAAGCCACACAATGCTAGAGCATATGACAGCAGTGGTATGGTGGCTGCGGTAGGACATAACAGTTATACAAAGCTCACAGTTTAAACCTTAGAACGACAGTGCTTAGACTTATAACAAGCTCCCTCTGATGGAGCAAGGTTTTGTAAAGAAGAAACTTGCTCGGATGCAATCCTCTCAAATAACGCGCAACACTTTAATCAACCTGTTTGTGAATACTAACAATTGCATTACACTAAATATATCGTATTTAGGGGATGCTTTCATATGTGTATTACTAACTAGTAACCAGAGTGTCTTAAAATGGGCGACAAAATGCGGGAATTTCACTACGCATGCGTCTACTGCATCTACGTAGTATGACGTATTCTATGCTTGGAGGGAGACTTTTGCAGCTTCGTAGTAGCGTTTAAAATGGCCGCTTCAAAGTCACATGTTAATGCGCAGGCTACTGCTTAAACTAAACCTTGCAAGTTTTACTAATTGCTAAAGCGAAAGATTATTATAAGTAAATGGGATTAGTGTAGTAATAAGTGGTATACAGTGAATTCATTTATTTTCGTATTCTAACATGTCATCCTCTGACTTTATTATTAGTTCGTATTTGGGCCTCGGAGGGTGACTGAAATCCCTACCACACCTTACCAATGCGCATGCGCACTAAACCCTGCCCGGAACCATGATGACACCGTTGAAACCCAGCCAAGGACAAGCTGGGGAGAATCTCATGGGAACCTAACCCATCGACCCGGACAAGAGCAACATATGTTACAAAATATATAAATTGTATTGATCATAATATGAAATGCGGGTGGGAATAAAGCTTTGGGAAAGTAAATTAAGGGGCGGAAACATAGAACAAAGAACCTAAGAAAAATATTACATTTAATATGGTGTGATGAACTCACCTCCTTGCCCTGTCCAATCAGAAATAGGGGAAAACACGATATTGAAACTTTTGGGGGTGGTACACGAACACAGAATAGTATAATAGAGGTAAGTTAGTTAGTTAGAAGCTGCTTGAGGAATCCGACCCGACACGTCTGCTACCACAGACGCTGTCCGAGACACTGTCTCAGACTTTGCAAATGCCAGACACCCTCCTCGAGAGACCGAAATACTGATCGATAATCCAATCATCTAGAAGGGGAATCGCGGAAGAAAGATCGAAGAGAGTAGTGCCAGAGAGGGGTGCGACGCAGGCGTTGCACTTAGAAGAGGTCACCTTCCCAGTTCTGAACCTGTCCTGATCCTTTGTCTTCCTTCTGTCCCAGTGGACTTCATCTGGCCCATCTTCAAGGAGTTGGGTTCATCTATCACCATAGGTAAATATAATTCTGTGAAGTCTGCCCTTGTACCTGCTCTCTGTTTTTCCTCCCTCTTCAGGTACTGTCATCATGAAATTTTATGAGACTTATTATTGAACTAAACATGAATTATTTCCTGAATGAAACTCGATGTCAATATTGATTCTGATCTTTGACTCACAAAATTATTGATTAAATAAAACTTTTAAAACTCATTGAGTCTGTGATTATTGGAGAAACCATTTAATGTTAATTTTTGCCTATGCTACTAGCAACTAGATTCATTGACCAGAGGAAATTTATTGTCAAGGAGATTTGATTGGTAAGATTTGGGTAAAGATAACAAAATATTGCAAGTAAACCCAATATTGACTCCGGCGGTATTACTGCCTTATTGTATGAATGTTTATGGGCCCAGGTGAGTATATGGTGTGTGTGTGTAAACCCGAGCTGGCAATCCCCTGGATCAGTATTGCTTGGTAGCAGAGCTATGGTTAGGGTTCTAGTTAGTTAGGTAGAGAATATTGTGGATTGAATTTTTGATTTATGCATTAACACCCGTTATTCGTTTATGTTTTGTTTCATGTTTGTCTGGAAATTCCTGGCAATATTGAATAGCGGTTGGCGAGTGGAAGCCACACTGCAGTGAGGTTACTTGTCTGGATCAGGAAGGTGCTGAAAAGTTATGCAGGACTAGAAGCACTGATTTAGGGATTATTTTCTTTCGTATAAAAGTGATAGTAATTGGCAGCAAAAGAGTTCGCTGGTGAAACCTTGGTCTCATATCACCTAGAAAGGGTAATACTGAAGGAGTAGCAGGTTCTCTGATGCTTGAGTGAAGAGTGAGCGGAAAGGTTTTACTCGTAGTGTGTGAAGAGTAAGCGGAAAGGTTTTACTCGCAGCAAAAGAACTTGACTATTCTTTGAATTTATAAGATCAGACAAAGTAGCAAATGTTTCCATGTTGTTAATTAAGGAAAATTTCACGTAAATTGAAGAAAATAAGTTTTCGTATTACCTTGTAAAAGAGGGGTCAGTTGCGAGAGCTGCACTGACGACAAAGAGGGCCACGCTGGGATTGGTTGGAACAGCGGGCGTGTGACTGACGCGAAGAATTGTAAAGGAGGGGTCAGTAGTAAGGAGCGATACTGACGTCACAGAGTGCCGCGCTAGTATTGGCTAAACGCATAGCAAAACAGAATCTGATTGGTGAAAAGAATAAGAAGCCATGCTGGTATTGGTCAATTGTTAAAGTAAAAGCAAACATTTGATTAGTTGAAAAATAGAAGCCATATTAATAATTGATAGTGGGTCTTGCATGTGGAGACACGATCCTACTTTGACAGGCAATAGTCCAGATAGAAGGTACTTAGGATTTGCCCACGAACAGTACATAAATGGAAGATCTCGAAAATGTACGGAGAGAAAAGGAAAATGTCATTTATGCAGAAAATTTAAAATTATTTTAAAAAGGATAAACCCATTAAAACTAGAGAAGGAATTCTTATCCCTCCACCCAAAAACACCTGCATCATACATGATGATGGAAAGAGGCTATCATACCTGTGTATGGTTAGAAAATTGGATAGAGTACACAAAAGACGATGGAATATTAGCTTTCCCCGAATTTGGAACATTTAACGGGAGAGGCTTACATAATGTACGTACGAGAATGAACAAATTAGAACCCAGATTAACACAGTATGAGGCATTAGAAGAATGGGAGACTGAAGCGTTTGAGCGCGATAGATCAAGAAGTGACAGAAACTTGAGCAGATTTTATCCCAAATGTCCACATGACACCAGAGATAGGCAGATGAAACAGTGGAGGCAAGCCATGGTGACAGAAGGATTATATCCTGTATTGATCGCTGAGGAACAGACAGGAGGAAAATGCACTGAGAAAACAAAGCACTTAAAAATGACAGGTAGTGGAGACTCAGAAGATGATTATTTGGAAGATATTGTAATGAAAAATCCTCTGCCTTATCAAGAAAGATCTAATAGAACTACCCTGAGTGCCCCAATTCTAAATATATCTTTAGTTCCACAGGTAGTACATGAAAAAACAATGGAGAGGGTATTACAAGAAAGAGAAAAGGAAGCAATAAATAAAAATAAGAGTGAATTAATACAGAAAATGTCTCATTTAAACACTCATCCTGAAGCTTTGACTATACCAGTGACCATAGGTCCTGTTGTCCCATTGTATGGGGATAAAACAAATTGTTCTAAAACACCCAACATTGAACCGAGAAAAGAGAAAATAATAATTGATGACTAAACAAGTGAATGTGAGTCAGTAATTTCATTAATGGACTTACCGATAAGAGGGCATATAAATTACACACATAGCAGAATCACACTAGGTTGCTCGAAAGGAGTACGAATAGAGACATCCACAGGGACAAAAAATGCCACAATAGTAACCCCAGAAGAAATAGAAAGATGGGCACAAGAAATAGAGAAACCTAATCCACCACTGAAAGTATTGGACATTTTCAAATTAAAGTTGAATTAGAAGAAATGATAGCTGGGAATGTAGGACTAGACAGGTTAAACACCTATTGTGAGGAAGAATTGCTGTTCATTTGCCGAAGCATAACCCGAAACACCAAAACATTTCATGAAAAATTGACAAATTTGGCCTCTGAAATGGGAATTGAAATAGGGAGATCCAAAGTGTTGCAGAAACCTTATAGAGCAGAATTTTCTGAAAGGGATTTGGAAAACATGAATAGGTCGGGAAGAAAATTGCAGATAAAAGAGTTGATAACAATACTGCAAAAATGGGGAGATTTAGATAGATGGAAAGTTAGATTGACAAAGAAAAAAGAGGAAGTGCAGACAAATCGATCGACATCTGAATATTTGATGAAAGAAACAGAGAAGGCGGAAAGATTGTACCCAATGAGAGAGGTTCCAGGAGGGGGATATGTACATGTCCCATGGACCCAACAGGATATTTTATCATTTACAAATGATTTTCCTAAGTTGAGAGAAAAACCAGTGGAATGGTACAGGCAAGTTGAGAGATTTGTGAAGGTTTCGAAGGTTTTGTTGAAAGATTTGGATGGTTTATTTGACATAGTGGTGCCTGCTGATTTGTGGACTGAATGTAAAATTACAGTTGATTGGCCTAGTGATGAGTACCTGAGAAATGACAAACTAGGAGCCCCATCAGAGGAGGTTATGAAGAAATATAACCAGGTAATCCCTTTCTTAAAAGCGAAATTCCCCCCAAAGGAAATAGATTGGATAAAAATAGATAGAACAACCCAGGAAAAGAATGAGTCTGTACATGCTTACAATGAGCGCCTTTTGCAGGTGTTCAAGCAGTTTAGTGGATTTGAAAATATCAGAGATAAGGACATGACTCATTTTGTGTATAGGCTTGTGTCAGGGTTAAGACAAGAAATATCCCAAATGATTAAGCAGCACAATTTTTGCTGGCAAGCGAAGCCCATAGATGAGATCCTAAAATATGCAAAATATTGCGAGATGAAATTGACAATAGACGTAAGAATTTAGAGGAGAAAGTGATGTGGGCCCAAGCGAAATTAGCAGAACAGCAGGAACTCCAGCTACAGAGTCAGGCAGGACATACAGGAAGGGGGCAAGGTCAGAGTGATAATGGTGGGAGAAAATCAAAACGGCGATTGAGCAAAGAAGAAGCAAAGAAAAGGTTTCCCTGTCATGGGTGCGGAAAATTGGGGCATTGGAAAAATGAGTGTAAAAGTATACAGAATAATAATGGCCCAAATTAAAATTTAAATCCACAGACGCAGAATGAGGTGATAATGAGTCAACCGCAGCAGGTTGTAAACTTACAGAATCAATTGCCACCTGTCCCAAAGCCAAATTTTGTGTGTCAAACCAAGTACAGTGCGGACACGGGATTTCAAGAAGGAAGTGGTAAGAAAGATTTTGTAACAGCGCAATTTCTTTTGCAGGATTCTTATTTTAATGACAGCACCTTATGACGGTGCCTGAGGGGAGAGGAAGAGGAGTGCGTACTTGGCGCATCCTTGCCGGTAGATCAGTCAGGTCCATATATTGATGGTAAGGTAGAAGGAAGTGACATTACCTTTTTATTGGACACTGGTGCTACCCGTTCTACTGTGAGAACAGCAGACATCCCTTTCGGGAGAAGCGACCCAAGTAGTAGGCTTCTCTAATAAACAAATTAGGACCCCAATTACAAAACCAATGGAGGTATGTATTGGGAAATTCAAAGAAATGCATACGTTTGTAGTGTGTGACTCCAGTCCTGTGAACTTATTAGGAAGGGATCTCTTGTGCAAGATGAATCTCACCATATTTTGCACACCGGATGGTGTTGCTATTCAGACCCCAGACGAAGACGGAGTGTATAAAATCATGCTAGCAAAACAAGGAACAGTAGTAGATGAATTAATTCTGTAATGACCAAATAAGATTTTCAAATGAGCTTAAAGCAACTGTAAATCCTGAAGTGTGGGATTTTACAGGAAAAGAAGTGGGATTAATGAAAAATGTAGATCCCGTAAAAGTGACTGTAAAAGAAGGTGCAGTTTATCCAAATACACGACAATACAAAATCAGTCCTGAAATAAAAGCTGGTGTTGCAGCAGAAATTGATCGAATGGTTGAACATGGCATTCTAAAAGAAATAATGAGTAGTCCTTGTAATTCACCTATAATTGGCAACAAGAAACCTAACGGAAAATATAGGGTAGTACAAGGTTTACGAAAGATAAACAAGATTGTTGTGCCATGTTGCTCTATATTACCTAACCCTGCAGTGATTTTGTACCAGATACCATGGAAAGCAGGATGGTTTACTGTAATTGATTTATGCCATGTCTTTTTCTCCATTCCATTGCATCCTGATAGCCAGTATTTATTATCTTTCAAATTTGAGGATCGAATTTATGTTTGGAATCGCATTCCTCAAGGGTATGCTGAAAGTCCTTCAATTTTTAATCAAATCTTGAAAAAAGTCTTGAAACATTAGTGTTGCCTAGGGAGACAGTCCTGGTACAGTATATTGATGACGTGTTGGTCACATCGAAAACAAGGGATGACTGTGTTACTGATTCCATTGCTTTATTGAACCATCGTGCCAAAAGTGGACATAAGGTGTCACCAGAGAAATTACAGTTTTGCCGAACAGCAGTTAATAATTTGGGACATCAGATACAGTGAGGATTGAGAAAAGTGACCTCTGAGAGAAGATAATAAGTCAAATGAAATTGCCACAAACCCAGAAAGAAATAAGGATGTTTCTTGGTGTTATAGGATATTGCAGACAATGGATTGTAGGATTTTCCCTATTGGCAAAACCCCTGATTCAAATGACAGAGACGCGAGCGAAAGACCAAATAGAGTGGCATGATCAAAGCAAGGAAGCCTTCGTAAAATTGTTAAAAAGTTTGTGTGAAGCACCTGCTTTAGGTATGCCTGACTATTCGAAAGAATTTGCACTGTTCTGTTGTGAGAGAGATAATTGTGCACTCTCAGTCTTAACACAGAGACATGGTCTAATTCGACGTCCGGTGGCATATTTTTCTGCTACTTTGGACCCAGTAGCATCTGCATTGCCTGGTTGTCTAAAATCAGTAGCTGCAACGTGCATGAGCTTGGAACAGAGTGAATCTATTGTGATGTGTACGTCCCACATGCAGTTGAAATTCTTTTAACAAGAACCCGAACTCAGTATCTTACCCTGTGGAAATTTAGCTTGCAAACTGAACATTATCTGCGCCATCTTGCCCCTTCCCAGCACCACGCACAGCGAACACACGGCTGCCATTTTAGGCACCCCACTCATTGTCAATCGCCAGCGCGGTCCCTTTGGCGCTGCAAGCATCCCCCGCGCGCTGGCCACCCCCGCTCTCTCATACAGGCCATAAACCCTCTCCTTCTGCGCGACCCCGCTACGGAACCACTTCCGACCGACAACCCATACATGGTCATGCCCCTCCTTTGATAACCCCCTTCCTCTGCGCCCCATTGTCTGAACTGGTCCCAGGCCATCACCTAGCCCTGCGGATGCAGTTTATTGCCCCTACTGTAAGGGAAACACCCCACATCAAAGGGATTACAGTAGAATCAAAGCCCCTACCCCCTGAGACCCGGCCGGTTGCACACACCCCGGGAATTAGCGGAATTCCCTGCTGCGCGATAGCCATCTCCCACTGCGGGTAGGGTGGGAACCTCTACTGTAACCATGTGTGGGATCAGATCTGAGCCGGGGCTTCAGGGGATATTTCCCCGCACATCAAGGGAATCTCAAGAATGTACTATGTGTAATAAAGCAATAAACCAGTGTATAAGAGACCAGGTCTCAGAGATGCAGTTAGAGCACCTCGTGACGATACCTTGCTGTCTGATCTGATGTGTTCTGCTCCGACGGAATAAAACCTTGTTTCCTGCCTTCCAGTCTCCAGCGCCTGCCTCTTTTATTGGTAAATTATCGAGTGGTATGAGAGGCGATTACCGCCGGGCAAATACTTGAAAGGATACCGACTGAAACTGCCGCTACCATTTAACAATTGGCGTCCCAAACGTGGGGCCCATCAGCGACACGTGGATCCAGTGGGAGAGGTCCCGATGACAGAGTGAACGACTGCAACGATCGGGAGAGCTCCTGCCCAATAGACCCTCGTCTGGCAGCCGATCATCCGAACTTCACTGGTTCCGAGCAGACCTCTCTCGAGTGATCTACGGTCCTGACTGGGAACCATCAGGAGTGCCGCGGCAAATACGGAGAGTAGAGGACGATCGGGCGCTGGAGGCGGAAGACGAGAAACTGTCCACGCGGTCCGGGTAAGGTCGTGATACACGACAAATTGAGAAATAATTGATTGATTGTTTAATGCTCTGGAAATACTAGTATTGCTCATTGATTGTGCTCATTGATTGTTCTCTTTGAGATATTCGCTGTCTACAAACGGGGAGGAGTAGAAATACTCTCTCTCTCTCCCTTTGCAGATAGTGAAGGGTAGGTAACGCAGACTTTTGTCCCCGTTGAAACCCGTCGTGCCTATCTTTATCTCCCCATTGATTGATTGTCCGAACATTGATTGTTTTGAAGAATAGTGCTCTTTGAGATATTCTCTGTTTGCAAATAATGTAGAATAGGAATATTCTGTCTAGTCTTTGCAAATAGTGAAGGGTAGGTAACGCAGACTTTTGTCCCCGTTGAAACCCGTTGTGCCTATCTTTATCTCCCCATTGATTGATTGATTGATTGTCCGAACACTAGTTGTTCGATATTGGTTCTTTGGAGGTATTCTCTGCTTACAAATAACGAAGAATAGAGATATTCTGTCTAGTCTTTGCAAGCAGTGAAAAGATAGGTAGTGCTGACTTTTGTCCCCGTTGAAACCCGTCATGCCTATCTTCTCCCCACTGATTGGTAGTTGGTTCTGCCCGGACCGCTTATTAGAGGTGAACCACCCGGCTCCACTGGAAGGCACCCCTAATAAGGACATGTTCACTAAATATGGACTAGTCGCCGTAGCTTATAGCAAGCTGTGGCATAAATATACCAAGAAGGACCCCGAAAGTCAGTGGCCACTGATGGGATCCTTCGACGACCGCAAGATAGAAGCGCTAGAAGTAGCTCTGCGTAGCAATAAGACGACGCCTACTATGCTTGACAGTATTGGCATGTGGCGCAAAGAAACGACGCAACGGAAAAAGAGGGAAGAAGTAAAAGCAGAAAAGGAATTACGAAAGGCAGCTCACCTTGCCGCTAAAAAGTTAGAAGAAGACATAAAGGAGAGAAGGGAAACTAAACTAAGACAGGAGCCCGAAACCTCAGGCCAGTACGCTGTTAGGACCCCTTCTTTGCTCTACCCTGAGTTGTCCTCCAAGCAGCGAACGAATGACGAATTACTGTTAGGTCCCCCGATCATTTACATGCCCCCTCCGTATGCACCCTCCCAATCAGTAGTGCAACACCCACAACCCCCCGAACACGAGCGAAAGCAGTACAGGGGCCTCGGCCCTCACGGCCTCCGCGCCGGCTGAGCCTCTTGTACTGAACCCAATATCGACTACAACGCTAGATGACCATGAGATGGGAAAGAAAGAGTCCACCAGAATGAATCGATTAACTAAGGATGAACGAGCAGGAATCGATAGGATAGTAGGGACGCTGGTGGAGCGGAAAGAAAGTGAGGAGTATATAACAGACGTGTATAGCTCGTATGCCGACAGCCGCAGACGACACTTCGTCGTACGGCTCTGTTATCACGCCCTGAATGCATATAAGGACAGATACCACGATAAAGGTCCCGAAGGCTTAGCGACCCAGAAAGAAAGGTAGACTGGTCGATAGTGACGGCTTGCCGCCAGAAACCCCAGGAGGATGTGTTTGAATACTTCTCCCGATTCGAGACTGTGTTTTCCGATTACAGTGGCCAAGACATGACCACCGCAACCGGACACCACCTCTTTGTCCAGAATTATGTAAAGGGTCTGTCTCAAGAAGTTTCCCAGAAGCTACAGACCAGTGAGAGCAGTTGGGCAGCCTCCAAACCCGCAGCAATTCTCCAGATGGCCCAATACTACGAACACCAGAAGAACGAGAACGATAGGGCGTCAGAGAAGAAGAAAAAGGAATTAAAGGAGAGGGTGATGATAGCACAGTTGCAAGGGGTGACCATAGGAAGGGAACCCCCAAAGGAGAATTACCAACCAACCGCCCCTAGAAAGCTACCCCCTAGAGACCATACACCTACACCCTACAACGGACGGAGAGACTTAGATGGGAATCAATGTGCGTTCTGTAGAGGGTTCGGACACTGGAAATCCCAGTGCCCGGTCCTTTTGGAACTGAACAAAAATAGGGACCCCAATAGACACAACCGGAAGTTTGTTGATACCCACCATCAACGTCACCACACTTGATTAGGATCACGTGCAATCGAGCAAACGCCATTTTTCCGAATACGCTAACCAGATCGCTGATACGTACAACGCTCCAGCAAAATAGTATGGTCAAACATTTTTAATAAATTATAAGTATAACAACATTCCGGCAAAATGAACAGGTTAGAACATGTTTTAACTATTTACATGACAGTCTGCTGCGACCTGCATCCCAAAGCATTTACGTCCACGTGACACCGTCCTCGCCTCTCCTTCCTCGAAATCGCAACATTGGCCTGTTTTGGGCGGTCCCTCTTAGTTGACTTTGGGCTATAAAAGCCATGCAAAAATCCCTTGACATCAGTGGCAGGCGATTGTGCGAATAGGCCGGAGGCTATACGAAGCGCCGAAGTTCTGGCAACACCAAGGCGGAGCCCGCCACGCTGTGCGGGCCTTTCCGCTTTCTCTTCTTTCTTTAATGAGGGCTGGTGCCCTGGCGGGGGGAGGCGACGCGGACGGACCTCCCCCACCTCCCCAGGTGGAGGCTTGCCAGGCACCCCGACCGCCTTTTACTCACCGGCCAGCTAAGCTGCACCCAACCGTCTTTCACTCGCCGGCCAGCTAAGCTGCACCCAGCCATCTTTTTCATCGGCCTGCTGAATTTCACCCTGGCACGCTGTGCGGATCTTCCCAGTCACTTCTTCCTTCAATAACGGAGGGTGCCCTGGCGGGGGGAGGCGACGCGGACGGGCCTCCCCCACCTCCCCAGGTGGAGGCTCGCCAGCAGATGAGGGCACCCCAAACCACATCTTTCACACGTCGGCCAGCTGAGTTGCGCCCTGCCACTTCATTCGCCGTTCGGCTGAGCCGGCACCCCTGCACGCGGCCGCCAGGCAACCACCCAAGCACCGGGTTCACCAGGACTGCCGCTAGCACCCGACGTGAGGAGTGGGCCCCCGCAGCAAGGTAATCGGGGACCCACCCCGGTGGTGATACCATCCAAACTGCTGTCGTCACTGCTACTGGAATCACCCCGGTGGCAGTACCACCCGAACTGCTGCTGTTACTGCTGCTGGCTCCTCTCCGGTGACTGTACCGAAGAGCTGCTGCTACTGCTGCCCTTGAACTCCGGCGGTTGACCCCTCCGGTTCCAGGCCTGGCCCACCGTGAGACAATTCTGGACTCGAAAGCTTGTTTGCTAGGGCATGGGCCCCACCCTTGACAGAACGCTCCCCTCAGCCTTGCAGAATTGGTTGGAGTCATTTGACGTTCGACTCCTGCGGACTTCCGGTAAGGACAAAACCACCACCATTGCTCTTTTTGCCCCCGGGCGGCAGCCACCTTGCCTCCGCTTGATACAGTGAGACAGTAAAGCGTCGGCGGAAGAACCCGCCTGCTGCCCCGCCCTAAGAACAAACCGTGGCATTGCTACAAGGTTGCAGTGACGCCATGCTGACGCAAAGTTGACGCTAACGAAAGTTCTCGAACTACCGAAAGGAATTCTGGTTCAACTGCTAATTCATGGAAAGACTTAGACTGTGCACTGGCCCGACCCCGCCCTAAGATGGCGCTGATGTAGGAGTGGCCTACAACTCCTTGTGGCGTTCCAGTCACGTGACATTCGTGTTAAAAAGAGATATATATACATGTATGCGATGCTTTCACACATGACGATGGGGGAGAGGGGGGAACCGATTTTTATGTTAATCTAGTGTTGCTCATGTTGCTCGACGCCTCTCACACCGTGGCCGGTCTATGGCGGCTGTAGGCCCGTACTTCCATACTGACATTGTTTTAAATAAAGGGCTTCTAAAAAAAAAAAAAGAATTACGGAATCAGTGTCATGACTAATCATCTAGGTTGTTGAAGGTTTTTCTTTTAAATAAATGATTGTTACTCCTAAGCGAAAGCATACAGATAATACAGACACAATTTGCCTAAAAATCTTTTTGTTTAACGAAATTTGTACCCATCATGCCTGCCCTTTTTCCAAGAATTGTCAAGTCAATAATGAACTATAACTTAAGGTATATGTCGCACGCAAGGTATGGTATCCTGCACCATAATACACGACCAATTGAGAAATACATGCACGACCAGGGAACGCGAATTTAGGAGATGAATGAACTAGAGCATCTTTGCCTCGAACTAAAGAATAATAGGTCCGTGGTATTACCCACCCCTGCGGCTAGCCTGGTACATGGTAGGTAGAACTTTTCGTGTCTGCGCGCGTTGGGGTATTTTGAATACTGCACCTCCCCTCCCCTCCCCTCTTATTTTCCCCTCTATAGGTCACGACGAAGTTCCGACTGAAGAATGGAGTGGACATGGACCGAACCAAGTTCAATACCAGGGAAAACATAGACAAACGTTGTGAGATAGTGCGTAAAATTACAGACCACCATTGGGAACATGAAAAACTGTATGATATGATTGTGCGTGTGTACTACGATTATACGATATGAATGTGTATGCATTTCATGTTCGGGTCACTTGAAGAGAGCGTCATCGTATGATTGAGGTGCTCGTCCACCGATCAAAGGGAGGAGAATAAAGGGTCAGACAACCCATAAGATAAACTACAAAATGCTAAAGGTACGCAGCATACATAGGAATAGAGGACAGGAAAGGAGAGGTCCCCGTGCTCGACGCAGCCCTGAGTCTCCGTCTTGATGCATGTACTGTCACACCCTATCCGGCATTTGTGTGTACGTGGTCACCGAATTTATGTCTTTTCCCCGCTTGTGTTTTCTTACATGGAACAGACCCATGCTACTCCATGTTGTGTGTGCACCAAGTGGCCTATTATCTTACCCATCTCTCTCTCTCTTGTTTTGTGTCGTATGTACGCCAAAATAGCCTACTTGATGCACACGTCTCTCTCTCTCTCTCTCTCTCTCTCTCTCTCTCTCTCTCTCTCTCTGCACACGTCTCTCTCTCTCTCTCTCTCTCTCTCACTCTCTCTCCCCCTCCCTCGCAAAAGGCTCTTTCTTGTCCTCTTTCTTCTTGAATAAATTAACGACATACACCTCTTTGGTAAGTGTATAATTGGCCCGAACACGGTGGTGTTCGAACAAAATTGACAGAAACAAAAACGACCATACTTTACCACGATTACTACCTCTCCTTTCTGCAAACGTTAAGCCTAATTGGCTGAGAAGGAAAGGACAGGTAAGACGACTGATGTCTCCCAATCTGACCCTCAACACGGGGACTATATGTCAGTGGTTTTTGTTCTTAAAGGACACCATCTCCACCACCCAGAATTACTCCTGACCAATTAGCCCGAAATAGAATGTCTAAAGCACCCTGTTCTCCCAGAGATAACTCCAGCCCTATACTAAGCCGTCTCAGAGTATCCCGAACGAAACAACTGATGGCCCTGTTTTAAACTGATAAAGGGTCACCTACTGTATGAAAAGGATACTCATGAACGCATGACAGTAGCACCTCGCACTTACGGGTACTACCAAACCTTGTATTATAAGGCGCAGAAACCGACACCTAGAAGGCCAGACGATGGACAGGGACACCCACAGAACCCTGCACCACAGCAGTAATTAATAGATTAGTAACACGCACATTAACATCAGAGTTAATAGGCACCAATCATGTAGTAACAGATAAGAGCATTTCCGCAACTACTCAGTGGTTGGGAGAGAGAATGAAGTATGTAAATGTCTTCCCTGCCAAGATCTCTAAGACTTTCGTTTCTTATAACCTATTCAAGGATAACCTGCAGCCATCGGAAGAGAGGGGTCGGACGTGACGCACAGTCTGGCTGCGGATCATAAAACATCTATGACATCGACCAAGGGGGAAGCGACGAAGCAACAAGAGTGTGAGACGAGACACCATTATCAGAACGATGAGCGCGAAGGGCTACATCGAGGCCCCTGCTCACTGACCAGCGTGCCTGAAGTCTCAACCCGTCGGGCCCGATTGATGGGCCCAGTGCTGAAAAGATTCTGCTCTCCTTGGTCCGCATTTTTGATCCGATCCCATGCCACCCCATTCTCTCTTCCTCTTTCATTTGGACTATGACTTTGACCTACTACCGAGGAACAAAAGGCCGGCACCCTGTCTCAAAGTGCCTGTGGTGAACTGTGTTAAGGAACAGGACTGTGATCAAAGAACAGTGAGTGGTCACACCCTGCCGCGTGAGAAATCGGATTTGAGCTGGACCTTAGCTCCACCGCCGGTGCTCAACAGTGCCAACGAAAGAAGGACAACAATGAGAGATTACCAGTGATAGCTCTTTATAAAACAAGGACACTGGAAAGAAGGACCCATGTCAAAGTTGAAAATCCTCTCCCAACCACCTTATTATATTAACTATCTTCTTATCAAGTTTTCATGATGTTGCATCAATCACTTCCGACTGTACACTGAGAAGTTAAGAAAATGTAACTTTGTATAGTAACATTCATACAACACCAGCCATGTACACGACTATACTGCAACTTTGCCTCCTCGCCTACTTTATCAAACTGTATGAGACAATGTACAAATGTGTCAGATTACTCCTGCCTACCCTAACGACTCTGTATCTTTAAGATGTGTGACGAACATTGACGATACTGTAACTGAAAGGCTAACAAAGGTGAATATTGGCCGGACAAGCTGGCGAGATATGTTAAAAGGGAGGACTGTGGAAATTTAGCTTGCAAACTGAACATTATCTGCGCCATCTTGCCCCTTCCCAGCACCACGCACAGCGAACGCACGGCTGCCATTTTAGGCACCCCACTCATTGTCAATCGCCAGCGCGGTCCCTTTGGCGCTGCAAGCATCCCCCGCGCGCTGGCTACCCCCGCTCTCTCATACAGGCCATAAACCCTCTCCTTCTGCGCGACCCCGCTACGGAACCACTTCCGACCGACAACCCATACATGGTCATGCCCCTCCTTTGATAACCCCCTTCCTCTGCGCCCCATTGTCTGAACTGGTCCCAGGCCATCACCTAGCCCTGCGGATGCAGTTTATTGCCCCTACTGTAAGGGAAACACCCCACATCAAAGGGATTACAGTAGAATCAAAGCCCCTACCCCCTGAGACCCGGCCGGTTGCACACACCCCCGGGAATTAGTGGAATTCCCTGCTGCGCGATAGCCATCTCCCACTGCGGGTAGGGTGGGAACCTCTACTGTAACCATGTGTGGGATCGGATCTGAGCCGGGGCTTCAGGGGATATTTCCCCGCACATCAAGGGAATCTCAAGAATGTACTATGTGTAATAAAGCAATAAACCAGTGTATAAGAGACCAGGTCTCAGAGATGCAGTTAGAGCACCTCGTGACGATACCTTGCTGTCTGATCTGATGTGTTCTGCTCCGACGGAATAAAACCTTGTTTCCTGCCTTCCAGTCTCCAGCGCCTGCCTCTTTTATTGGTAAATTATCGAGTGGTATGAGAGGCGATTACCGCCGGGCAAATACTTGAAAGGATACCGACTGAAACTGCCGCTACCATTTAACAACCCCTAGTAGAATGACAAAGTATGAAAGAATTATTCTAGGAGCTGAAAACGTAACCATAGTCAGATGTACTGTTCTTAACCCAGCTACCTTGTTACCACATCCATACAATGAAGAGGTGAAGGATGAAGTCGAACATGAATGTCTCGACATGACAGAACTCAGTACCAAACCCTGTCCTGACATACAGGAGGAGCCCTTGGAGAATGCTGACCATGAGCTCTTTGTAGATGGCTTGTGTATGAGCCATGAGGAAGGTGGACTAAGTGCTGCTTATGCTGTGTGTACATTGGCAGGAATAGTCGAAGCATCCCATTTACAAGGAGTCAAGTCTGCACAAATAGCCAAACTGATAGCTTTAATTAAAGCTTGCAAAAATGGGAAAAATTGGAGAGTAACCATTTACATTGATAGTCAGTATGGTTACGGGGTTGTGCATGACTTTGGCCAGCTCTGGATGCAGAGAGATTTCCTGACTTCTTCAGGGTCTCCCTTTAAAAATTGAAATTTTGTGAAAAAATTGCTTGAGACAATACAATTACCAAAAGAAGTGGCAGTGGTCAAGTGTGCTGCACATCAGTCAGGAAATGACCATGTGACGGCAGGTAACCGATATGCTGAACAGGTTGCCAAACACTGCGCCAAATATAAAATGGCAGTGAACAGGAAAATTGAAACATGTGGATTCAGCTGCCAACTTATGCTGCTATCAGGATTAGAAACATGGAAAGAAGGGAGAAGGTTGGTTGTCAGAGAAGGGCAGAAGATGGTGTATGGGTCTATTTGGATGACAGACCAGTAATACCAGACTGTATACTTGCACCAATGGCTAGGATGTATCATGGAGACACTCACATAGGCAGAGATGCAATGATTAGACTATTCAGACAAGATTGGTTTAATACAAAGTTCAGGAATGTCGCAGAGAGTCTTTGCCAGAGATGCTTAAACTGTCAACAAATGAATCCGGGGAAGAAAACTATAGTCAGTATGGGAAGAATTGGAAAGGCAGAAGGTGCATTTGTAAGGCTTCAAATAGATTTTATTCAGTTGCCTGTTTGTCGAGCATTGAAATATGTACTTGTCATAGTTTGTTTATTTTCAAAGTGGGTGGAAGCATACCCAACCCGAAGAAACGACCAATGACAGTGGCTAAACTCCTATTGAGGGAGCTCATTCCTCGATTTGGTTTTCCGGTAACTATTGGATCAGATAGAGGGTTTCATTTTAATAATAAAATAATTTGATTAATTTGTGAAGCGCATTCAAAATTGAACAAAAACTGCACTGCGCATATCGCCCAGAGGCTTCTGGAGAGGTAGAACAAGTAAATGGCACAATTAAGTCGAGATTGTGAAAGGTTATACATCCACCCCACTGGACTGGCCTGATGCTTTACCTCTTGTTCTGATGGGACTCAGAAGTATTCCAGACAAGAATACTGGATTGAGCCCTCATGAAATACTCATGGGAAGAGCAATGAGACAAGCATGCATACCAGGACACAAGCTGTTGAATATATCTGATGATTTGGTGCTAGAGGATTGCAAAGAGTTGGCTGACTAAGTGAATTCTATCTCTCACCAGGTTGGATAAGACGCAGTCACCAGGCAGCCGAACCAAGCACATGATCTGAACCCCGGCGACTGGGTAGTGGTGAAGGATCACACTTGAGAATCGAGCCTAGCACCAAGGTGGGAAAAACCACATCAGGTTATATTGGTCACAACGACAGCAGTAAAATGTGCGGGCTTGCCTAATTGGATTCATGCAAGCCATACTAAAAGAGTACCAGCACCTGATGAAAACGGACCTCAACAGACGCAAGCAGTTGGGCATGCTGAAGGTTGTACAGTAGAAGGATCCAGAAAAACAGATCCTGAAGTAGCTGACCAAGAACAGCCGAGCACCAGTTAGGATGATTGGATCCCAATAGTATAAATACCTGAAGTAATTGTAAGAACGAGAAGCCAAACCAGATTAGTTAGTCAGGAAAAGGGTGAGGACTAGGGGTGGGCGGAATTTGCGGAATTAACCTTCGCAAATTATCGCGAGAATGTTTAAAATTATCGCAAACAAGCAGAAATATCGCGAAGATGCGGAAGTTTTTTTCCGGCATGTTCGCGCGATTTTCTGCATGGTTGCGGGTCGCCAACTTACCCATGTGGCTGCTTGCGGGCGCGGCCATCTTGTTTTGAGTTGTTCTCGCGGTGCATGATCGCGAGAAGAAAGACGTGATCGCGCGACGCATGACGTCACTGCGGGCGCGAACTGTCGCGAGACAGCGCAAATGGCTAAAAACAATACAACATCTCATGGAGAACGCGACCGGATCAAGAAAACTTGTCGGCGAACGCAGGGATTCAGGTAAGGCGATCGCGCGCGCGCGAGAATGTATCATTTTACAGCGCGAGCAAGAAACAAATTATCGCCAAGCTGCGGAAACCGGAATTTTTGACATTTTCGCGCTCTCCGCGGAACGCAAAAATGTCAAATTATCGCAATTTCCGCGAACGGAACGAAATTTTTGCCCAGGCCTAGTGAGGACCAGATAGGAGCAGAAGAACAAGCTCAGGAGAGTGAAAATACAATAGTTAGGGAACCTGAGCAGAACCAGTCAAGGAGAGAACAATCTACTCAGACAGAAGAAACTGAATCCACAGCTCCTGAGTCTGAGGAGGGACAGATAGGCTTAGAAGAACGCGTTCAGGCGGCAGAAAGCCAAAGTGCCGTAAGACCTGATCAGGACCAGACAGGAAAAGAAAAACAAGTTCAGGTGGAAGAAGAAGAGAAGCAAATTAAAATAAAACCTGAACAGGGTCTGATTAAGGAAGAAGAACACATCCAGGCAGATGACACTAAAAAAATAAGCCCTGGACAAGGTCAGTTAGAGAGACAAACTAATGAACACAAAAGAACACTTGAAGTGAAAGTGCAGTGCAAGCCAAAAGAATCAGAAAAGGTGATAATCGGCCGAGTGTTATCAAGAGAGTGAGATACCGACCCGAAACAATAAATGAGGAACCGGACCATTTAAACGAGGTATCCAGTCAGACTGAACAATCAACTGAAAATGATAAACGAAGAAGCCCAAGATTAAAAAGACTGAACAATAAATTCAAAGGTCCAACATGGACGTACGTTATTCTTGAAGACTTCGAGAATCTAGAAATGAATGAAGGGAGTGATGAAGAAATAAATGCAGAACCCAATATTGACTCCGGCTTTATTACTGGCTTATTGTATGGATTTTTATGGGCCCAGGTGAGTATATGGTGTGTGTGTAAACCTGAGCTGGTATTCTGCTGGATCACCTTCCAAACACATGCTTCGTTGGCATCCTGTTGTAATTGAGCCAGAGTCAGTGGGCCCGATTCACAAAAGTAATCTGAGACAAAATCCTAACTTTACGACTTTCAGTATTCATAAAGGGCATTTAGAAGTAGAAAAGTTAGGAATCCTAACTTTACTACTCCTAAATGCCCTTTAGTCTTAAGTTTAACTTAAGTTTGACATAATACCAATAACTTCGACAAAATCATAATTTTACGACTTTCAGTATTCACAAAGGGCATTTAGGAGTAGTAAAGTTTGTGAATACCGAAAGACATAAAGTTAACATTTTGTCTCAGATTACTTTTGTGAATCGGGCGGGCTCCCAGTCTCTCAACACAAAAATGCTTTGAAAAGTGTCCTATTTGCTTGTCTCTCTCTATGAAATATGAAAATACAATTGTATGAGGGAAGGCTAAAAAGAGAAAGAGGACTTACTGCACTGTGTGGGGGCCTCTGGGAACCAAAACTGGTTTGGACTTGCATGGGACGGTGAGGTCAGAGGGATAAAGGAGGGTCTGATCAGGATTTGTCTGGCAGGACAGTAGCAAAACAACTATTTTGGGCTTCACACTGGCATGTTCGAGAGGTCTGGGGCATTCAACCCTGGTCAAAAGGGCCCAATCTAAGCCCTGGCATAGTCAACATTATCTGCACCTTTAAAAGGGTTGCAAAGGTTTCGCTTAGGTCCTGGCTTTGATTGCTTTTTTACACGTTAATTTGGAATAAATGTAGAGCAAGGCTGTATCCCTGCTGTGAAAAGGCTTACATAGGCTTCTTCACATGTTATGGCCAAGAATAATGAGTCAGACCTACTGCCCAGCTTTAATGGAATATCCTCAGTGCTACACTGCCCTTCTGTCTTGCTTTGGGATGTATAGGTAAGCCCAAGAGTAGAGATCCAAACACGTGCCTCCAGGAAGCAACACACACACAATACTACGTTAGTCACAGCATCCCACATGCAGCGCTGCGGATAGGCCAAGTTATCAGCTATCACACAACACAGCACATGCCGGCGACACAAGGTCCACAAAACACACACAGCTCACTGCACATGACAGCACCACCGAACCACAGAAAATCACATCATAATACCCAGCACATATCACAGGATGATAAAGTTGAGAGGCCAAGAGCAGTCTCTCGGTGCCAAGACGCCTACGTTGTACATGCGCTTCAGACGTTTTCTTAACAAAACATAACGTCACGTGACGTCACATCACAGGCTTCAGTCTGCCATGGAAATCCCAAATTTCCAACTTCCCAGGACAGCCTAAGTCCAGTGAGGACATACAAGAGGCAGACTGTGTACAAATGCCAATGATACAGTATAACTTTGTTATATGTTAAATTGTTTTTTAACTTGGGAGAGCTCATGGAATTAAATCAAAATAATGCTGTTCCTTGTACTTGACTGTGTACCCAGACCTCTGCTTTTCTTTTGATAGGTTATTGGTAGGTTTTCTTTAGCTATCTGCTTTCACCATTAGTTCCTGCTCTGTAGTCCTATTTCTACCTCGGTAGGGGAGCTGGATTTCAGTCAGTCACATGGCCTTGTTTGTCACCCCTAGACTAGACATAACTTTATGAGTCTTAGAATGTCCTGCCTTACTCTACACACAGACAGGCGTTCATTAGGATGCACCTTTCTTCATCCAGGTACTGTCAGCAGATTTTTTAATTTAGTTAATTCACAAAGTGCAAACGTTTTAATGTTTACATATTTAATCAACGAATAAATTGATCAGACCATGGTCACAGAAGCAGCCTAAATGTAGCAATGAAAGGAAATGGTGATATAGATTATAGAGCAGAAACGTTATAATGATGCATAACTGCAGGAAATCCTTCATGGATGAGCTATTTTTTCTGATGATGCATAAAGTAGAGAGAAGTGGAATGAAACTGAAGATATTGGCTTTCACAGCTTGGATGTCACTAAATGAAAAGTGTGAAGTGCCCAATGTGACAGAAGTGCCACTATGTTGTACTTGATAAGCAGATTGCAGGAGTGGAGTCGTGACATAGACGGATAGGAGATGAAACATGAGGGGGGTATTCATAAGAGAGAGGAATTTAAGGAACACATTGTAAAAGAAAAGACGAAACAGAAGGGGACGTCAGTGAAGAATGCTGAGGTAAAATGAGAGGCGGGGAGTGGGAGGAGGTTACAAAGTAGCTGAACAGAAAAGTTAAAGACAATTTGAAGAGGGGCAAGTAGGTGGGTGACAAGAGCAAGAAATAAAGGAATGCAATAGACAAGAAGGGAGAAGACTAAAATCTGGATCAGGCTTTTTTTTAAATTAATTTAATTAAATGTTTCAACACATTCTAATACAGCTGAATGATGAGTCTGAGTGCTGTAAATTTGGTTGCCAAGAAAGTGGGAAGAGACCATTCAATAGATTTGAAAGAAACAGCAGAAACAAGGAAGATGTGATGTAAAAAAGACATTCTAGCGTCGAAGACGAATATAAAGCAGGGAGCAAAACAGGACAAACCAAGGGGCATATTATCAAGCCAGGCGATAAAATTATCCCCGCTTTAGCGGCAGAAAACTGCCGCTAAAACGGCGATAATGGGCTTGTTAATATGCTCTATGGAATTCCAATTGAAGCTCAGGTCAGATGTGAAGGGCGCCTGGCTTGATAATATGCCCCCAAGAAATTGTAAAAGAACGATGGAGCTCGGGAACAGGGGCTTGAGCAGGAAATCAGTGAACCTACACTTTAACAAGATTAAGACATAATGAGTGGGAAGACGGCCAGGCATTGACAGATTGTGTTGTAAAAGGCAGGGGGTGAAAGAAGCAATGAAAATAAATAGTTCATAATCGTGCATATAGAAATATTAAGATAGATTAAATGACTGAAAGAGCAGAGCTGTAAATAGAAAAGCGAGGGTGGGGGATAAGAGACTTTTCTGGGCACTATAATTCAGGAAGTGAGACAAAAACGTACAGCTCCACAGCTTCCAAGAGAGAAAATGGCTTAAATAAGAACAGAGAGATTCAAAACGGTGAAACATTCTGAATAGGAAAAGGAGTGAGAGGCACTGCAGAGAGCGTATCAGTGGGTATTGAATGGTGGCGATAGTTTTGGACTTGGCACTCTCCATAGGGTCACCCCCAAACCTTTTTGCCTTCATCCTCCTGTTTTATTAACCCGTTTTGTTGGCTTTTAGGACTCTGCACACTTTATCACTGCTTATCAGTGAAAACGTGCTTGTGTTCTCGCCTTTAAACATGGTAAAATTGGCTTACACCCAATTGACGCATTTAATATACTTATAAGTCTCTAGTAAAGTGGTACATGTGCCCAGGGCCTGTAAGTTAAATGCTACTAGTGGACCTGCAGCAATCACTAAGCCACCTACTCAAGTAGCCTTTTAAATATGTCTCTGGCCTGCCATTGCAGCCGGTGTTTGCAGTTTTAAATAACCATTTCGACCTGGCAAAATAAACCCTTTGCCAGGCATACACTTTCCTTTTAAATACACATTGATCACCCCTCGGATAAGCCCTAAACAGCCCATAGGGCAGGGTGCAGTGTATTTAAAAAGAGGAAAAGTTGGACATGTACTTTTAACTTTTACTTGTCCTGATAGTGAAAAACTCTTACATTTGTTTTTCAGTACTGCAAGACCGACCTCTCCCATAGAATAACATCGGGTTACCTCATTACATCTAGTAAGTGATAACTTTCATTTGGGACTATGCAGGAATGTCCAGTTTGATGTCTATAGAATTGTAATTTAAAACTCTCTCTAATGGTGAAGTCAGATTTTAAGTCACAATTCTAAAAATGTCACTTTTGAAAACCTCACATTTGGTGCCTGCAGTCTGAATCCGGGGTCACATGAAAAGATATAGTTGGAATTTGGTCTTTCTTTATTGCTCCCAGACAGTGAGACGAAGGGGGAATAAGTGTTGACAGGTTGGGCCATCTCTGACTTGATATGGGGGCGGAGACGTCTCCTACCCTACTTACACACCACAAACGCCTCTGCCTGAGCACATTCTTTTGTGTCCCAGACAAGCTGGTGCAAGTGCAGGGAGGGAAGCCATTTTGAGCACCTCCAGAGCCTTATTCTACTTTAAAGCTAGCACCAGGAATAAATAGTGGACCCTCAAACCCAACACTTCAATACACCTCTGGATCTGTGGAAGACTCAAAAGGACTGCTTCGCTGCACTGCAAGAAGGACTGCTACTCGGCAGCCCTGCTGCCAGAGTGAAAAGGATGGGCCTGCATATTAAACCCAGAACCACCAGTGTTGGCTGGCCTCCTGATCAGAGCCTTAGGCACAGAAAAGGCTCCAAATACCTTGAACTCAGCACCTGGACTCTTTCTGTGGTGAGTCTCCCCCACCCCCAAGTGGGGGAGACAGCGCTTTAACAGCATCCTTGATGACCATAAAGGACTCCGCAGTTCATTGGACCCACCACTGCACGACGCATCCTCGATGCAGGATCTCACAACGCTGTGCAAACCAGGATTGATGGTACTCTCTTCAGCTGACCTAACTTGGTCCCGGTATTCGGTGCATGCCCCATCGTAGTCAACCTGAAACTATGACTTTGTTGCAGTCCGGTGTGACCAGAAAACCACTGATTGGCACTTTGTGCTTCTAGGCACTATTTTTACCTAAAACTTTGAAATTGCATATCTTTGGTTCTGCTAGTTGCATTTGTGTTGTTTTGCTCTCAAATAACTTATTAAATATTACTGCATTTGCTAAATAGGTGCAGTATTTTTCTTGTTTTGTGTTTTCACTTTATTACTGTTTGAAGTACTGAATAAGTACTTTACACATTGCCTCTAAGTTAAGCCTGACTGCTTTTGTGCCAAGCTTCCAGTTAGGCACAGGTTAATTTGTAGTTTGATTGTGTTTCACCCTGACAAGAATTGTGGTTGCTGCTTCAATAGGGTATGACCCCTCAATCAGTAACCCAATTTCCAACAGATGCCCTTATGCCCTAAACATATGCACTGTGTTATTATTAAGTTTGTTGGTGGTGCGCACTGCACTGACAGCGGGATGATGAACACCGGTATTTATTGAGCACCAGTCATCACAGAAAAGGGCAACTGGACCAACGCTCCGACTGCCGCCATTCGCTTCCTGCTTCAAGCCTGCTTTTCATCCACTGAACTCAAAAACAAAGCCACACCATTCTAGAACATCTGGAAGCAGTGGTATGGTGGATGAGTGAAGAAAATAACTTTTTAAATCAATGTTCTTTAAAGCAAGTAAATAGTTTAGTTCCTTGACAGCCGACCTGCAAATGAAAGCTCTTCTCCCAACTGTCCTCATCAACTGACAAATTTACAAAGATATGCATGTACACCTAGTACAAAAGTAAACACAGCATGGAACAAATACACATGAGGAATGGCACGAGTCCACAATAAACCGCAGAGATCCCTGAAGACACAGAAAATACCGGTAGCTTGATCCGATGTCTAAAACCCTTCACACATCCTAATTTCTGTCTGAATACTTCCTTACATTGGTGAATAGTTTCGAACACAATTTTATGATTTTCAGTGGTAGAAATACAAGAAATGAGACATGCAATCCCAGATTTCAAAGTTATGGCCAGATTTCCTTGGTGCCTCAAACCAATGAGATGCTGACCCCCCCCCCCCCCCCCCTGCAACATTTACTGTGTCAAATATTTTTCTATCTTTAAATTGGATTGATGAAATGAAGAAACCAACCGTGTCAAATGTATTACCCCCATATGAATGTGTTTTAACATCTGGTTTGTGCAAGTTCATATCTCTCCATTTAACTTTTAAAAAAAAGTGTTTCAAATAATTGTAAATGGAGAGCCTGAATCAACCAGAACTCATGTAGACACTCCGTCAATATGGATTTCACATTCTGGTGAAACAAATGGCTTCTCATGTACTCCAAACAATCCTTGATTCCTGTTACACTCATCCATTCCACAAGATTTTTCAGTCACATTCGAGGAATGGCACAAGTACACAATAAACAACACAGACTCCACAACACACAGATAACCCCGATATGTGCAGTGTAGGAAAGCACCTGACAAAAGATGACATGAGTGACAAGGGGACATCAAATAAAAAAAAATTGTCCATTTAAATATTTCTTTAAATTAAGTGCACATTACTACACTGAGACAGGACATAACAGTTATATAAAGCTCACAGTTTGAATCTGAGAACGGCAGTGCTCAGAGTCAGACGTATGAACAGGCTCCCTTCCAAACCCATGCTTTGCTGGTATCCTGTTGCAATGGAAGCAAGGTCAGTCTCTTTCACCACAGCAGTGCATTGTAAAGTTGTTTTGTTTGCTCACCCTGAAATGTCCTTCCCTTATTAAAAATGAAAATAAAGTTGCCTTGGTGGGGAAGGTTAAGAAGAGAAAGAGGACTTCATCTCATTTACCCACTGCACTGTGGGGGCCTCTGGGACCTACATTTGGTTTGGACTTGCATGGAACGGTGAGGGCAGAGGGATCTAAGGAGGGCATGATCAGACCTTTCCAACAGATCAGTAGCCAAACAACCATTTTGGGTTTCACACTGGCCTATGTAGGGTGCTAGCCTACCTAGGGTTTTAGGCCTGGCCTGATTCCGGCTCCCCCTCTGCAGATAGTTTGCAAGCTTTCGGGAGCTTGAGAGAGGTTTAGGACATAAAATAAAACCATGCTAAAAATGGGCCACTCTCAGGCCCGGGGGAGTCAATAACATCTGCACCTTTACAAAGGTTGCACATGTTCTGCTTAGGTCCCGGCTTTATAGGTTATTATCATGTTAATGTGGATTTATTGAGAGCAGTGGGCTCTATCCCGGCTTTAAAATGGTTTACAGAGGTTTCTGCACATGTTATGGTCAAGAATAATGAGTCAAACCTACTACCCAGCTTTAATGCAAATATCCTCAGTGCTACACTTCCCTTCCGTCCTGGTTTGGGATGTATAGGAAAGCCCAAGAGTAGAGATCCAAACATGTGCCTCCAGGAAGTAACACACACACAATATTACTTTAGTCACAGCATCCCTCATGCAACACTGTGCGGATAGAGCCAATATACCGCTATCACACTACACAACACAAGGTCCACAAAACACACATGCCTCACTGTACATGACAGCACCACCGAACCAGAGATGTATCCCATCATAATACCCAATATACAAATCACAGGATGATAGAGATGAGACAGTTCAAGTGCAGTTTCTCAGCGCCAAGAAAGCGACAGTGTACGTGCGCTTTGTAATGTTTCTGAACATAATTTAACATAACAGGAAGACTCAGGCTTCAGCCCACCATGGAAGTCCAACACTCCCCTGGACAGACTGGACAAAGGCCAACCAGGACATGCCAGAGTTCGATGTTATACTCAACAAATGCCAATTACATAGTATAACTTTTTTAATGTTGTATATGATTTGTAAGCTCGGAGGAGCTCATGGAATTCGATCAGTATTAATCTGTTTCTTGTACTTCATTCACTGTGTTCCAGGACCTTTTTGTCACCTCTAGACACAACTTTATGAGGCTTGGAGTATTCTGCCCATACCCTACACACAGACAGGCGTTCATCGAGATGCACCTTTCTTCATCCAGCTTCTATCAGCTGCTTTTTTATCTAGTTAACTCACAAGGTGCTAACGCTGAAATGTTTACATATTTAATCAAAGAATGAATTGATCAGACCATGGTCAAATAAGCAGCCTGAATGAAAGAATGCAAGGAAATGGTGATATAGATTATAGAGCAGAAACGTTACAATGATGGATAACTGCAGGAAATGCTTCATGGATGAGCTGTTTTTTTTCTGACGATGCATAAATTAGAGAGAAGTGGAATGAAAACTGAAGGGACTGGATTTGAGATTCGGATGTCACTAAATGAAAAGTATGAAGGGCACAATGTGGGGGAAGTTCCACTATTTTGAACTTGATAAGCAGATTGCAGGAGTGGAGTCATGACATAGCTGGATAGGAGATGAAACATGAGGGGGGCATACACCAAAGAAGAGTTTAAAGAAAAGACTGTAAAAGCAAAGAAGAAGCAGGAGAGGAAATCAGTGAAGAGTACTGAGGTGAAATGAGATGCGAGGAGGGGGAGAAGGTTACAAAGTAGCTGAATATAAAAGTTAAAGACAGTTTGAATAGGGGCAAGTAGGTGGGTGAGAAGAGCAAGGAGTTGAGAAATGCAATCATTAAGAAAGGAGAAGACTAAAGTTTTATTTTAATTCATTTAATTAAATGTTTCAATAAATTCTAATACAACTGAATGATGATTCTGAGTGCTGTGACTTTGGTAGCCAAGAAAGTGGGAAGAGACCATACTATGTAGATGTGATGTAAAAAAGACATTTTAGGGTCGAGGATGAATATAAGATATGGAGCAAAACAGCACAAACCAAGAAATTGGAAAAGAATGATGGAGGTCGGAAACAGGGGCATGAGCAGGAAATCGGGGAACTTACGCTTTAACAAGATTAAGATGTAATGAGTGGGAACACAGCCAGGCATTGACACATTGTGTTGTAAAAGGCTCCCCGTGGTGTAGTGTTGGAAATTATGGATCCGCCGGGCACTGACTCTTCAATAGATAAAAGTTCTGAGCTACTCTTTACAGCTTGTCTTTACATTCGTCATCTGCTTTTGTGACTGTTTCCCACATACAGTATTGATGTTATCAAATTTGCATGTGAAGGTAAATATTCTGCCATCTTTGTAATCTCTGTTTTCTCTCTTTGTTTTCCTCAATTTTCTATTCTTTAGCCCTATTTACCTAATTGGTGATAATGTAAAAAGGTAGACATTTTGAAGTGATAATAGGAATTTTGACTTAGAATAGGAATGTTCATTAACTCACACAATGGCACTTAAGCCTGGTATATTCAACCAGCAGTAACACAAGCAAGGTAGATTGCTAAATGTGGCTCTAGGCAGCCTGAGGATGGTGCCATCAGAGTACAAATACTAGTGAATGTTTATTAGGCAGGTATTAGCCACAGCTTTGCCCATACAGGATCTCACAGTGTTTACAATTTAAAAAGTACTGCGATTTGATCAATAAGTTATTAAATAGTTGCATTTATCGTTTTTCGCTATATGTTATTACATCTATGGTAGAGCTACAAAATGGTGTTTTCACAAGCATGTAGGTCTCTGCAACATAATCAATGCGGACGCGCCTTCACTATGAACTTTCAATGACAAGATGTAGCTCAACATGCTCTAAGAACTGCATTAGCTTTACTTTTGCTACTAAAGACAAATACATATACTATTTTAGGTAACAGCCTATCGATGTCTATGTTGGGATCATGGCTACTACACTGTGTAAATAGGAATAAAAGAGCCTGTGTCTTAGATGCTTGTAGTTGGATGAGTTTGTATGACTTTTAGAATGTCTTAATTGTTTGATCTTCACCTCCCTATGGATTTGACCTCTGCCATGCTTCCTTTTCTCCCTTAGCTTTTTGTCTGGGGCTTATCTACGAGGTTTATCTTTTCATTGTTGTCTTTCACTCTACTCCTTGTTGGATCAATATACACATTGTACTTTATAAAATCAGAGGTTTTAATATGGATGATCTCATGCATTTCAGAGACATTTGGAATGAATGAATTGTTTGATTTCTATCCTTCTATGTATATATTGTGCCTTATAGTATACAGCGTTTACAACATTTCATGAAAATCAAGAACTCATGGTTTGCCTGCCTTTCTTTGAGCTGCAGAATACAAGTCTTAATTAGGTTCAACTAATCCTTGTAAGTGTGGTTTTATAGAGTTAAATGTGCGAGCACAATGAAATTCTCTTTTCTGCAAATTGCATATTTTTCTACAGTTAATTAACAAAATATTGATGTAATATTCCTAGCCTTGAAGAAGTTCTTGAGAAGGAATGAAACACGTTGGCTGATCCGATGTGAAGGATGTATTAAATAGAGAAGCTCCAATAACATTTTGCTAATGAAGTAATCGTATAAACAGGATCTGAATTTTGAATTTGCGCTGAAATTGGACACTTAGTTTGGGACGGATGTATGTCAACACAACTTATGCCTTTACCATGCAGATGCCTTTTCCATGCAGCCTTTACCATGCAGATTCCTTTTAGAAATGTATGCCTTTACCATGCATTTTATGATAAGGTAAGTGAAACCTATATATATATTCACTGAAAAAAACACAGGTTTCAGGGAAGTTATAGTTAGTTGGTCATTTCACTCATACAAAACCAGAGAAATTTGGCCGTTATAGTTATTTCAGCTAACTATAGCTCGCGCCCCCACAATGCACTTTTGATGATGTCACATATTACATCATTCATGACATGGTCAGTGACATCACTGATGACATCACTGTGAATTTCTAAGGTTTTTAAATACTAATTTCTAACTGTAACATCCCTGAAACCTATGGTTTTTTCAGTGAATTTCAAAGGTTTTATAAATGCTAATTTCTAACTATAACGTCCCTGAAACCTATGGTTTTTTCAGTGAATTTCAAAAGTTTTTTAAATGCTAATTTCTAACTATGCCTAAAAAGGTAGGACATGTAAAGAAAGAGGAAGAAAAGCGCAGAAAGAAGCAAGACAAATGCAGAAAGAGGCAACAGAAGTCCAGAAAGAGTAAGAAAAGTGCAGGAAGAAGCAAGAGATGTGCAGAAAGAACCAACAGAGGAGAATAAAGTCCTTCTGTGCCCCCAACATTTTACCGACGTGTACTGGTGGTAACTGACAAACCAGGCCTAGAGCCAGTGCTATGCTAAAAGACACTTAGAATACAGTGAAAACACCTACATACACTAGGGAGCACTATGTGTTGGGGTACCACTGTGATTAGAATTACCTCCTCTGTATTTCCCATGAATTAATGCTAGGGTCATTGCATGAGTACATGAGTAGTGACTGGATGATTAGAGTGCTACAAGGAGAGTACATGGTGAATTTATAAGTGGACTAATTGGATAAGTACACTGTGCTGGCTGGGTGATTGGAGTAGTGCATAGATAGTGACCGGCAGTCCTCAAGGGATTGCAGCAGTGCATGTGTTAGTGACTGGGTCATTGTATGAGTACATGGGTAGTGACTGGATGATTAGAGTGCTGCAAGGACAGTGCATGGTGAGTTTATAACTGCTTGGGTTTTGGTGAAGTGATTGGATAAGTACATGGTGCTGGCTGGGTGATTGGAGGAGTGCATGGGTAGTGACAGAGGGATTTCTGGAGTGCATGGGTACTACCTGGGTAATTGGAGGAGTAAATCAGTAGTGTGTAGGTGGTTAGAGGTCTGCATGGGAAGTGCTCAGGGGATTGTAGCAGTGCATGTGTTAGTGCCTGGGTCATTGCATGACTACATGGGTACTGACTGGAAGATTAGAGTACTGCAAGGAGAGTGCATGGTGAATTTATAAGTGATTGGGTTTTGGTGGAGTGATTGGATTAGTACATGGTGCTGGCTGGGTGATTGAAGGAGTGCATGGGTACTGACAGGGTGATGGCTCGACTGCATGGGTAGTGCTCAGGGGATTGTAGCAGTGCATGAGTTAGTGCATGGGTCATTGCATGAGGGCATGGGTAGTGACTGGATGATTAGAGTGCTGCAAGGAGAGTGCATGGTGAATTTATAACTGCTTGGGTTTTAGCGGAGTGAGTGGATAAGTACACACATGTCACATCAGGCCATCCATTCACCACTGAGCAAACACGCCCCCTCGTGGGTTTTAACTTGGGAGATTGAGTCCCCTTCAATCCTGATGGTCCCTGGGGGCCAACTAGTCCACCAGGTACCTCCAGTAAGCGCCACAGAGCTGCGTTGCAGAGAGGTGGTCCAAGGCCATGCCCCTTTTTACACCTCTCTACAACACAACTCTGTGGCACTTACTGGACATACCTGGTGGGCTAGTTGGCACCCAGGCACCCTCAGGATTCAAGGGGACTTAATCCCCCAATTTGAAACGCGCCACAGGGCGCGTTTGCACACTTGTCACATCAGGCCATGCTCCCTCCCTGCACCACTGTGCAAACGCGCCCCCAGGTGCGTTGTAAATTGGGGGATTAAATCCCCTTGAGTCCTGCAGGTCCCTGGGGGCCAACTAGCCCACCAGCTACCTCCAGTAGCACCACAGAGCTGCATTGCAGAGTGGTGTAAAAAGGGGGCATGGCCATGGACCACCTCTCTGCAACGCAGCTCCCTGACGCTTACTGGAGGTACCTGGTGGGCTAGTTGGCCCTCAGGGACCCTCAGTATTCAAGTGGAATTAATTACCCAACTTAGAACGCGCCAGGGGGCGTGTTTGCAGAGTGCTGCAGGGAGGGGGCGGGGCCTCTGGCGAGTTGCCGGTTTCTTTTTTTAATTTTTAATTTTGTTTTCTGAGAGGGGGGCTGCATGGCCCCCCTTCCCTGGGCTTCTTTTGGCCCTGGGGACCCCATCCCCGGGGCCTGAACAATTTCTTATTATTTTTTTAAAAGAAACGGGAGGGGCGCTGCGTGGCGGCAATCCGAGGCCAATTTTGGCCCCGGGGCCCCCATCCCCCAAGGCCTGACCAACATTTCTTTTATATATATTTGGAGGGGGGCCGCGTGGCCTCCCTCCTCAGGCCAATTTTGGCCACGGGACCCCATCCCCCGGGGCCGGCCTTCTCCTTTTTTTTTTAATATAGTGAAGGGGGTCCACCTGGCCCCCCTTCCCTGGGCCTCTATTGGCTCCGGGGATCCCATCCCCCAGGGCCAGGCCATACTTTTTTTTATTTTTGGAAGGTGGGCCGTGTAGCCCAACTCCTCAGGCCAATTATGGCCCCGGGGACCCCATCCCCCGGGCCGGCCTGCCTTTCATTATTTTTTTTTGTTTAAAGGGGAGGGGGGCCGTGTGGCCCCCCTCCCAGGCCACTCCTGACCCCGGGGACCCCACCACTTGGGACCTGGCCACTCCGTTGGGGACCGTGGTCGGAGCCCCAATGCCCTCATGGTCCTGCCGGCTCCTTGCCTCCTGCGGGAGCCGGCATTGCTTTTCCACACAGGGAGCTGCTAACATGCAGCTCCCCTTGTGGAAAAGCAATCTGCTATGGATTTTGAAAGCGAGAGCAGGAATCCTGTTCTCGCTTCGAAAATCCAAAGCAGAGTTTGCTATGAAAGGGTGGGAGCCGCTCGGCTCCCGCCCTGCCATAGCAAACAGCAGTGTCCCGGGGGTGGGCACCTCGGGACACTGCAGGAGCTGGCCCTGGGGGGTGGCGGTCCCCAGGGCCATAAGAGGCTCCAGGAGAGGGGGGCCGTGTGGCCCCCCTCCCTTTATTTACATAGCCCTGGGGAGGCGGTGGTCCCCTGGGCTCGGGATCCGTAACTGACCCATGCATTTATTTTATTAGTGCCCTGGGAGGTGGTGGTCTCCGGGGCGTGTGGGGGGACTCGAGCCCCCCCACACAGGTTTAATTATTTTTTAAAAAAAAACCCGGGGGGTGGTGGTCCCCAGGGCAGCGAGGGGTCATGTGCCCACGCAAATTTTTATGAAAAGCCCTGGGGGGTGGCGGTCCCTAGGGCTTGGGGGGCCCTTGGAGGCCGCCCGACAGATTAATAAAAAAAAACTCCAGGGAGGTGGCAGTCCCCGGGGCTGCGGGAGAGCTGCATGCCCTCTCGCATATACTCTACATAGCCACGGGGAGGTGGGGGTCCTCAGGGCTGCGGGGGCCGTGGGGCCCCGCAGGCCCCCGCATTTATAAATTATGAATTGGGCAATGCCCCCTGGCCCACCCGGGGGCCTCATTTAAAGTCTCAAGAAAACAGTGAAGCAAAGATGAAAATCAAGAAAAGGGGGCAGGGTAGAAACACCATGACCCTCTAGGCCTGCTCAGGGGGTCCCACAAGGACCCCCAGGGCCACAAAAAGCAATTTTTTAAAATAATTTGGGCAGGATTCGCGACCCCGAAACAATATATTCATATTTGATCAACAGATTTACTGCCAAATGTGCGGTACTGCCATGGGCGTTTCATTTTCGCCAAGCTACGCAAATCTCACTATGGGATGGTGGGAGAAATCAATTGCATGGAGTAAAGACATGGAAATGTACATAGAAAAAATTGTGCTATGGCTCAGATTTATAGACGATTGTTTATTATCTGGAATGGAACATCAGAAGAATTTAGCACATATGTAAAAATGTTAAACATCAACAAGGAGGGCTTATAATATACATTCAATGTAAATAAAACAAAAATCCAATTCTTGGACATTGAAGTATACCAAGAAAACGGCCAATTAAAAACCACAACATACTGCAAGCTTACAGCCACAAACAGCCTACTCCATGGAACTAGCTTCCATCCAAAATCATTAATAAAAAGCATACCCTTTGGAGAATTTTTACGTATTAAACGTAATTGCTCAGATGAGGACAAACTCAAACAAAAAATGGATGAAACAACGAAAAAACTCTTGGAAAGAGGTTATAAACCTACAGATATAAGACTGGGAAAAGCAAAGACAGAACTGATTCCAAGAGAGACTACCTTACAGGCTAAGCATGGACAACAAAAAATTGAAACATCAGACATCAGAATGATCCTGTCATACAGTAAAGAAAATCATGCAATCTCAGAAATCATGAATAAGCATTGGCATATTCTATTGAGAGATCCAGATATGAAAAAAATCGTGAATGAAAAACCGAACATAGCCTATGCACCATCAATTCAAGATAAGATTGTGCATAGTCACTTTACAGGAATAAAAAAGAAAACCTGGCTCTCGGATCATCAAAGAGGCTTCAAAAAGTGTGAAAAATGCAAGGCCTGTGAAATTGGAATAAATAAAAAAGACATCATCGGTCCAAAAGGAAACAAATACATAATCAAAGAAAAAATCAACTGCGAAAGCACTTATGCCGTATACATGTTGGAATGCAATTGCGGAAGCAGATATATTGGGAGCACAATATGTCAATTAAAAAAACGAATATTAGAACATATCCGCGCAATCCAAAACAACGACCAGACCTATGCAATGACTAAACATATGAAAGTACATCATGAATATGGATGGCAACAAATGAATTATTGGGGACTTGCAACGATCCCCATAAATGAGAGAGGAGGTGACAGAACGAAAAAATTGAGACAATTGGAATCAAAATTAATAATTAGATTTCAAACGAAACAACCGAGAGGACTGAACGGTGATGAAGAACTCCATGTTCATCTGTAAATAACTTGTTCATGCATAAATGACAACATCATAGACTCAATATAAAAAATTGACAAAGAACTGATTGGCAAAAAATGACACATTAATATATATGGTACTATACCGATAATCGGGCACTTAGCCACTAATGAATTGCCAAATGTATATACATATATATACAAAATAGCTATATATGTACTTTATACAAACTAAAGATTAGATTCATCCTTCTAAATTGTATAATATTGAGATGTAATACACTGTATATATTAATCACTTTTTCACAATGAAAACTACATATCCCATGATGTATTTCAATGACCATATGTGTAATTGGATATATAAAGACATCACTAGTAGCACACAACTAACCGTGATCAAGACCAGAGTGGTCAAAACGCGTTGGTTAGCTAAGGGAACCTGATGGTGTTTAAGCTGTTGGAAAAGTTGAAAGTAAAAGAAACTTTTGAACTGTTCTCCTGGAGTGCGAGTATCTTTTCTTCTTGGTGAAAAAAAAAAAAATATATATATATATATATAGTTTCCTGCATGGGACTATTATCGGAATTACATTATGATTAACGCTCTTCTCATAGTTTGGAGGATTTATAAGGAAAACAATTTTGGACTGAAAATAGCCCACATTGCCATAGTATTCCCTGGCCCTGAAAAGAACTACTTTGTCTGTGAATATGCTCCTTGTGAAAGAGCAGAATGCTGTCACTCACAGTGAAGTTAGCCAGTGGCTGAAGTGGCCTAGTCCATAGCTCTGTGCTGTAGTGAGCAGAAGGAAATGTGAGTGACACAACAACAGACCAATAGCTGAAGAGGGCTGGCTGAAAGTCCCCATATGTACATTATGTGTGTGTGTGTGTATACATATGTGTGTGTATAGGTATATATAGACACAAACAGAAATATAAATATATAATATAAGGTCTAATGTTAAAGGTAGATCTAATAAAACTTAATCTTATCAATAGTAGGAACCACTTGGGATTCGAACAGCTGCCCTGTGATTGACAAATTGGGTGACTTGGGCATGGTAAGACTTCCTTAGACCAGGCAGTGAATAAGATGTGTATCTTCTATATATTCTTTTTAATCCATCCATAGCTGTCAGGTCAGATCACTTTTCTTGCTTCAACAGTCAGTAACCAAGAAAGGTTATTGCTTTATAAGACCCAAAGCAATATGTCAAACAACATGGAACTTTTCAGAAGACATATACATCATGCCAAATCCAGCAGGTAATTGCTCTGAGCATCTTGGGGGATGCACTCAGAAGATCTTTCCTGGGAAGCACAGAGTGGAGCCGGGTCTGTAGATTACACAATCAGTATGTATGGATGTGAGTTTGCGTCAGTGTACTAAAAGGTTTTATAATGGATTTGTGTCTGTGTTTATGAATATATTGGTTATGAAATCTGTCTTGTGTTTTTGAATGTAGGAGAGTGCCTGTGTGATTTTTCCTCTATGTTTGTACGTAAGTGTGCAGTGGCGGCTGGCATCTACAGGGAGGAGGGCTAGGGCGGAGCATATAAAATTGAGAACATCTAATAATAAAACACTTAACTTACTTGACAGGACCTCCTCGCTCCGGACATTCTCGTCGCTACTGCAGCCACTAGGAAACTCCCTTGACCAGTCAGTGTGCTGCTCTCACCAGCATGTCAGCAGCACCCGGATTGGGGGGAGCGGCCTCCACGGTGCTATGGAGGCATGCATTTGCTCTAACTCAGCTGTCCAGAGGCAGCTGGGTTAGAGATGTTTAAAGTGTGCATGTGGGGCTGACCATCGCGAGACGGCAGGCCAAAAATACATGCGCACTTTAAACAGTGCATACACAGCCCACCCTTCTCCCTACAGCTGTTACTCAGTAGCAGCCCAACCCCTCTCCTGGCGCTCTGTTTAGATCTAGAGATGAAAGATAAAATGGCAATGAATTACCATTCAATTTGTCATCTCATGGACATTTAAGTGGGGTGACGCTCCTCCGCTCCAACGAAGAAGCCGCCCCTGCATGTGAGTCCGTTTTTGCCCTTTTCCGCTTGCCCATTGTCAGATGACAGTGTCTACAGGCAGGGTTTAGCATCAGGAGCATAGCTATCAGAGGGGCTTCCAGTGCAAAGGTCAAAGGGTCCCACTGCACCGGCTGCTTCTGCGCCACTATATTGTGTTAGACCCTAAGTGTGATGGTTTTATGATCAGGACATCAGAGCTATGGTCAAAAGAAAGTTAACTAGAAACTGGAGCTGAAACACCAGGCATGAGCCCCAATCTGACCCTAGAAGGCCCGAAGTGTGAGCCAGGTGATTGGAGGAGGAAGCCCAGGAGGCGGGCTCGGAGACAGGAATAGGTACTTTTAGAGTGAAGAGAACACTAGAAGGAACTGAAAGTGTGGCGTTTTCAAGTAGACAAAGAGCTTTTCCAGAACAATACTTCACTGTTCGTCAGGCCCTGGATGTGGCTTGTAGGGTGCCCTAAGGGCTGCCAATATGGAAGGAGCTAGACTGTCGACAGGACTACAAGTTGGAATTGCTTGATCACTTGCAATAACAATGCGACACACTACTAGTGGCATAGGTAAGACGACCTACGTAGAGTTCCACAATTATTCGAATTTTTCCATCACACTCCTACCTGGTTTTTGCATGAGAGTCCCCCTGCATTTCAGATGTCATGAGTGATGTCATCAGTGATGTCACTGACCATGTCATGAGTGATGTAACATGTGACGTCATCAGCAGTGCATTGCGGGTGCGCGAGTTATAGTTAGCTGAACTAACTATAACAGGGGAATTTCTAGGGTTTTGTACGAGGGAAATGTCCAGCTAACTATAACGCCCCTGAAACCTATGGTTTTTTCAGTGAATTTCAAAGGTTTTTTAAATGCTAATTCCTAACTAAATCAGGCCTAAAACCTATGGTTTTTTTCAGTGAATTTCAAAGGTTTTCTAAATGACAATTTTGAATGTATTAATTGTTATACTGATTTTTTTTTTATACTGATTTACTACATTTTTTAAACTATTTATTTTTAGATATATTTTTTTTAATTACATTATACATTACAATACAAAATATACTTTCTCAGAATGAATTACTTTAGTTTAAATACTTGGCAAATAGGCAACAGACTTTTAAGTACAGTAGTTACAGTTGTTGCAATGGGCAACACAATTTCAAACACAAAGCAACATTCAGCTCAATGTGAATTTCTAGTTAAATGCAATTAGTTACTTTATGGATTACTTTTCTAACCACAAGACTGGATCCTAGATTCAGTCCTTGGACATCTCCTGTAAACAGTTGAGTAAAAGCGCTTTGGTTACAGTAGTGATTTTTAAGGAATATTATTGTATTTTAAAAGTTGACACTTAGAAACTTTTTCCCATAGAATTACTAATGTTATACTATGGCAGAAAATTCACTTAGCAGGTAAGTAGTGTTATCGTTACTTTTTCTTACTCAGTGGTGGATCCTGGATCCAGCACTAGCCAACCTCCTGTAAACAGTTGAAAGAATGTTTTTAAGTCATACAGACGATTTTTTAGGAATATTTTTAGTTTGTGAAAATAGACACTTAGAAACTTTTCTGGTGAAAACCACACAATGGATTCCTATGGAAGGAAATACAAGTTACTAGTAAGTACGCTTAGAATTACTTTTCAGGGTCAGTGCTGGGCTAAAAGATGCAGCACTGGGTTCTCTCCTGATTACAGGTGAGTAAATCGGAATTTGTAGTTCGGCTGATTTTAGAGGAATATTTGTACGTTTCAAAAATGGACACTTAGAAAATTTTCTGGTGAAAACCACACAATGGATTCCTATGGAAGGAAATACAAGTTACTGGTAAGTATGCTTAGAATTACTTTTCAGGGTCAGTGCTGGGCTAAAAGATGCAGCACTGGGTTCTCTCCTGATTTCAGGTGAGTAAATCGGAATTCGTAGTTCGGCTGATTTTAGAGGAATATTTGTACAATGGTGAAAGAAGGGGGAAGGGCCTGAGGTGACGTGTGCAAACACGCCCTGTGGCGCGTTTTAAGTTGGGGAATTAATTCCTCTTCAATCCTGAGGTCCCCTGGGGGCCAAATAGCCCACCAGGTACCTCCAGTATGCGCCAGGGAGCTGCATTGCAGAGAGGTATTCAGAGGCCACGCCCCTTTTTACAACACTCTGCAACACAGCTCCGAGGCGCTCACTGGAGGTACCTGGTGGGCTAGTTGGTCCCCATGGACCCTCAGGATTGAAGAGGAATTAATTCCCCAACTTAAAAAGTGCCACAGTGCGTGTTTGCACACATCTCATCTCAGGCCCGCCCCCTACCTTCACCACTGTGCAAACGCGTCCCGTGGGGTGTTGTAAGTTGGGGGATTAAGTCCCCTTGAATCCTGAGGTCCCCTGGGGGCCAACTAGCCCACCAGGTACCTCCAGTATGCACCAGGGAGCTGCCTTGCAGAAAGGTCTTCAGAGGCCACACCCCTTTTTACAACACTCTGCAACGCAGCTCCGTGGCACTTAGTGGAGGTACCTGGTGGGCTATTTGTTCTCTAGGGGACCTCTGGATTGAAGAGGAATGAATTCCCCACCTTAAAACGCGCCACAGGGCGTGTTTGCACAGTATCACCTCAGGCCCCGCCCCCTACCTTCACCACTGTGCAAACGCGCCCCGTGGCACGTTTTAAGTTGGGAGATTAAGTCCCCTTGAATCCTGAGGTCCCCTGGCGGCCAACTAGCCCACCAGGTACCTCCAATAAGTGCCAGGGAGCTGTGTTGCAGAGATGTGTAAAAAGGGGCGTGGCCTCATTACACCTCTCTGCAACGCAGCCCCCTGGCGCATACTGGAGGTTCCTGGTGGGCTAGTTGGCCCCCAGGGGCACCCAGTATTGAAGGGGAATTTGTTCCCCCTCTGCAACGCGCCAGGGGGTGCATTTGCAGAGTGGTGTAAGGAGGGGCGTGGCCTCCGGCCCGATCCTTTTTTTTTCCTCTGTTTTTTAGAAGGTGGGCTGTGTAGCCCCCTTTCTTTTTCCTTTTTTTTGGCCCTGGGGACCCCATCCCCCAGGGCCTGCCCCCAATTTGGATTATATTTTAAACAAAAAACCGGAAGGGGGCCGCGTGGCTCCCCTCCCCAGGCCATAATTTGCCCCGGAGACCCCATCCCCCGGGGCATGGCCCTTTTTTAAAAAATTACTTTTTTTATGGAGGGGGGCTGCATAGCCCCCCTCCAGTGCCACCTATGGCCCCGGGGACCCCATCCCCCGGGGCCATTTAAAAAAAAAAAATTAATTTTGGAGAGGGGGTCGCGTGGCCCCCCTCCCGGACCACTTATGGCCCGGGGGACCCCATCCCCCGGGTCCTGACCTCCGTTGGGGGCTGTGGGGGGGTCCCCAATCCCCCCACGGCCCCGCCGCCTCCCCGCATCCTGCGGGAGCCGGCATTGCTTTTCCACATGCTGCTCCCCGTGTGGAAAAGCAATCGTCTTTGGTATTTGGAAGAGAGAGCAGGTTTCCTGCTCTCTCTGCCAAATACCAAAGCAGTTTGCTATGGCAGGGCGGGATCCGCGAGGCTCCCACCCTGCCATAGCAAACAGCAGTGTCCCGGGGGTGGGCACCCCGGGACACTGCAGGAGTGGCAATGATGGCCCTGGGGGGTGGCGGTCTCCAGGGCCATCATTGGCTCCAGGGTTAAAGCCCCGGGGGTGGTGGTCCCCGGGGCTTACATATTCAGTGCCCTGGGGAGGTGGCGGTCCCTGGGGCGTGTGGGGGGGCTCGAGCCCCCCCCACACAGCATACATTAACATAAGCCCCGGGGGGTGGTGGTCCCCGGGGCTGGGGGGCCCCTATGGGACTCCCATTATAAATCCATATTGCCCCCAGGACTTGGCACCCCGGGGGCTAAATCTAAACGAAGCGTGGGAACCCGCGCTTCGTTTTTTTGTTTTCGTTAGCGGGTTGGGCATTCCGCGATTTAAAAAAAATAAAAAAAATTTTTGGGCCTTGGGGGTCCTTGTGGGACCCCCTGAGCAGGCCTAGGGGGTCAGGGTGTTTCTACCCTGCCCCCTTGTTGCATTTTGCGTCTTTGTTTTTGTGTTTTCTTGTGCCTCGGTTCTACTGAGGCACAAGATAGCTGCCAACACTTCCTGATTCAGAGTATTGGCAGCCAATTAGCATTCAGCTCATGCTCGGGAGGGTTCGGGGAGGGTGCGTGGAGGATCCGCGGATCCTCCGCGGCCATAGATATCACTAACTTTTTTACCTTATTTTTCTCAGGAACTACTGAACAGATTCACCCCATTTATGCAAAAGGCACGAGTCTGAACTGAGGACTACCTCTTTGCCAAATTTGGAGTCATTCCGTTCAGCGGTTCGGGCTGTAGCTGCGACAACAGATCCTACGGGAAATTGCATGGGGAAAACGTGTTTTGGGACCCCCCTTTTTTCTCGGCCTCCGCTTGACGAATCAACGCGAAACTTTCAGGGTAGGAGCGGAGCGGAGCTGGCCAAAAGTTTGGAAAATTTTGCGAAGATTCGTCAATCGGCGCCAAAGATATTCCCAATAGAATGTTGCGGATTTCCTATGGAAAATAGGTCCTAACTATAACTATCTACTGGCGACCGCCAGTAGATAATATAGATATATTTATATATGTTTCTGTACTACAATATATGACTATTGCCTGTTTTCTCCACAGCAGCTATCACATTTGGCCTCCTGATGAAGACCTGCATGTTCGTAATGCACTGGGGCCCATTTTGAACCTGGAAGACAATCATTTATATTTTAATACATGATGAGGAATTAAGATTGTAGGAGATTGTTTAAAGTAACACAAATAAACCACATGCTATCACCACAGAACTGTCTACAGTTATCACAGTAAAGTTTAGTGCCCTGCTCATCAGTCTACCAGAACTTGGCACACTTTCTCTAGGCATCTCTCACATAACAAAAACAGAAATGGGCCATTTGTGTAGAATGTACATTGACCACCAAGCACTGCTTAATTTGAGCCGGGTTCAGCATCTGCACTTAATTGTAAACACTGGCGCTTGTGACACGGTGGTGATGTGGCAGATTTAGAGATGAACACCACAACAGGTAATTATTAATTCAATATACATTAAAAATGACCATTACCTGCCGCCCAAGCCATTCTTATGGCTTTGGAGGCCTGAAGTAGTCCTAATTGTCACACCTGTAGCAGTGTGATGGTTAGTAGCAGTGTTGTTAATATAGTTGGCAGCATGGCAGGGGAAATATAGGGCGCAAGCTGCAGTGGCCTCCTGACTAGAGCCCCGGCACTTATTTGTTTTACAAATCAAGCACAGCCACCAAGGTGAATCCTGGAGCTACTGAGGGCAGATCCTGTTGTTATCTAACTCAATGAAACTCCGGACTGGACTGGGGAACCGAAAGCAGCCCTGGCAAAAATGCTCAAACTAGCTCCACTCCCTTTGCCTCCTCATGCAACCTATCTATTTCCATCCATCCACTCTCTCTCTCTCTATCCTTCTCGCTCTCTTCGTCCACTGATCACTTTCTCTCTATCTTCTCCCTCACTTATGCCCTCTCTTTCTCTCTCACTGTTAAAGCCTCTGGAAGCTGGAAAGTGACAGAGGCACCAAGAGCAGCCATGGTTTTTCAAAACTAGTCTTCAAGGGCCGAGCCCACCGGTGAAATGCCTGGTGGAATAGAAGGCCTGTTCTGCCCTGATGATACTCATTTTATCGACCTCAGAAGGATGAAAGCCTGAATCGACCTGCTGTGATTTCAACCTGTTACCCTGGGGCTAAATGCATATTGCTTCCAGTAGCTGCATTATCCACTTGTCACCCTATCGAGCCTACAGTGGCTATCCCTGGTGGCTGGTGACCATTTGTAACAAACTGTGTATGCAGTGAGTATACCTCATATACGGTGGTCATCGCTGCTGCTGATCTCATGATCTCTGTTTGTTATATTTATATTTTATTGAATTATTTTCCCTCTATCTTATTGCTGTCTGAGGGGAGAGACACTAAGATCGATGTAATCTAAGGGCTACACTACGTCTGTGGCTGAAGTCATAAAGTCTGTAGATGATGAGACCCGCGTCATTTTTCAATCCTCCATTCTGCAGCTTCAGTGTAAATTCTTAGCTATATTACATGACTCAATTGTTGTTCTCACTGGGTGTGATTTCAGGGCAGGGGTCTCTGCTCTGCCACAACAACAGTTTCAAAGTGCTAGAGTATGGATGCTGCAGTGCTGCGGTGGAAGGGACTCCCACAGCAGCCTCTGCAGGGGTCTGTGGTGCCCTCAGTGCACTGAGCCTCCTGTGCCCTGTAGGGTGGCTTCGACTCCTGCAATGGAAGACTCTCCTTCTAATCCTGGGAGTCAGATAATTAATGGATTCCCCCCTCCCCTGCCCTGCCCGGCTAAGGAAACTCTTTTGAGCCCTCAACCCAATATCCCTTCATTCACCCACGTGCTGCTCTGGAAGAAGTGTGGTGGACACGGTTGGCTCAGTTTGATGCTCACGCCAGCCACCGCTGAAGAGGCAGAAGGAGGACAGGGTCTGAAAAGACTTGGGCTGCCAGTGACTGAAGAGAAGTCTGGCGCTACCTTGACCACCCATTGGGTCCCCTGGTCCTCTTCCAGTGACCATCCCTGGAATGTGTTCTCTGGCCACCCCTCCACCGCCCTCTGTGGTACCTTGGCAGAAGCCAGCCCTCTACGCTCCCTGACTATCAGTCCTCTCTGGCACTCACCTCTGGCTAACTAACCCAGAATTCACTTAAACAATGTCACTGCAATCATTCACAGAAACACAATTCACTCAATCAGGTGGCCACGTGCTCTGGTGCTCCTGAAACTCAACCGAGGTGGACTGCCCATGGCCTCTGCAGCCAATGAAGCCCACTAGCTGTATACTCCACAAGGCAGCCCCTGGCTCCTACATTACTTTGTAGGGGGCTCCTGTGCCAATATCCTTTTGGAGACTATCACAGTGCCTATGTGTGATACATCGGTCAGGCCAAGTGACCGGAGACATTTATATCGACTCTATTCATAAAAAATGTGTGAAAACAATTCATAGGAGGCGTTTCATGTAATCACTCATCATGAACTTTTTGGCTGTTACTCCCCAGCTTGCTCACTTTCTCATCACTGGCAGCGTTCCTATAAGACGGAGCAATCAGCGCCTAGACTGGATCACATAGTGCTGCTCGTGTGTGCCTTTGTAATGTATAGACTCAAAGCGCCTATCGGCCTCCGTCAGGTCCTCATAAACGAAGAGGGACTTTATTCCCCTCCTCACAAAATGCATTAAACGTGAGTTTAATGTGGCTTCCAGCATGTGACTTTATTCTTTGCCCATACTCAAGATTAAAACCAAATCCCGTGTTTAGACCATTTTAATGTGAACGGCCGACATGTTTCATTGCCACACTGCAATTTACGGGCAGTTTCATCAGGGCCTGAGGACCAGTAATCACCCAATAGTGCACCGGACCTCTGTTAAAAAGAAGAGGACATACAACAAAAGTGAGACCAAAATACATCATATCCCACAAAGGTTAAAAATACCCCAAAAAACATCTGATCACACACCTGCAATGGGTATATATAATATTTACCATATGGCTACCGGGTGAGCGCCTACCAGTAGGACATAGGGGAAAAGTATCTGGGAGCACAACTGTGGATGCCGGAAAGGTAGGAAACAGCATGTATTACATAGATCACACCTAGTCTATATTTCAATCTTTGCACCCTTTTCTGCTGGTGTATTTCATGAGGCGTATAAACTGACCGTTTCCCGCAGTCAACAACGGTCAATATAGAGGCTGGGAAACGGGACCAGCCCTATTGATAAAAAGATACTGTGTCAGTACAAAGATCACATGTAGGGGCAGATTTATGTTTGACTTGCGCCTCATTTACGCCGCCGTTGCGTCACTTTTGTGACGCAGCAGCGGCGCAAATCCTGCGCCATGGTGCGGGGTATTTACAACGTGACGCATCTGGGAGATGCGTCACGTTGTAAAGCCCTGCGCCAGCAGTAGGCGTACCTGTGCAGGGGGGGGGGCGTTCCGTCGCAGGAACGCCTCCTAAAAGTGGCTGAGTGAAATCTACAAGATTTCACTCAGTCACTTTTGAGCCCATGCTGCGTCAAAACCCTGCGCCTGCTTGAAGCAGGCGTAAGGATTGACGCAGCGTTGTGCAGATAGGGCCCCCCAGAGCATTGCTGAAGCTGCGTCGCGCTTGCGACGCAACTCCAGCAATGCGCCACTTTTACGGCACAGATGCGTGACGCATCTGTGCCGTTTTTGCCCCATGGTGCGCCGCATTGTAAATGCGGCGCATCCATGATGACGGAGCTGGGGCGCAAAATAACTGGTGCATCCCTGCTGATATGCAGGGATGCGTCAGTTATTATAAATATGCACCGTAGTCTGTATTTCGATCATTGCTCTCTTTGTAGCTGGGCTATTTCCTAAGGTGCATACAGCGACTGTTTCAAAGCTGCGTGGGTCAGACGAATCAGTCCCTTGGATGCGTGCACTTTTGCATGAAACACAACGTTTCTTCACTAAATATAATAAGAATTTTCAAAAACATTCATAGACTTCTTCTCAGGTTATTCCATGAATTTATTCATTCATCAAAGGTACTTCATTAGCAATTAAATTCATTGGTTCATTGCTCTAGACTTCATCAAAAAACGCTCTTTTAACACACCCAATGCATTTCGGGTCATTTGTCGACCCTTCATCAGGGGTCTATGAGAAAAATACAGAAAAACCAGATGAGCGAGTATCAAAAAGAATATGCACTTCATTATCAATTCAAACATGACATTAACATCAGCAGTGTATTACCCTACATATTGCACCATGGACTGCGGAAATGACTAAAAACAAAACAGTATGTAGGCTAGATATCAGCGCGTGTGAGGAACAAACCACATTCACATCCATGAATAACAGAAAACTACCAAGTAAAATTACCTGATGTTATACGCGTTAGTGTTACGGGTGTAATGAGCATTGGCTACAGTGACTGCTTCACACAGCAGGTGGTCGATATAGTGGCTGGGAAATTGGATCACCTCTCTCTATAAAAAATGCTGTGTCAGTGTGGAATGACTTATAATCCCCTATTCCACTGTATTCATGGACACACCACAACAAATAATAAACGGTTTCCAATCATTATGCACCAATATACACTGAGATGACTCTAAAAATAAACGACTTTACATCTGAAACACATAGCGATGATTCCTACTGCGGTCAGTTTTAATAAAAAAACTCCCTGCTCTACATTATGCCGGCCCACAACCATCACAAGTGCATGAACACCCTAGTGTTGAATCGGGACTCAAAGTGTCGTTGCAACAACTCACCATCGGTGCCAGCAACCCATCGAGGACGTCACTCACCAATGCTCCCGCAGTGACACAATTTAAAGTCAAAGGGGCATGTCCTCCCTTGTTAACTAACTGCAGCCACTAAACAGGGCATGGCCACCGGCGCCATCTTGGAAAGAGATAATGCATTCCCACCAAACTAATGCATTCAGTATGGTTTAGGAACCTCATCACCAGTTCACTGACAAACCTCACTTTGAAAGAGTGTTCTCAAAACACTTTCTTCCTAAAATAGCCAAAGGGAATTACCAAAGGTGTCCCCCCAATTTTGGGGTAATAGCCTGCAACTACTAGAATGTGCCTCACCAACGGCATATAAGGGGGTTTGAATGATGAAGATATGAAAATCGCCCATGTTGGTCATGGCCCTTCATAGGGGATTTCCCTAACCATTTTGCTTTTTCATCCTGGTATTTGGTCCTAAGACCTCTCTTTTCATGGCCTTAGGACTATGGGCACTTTCCCACTTTAATGCAGTATGAAAGCATGCGTGCCCTTCCTACACATGCTGGGAAGTGTTGCTTACTTGATTAGATTAGGTGTTGTACCTGTGAGTGCTCTGTAAAAAGGTGCACCACATACCAAGGGCAGTACTGCTAATAGTGGGATGCAGCACTGATTGTGCCATCCACTAGAATAGCCTTTCAAACATGTCTCAGGCCTTCCATTGCAGGCCTGTTGGTGCACAGCTGTGCTTATGCTCAAGTTGGCATTTCTAAATCATTAGCCATCCCTGAGTGGGCCTTCCACTACCACTAGAATACCCCTGGGGTAAGCCCTGAGGGGCGGAGCAAGTGATAGGCGAAAGGCAGGGCAGGTACACATGGGTGTTCATTGCCCAGGTAGTGAAGAACTCCCATGTGGGTCTTCCCTACTTAGAAGTTCAGCTGCTCCCATAGGCCAACAACAGGGTTCTGCTGATTCTCTTTTAATGGGCTTAGGGCTCTGGGCTCTTTACCGCAGTAAATGCAGTGGGAAAGTGTGCGCGCCCTTCCTACACATGTTAGGAAGAGTTGTTTACCAGATGTTTTGAAACATATCTCAAGCCTGCCATTGCAGACCTGTGTGTGCGCACCCTCACTTATGCTTAGGTTGGCTGTTCTAAACCTCTGCCACACCTGAGGGAACCTTTCACTACCACAAGAGCACCCCTAAGGTAGGTCTTGAGGGGTGAAGCAATTGTTAGGTGAAAGGCAGGACAGGTGCACATGTGTGTTTCCTGCCCAGGTAATGAGGAATACCCATGTGTGTTTTCACTACCTATGAGGTTTGGTCTTCCCATAAGTTAACATGGGGGAATGGTTGAAATTACTTCAAGCTGGCGTAGTGGCTTTCAGTGGAGCAGCCTCATAATGTTTCCTGTCATTGGATTCACAATGACAAACCCTCTCCTCTGGTTAAGGTGGATTAATAGCTTTGAACTGCCACTTATAAAAAGTGGGCATTTTTCTTCTTGTAAACTCTTTGTGTGCCTTGTAGTCTGACTCCAGTCCACACTGGAAGCTGTGGGAGCACATCTGTGCATTCCCCAGAGGCAGCTATTAACACTGGGCATGCAACTGGAATAACAGACCTCTGCTATTTGAAGGCCTGGCTGGATAGATTGGAGGGAGAGGTTTTGACACTTGGACTCTGGGAGCCAGATCAGGGCCCAACAATGATTAAGGTCTGCATTACACAGCCTCCTGGAAGACAGGACTGAAATTTAGGGAGACATCTGTGGTTCAAAGGGAAACCCTCTGAACCAACCCCAACATCAAAAGCACACAACTGTATAACTACTGGTGCCATACTTCAGCAAGGCAGAGATACACTTGTGGGGACATAGGACCAGACATCCTGGAACTGTGTGGTGCAGTGCAGTGCCAAAGGAATCTGTAGTTCACAAGGAGGATTTCTGCCATCGGAAGGGACAGTGCACCCTTCCTGAATAGTGGCTGGGCTGACTACATGCTGCCCTATATCACCCTGAAGTGTGCTCTCCAAGGGCTTGTTGACTTGCCCCCTGTTCTTTTGTGGAGGTCTCAGGTACATCAAAGACCTCCCACGAGAGACCCATACCATCTACGTGTGACACCTGTGAGCGGTGCCCTCTTAAGTGCCCACATAGTCTGCTGGATTTCAACTGGTTGTGTCTGGAGGCCAGATTGCCTTGTGCCTGAAAACCAGATTGCCTTGTGCAGAGCAACAAAAGTACTGCCTGCATTAAAGTAGTGTGGCCCCTGTATTGTGGGGCCTCAACACGCATAAGCATCTTGTTGGTGGCGAGTTGATCCTCCGGTTGCGGGATCCACTGTTGCCCGCTTCGTCGATCATGGCGCATCTCTCTCATGCGACATGCCAAATACATGCTCATTGTGTGTAGTGTCTGATTCAACGTTTACGGCCCTCGGAGGGAGGGCATACCCGTAGTTGTGCCTCATTCGGCCTCGTGCGGCACTGCTAAACTTGTGTCTGTGTGTGTGACCGGAATTGACTGGTGCAACCCATATCAACGCGCACCAGGCACTGTGCCTCATTTCCAGGGAGGTACATCATTTGCAATTCTTTGTTGAGTGTGACCAGTAGTGTCTGGTGCGACTCGTATTATCTTGCTCCTGACACTGTGCCTCATTTCCAGGGAGGTAAGGAATTTGCAACTGTTCATTGTGTGTGATAGGAACAGCCTGGTGGGACCCGGATCAATGGACACCAGACGTTGTGCCTCATTTTCAGGGAGGTGCAGAGGAGCGGATTCTTGTTCCATTGTGCCTGGACTATCTGAGTGCTACTTTGATTGACGAGTATCTGACTGGGTGCCTGCTTCCCAGAGGCTCCCCTGCTTCACCCCCATTCATTGATTGTTCCTTTGGTGTCCTCAGTGCAGTGGATCAATTGCTCTCTTCTCACCCAGCCCGACAACTTTGTGTTGCCAGGTAATATTGCCCAGATCGGGCCTGGGGTGTGAGAGTATTTGACTGGGCTGAGGAACGCTTCTGAGAGCAAATGGAAGCGGGTCAAGAGACTGCATGACATTCCCCCCCATTTTTCGCAGAACTGGCCTGGTGCAGGAAGGCCAAATGTAGAACCCTTTGATTGAGCGACTATCGCCCTCAGCCCGCTTCTGTTCTGCATACCGTTAGTGAAATTCCCAGATGGTGGTCAAACCTCCATTTATCAACTGCTGCCTAATTAGCCCTGCTACCTACCCCCCTCCTTCATTCCTGGGACCCTGGCTAAACGTGACTCCGGACGCAATTGACCTAGTATCAGGGGAAGGGTTTTTTATCTCCAGTCCATAGGCATAGGGTAGTCGGGTTAGCTGAAAGGTGGAGGAGGGCCTGGGTCACAGGGTCCGCATTTGTATTATCAATTGACCTGCCAGATATCAGTTGCACCGCATTGTGGTGCTGTGTGCGCATGCCTGCGAGTGCGCTCCATACAAACCTGTCTGATATCCGATGCACAGCATAGTGGTGCTGAGTGAGTGCTTGGGAGTGACTGCATGAGGACTGCCTGTTAATTACACTGCACGGCAGTGTTGTTTACATGTTAATTCCTTGCCAACAGACTACCAAGTTTGACATTGGTTTTTACCCATGTGGTTTGGCCCACTGTGCTGTTTAAAAGGGTTATAATTATCTTTGTGTACACATTTTTGATATATTTGTGATCTGGGGTGAACCCTATAACTGTGTGGTAGTGAACTGTACTAATTGTCAGGGCAGGCCTAGTTCTGACAACATTTCCGTCCGCATAAGACTGCTGGAGAGTAAAATAGGATCTTTCCTAAGTGTGCATACTACTGATGTCATTTTAAAACGGTTGGGCCTAGTACTGCTAGTGATATTTCAATTGTGATTTATACCCAGAAATACATAATGTTCATGTTGTGTTAATTAATGTGTGTGTTGAATACAATCTTTATTTACATACACCATGTGTGAAGTCTCTTTTGTGACGCTCAGTGTATTTATTGTGCGAGAGTGCTGTGCCAATGCTTTACACATTGCCTCTGTGATAAGCCTGATTTCTCAGTGCTGAGCTACCCAAGGGTGAGCGCAGGTTATAAAGGGAGTAGAATCCCCTACCCCTGACGGGAGTGGTAGGTTCTGCCTGGCTAGGACATCACCTTGGCCACCCAGAAAGTGCCAGTTCCAATACCCCACCAAGGACATCTTCCTTTCAGGCCCCTGCAACCACCCATCCCACGGCAAGAACCATATAAAAAGCACGCACCTCAGGAGGCTAATGAATGGGAGTCGCTGCAAACAAACCAGTAAGATCCCAAACACACATTCATGTCAAGGAGACATTTATCTGCTGTCAGAGAAGTTGCAACATCGCAACCTACATCCTCCTGTTGCCCATAGCTTGCACTGTTACCTACCAATTTTGTGCTCAGCCGGGAGTTTACGCCACTCCACCGAATCATTCAGGCCCACCTTATCCATCTGTTCGGAAAGATCCAGCACGCCTCCTTTCTAAACAGGGCTCCCCTGCTCCTGCACGTCTCTGGTCCATTTTTTCAAGGACTGTCCATTTTAAATCTACAGGATCATGCCCCTGTACATGAGAATTCTTCACCATGTGAGTTGTTAACATCCCTGATCTTAAGGTGCTAATATGTTCTTGTATCCTGACATTTACCTTCCGGGTAGTAAGACCAATGTAATGCAGACCACAGTTACATGTCAGCCTATATACCAGAAAGAATGAATTGCAATTGCTGAATTTATTCTGGAACCAAGTCTGGCTAAAGCTCAGGACCACACTTTGATTTTCCGGTCAGTTTATATAGATTGCATCCTCCACACGAAAAGTAAATTAGAGAAATTCCCTTCTGATCTCTGGGGCAGGAGTGGACCAGTCTGTCCCTTAAATTGGCAGCCCGGCGAAATGTGAACCTTGGTTGTGGTATTTGCACTGAGCCAACATTTAACAGGTGCAAGCTCATCTGTATAATTTGATGTATTCTGGTTGAAGGAGGATCAAACGTAGATACCACAGGTATACATGCATTATTGCTTTCTGTGTTTTTCCAGTAGTGCTGCACTGGGCGTATTCAGAGCCCTTTTACGAGCCTGGTTCAAAACCTTGGTTGGGTAGGCCCGTTGTTTCAGACGTTCGGCCAACGTTGTAGATAGATTGACAAAGGTTTCCACCTCAGTGCAGTTCCTTCTGTACCTGTAGAACTGGACTACCGGCAGAGTATCCCTCAGTGCCCTGGAATGAAAGGATGAATGGACAGCCGTACATAACTTAGCCCCCTTGGTATTTATGTCTAGCTCTAGATAGACTGCTGAGTCCCCACTGATGGCTGATGGACCAAGTATAGTGGAGGAATGGGTCCACACCATGTTAAAAGGTAGCGGCAGATGCAGTCGATAACCTATCAAGGATTGCCCGGCGGTAATCGCCTCTTATACCATTCGATGATTTTAACCAACAAAAGAGGCAGGCGCCGGAGACTGGAAGGCAGGAAACTAAGTTTTATTCTCTCTGGAGGAGAACACATCAGATCAGACAGCAAGGTATCGTCACGAGGTGCTCTAACTGCATCTCTGAATCCTGGCCTCTTATACACAGGTTTACGACTTTATTGCAGGTTTATCGTACATGGCACATTCTTGAGATCGCTTTGATACATGAAAGAACATCCTCAGAATCCCCACTTCAAGCTCGTTCCCACACATATCTACAGTGGAAGTCCCCACCCCACCCACAGTAGGAGATGGCTATCACACAGCTGGACATTCCGCCAATTCCCGGGGGTGTGTGCGACTGGTCGGTTCTCAGGGGGTGGGGGGCCTCGATCTACTGTAATCCCTTTGATGTGGGGTGTTTCCCTTACAGTAGGGGCAATAAACTGCATCCGCAGGGCTAGGTGATGGCCTGGGATCGGCCCGGACAATCGGGCCAAGAGGAAGGGGGTTATCAAAGAGATGTATGACCATGTATGGGGTGTCGGTCAGGCGTGGGATGTGGTTCCATGGCAGGGTCGCGCAGAAGGAGAGGGTTTATGGCCCGTGTATGAGAGAACGGGGGTGGCCGGCGCGCGGGGGATGTTCGCAGCGCCAGAGGGACGCGATGGCGATCGGCAATGAGCAGGGAGAGAGACCAGGATGCCAAAAATTGCTGCCATGCATTTTCCCCGTGTGGCGCTTGGGGAGAGACAAGATGGCGCAGATAATGTTCAGTTACGCACTAAATTTCCACAGTCCTCCCTTTTAACATATCTCGCCAGCTTGTTTAGTTCGGATCTATCCCCATAATACCACAAACTTTTATCTCATATAGAGCTTTTATATGTTCTGCTTCAAAGTTCAGATTTTTAGGGCGGACAGGAATAATCTGACACATTTGTACATAATTACATGTAGTTGATAGGATAGGCGAGGAGGCAGTGCATACCAAATTACATCAGCTGCGTCACATGTCAGACCCGGAGATAGGAGGAGGGAAGCTTGCTTGAGCACAAACATGATACCTGGAAAGTAAAAAAATGTTTCTGGCAAAACAAGGAATATTTCGCACATTACTTAAGCCCTAGACTTCGTGTGGATCAAAAATAGTCAGCATAGTCATGTGCACGGCTGGTGTTATACAAGTGTCATTATACAAAGTTAGAGTTTCTTAACTATCAGTGTACAGTTGGAAGTGACTGATGCAACATCATGAAAACTCGATTGGAAGATAGTCAATACGAAAGCGGTTGGGAGAGGAATTGAACTTAACATGAGTTACAGTCAGGGAAGGGAGTTCTTCTTTCCAGTGTCTTATTATAACGAGCCATCACTGGTAAGCTCTTATTGTTCTTCTTCTTTTGTTGGCACTGTTGAGCACCGGCGGTGGAGCTAAGGTCCAGCTCAAATCCATATTTTTTTCGCGTTGCAGGGTGTGACCATTCTTTGCTCTTGGATCACAGTCCTGTTCTGTCTGGTCCCTTGACTGGTCTTATCATAGGTACCTTGAGATGGGGTACCCGCTTCTCATTCTTCTCTTGTCAAGTCAAAAAGAAAATAGGGGCGCTTTGGGAGGCCGAGGGGAGAGGGGGTGGAGTGGGATCGGATCAAAAAGCGAACCAAGGGGAGCAGAACCTTTTACCACTGGGCCCATCAATCGGGCTCGGCGGGCTGGGACTTCAGGCACGAGTTGATCAGCGAGCAGGGGGCTTCGGGATAGCCCTTCTTTCTATCGCTTTCCATGTTGAGAATGGTGCCTCGTCCCGCATCCCTTTGCTCCGTGGCTCCCCCTTGGTCGATACCATAGATGTTCCATGATCCGCAGCCAGGTTGTGCGTCACGTCCGACCCCTCTCTTCCGATGACCGCATGTTATCTTTGAATGAGCACAAGAGAAACAAAACCTTAGAGAGCTGGTAGGGAATACATTTACACACTTCATTCTCTCTCCCAACCACCAAGTAGTCGGGAAAATGCTTTTATCGGTCGCTGTATGATTTGATGTCTATTCACTCTTGTGTCGGTGTACGTTACTAATTTATTAATTATTGATGCGGTACAGGTTTCTGTGGGTGTTCCTGCAAATTTCCCTCGTCTGGCCTGCTAGGTGTCGATTCCTGTACCTTATAATCGTGGCAGGAGGCCTGACATCTGTCAACCTTTTGGTCTATCAAAGTTCGAACCGGCTTCTCCGGTAGAAACTCGTTCTTCTAACACAAGCTCTGTTAATTCACAATGTCTATTTCGGGGAGGGACACAAGCTAAGGACAATAGGTAACCCTCATTAGATTAAACGACGTGTCTTCAGAAAATAAAGTCATCAGCTGTACTGTTCTAAATACCCTGGGACGGCTAGTACAAAACTGGAGCTATTCTGGGAGGACGGGGTGCTTAGATATTCTAGTTCTGAGCAAGTTGGCGGGGCGATTCTGAGCGGGGAAGGGGGTGTCGTTAAAGCTTCTAAAAACGATAAACCACTGACATATAGTCCCCGAGGTGAGGGCCAGATTGGGGGACATCAGTCGTCTTACCTGTCCTTTCTTTCTCAGCCAGTTAAGGTCAACGTTTTACAGAAAGGAGAGGTAGTATCGTGGTAGAATGCGGTCGTTTTGCTTCTGTCAATTTCTTCGAACACTGTCGTGTTTAAGGCCAATTATCCGTATTCTGAGGAGGTATAGTGTCGTTAATTTATTCAAAAAGAAAAAAGGGGGGGGCAAGAGAGCCTTCAGCGGGGGAGGGAGAGAGAGAGAGAGAGAGAGAGAGGGAGAGAGGGAGAGAGAGAGAGAGAGAGAGAGAGAGAGAGAGAGAGAGAGAGAGAGAGACGTGCGCATCAAGTAGGCTATTTGGTATACGTACGACATAAAACGAGAGAGAGAAAGAGAGAGGCATGTGTACGATAATAGGCCACTTGGTGCACACACAACATGGAGTAGCACGGGTCAGTTTTATGTAAGAAAACACAAGCGGTGAAAAGACATAAATTCGGCGATCACGTACACACAAATACCGGATAGGGCGTGACAGTACATTCATCGAGTGTAGAAACTTAAGACGAGGACACAGAGCTACATTGTGTATGGGGACCTCTCCTTTTCTGTCCTCTTTCCTATGCACGCAGCATTTTTTCAGTATTTTCCGTAATTCATTTTGGGGGGGGGTGTCGGACTTTTCACTCCCCTCCCTTTGATCGATAGACAAGCCCTTCAGGCATGCGATGACGTCCTCCTCCAGCGACCCAAGCAAACACATTCATACCGTATAATCATGGCACATACGCACAGTCATACCATACAGTTTTTCACGTTCCCAGTGGTGGTCTGCACTTCGCGCACCATCCCACAACGTTTGCCTATGTTTTTCCCTATATTGAGCCTGGTGCGGTCCATGTTCACTCCTTTCTTTTTAGTCGGAACTCCGAGGTAACCTACAGAGGAGAAAAGAGGGGGGGGGGGTGTATGCAGCATTCAAAGTACGTAAGCGTGTAGACACGAAAAAGTTCTACTTACCACGTACCAGGGTGGTTGCAGGGGCGGATAATACCACAGACCTACTATATCCTTCCCTTCGACTATACAAGACGCTCCATTTTATTCGTCTCCTAAATTTGGGTTCCCTTGTCGTGCATTTGTTTCTTAATTCGGTCGCATATTATAGGGCAAGGTACCGTACCTTGCATTCGGCAGATACCTTAAGCTATAGTCAACCGTTTTCTAACAATTCTGAAAAAGGGCGTGATGGGTACAAATTTCATTGAGCCGAAGATTCAGGTAAAAAGAAAAAGGGTCTACATTATCTGCCTTCTACTGCCTGTTAGTAACAGTCATTAAAAAACCTCTACCAACCTAGATGATTTGTCATGACGCTGATTCCGTAATTCCTTTAAGAAGCCCTTTATTTAAAACAATGTCAATATACAAATACGGGCCTACAACCGCTACAGGCCGGCCACGGTGTGAGAGGCGTCGAGTATCATGAGCAACACTACTTTAGCATAAAATCAGTACCCTCCCCGTCCCTCCGACCATCATGTGTGGAAACATCGCATACATATCTCTTTTTTAACATAAATGTCAAGTAACCGGGACGCCATAAGGAGTTGCAGGCCCCTCCTACATTGGTGCCATTTTTGGGGCGAGGTCGGGTGGGTCCAGTGCACAGTCTAAGTCTTCCCACTAACTAGCTGCCGGACCGGAATCCCTTTCGGTGGTTCGAGAACTTTCGTTAGCGTCAGCTTGCGTCAGCATGGCGTCACCGCGGTCTTGTAGCGATGCCGTGGTCCGTCCTGGGGGCGGGACAGCAGGCGGGTTCTTCCGCCGACGCCTTGAATCAGTTTTTCTTTTACGGCACCAAACGGAGGCAAGATGGCTGCCGCCCAGGGCAAAGACAAGTTAATGTGGAATAATCAAGCAAATAGCGGTGGTTGCCCCCACCGGAAGTCCACGGGAGTCGAATGTCAATGACTCCCGCAGAATCTGCAAAGCTGAGAGGGCGGTTTTCAAGGGTGGGGCCCACGCCCGAGCAGACAAGCTTCCGAGTCCAGAGCCGTCTTTCGGTGGGCCAGGCCTGAACCTGGAGAACCGACCGCCAGAGTCCAGAGGCAGCAGCAGCAGCAGCTCTTCGTTACAGCCACCGGGGTGGGTCCCCCGATCATTCGGCTGCGGGGGCCCACTTCTCGAGTCAAACACTAATGGCAATCTTAATGGATCTGCGCCTGAGTGGTTGCCCGGCAGGCAAGACGTGAATGGCTGTCCTGCTGCAGCTGGTCGGTGAGTGCAGGGGCGCCTACTCATCTGGACGGCGAGCGAAACGGCTGGGTGCAACTCAGCTGGCCGGCGAGTGAAACGGCAGGGTGCAACTCAGCTGGCCGGCGAGTGAAACGGCAGGGTGCAACTCAGCTGGCCGGCGAGTGAAACGGCAGGGTGCAACTCAGCTGGCCGGCGAGTGAAACGGCAGGGGTGCCTTCTCTGCTGGCGAGCCTCCACCTGGGGAGGCGGGGGAGGCCCGTCCGTGTCGCTTCCCCCCTGCCAGGGCACCCTTCGCTGCCGGTCGAAGCAGAGAATGGGAAGACCAGTACAACGTGGTGGACTCCACCTTGGCGCTGCCAGGGCCTCGGCGCTGCGTGTAGTCTCCGGCCTATTCGCACAATCGTCCGCCACTGATGCCGCCTCACAGGCCGATGGATTTTGCAGGTCTTTTATAGCCCAAATCCAACTAAAAGGACCGCCCAAAACAGGCCAATGTTGCTATTTCGAAGAAGGAGGGGCGAGGACTGTCATGCAAATAGTTGTTTAAAAAACGTGTTTTAATGTGTTTACCCTGTTGGCGTGTTGTTATACCTATAAGTCATTAAAATGTTATAATTATACTACTTTGTTGGAATGTTGTATATGTTTGTAATCTGGCAACGAGCACAAGGATGTTACTGCGCAACCGGAAAATAACATAGCCCAATTGTGCGCGATCTAGCCCAGTTCGGTGACGTCGATGGTGGGTACCAGCAGGCTTCCGTTGGTGCAGGATTTTGTCGCGTTTACCAGGCGGGGTGGGCAGTAAGGCAGACATGTTTTAGGCAGTGAGAGCGGCGGAGCCGAGCTACCTCGTGGCTACCTCGTGGCTACCTCGACCGTGGGCTTGGCTCCTCCTCCTGGTTTCATATTCCTCGTAAAGGGCTATTTCCTAGCGTTTCTTGTGTTTGTAGGGTCAAAAAGAATCCCGTCAGCGGTCTACTGCTTTATAGCGATTTTTATGCCCTAGCTTGCTGTAAGCTACAGCGACTAATCCATATTTAGTGAACATGTCCTTATTAGGGGTGCCCTCCAGTGGAGCCGGATGGTTCACCTCTAACAAGCGGTCCGGGCAGAACCAATTACCAATCAGTGGGGAGAAGACAGGCATGACGGGTTACAACGGGGACAAAAGTCTGCACTACCTATCTTTTCACTGCTTGCAAAGACTAGACAGAATATCTCTATTCCACGTTATTTGCGAGCAGAGAATACCTCCAAAGAACCAATATCGAACAACTAGTGTTCGGACAATCAATCAATCAATGGGGAGATAAAAATAGGCACGACGGGTTACAATGGGGACAAAAGTCTGCGTTACCTACCCTTCACTATCTACAAAGGGAGAGAGAGTGTTTCTACTCTACCCGTTTGTAGACAGCGAATATCTCAAAAAGAACAATCAAATAAGTAATACTAGTATTTTCAATCAATCGTTTCGCAATTTGTCGTGTTACACGACCTTACCCGGACCGCATGGACAGTTTCTCGTCTTCCGCCTCCAGCGCCCGATCGTCCTCTACTCTCCGTATTTGCCGCGGCACTCCTGATGGTTCCCAGTCAGGACCGTAGATCACTCGAGAGAGGTCTGTTCGGAACCAGTGAAGTTCGGATGATCGGCTGCCAGACGAGGGTCTATCAGGCAGGAGCTCTCCCGATCGCTGCAGTCGTTCACTCTGTCGTTGGGACCTCTCTCACTGGATCCACGTGTCACTGATGGGCCCCACGCTTGGGACGCCAATTGTTAAAAGGTAGCGGCAGTTGCAGTCGATAACCTATCAAGGATTGCCCGGCGGTAATCGCCTCTTATACCATTCGATGATTTTAACCAACAAAAGAGGCAGGCGCCAGAGACTGGAAGGCAGGAAACTAAGTTTTATTCTCTCCGGAGGAGAACACATCAGATCAGACAGCAAGGTATCGTCACGAGGTGCTCTAACTGCATCTCTGAGGCCTGGCCTCTTATACACAGGTTTACGACTTTATTGCAGGTTTATCGTACATGGCACATTCTTGAGATCGCTTTGATACATGAAAGAACATCCTCAGAATCCCCACTTCAAGCTCGTTCCCACACATATCTACAGTGGAAGTCCCCACCCCACCCACAGTAGGAGATGGCTATCACACAGCTGGACATTCCGCCAATTCCCGGGGGTGTGTGCGACTGGTCGGGTCTCAGGGGGTGGGGGGCCTCGATCTACTGTAATCCCTTTGATGTGGGGTGTTTCCCTTACAGTAGGGGCAATAAACTGCATCCGCAGGGCTAGGTGATGGCCTGGGATCGGCCCGGACAATTGGGCCAAGAGGAAGGGGGTTATCAAAGAGATGTATGACCATGAATGGGGTGTCGGTCAGGCGTGGGATGTGGTTCCATGGCAGGGTCGCGCAGAAGGAGAGGGTTTATGGCCCGTGTATGAGAGAGCGGGGGTGGCCGGCGCGCGGGGGATGTTCGCAGCGCCAGAGGGACGCGTTGGCGATCGGCAATGAGCAGGGAGAGAGACCAGGATGCCGAAAAGGGCTGCCATGCGTTTTCCCCGTGTGGCGCTTGGGGAGAGACAAGATGGCGCAGATAATGTTCAGTTACGAACTAAATTTCCACAACCATTAACCCAGTGCAAGAATGAGATCAGTTCATGCTCTGTGCCAAACCAGATGCAGAAAACGTCATCAATATATTGCTTCCAAAGACACAAATTTAAATGGTACACATTAGTTTCATAAAAGATGAAGTTTTCCTCAAACAAGCCTAAAGAAATGCAGGCCAATCTGTGAGTGAATGCCACCGGCACTTGCAGATACAACTGCTCATTGTATGAAAAGAAGTTTCTCGTAAGTGCGAGCTCTATGCACTTCAGTATAAAAAATGGTGGAGTATCATAGAACCAAATCCTGTGCAATTAGAACCCTAGAGACATCCATAAGAGCGGCGTCTCAAGGAATGCTGGTGTACAGTGATTCGGTGTCAAGAGTGACTAAAACTTGGTTGGTGGAGTCATGGGGTCATAATCTATGCCCTGCAAACGATTCAGCATGTCTGTGGTAGCCCATACATATGCCGGTAGATTGATCACAGTCTCTCTAAGGGAATAATCTGAACATTGGGAGAGAGGTTCCATGCCTATAATACCTACTGGCTTTGGCTTGGAGAACCTGTGCTCTCCCAGACCAGTGCAGACCATGGCCTGCTCAACACACAGTCACACCGACTCCCACGGATGTGGTCTATACACAGCGTGAATGTGTTCTTCTTGAAAAACACTTAAAAGTCAGCCTAGATTCATAACCAATATATGCAAAAGCAGAAATGCAGACTGCCATTTGGAGGGTGCCAGTGTATTTTTGCATGTCTTTGTTTATAGTCTCAGTGTGTCTGTGTTTGCAAGTTTGAGTGCGTCTGTGGGGATGTCCTGTGTTTGAGAGTCAACCTGAATGTGTGTTTGACTGTTGAACGTGTCAGTCTGCATTTCTGCTTTGGGTATATTGGTTGTGAAATGGGTCAGTGATTTACTGAGTCTTCGTGAATTTATGTGTGCCTGTGAAAGATTAAATGCCCATGTATATTTGTGTCTGGGTGTGTGTGTGACTGTGTTCCTCTGAATGTGACAACGTTTGTGGGAGATTGGTAAAGCCGTGTTTACGCTTGTTTGTGTGCTTCAGTGTGCCAGTGAGTGTTACATTTTTTGCTATGTTTGTGAGTCTGAGTGTGGCTGTCTGAGTGAGTGTAAATCGTGTTAGTTTTATTGAGCCTGTCCCTGTGAATTAGTTTCTATCTGACTAAGTGCCTGGTGTTAGGCTGGCGATGTTTTATTTGTGTCTGTGTGAACGTCTCTGCTTGCGGGTGTTTACGTGCCTCTTTCCTGCCAGTTTGAACAGCAGTATTGAATGCAAACCTCGCAGTGCTGCGGTCCTGTGATAAATAAGGGCATTACTCATTAAAACGATGCCATTTAGTCTCAGTCTCGAGTGCCAAGCAGTGCTGCCTGTGCCAGTGAGAGCTGTCATTCGCTGCCTGCCACAGATGGGGCCTGGGGGGAAGTGGCGTAGCCAGTCTTTCTGTGCCCTCGTGCAAGGAAGGAAATGGGCCCACTGACCGCCGTTTGAACTGTGCAATACAGCAATAATCAGGGCTCAGTGGGCCCTTCACAGGCCTCTAGGTCCAGGTGCCACTGCACTTGTCTCACCAACGTAAGCTACAGCCTTGCTGGCGGGCTCAGCCATCCACAGCCTTGGGTCTTTCAAAGCACTGCCCAGTGCTTACTGGAGACACACATCTTCACCAATGCCGTGGAGGGCTGGCGGCCGGGGGGGGGGGGAGATGAGGGAGTTCTGTGCGCGCGCACCCAGTGTGCTCGCGCACGTTCACTGAAGACACAGCACAGATCTGCTACTGTCATCACTTGTACCCATTGTTCCGCTGCCCTGCTTGTGTACTGAGGCAGTACTGAAGCCAGAGGCCTGTGCAGAGAGGAGACCCGTAAACGCAGGTCCATCAGTGAGCCTTGGACAGGCAGATGCCATGAAGGAGCTTGTTGGACTTGGCCCTTTTGGCAGGTTCATCCCTAAACTTTTTGCATTCTCCTAGCCTTTTTCTGTGACCTGGTGGTAGTGGTTTTAGGACTCTGGGCACTTTTGCGCGGCTGTCCAGTGTAAAGTGCGTGCGCACTCTGAGTTACATTTGGTGAGATTGGCCTGCCCTCTCAAAGGAATGCATTGAGGGGGTCTCTGATGAGTGTGTCAGTAGTAATTTCTGCTATGAGAGGAGTAGTGTGGTCAAGTTTAGTATGGTTGGAATAGTAATAATAAATGCTACGCCATGGTGTGCGCAGATTTATTATGAATATTTTAGAAATGCCACTTTTAGAAGTTGGCATTTCTGTGTGTTATGTGCCTGCCTGCCTGATGTGAATGGCATGTCTGGCTTGTGAGTGACAGAGGCTGGGACTCGGAGGTGTGTGTGGATCCAGGAGGGGCAGGGTGAGTCAGCACTAGGCTGAATGGGACATCTGTGCTGGGAGTAGTGGGAGGAGAAATCCCCAGACCCTGAATGGGACTGTGCCCAGCCTGGACAATGCTGGCTCCGCCCCCTGTGGTGTGTCTGAACACCTAGCCCCCACCTGACAAAGGGGAAGAGGAGCTTGGAAAACCAAGTGCTCCAATTCCCTCCTGAACCAGTTGTATCTGGTTCCCCCATGCCCTGTACCACAGACAAAGGAAAATTAAGTATAAATGTAGGGGCTGTGACCCCATGAATCGGTTCTGTGCTTGTGCTTACCTGGAGGAGACCCTCTGCCTGGAGGAACTGCCGTGGGACCCAGCTGCTGTTCCCTTCGGGATCCCTGCGTGCTGGCCTGCCTGGCTGTGGTCTCCACTGCACCAAGAACTCTTAAGCCTGCCTGCTTGCTAGTGCCCCGTGAGCATTTTTATTTTTATTTGCCCAAGAGGAGAGGGCTGGGGCTTCGCAGCGCGGAGCTTTTCTTGCATTCAGGGGAAATCCCAACGTGGGGATTCCCCCCACATTTCTGCCCAACAGAGCGGGTGTCCACCCTGCATTTTGTGTTTTCTCGTGGGAGCCCACCCTGTTTTGAGAGGAAGTTTGGCGGATGCCCAGCCCGCTGATTACCACTGGAAAACCGAGCAGGAGCCCACCCCTCATCGGTACCTTCAGAGCGGGAGCCCACCCCGTGTTATTGCCGCTAATTTATGCTGAAAGCAGCGGGAGCCCACCCCGCGTTTTGCTAAGTGGAGCAGGAGCCCACCCCGCTAATTTATGCTAAAAGCGAGCGGGAGCCCACCCCGCATCGGTACCTTGAAAACAGGTGCCCACCCCGCAATCACTTTTTGCTGATGAAAAGATCACCGCTGCGACCCGAGGAAAGCAGGACGGCTGGCCCGGAAGCCAGGCAAACTGCCTGAATGGAGGTGGGGCCGCCATGTATAGCCAGGAAGCAGGGAGAGGAAGTCCCGTCTGCCGCCGGGGAAGCCGTCTGGAGCCCCGCGGGCTCCCCAGCAAAATCCTGTGTCCCCAGAGAGGGCCCGGGTAAAGCTAGAGTGCTGGGAAAGCCTAGCAGGCTCCTCATGCTGTCGGGAGCCCCGCAGGTGGTGAATCATCTCCGAGTAGGAGCCTTCAGGGCTCCGGTGGCTGTGAGTGAGAGCAAGGCCATTGCGGTGCCTGGGGCCTGGCGGTGAAGTTGAGGAGAGGTCCCCGGAGCGGACTTATTGGGGCACATTGTCGGTGCCCGGAGACTGTTCTACAGAGCCCGCCCCCCACAGAGAGCACGGTGAGTGGGGTTCGCAGTCCACATCGTTATTGCAGATCGAGGCACTTTGCCGGTGCCTAATTTACTTCCCCAGCTGCCCCGCAGTTAGCGGGCAGCTGCAACGTTTAGGCCCTGCTAGGGTTGAGTCCCAGAGGGGAGCTCTTCTGGCACATTGGTGCCTGTATCTTTGATGTTGACCTCAGCTGCCCTGTGAGAGCACAGGTAGCTGCAACGTGGGGAGCATTTTATTTTCCATTTAAGAGAAAGGAGTGAGATACACTCCTTAGCCCCAGCGCTTTGCGCCCTTCGCCTAGATGCATTGGCCGCTATGCCCTGACTCTTGGGACATAGTGCATTTGAGCCCCATAGGAAGGCCAGTTGGCCAGGGGGGTCAGTTTTTCATGCTAGGAAGGGCGCCAGGCCCTAATGTGGTTTATGCTACGGGTGTCTATGCTCCATAATTATTCCCTAAGGTGTTTTTGATGTTGACGGTTATTGTATACTGTATATTATGTTGCAGGATAAGGCTGAATATATTACTGCGCCAGTAGTCACTGGTTGAGTTCTACATGAATTACTTGTACTTCTAAATGGTTTTGACAGTGTCCCAATTGGCCCTGCCAGGTGTAATTAATCCCCTGTGAATATTGCCCGTGCCAGTTGGCACCGTGTAAATGTGTGATTATGTTTCTAATGTGTTTATGACAATACAAAGGCTATTTTTTAAAACCTTGAGTGGAGTTCCTTTTGTGGTGTGCCTAATGTGTTGCTGCTGTGTGTGTGTTGCGCAAACGCTTTACACATTGCCTCCAGGATAAGCCTGACTGCTCGTGCCAAATTACCAAGGGGGTGAGCAGGGGTTATCTTTGCGTGTAACTCCCTTGCCCTGACTAGAGTGGTGGTCTCTGCCTGGCTTTGGCGCAAGCCTTAGCCAGCCAGAGATCCCATTTCTAACAGAGCCCGGCACATGCAGTGTCACCTCTAAGCCTCGTACAGGCAGATGCCATGAAGATCCATGTACACACAGTGTCACCACATAGATGCATCTGAAAGAACACAGCACACAATTTGTTGCCAGTGAGCCTTTGCCTGAGGCAGGAGTACAGGAAGTTGCATGGTACCTGCAGGTGCCCCTAAATCTTAGTCCCAGAAAATTGCATTTCAAAGAGTCTGGTACCTGCAGCTCTGCCCCTGGGCCTTAACTTCCAGAAACATGCACGCAATGGAGTCCGGTATACGCACCTGCCCCTGAGTCTTGGTCCTAGGAAGATGCAATAAAGGCACCTGGTGCACACGGTGACACCACTGACTCTGTGCCCTGGGCAGATAGCTGTGCATGAAGGAGCCTGGTACACGCACTGCTGCTTATTAGCCTTTGTCCCGACAGGTGCACCTTACCCAGCACACGCCTCCTAACCAGCACTTATTATTATTATTTATTTATTGCAAATTAAGCTCTGCCCGGTACACACTATGACGCCATTGAGTCTTTACCACAAGCAGGTGCGCACAAAGGAGGCTGGTACACGCAGTACTATCCATAACCCTTTGCTCCAGTCCAGGAATTGCACACGAACCAGCCTGGTACATGCAGCTGCCCCTGAGCCTTGATCACTCACAGAAAGCTGCGCATGACAGAGCCATGTACACACAGTGACGTCATGGAGTCTCTGCCCTGGGCAGATTGATGAACATGAAGGAACCTGGTACACGCAGTGCCGTCCATAAGCCGTTGCCTCGGGCAGGTGCACACAAATCAGCCTGTACATGCAAACCCACCTGTGCATTGGTTCCTGAAAGGTGCACAAGAAAGATCCCGCCACACACAGTGTCAACCTTGAGTCTTTGCCCCGGGCAGGTGTGCGTCAAGGGGGGGGGGCTGCCAGTACACACAGCTGTTGCCCTGAGCCTGTGTCCCAGACGGCTGCACACAAGAATGTCTGGTATGCGCAGTGCTGCGCTCGACAGCCTTGGTCACCGGAAGCTACACATTAAAAAGCCCGGTACACACCGAGCTGCCATTGATCCTCCCCCCGGCCGCTATCTCATCTGTGGCGCCCAAGAGGGGCACGTGGGGAGGTGTGGAGCTCTACAGGGACATGTAAGGACACATGAACGTCTGCAGACAGTTAAAGGGATACATACCTCCCGAGAGGAACCCGATGGACAACTTGGAAACCTTCTGCCTGATAGGGTGGTTCTACAGCGACCTATGGGTTCGTAGGGGAACATACATATATTATTAGAAACCTAGAATACACCAGGGCCCCGACATGGAGCTAAAAGTCACAGACCAGTGGGCCACATAGCCTAACACGACTCTATGACACAAGTCCCTGGAATCTAAAGGGATCAGTGGGACCAGCGCAGGGGGTGTGGGGGACACGGGGATATATCCCCCCCAGATTTTGGAGGGGGGGACACGGGTGCAAAATAATTTCCCTTCTCACTTCCATGATTCGCAGGGCCGTTAGCACTACCTGTAATGTCCCTGCACTGACCTGCCTCCAGTTATCAGTAGTCAATCTGATGGTCACAGAATGAAGGCGAGCCCCCTGCCCTTTTCTGTCTGCTGTTTACAGCTGCCCGCATTCTGCACGTGTGAGAACAAAGGAGAGAGGAGGAGGAAGCGGCGTTTGCTGATTGCTTTCTGCACCGTCCCTTCCTCGGCCCCACCACCCCCACCTGCTGCTTTGAAGACAAGGCCTGCAGGGCACTGAGGAGGATCTAAAAAAGGGAACAGAGTACCACAAAGCCTGATGCCTGCAGGCAGGGCACAAGTCCTAAACAAAGAAGAGGGGGCACTAACGTAGTTAATCAGTATGCAAGCGACATCACAGCGCGTGACATCACGGCGCGTGACATCACAGGAAGTGGCATCCTATGAAGTGACATCAGATCTTAAGCCCCCACATATATGTTTAACATGTCTATCAAGAGTACATAAGTATACAGGAAAACCCTCCTGATTTAGGCAGAAGATTCACACTTTTGTAAGCTACACATAAAACAACGTTGCCTTTTGTCAGCGTAAACTTCCTCTACCCATAGTGCTTTACAAGAAAAATTTGTGATATTTGAATTATAACAACGCCTCCTCAGGGGTAGTAAGCACTATATAAATGCTATTTATTGTTTGTAAATACTGGGAAAGACCAACACATCTGACATTCTTACAGCACATGCACATCTCCTAAACAAAGTGAAAAGCTGCCTCTCTTAAGTATGTGTGAAGTGCTAACAAGGTGTGAGCCTTTGTTTCCCCTCTGCTGCATTTGCATCTAGGTGTGAGGCTCCTGACTGCCTGCTCCAGCCAGAAGACTCCAACAAAAGGAGCCCGATGACCCCTTAGCAGGTGTCTGAACTAAGAAAGCCCCCGCCTGCACGTTGTTGTGGATCGAAAGCAGATAACAACGTGCAGGCGCTGCTGAATGTGCCCCGGTGTTTGCAAATGACACCGGGATGAATAAAGCATATTTTTCAGTGGGGCCCAATGTCTTGGCAGGGGGGACGGCGTCCATCTTGTGTAAATAGTGGGTGGACGCCGTCCATCCGTGTGTACCTCCGACTTTTGCTCTGCTTTCAGGCTAGAAAGGAGACTCAGTGAAATACATTATTTGTATTTGCATAGGATCACACCATTTGGTGAAACAGGGAAGTCGAGATTGAGCTCCGAGTTTACCTTTTCACACTATACAATTCAGCTACTAGTAGGGTATCTCTTTCTGACATCCACGCTTAATGGGGCATATTCTAAAGGAGCTATCGCCGAGTTAACGGCACTTTATCGCAGCCAAAGTTGCGATAAATATATCGCCCCATTCACAAGCTGGTGTTAACAGCCCATAACACCAGTTTACCCGCGATCGCAGCCGCAAAAAACATCGCCACAGATGACACCCGCAACTATCGCTAGTGAGATGCAGTGTAGACGTTCTCGTGCAAAAAGCCGCATCAACACCACACCACAACATTCTCAACGACCAGCCACATCGGCGATAAGTCCACAAAACATGCGAAATGGCGCGTTAGCAGCAGGAAACTAACACCTGCCCTGACCTGGTGTAAACTCGGACGTCAGCCGGCACCAGAAAAGGGAGCCCAGCCCACAGTCACACCCGAAGGACAACAGATGCCATGGGGCACTCATCATGCAGCTCGGAGCCCCAACAGGCCCACAACACCCACCACCACAACCCCCAGGCCCGCCACCACCTCCCGGACCCCACCACACCACCCCCGCGGACCATCACAGAGGCAGCACAGACACAGACCGCAGACCTTCAGGAAACGCACCAGCCTCACAGACATGACACCAGAGTATGTCATTGCCCACTACAGGCTCAAAAGGACAACCATCTGCCGCATCCTGAACATCATTGCCCACAGGCTGACTACACCAACACAGCGGACAACCAACATCCCTCCGCAGACAAAGCTGCTGGCTGTGCTGCACCTGTTGGCCTCTGGGACATTCCAACCAACAACCGCCAGAGTCAGAGGAGTCTCACAGCCAGCCCTATCAAAGTTCCTCACACCTGTCTTGGATGCCATCATCAGCTTGGTACCCCAGTACCTATACTTCCCCCACACTGCGCAGGGACAGCTGGAGACTAAGCAAGGCTTCTACACCATAGCTGGATTCCCGGTCGGGTTGGGGGCAATCGACTGCACACATGTCCTACTTGTGCCCCCTGCCAACACTGCACACAATTACCGCAACAGAAAGCACACGCATTCCATCAATGTAGAGGCAATAGTGGACCACCGGGGACTCTTCACCAATATCGTCACCAACTACCCAGGCAGTGTGCATGATTCATACCTCTTCCAACAGTCCATCATCAACCGGCGCTTCCAGGATGGCACCTACGGAAATGCAGTGCTCGTTGGTAAGTACCAAATGCACACATCACACACCTCAACTCCACAATCATACACCTCACAACTCTGGGAAAGCACACGTTACAAACCCACATACTACATGCCAAACAACATGCCCACCCACCAGACACAACAGCACAACTTACCGTGGGAACCTGGCCTAGCCATGTACATGAGCCATCAACGGCATGGCACCTCAGCCACACATCAGCAGAATGTGGGAAGATGAGGGAACCAGGCATGTGCGAAGGAGGCGATGTGACCGATGAATGAGACTGCACACAATTCCAAGTGTGGCGTAGATGTGTTGGACAGACTGCAGTATGCATACCACACACATATCCATATCGACATACACCGCTGGTGTTTGGTGTAGTGGACAGTGGACGCAACCATGTCACCCCAGCCAGTGGGGAAGAACAAGGAAATGTAGCTTGTTACGTCACCCCCTGTAAGCGTGAAAGGAGTGGGCTGGCCCGGCGTACGCCAGGCCAGCCTAGGGGGGTGAATAAAAAGCACATAGCTCTGGGCGTGGTCCACTTCCTGAATGCCCAATGTCCCTGCCAGGGCGACACCTCTCACTCTGCCATGAGGCCCACGCCATGAGCAGTGTTCCTTGGGAACCTGTGCGCATGCTGCACCCCGGGCCGCTGGTCCCCGAAGCCATCATGGCCGCCCCTGCGCATCCTGGCATCACTGCACACCTGCCGACACCGGCGTGTGTCAAATAGGGCCCACCACATGTCGGTGCAAGCTCCAAGCCCGAGGCCCCAGACCTTGGCAGACTCCTCGGACTATCACGGCCTCTGCAACACAGGCCAGCAGAACTCCTTTCCTGTTGACGTACTCCACCGGCATACACAGCGGACAATTAGGACACACATTTGGAACTGAGTCTTGATTACACCATGGCAGAGTACATGATTTAAGGCTGAGTTCATGTCACTATACTCCCACTGATGTGGTGCCTCCAAGTCTGTGCATAGGACTCCCACCAAACGTGTCTGTGGCCCTTACTGACACTGGCCTCCGGCCTGCACTGCTGTCCTGCAGGCCTCACACCAATCCAATGCAGTCTGTCACAGGCAGGACACGGCCTCATCGCCGGCTGCACACCCGCTCAGCTCTGGTGCCACTACCTATGTCACCCACAAATGTAATACAAATGCCATTCCAAAGTCATGTGTGAGAGATCCAGGATGAAATGGCTAGACAGCGGTGCGGCCAAATAGGTTGCACTTTTGGAACTGAGTCTTGATTTCTTCATGGCAGAGTTAATGTCACAGTACGCAAGGAGAGGAGTAAGAGGAAGACGCGCTTCCGTCCGGAGGAAAAAAAGGCTCACCTATCCGGAGGTGATGGGACAGTACCAACAACTGCACTGGTGCCACTGACTCTGTGCAGCGCATGCCTACCACACATGGCTGTGGGTCCCTGCTGACCGCTGCCACCGTCACACACTGCGGTGGAGTAGGTCACACGATTTGAACTGAGTCTTGCTCTCTACATAGCAGAGTCCATGTCATTGTACAGGCCTCATCACAGACTGCATCCCCTTCCAGCTCTGGTGCCACTGAGTGTGTGCCCTGAAATCCATGAGCAATCTCTGCTTGGACAAAGGTGGTGTCTGAGCCCATGGGCTGGAGGCTGTCTTCATCTACATGTAGCTGATACTGGCAGGGTGGAAAAGTGGAGTCTGTAGCATTCAACTCCGCCATCTGCCTGTTTCTGCTTGCTTCTGCCCTCTGCATCATGCCCTGGAAGGACACCTTCCACTCTCCTCCGCAACCTTCTGCGAAATTCCTCTCGCACATTGACGAGGACACGCTCAGCTCGCGTGGCACTACTTCAGTGCACCCCAAGTCACCGTCCAGTGGCGGTGTGCCTGTGCCGGCCGCTGTGCATCCGGGGCCACAAACTCTGTGCTGCTCAAGTCAGGGACCCATGATGTACGTACCTTGCACTGCTGATTATCTGCTCACTGTTGTGGTCTTTGCCAGCACCAACCAACCCCTGAGTGGTAGCTTACACTACTCAACACACATCCAGCACAGGCATCACTGGAGATGTGAGCCTGCCAATAAAAGGGGCCGGGCGCTCGTGCCCGTGGCCAGTCCCACAAACTCACTCAGTGTGTCTGTGTGTTTTATAATGTATGCGGGAGGGACAGGGGTTATTCCACATAACATTGTGCTGTGTACAGCGTGTGCATCCATGTCACCGCTGGCAGTGGTGTAGACCTGAGTTATGAAACCATGTTGTACCTCCCTGTGAGAATAAGCAGGGTGGACAGGCGTACGACAGTACTGCGTATGGGTGTGGCTACTCCACACGTGGATCTGGGTATGGTGCAGTGTAGGCCTTGCCAAGTGTGTGGCTGATGCGTGTGTCTCTGTTGTAGTGTCTGCGCCCCCCATCCCGCAATCGACAATGTTGCCATGTGGCATGCCGCCGGTGTACGTGCTCGGCCGAAGGGGTAAATGGGGGAGGGCATGCCTGCTCGGGGTCAGGGATCACACATGCCAACTGTTGTGTGTATGTTGCTATTATTGCCGCATGAGCCAAAGAAGTACCCTCAACTGCATGTCGGGTTCAGTCAGGCACGTGCTCTACATATGTGTCAACCCTGTCTTTGCAATGGGTGGACACACATGTGGCCGGCCACATTCTGCGCAGCATCATAACTGTGTCGTAGTCAGGCTTGTGGACATGCGCAGACAGGCATGACAATGGTGTGCAGTAGGGGTGCATGTGATGCAATTGCGCTGCGTACAATAGTGAATGTACTCGGGGGGGAGGTGCAGCAGTGAGGCTACGTAATACACAGTGATGCCGCTCATTAGCAACACACAGTACATGTCATACAGGAATCACTAAGTCACACATATCACACACACCAATGAACCAGTGAGCCTGCCAACACATCATGCAGTACGTAGTCTTGACTCATGTCTCTCTGCACAGTCACAGGTGACCAAGGATATGCACTCTGCGCTTGGATGATGACACCCTTCCGAGTCCCGAACACACAGCCCCAGAGACAGTACAATTTGGCCCACAAACGCACCAGTGGCATCGTGGAGCGCACATTTGGCGTCTTGAAGTCACGTTTCAGGTGCCTGGACGTCACAGGTGGAAAGCTCCTGTACAGGCCAGGCCTCATGTGCAAGATGATCGTTGCATGTTGTGTGTTGCACAACATATGTCTACGCAGCAGAGCCCCATGGATACGAGTGCCAGATGCACCGGACGATTATGATGAAGATGAGGCAGGTGGACCACACCCCACTGCAGCCACAACAGGAGTTGCCCATATGGACTAAATCATTGACAATTTCTTCTCTGGTTGACGTCACATTGTGAGAGTCCTTAGCAGTAATGGCACAGTACGTTGACTGACCACAGGCACAGCATGTACTAATAGATGCATTCCGAAAAAGATTCCCTGCGTGCATGTCACTAATCTGTACAGGCACTTCACTCAAACAAGTGTGGGTGCGACATGTTGTGCTGACAATTTAGGAATTTGTTAATGGATGGTGAGTGTGTCACCTCTGTGCAGTGTGGCTGTATTGGGTGTCACGTATTGGAACTGCCAGTGCTGTGTGTCACAGTTGCTACGGTAACCCAGTCTTTGGCATTTCACATGTGTCCCAATTCATTCCATTTTGGTTGTCATATGTGGTCTACAAGTGACCAGAGGGCTTCTTTTGGGCTCTGATATGTGCCACCATGATGCAGGGATGCACCCTGTGACTCAAATCCCGTGACATGGGTGACATGTGCGTGGGGGGAGTCACTGCCCCTACATTGGTCCATGCTTTCATTATTTTGGTCATGGACATGGCACGTCAGTGTGCAGGGGGTGTTGTTTGTCCCTCTGCAATGTGGAGAGGAGAGGCAATGTCACAGTGTGTTCCATGTTTGTTTCCGCATTGGCGCAGGTTACATACTGAATGCATGTACATTGTGGCTGTTTGTGGGGGACTGCATATTTGATTTGGATAATGGTAATTTGTTCTGTGTCACAGCTGTGGTGTTGTGCTCATGCGTTGTAATCTCACCGTTTGTTTGGTCTGCTTTTATGGTGCATTTTCTCGCCAGACGCGTGTGAATTGCAGGTCTGTCACTGGTTTTCGCTGCTTTTTGCATCGCGCTTGGCCTCATCGCAACTTTTTTTGAGTTCGTGTTTCGCATTTTTGCGGTGGGGCGTTGATTTTATCACAGTCATTTGACGCATTATCTGGGGAGTATCGCATGCTACTGCTGTGTTGAGAATACTTGGTTAACACAGCGTAAATTTCCCACGATAGACTGCGATGTTGAAGGTTGCATTAAGTAACTTTTGCAATGGTTATCACACGTTCTTGAGAATATCCCCCAATGTTTTTTTTTCTAATTATTGAAGGGTTAGATTACAGTGTGGGTGATAAGGAGAAGCCACGTTTTATTTTGGGCACTTTTACCTAGCATTATTATTTATGTTGTTATTATCGTTACATACTTAAGCATATTGAAGTATAATGTGATATTTTCTGGTTTTAATATCTTTGTTTGACTTGTGTCATAATTTTATTTATTAATTTTAAAGATTTATGAGTTCAGACAGAAAAGAATTGACAAATAACAAAAGAATAAAAGTTACATGTAGATACATTGGTGGTAGTCGAGCAAGGGAGCAGCAGTACAGAGTTTGTATCAAGGCATCTGCATACATTTACACACATTTCACAATGTTACAGGGAAATACAGTGAGTGAAGTCCATGCCCATAAGAGTGAGTACAAGAGGCCCTACATAGCAGGATACAGTTTGACAGTCGCAGTGGTCGGATTGCATATTGTGTGCTAGTCTGTCAGATCTCTGAGCTGTGGCAGCATGCATTTCATGGGCATAGAATGCTTGCTCTGATGTGTGGGTTGGGCTAGAGGAGGTTGATGGTTCAACACCGTCGACTTCAGCAGCATGGAATAAAAAGGTACAAAGCAGGCCTCGGATAGTTTTGGATCTCAAAGAAGGGGGTTGTAGTTCCGCAAATAATTGAATCTTGTGTTACAGAGGGCAAGATCTCTTAGCCAATCTTCTAACATGTATCATAACTGATTCATCATGGATATTGCACTTCCAATGTGATGTAGGGGTGGCGGATGGTGTACAGGTTCGGGAGATGTTAGTACGGAGGTTCAGTGTGCACCACCCAGCCCTGAATGAAGTTATTTGTTTCAGGACACAATTCTTAATATAGTCTGTAACACCAAGAGCTTCTTCAGAATTAATGCTCCCAGTTCTGACTGATGTGCAACTGGGTTGTCCAAGATCACACAAAGGAGCAGAAGTGCTATTAGAGCTACAGTTTCACAGCACAGTTTACAATTGTTGTACCTGATCACTTTTTGACATCTCCAGTATGGTTTCAATTTGCTTGAGGCACGGGGCATGTGGCACAAAGGGTCTGAGCAGAAAGGCATGATCTTTCCTGAGCACAGGTGGCACAGATGGTCTGGGGAAGAGGGGATGATCTATCCTGAGCACAGAGGGGCTGGGGACAGCCTATTAAATCTAACACAAGGGGTTCTCTGCACCCACCCTCAACTCACAAATTTGAAGGCGCTGTCATATGAGGTAATGAAGAAACAAGAAAGCATAGTGGAATCAAACTTCCATAGGGTCAGACAGGTTGACATAGCATGGGAGCCGGGACTGAGCTCAGGATTTCTGGTTTCAGATGGGTATCTCTCTTCTGTTATACATCAACGTGTAATGTCTTGTTTTGTAATTCTAGGTGCCGGAGACTAGAGCTATATGAAGCATCAGGTTACTTTGGGCTATTATAGGTTCTTAGAGGAACTCGAGCTCAACCAGAGCCAGGCTTTAAAGTTTGTTCATTTAGCCAAAAAGACTACAGGGCGAATTTCAGTTTTATTTTTAGGATCTGATCATTTTTTACAGCGAGAATGTCACACATCTGAGCAAGTTAAGTCAATCCTACCCCATGTTAGCGCACACAGGAGAAGAGAGCAAAACAAACACATGCTGTCTGGTCCAAAACTTCACTCTGAATGATGCTTCCTAGAAGTTGTCAGAGACTGGCTCAAGAACCAGAAACAATGAGAGACACGGTACGCACGGCCCCTCAGATGCAGTTCGCTTGGCACTGGGTTGGCAACATCCCTCACAAGGATCCTCACTTGATAAGCCAAGCACAGACAGTGCTTCAGCAAGCAGGCTGGTTGTGCTTTATCTGTGTCTAACATTTGTATCCGAGACAAAAGATGTTACATTCTTTGCACGAGTTGTGAGAGATCTGGGCATGCAGAATTCCAGCTCATAGTCTTCTGCTGTCAATGTTTGAGTTTCCCTTTACACATAGGAAACTGGAAAAGATGCAATTAAAATAATCTGGTTCTTGCAAGGAACGTTTACCCAAACACCATAATATCAATATGTTTTACATCGAGCCACCATACTCAGTTGAAATTGGTACAGTTTCCTTAAAAGCTGGGTCACTCACTCAGGGAGCGAATGTTACCAAAATCTGGTGGCTTGTATGAAGGGGGCTGAGTACTGATGGTAAAGCTGTCCTGTTGGGGAACTTGAATGGATTAGAGTCTTGAAATGTAAATGTAAACGCCAGGAAAACTTCCAAATGGTGATTTAAGCAGAGGGCAGTGTCCTTCCATATGATGCACCACCTGAAAAGGCTGGAGTCTGCGATATCAGTGCTAGGTGAATGAATCCAATGGAGGGCACCCTAATCCCCCTAGCACACTGAGGAAGCTACAGTTGTCTTAGTACCTGTAATATAGACTTTATCTCTCAAATGCACAGCATTAGTAAAGAGATATGACTTGTAATTCATTGATCTTACACCACAGTGCGACCCCCCATCACAGCTTTCTGCCCCCCCCTCCACATATTTCCCATTTGGAAATGCAAAAGCAGAGACTGAGGTCGGCTGTCCCTTGCAGGCCCCGACTGTTCATTCACAGCCAATCACAGAGGGTCACAAATTGTGTCCTGCCTACTTATTATTCATTAGGCAAGTCATTTGGTCATCCCCTGGGAATGTATCATTTGGGATGTGACCTATTAATACACAAGTCACATCGCAAATACCACACCCATTCTAAAACTCGGAAGTGGGCAAATTGCACATTCTGCGAACTATTGTAAGTATAGCTGGTGCTTATTCTGTGGTTATCTGGCTTGAAAGCAGAGACCGGGAGTCAGGTTGCCAACTAAGGCAAAACAGTCTCCCCCCAAAGGCTAGAGGCCAGGACTTTAAATGAAGAACCTGCAAAGCATGTTTGGTTCTTGGTTCACGATCCTGCATTTAGCCCATCTCCCGCCATCTGAAATGTATTTTTGTGTTTTAATTGCTCTGCTTCTCCTACTTATAAATATTTTAATCCTGCAGCATTGTTCTGACTTTGGCATGGTAAATTAGCCAGATTTCTTGCTAAAAATTATACAATTAATTTTCTGCGTGTTAGCCAGCTCTGATTGTATGGAAGACAACAGATAAAATATCCCCGCTGCACCCAATTGTTTTTTTATTTTAAAATGCCATGTGGAAATTCTACATTGCTCACCAACCTCCAAACGCTATATAAATAGCACCATTAAAAAAAACCTAAATGCAAAGTGGGTGCCAGAATTATTAAAAAAACAAGCAAGACAACTTGCTGTGCTGCATTGCATGATGGGGAGAGAGCAGGAAAGCACCATATCTTTTCTCACTCTGCCATGGTACACTAAATGCAGTCTAGCAACAATACACTCACCTTTATGCGCATGTGCAAAGGTTCCTGCATTACAGGCAGGATCATTTTTCTGCAGGATACCTTCCTGCTCAAAAATAATTTTCTAGGGCATTTTCCATTTTCAATGTGTGTTGCTGAATGCAGCACACATTGAAAGAGAATGTAACAAGGAGAAATAAAGGTATTTCTCCTTGTTACGCTTCACCTGGGAAGGTGTTGGAAATGGGGTCTCTAGTTGGCAGAGGTATGCACCCTGTCCAAGTAGGGATCCACACTCTAGTCAGGGTAAGTGTAGTACACACAAAAGTTTTACCTGTGTTCACCCTCTGGTAGCTTGGCACAGACGGTGTACCATGGACACCGGTAGCACGGTGTCCGACACTCACACAGCAGTGATTCTTCGGAGGTGCTTCGGCAAAGTCAGGGATGCGTTGGAAGTCAAGCTCAATGCGTTGCACATTCAGCGAGCGAAGACCACAGCTTCGGTGCAGGCAGCGGCAATGTGTCGATATCGCCCGGATGCGCCCATTTCCGAAGTAACGCTTTGGAGTCAATATGCCGGTTACTTGGTTACAGCACAAAAATCACTTCCTCCTTTGTATGGGGACAGGCACAGCCCTATTCAGGTGTAAGTGTCAGCTCCTCCCACAACTATATCTCTGGAAGAACCATCAGCTTGGTGGTCATCAGGATAATCCGGGCACACTTCAGCTCCCTTGGTTTGTGACTGTCCAGAGGGAATTCACAAAGCCCAGCTGTCACCCTGACCCAGACGTGTATTCTAGGGACAGTCAGGGGCACAGAATGGTAAAGTAAGAAAATGCCAACTTTCTAAAAGTAAAAAGAACAGATAATGGACGGAATGTGGAACAATGCAAATATTCACCCCAGTCATAGATCTGGGTTTAATCCACATGCTTTTTGCTCACAGCGTCAACCCAGTTTTGACTCAGCCATATGCAAATCATCCAGGTCCTCCCTGGGTCTGAAACAAGCATCCTGGGACCGGTTTCAGAAAATCACCAACCACCAGCCAGGCTAGCTTCAATCCAGTGGCATTCTGTCCATCATCAGCTCTTTTTGCTTTTGTCACACTAAGTGGGAAGGGTATGCCCAGACATGGGTCCGGTGCACACTGTGCCACTGGATTCAAGCTAGCCTGGCTGATGAGGGGTGACACCCTGAAACTGGTCCCAGGATGCTTGTTCCCTGTCCAAGGAGGACCTGCCTTGGTTGTTCAAGCTGGACTATTCTCATAAGGAGTAGAGAAGAGGCGGCTCCTCCGCTATGGCAGAGGAGCGTCACCCAACTGCTTTTAAGCAGTGCGTGGCGTATATAATAGAAACATAAAATGATAATAACTTTGCTTTATTATAATTTTATGCTTCCTGCTGCTTTGCGGGTGGGTGGGCGGGACTGCTTTGCTCTCCAAGCAGGGCAGAGGAGGAGTGGTTTGCCCACTCCGGAGTGCACAGTGACTGTTTGATCTGCCCTCTCGGGCCGCCCAAACCAGTCATGCACACTTTCCCCTTCTCCATACAAGCTGCTTTACAGCCAGCATGGAGAACATGCCCACCCCTCCAGTCCCTGGTTGAGCGCCGTGTCACAGTGCTCAGACCAATCACAATGCTGCATTGCAGCGTTGCGATTGGCTTAGGAGAGGGAGCCTGGCTGCAAACTTCCTGTTCCTGGAGTCGGAGGCAGGACAGCAGGAGCAGAGATGGGGGACCCGGCGGAAAGGTAAATTTTTGTTATTTTTTATCCCCGTGCGCGCCCGTCCCACCACCCGCGAGCCATTCCGGCTGCCACTGGAGCGGGTAAAGACTGATTTGCATATAGCTGGGTCCAAACTGGGGTGGCGTGGTGAGAAAAAAAATGATGGATTAAACCCAGATCTGTAACTGAGGGTGAATATTTGTATTGTTCTGCATTCCGTCCATCATCTGTTCTTTCTGTTATTGTCTCCCAAAGTAGGAAGGGTATGCACAGATATGGGTCCTGTGCTCACTGGGCCACTGGATTCAAGCTAGCCTGGCTGATGAGGGGTGATACCACAAACCTGGTCTCAGGATGCTTGTTTCCAGTCCAGGGAGGACCTGGCTTGGCAGTTCAGGCTGGACTGTTCACATGAGGAGCAGGATCAAGACTGATTTGCATATAGCTGGGTCCAAACTGGGGTGGCATGGTGAACAAAAAAAGATAGATTAAACCCAGATCTTT